>NC_138552.1:171733230-172363558 GCF_964273705.1 Natrix helvetica
CAATATACCAAAAACATCTCAGAAAGCACTAGAGAGTCTAATACAACCACTTAGCACCATCTTAGCACACAAAGCAACTGAAGCACCTCCTAAGTAAACCAAAAGACCATTCGTCCCAGAAGAAAACACAGGAATCATCCCAGTGGTGGGTTCGGACCAGTTTGGCTGAACTGGTAGTAGTTTGGCGACCTGGGTTGCTGGAAGCAGCAGCGACCCAGGCCTGCCACACCCCTGAATTGGTTCCCGGGTCGCGCCGTAGGTGGCGCCATCTTGTTCTTCAGTTCTGCACATGCCTAGAACAATTTTAAGTGCACTGCGCATGCATACGCACATAGCATGCACACAAGGAAACTGGCAGTAGTGCCTGCCGGAGCCCACCCCTCAATCACCCACAACATACAGTGTAAGGACTGTAACAACCACTATGTAGGAGAAACAGGCAGAAGACTAGCAGAGCACATCCATGAAGACCAACTAGCAGCCTGAGGACATGATGAAAGTTCCTTAATTTCACAATTAAGTTGGGGTAGACACAGTCAACCATAATCAGTAGAGATTCTCAGTCGTTCAGGTCATGGTTGTCTCAAAGGTGCTTTTTCAAGAGGCAACTGGACTTTCTTGGTTTTTCCTTTTGAGGAGTTTCGCTTCGCATCCAGGGAGCTTCTTCAATTCTTCCATTTCCCCCTATCCTGTCAGAGCTGAAGAAGCTTCTTGGAAGTTCCATTCCCAAACTTCCGGTTTGTGCACTAGGCTGTTTTTTGCCCTCCAGAGGGCCTCCGGGAGGGCAGGGGAGGCTGTTTTTGCCCTCCCCATGCTCTAAGAAAGTCGTGCGCACATGCACAAGTTAGTGGGGGGGGATTGTCATGCGTGCATGTGCAGGGGGCATGGCATTAAATTATGGGGGTGGGCATGCAAGGGTGCACGATAATAAACAACAGCTTAATCAAGAAACTGCTAACAACATTCCCATCAACACTGATAGGGCAAGCCACTAGTACAGGGGTGTCCAAACTTGGGAACTTTAAGACTTGTGGACTTCAACTCCCAGAGCTGGCTGGGGAATTCTGGGAGTTGAAGTTCACAAGTCTTAAAGTTCCCAAGTTTGGACACCCCTGCACTAGTATATTACACAGGTAAGAGCCTACTTACGGACTTACCTAGTGGCAGTAAGGGTGGCCAAACGTCAATATTGTGCCACTCTTATTGTGTCCGCAGAAAACCGCCCTGCCGCCCTGTTTCGGGTGACCCGCTCCCTCCTTTCACAGAGGCCATGGGAAGCCCCTCTACAGGGTAGAGCAGAGGAATTTGGGGAATATCTGCAGGATAAAATCGCCCAAATCCGGAGCGAATGGGTCTCCCTCAGTGATCCAGGGGTGACGTCGTAGGCGAGTCTTGAGGGACCACTCTGGGAGGCATTTGACTCTGTTGCCGCCGAGGATATGGACAGGTTACGTGGGCGACTGAGGGCCACCACATGTTTGCTGGACCCGTGTCCCTCCTGGCTGATACTGGCAGCCTGGGAGGTTACACGAGGCTGGCTCCTGGGACTAGTGAATGCTTCATTGAGGGAGGGGTTCTTGCCAGCTGTCTTGAAAGAGGCGGTGGTGTGGCCCCTACTTAAGAGGCCTTCCCTGGACCCATCAGAGCTTGCCAATTATCGTCCTGTCTCCAACCTTCCCTTCTTAGCGAAGGTTGTAGAGAGTGTGGTGGCGCAACAGTTCCCTCGTCACCTGGAGGAAATTGACTATCTAGACCCATGCCAGTCTGGTTTCCGGCCCGGTCACAGCACGGAGACGGCTTTGGTGGTGTTGGTGGATGATCTCTGGAGGGCTAAGGATGGGGGTTGTTCCTCCATCCTAGTCCTATTAGATCTCTCAGCGGCTTTCGATACCATCGACCATGGTATCCTGTTGCGTCGGCTGGAGGGATTGGGAGTGAGGGGCACCGTGCTGCGGTGGTTCTCCTCCTACCTCTCCGGACGGACGCAATGTGTGTTGGCAGGGGAGCAGAGGTCGACCCTAAGGCCACTCACTTGTGGGGTGCCACAGGGTTCGGTCCTCTCACCTCTCCTGTTCAACACATACATGAAGCCGCTGGGTGAGATCATTCAAGGTTTCGGGGTTGAGTATCATCTATATGCTGATGATACTCAGTTATACATCTCCACCCCGAACCACCCCAACGAAACCGTCGAGGTGATGTCCCGGTGCCTGGAAGCCGTACGGGTCTGGATGGGCGACAACAGACTCAAGCTCAACCCTTCCAAGACAGAGTGGCTGTGGTTACCGGCACCCCGGTTCAGCCAGTGGGCTCCATCTCTGGCCATTGGGGGTGAGCAACTCCCCCCGTGGACCGGGCGCGCAATTTGGGTGTCCTCCTAGACACGCGGCTGTCGCTGGACGACCACGTGATGGCCGTGGCTAGGGGGGCCTTCCACCAGGTTCGCCTGGTGCGCCAATTGCACCCCCTACTGGACCGGGACGCCCTTCACACAGTCACTCACGCCCTGGTGACGTCCCGCCTGGATTACTGCAATGCTCTCTACATGGGGCTCCCCTTGAGATGCACTCGAAGGCTACAGCTGGTCCAGAATGCGGCCGCGTGGGCAATTATGGGGAGTACCAGGTACTCCCATGTAACACCTCTCCTGCGCGAGCTGCACTGGCTACCTGTGGCTTTTCGGGTGCGTTTCAAGGTGTTGATTCTCACCTTTAAAACGCTCCGTGGCTCAGGACCTAGTTATTTGCGGGATCGCATCCTACCCCATACATCCCTGCGACCAATTCGCTCTCACAGAGAGGGACTCCTCCGGGTGCCATCCGCCAAACAATGCCAGCGGGCGACGCCCAGGAGTAGGGCCTTCTCTGTGATGGGCCCGACCCTCTGGAACGACCTCCCCCCTGACATTAGAATCATTACTGATCTCCGCTCCTTCCGTAAGGAACTCAAGACCCACCTGTTCCAATTAGCTGGCCTGACCCAATCGCAATCATGATCTAATCCCTTGACTCTCCTGACTGGTTATTTTAAATTTGGGGGTATTTTAATTTGGTTTTAATCATTACTTAATCTATGCATTATTGTACAGACTTGTGTTTAATTTGTTTTTATGGGGTTTTGTAATTGCTGTATATAATGTTTTTATAATGTTTTATTCTGTCTGTACACCGCCCCGAGTCCCCTAGGGGAGAGGGAGCAGTTGACAAATCCAATAAATAAATAAATAAATAAATAAATAAATAAATAAATAAATAAATAAATAAATAAATAAATAAATAAATAAATAAATAAATAAATAAATAAATAAATAAATAAATAAATAAATAAATAAATAAATAAATAAATAAATAAATAAATAAATAAATAAATAAATAAATAAATAAATAAATAAATAAATAAATAAATAAATAAATAAATAATAAATAAATAAATAAATAAATAAATAAATAAATAAATAAATAAAATAAAAAAGAGCTAATCCCACTCCACTCTACCATTTATGATGGTCAATTTGGTCATGAAATGCCTGCAAGAAAACCACTAAACTCAGAGAGCACCAAGGACCCAAAAGTTCAATCCTCAGCTACAGATATTCTCTTCTATCAGTTACATTGCATTATATTAATAAGTTCTGTGATTCATCTTGATTCTAGATGGGGCAACTTAATAAATAACTGGTGCTATGTCATTAAGCTTGGGTTGTATGAGATGAGAAGGCAGAACTGTATAAAACACAGTATAAAACACAGTCTTCGTTTCATTTTGCCAAAGTCTGAAGATTTAAACTTTTGGTGTAGGAAGTTGTCACCCAGCCCTCTCCCAGAAAAATGAAATATCCTAGGAAATATTGAAAAGACAGAATATTTCTTTGGATGTGAAAAGTGAGAATCATTTTAAAGACAGAATAGCTCCCTGTAGCTTCCTGCCTCCACCCACTTTGTCAATGGGCCATTAAGAAGACCAAGCCAGTCCCTTTACATAATAAAGAGTTCTCCCCTTCAGCTCCAGCGGGATGGGATTAAGGCATGATAATATTGGCTCTTCAGGGAACTCACCCCATGGGTTCTGAGAACTCAACCAAACCTGGATTCAAAATGCAGCTAGAGAGTTTCCCCTGCATGGCCCCATGGGAGTCTGACAACCAATCAGAATACTAGCTCAAGATCAAAGGCCAGAGAGGGCATAAAACCAGGGTCTCAACATCTCAGCTCTCCTTCCCTTCTCTTCTTCTCCACCAACATTGAAGCATGTGACCACCTTTTCTATTCAGGACTCAAGCCATGTGGTCCTGTCCACCATTAAAACCATCTTTCCAAGCAGACTCCATGTCTCCAGTGTCTTTTTCCCCACTTGGAGCCGAACCCAGAAGGACATTTCTTCCAACACTATAGTTAATGTGCATATTGTTTATAGCTTTATTATAATAAATTGCCTTGGTTTCTTATTCCTACATGGAGAGAAATTTCAGAGCCCGGGGATAACTCAAAGCTATTTGGAAAGTGTTAGAAGATTGCACTGTTGTCACATTGATTCATTTCAATATATTATTAAGCCTTAGATTGGGATGTGTGGTTGTGGTGTTTTTTTGTTTGCAATTGATTTTACCTAACACTAAATTTTGATTCATAGTGACTGCCCACACAGAGTGGGAGGAAATTACTTCAGGATCAACCTATGTATTATACAGGTTTTTTTTTTAATAACTATGACTTTCTTTCTTATGTTGCCATTTGTTGCACTAATCCAGCAAACAGATGTACGGTATGTGCAGATAAAACAAGATATTCCAATCTATATTGCTTGGAAGTGTAGGAAGTTAAACCCCCTCTCCTAGAAAAATGAAACATCCTGGGAAATATTGAAAAGGTAGAATATTATATTTCCCTGGATCAGAAATGGAGAAACATGTTTTTAAGCAGGAAGTAGACTCACTCTTAATAGCCTCCACCTTTGCAATGAGCCATTAAAAAAGCCTGGGGCAGATCTCCCCCTTCAGCTCCAGGGTGATGGGATTAAGGCATGATAGTATTAGCCTTTACCCATCTCACCACAGGGCACCTGGGAGGAAGCAATGCTCAACCAAACTTGGACTCAAAGCACAGCCTACAGAGTTGCCCCTGCATGGCCCCATGGGAGTCTGACAACCAATCAGAATACAAGATCAAGATTAAAGGCCAGAGAGGGCATAAAACCAGGGACTTTCAGCATCTCACTCTCTTTTCTTCTTCACCCAACATCTGGAAGCATGTGATCCCCCTTTTCTGTTCAGGAGCTCAAGCCATGTGATATTGTCCACCATTAAAACCATCTTTCCAAGCAGCCTCCATGTTTCCAGTGTCTTTTCCCCCACTTGGAACTGAACCCAGAAGGACATTTCTTCCAACAGAAGACAATGGCTTGCAAATATATTAAAGAATTAAATATATTTCTCTCAATTCTATGGAAACAGACTAGAATGGGTTGGGAAATAGGACTTTCCAGCCAGCCATACATTAACTGTGGGCAATGGGATGGTTACAGTGGGATTCCTATTCCCAGAAATAAGAATTGCCTTAATGATTGTTTAATTGCCTGGGTGTAGCAGCTTGATGTTTCATAAGAAGACGATATCTTTATCAGAGATATGAAGGATGAGGATAGGAGCCCTTGCCTGGCCTCTTCTAACCTTTGTACTTACTATCTGCAAACGAAATGTTCTTTCTTCAAGGATGTGAATTATATTTCATTTAACTATTTTGTCCAAGGGATCAAGAAATATACAGTATGATAAATATATACGTCTATGTTTCTTTTTCCTTTTACTCAAACCACAAAATCTCTTTGATAAAATAGCACTTCGGATTCCTTAATAATACAAAGATAGCCATTTTCCTTGTAGTACTTGCAAACATGAGCTACCTGGGTATTTTACTTTGCTTTTAGTCATTAAAATCAAATCAAATTCTCTTTATAGATGCCTGTCCACTGTCAGCTAATTACCTCATCGAAAATGACTCATTATTTTTAATTTAAAAAGGTGGTTTACAACCTGAGAAAGCTGAATCTCAGAGCATCTTCCAGGCCATTTCCCTCATTCCAAGATCCTAAAGGAGATTGTCCTAGGACAGCGATGGCGAACCTTTTTTGGCTCGTGCGCCAAAAGCAGGGGGAGCGTAGCGGGGGGTCATGCGTGGGTGTGCTGCACCCATAATGCAATGCGCGACCCTCAGCATGCATGCGTGCATGACCAGTGCTCCCCCCTTTTTTGCATTTTTTTTTGCCCTTCGCAGGCTCCAGAGGCTTTATAGGAGCCTGGGGAGAGTGAAAACAGCCTTCCTGCCACCCCACCCCCCTGGAGGCTCTCCGGAGGCTTCAGGAGCTTCCCTGAAGCCTGCGGCATGCAAAAAACTGGCCCTACGGGCAAACCAGAAGTTAAGTGATAGACTTCCGATTTGCTCGTAGGGCCGGTTTAAACCCTTCGGAGCCTTCAGAGGCCTTCCGGAGGCTTCCCTGAAGGCTCCAGAGGGCTTAAACTGGCCATACGAGCAAACCAGAAGTCCATTCCTGAACTTCTGGTTTCCCCATAGGGCCTCGGGGGGGAGGGGGCAGGGGAGGCTGTTTTCACCCTAACCAGGCTCCTATAAAGCCTCTGGAGCCTGGGGAGGGCGAAAAATGGCCTCAAAAAAGACTACAGTCAACGCCTTGCATGCTCTGACAAATGGCTCCACGTGCCACCTGGAGAACAAAAGATATAAATGATTTGGGGTTGTAACAGTGCTTTGGTGTTACATCAACATACTTCTTCCAAAGCTCAGTGTTTGGGGATATGATTGTGACTAATCATTAGAATGATTTTTAAAAGTATCAGCCCCCACAGTATATAAAATTGAAAAAGAATTGAGAAGGATCTTTATTTTTAGAGCAACTGGGAATGCTTTTACATCTTAACAATTGGCTCACATCTATTCTGCCCTCTTTTATGTTGAAAGAATGCATAGAAAGGATTGCACTGCCGAACATGCTGTGTTCACCTTTGATCCTTAAGATCCAGTGCAGAAAATATTCCTTGATATCTACACACTAGCTAAGAGGAAAAGACTTCTTCAGTGCTCCTGAGGAATGCAGGTTATGAAGAAGCATTGGCGTAGTCCTTATGTGGAAGAATTGTTCAACCTTCTAAAGAAAACATCTGCCTGCTTACCAAAGTAAGGCCTGGAATAGAACAGTGCTGGGCTAACGTGTTACCTCCACAGCCTTCTCGTATTTGCCTCAACATAGTATAAGGTAAAGGTAAAGATTCCCCTCGCACATATGTGCTAGTCGTTCCTGACTCTACGGGGCGTTGCTCATTTCCGTTTCAAAGTCGAAGAGCCAGCACTATCTGAAGATGTCTCCGTGGTCTTGTGGCTGGCATGACTAAATGCCGAAGGTGCACGGAACGCTGTTACCTTCACACCAAAGGTGGTTCCTATTTTTTTACCTGCATTTTTATACACTTTCGAACTGCTAGGTTGGCAGAAGCTGGGACAAGGAACGGGAGCTCACTCCATTACGCATTGCTAGGGATTTGAACTGCCAAACTGCTGACCTTCTGATCGAAAAGCTCAGCATCTTAGCCACTGAGCCACCGCGTCACTTCCAACATAGTATATTTGTATTAAATACCTTCATATTTGACTTACTGACCACGTCTTTCACTTTTCCTCCACTGTGGCTATTATATTATTCAATTACAGCCTATCTAGTGCAGGGCTGCAGCAGTGGTGGGTTCCTACTAGTTTGGACCAGTTTGGTAGTAGTTTGGCGGCCTGAACTGGTAGTGGTTTGGCGGCCTGGGTCGCTGAAACCGGCAGCCACACCCCTGAACTGGTTCTCTGGGCGGCGCCCTAGGTGCCGCAATCTTCTTTTTCAGTTCTGCACATGCACAGAACAATTTTAATTGCACTGCACATGTGCACAGAGGGCGCATCAAGCGCACGCGTGTAGGGCGCACAAAGGTGCAAACCTACCAGAACCCACCCCTGGGTTGCAGGTCATTTTTTTCCATTCCAGATATGGCAGTCCTGGCAGGAGTGGAATATAAATTGAAAAGCAAACAAAAGCAGCACAAAGTTGGTAGGCGTTTTACTTCATTTTTTAAAAACTGAATTATTATTTTGCATTCAGGATCTGTTTTATTTAATGCATTTAACTAATACATCTAATGTGTCTTAAGTTGAAACCACGGGCTTACTCTGATCGTATAAAAAAAATCTCTGCTCCAAGTTTCTTTCTTTTAACATTAAACGAATGGAATAGATTATGTTAATTCAATCGCTATTGCTCTCTAGTGGTTGTTAAAAAACACACAACTGAATGTATTATTTAAAAGAGGTTAAAAAAAGAAAAGCAAAAGCAAAAGCAAAAAATATATTTATGGGGAGCAATCAAATTGCATAAACGTTATTGTTTTATAATAAATGTTTGAAAGGATTATATGAGATGGGTTACTCTGCATAACACATACATTATTCAAGCCATTTAAATGAACTTTAAGTAATAGGTAGTTACTAAATCAAAAAGCTGGGAAGCAGGAATATGTTTTTGAGAAAACATGGAAGGTTTGAAGGATGATAAAAGTTTGTACACAATATGTATCTTTTTAAATCAAATAAATAAAAGAAAAACAGAGTAATGCCGTATAAATTAAAATCATTTAGATGATAATGCTTGTTCTTGAGAATTTGGCCTGGCAGGAAGATTTGATTAAGAGCTATATTTAGCTGGGGATTTGAAGTAACGTGACTCAGAACCTAAAGTCACACCATGATCCATGATCAAAGTATTGCTTCCTCTCAGAAGATGATATTTCTCCTCTCCTCCCCTCGAAGAGCTAAAGATTGATCTTTAGAGTGCTGACTATCAGATGACTGCTAAGGAATATAAATCCTGCCATTCCCCATTATTCAACCAGAACTGAAGAAGCTTCTTGGATAAAAAATGAAACGTTTTCAAGGGAAAAAATCATGAAAGTCCAGTTGTTTTTTGAAAAGCACCTTTGAGACAGCTATGACCTGGATGATTGACAGTCTCCATAGACCAGGGGTGTCCAAACTTGGGAACTTTAAGACTTGTGGACTTCAACTCCCAGAATTCTCCAGCAGGCTGGCTGGGGAATTCTGGGAGTTGAAGTCCACAAGTCTTAAAGTTCCCAAGTTTGGACACCCCTGCCATAGACATTCCTTTTCTCTATTTGCCCAAAGGATGATTGGTATCTAAAACCCCTAAAACAGCTTCAGCTGTGTGCTCTTTAGCTTCAACTGTGTACTAGTCTCCCCCAACTTGAATGTTGGCTTGCAGTATCCGCAACCTGATGTCAATTTATAAATCACACTAAAATGAATTTTGAACTATTTCAAGTTGCACTAATTACAACCTACCTGTATTCCAATTCTTGTGACCTCTCTGTACTTGTATGGATGGACCACTCCCTGTAAAAATGTCTTCTTTGCTGAACTATTATATTGATTATTAGTAGCAATTCTTTACTGAAGATTCAACTGGCAGGAAATTAAAATAAATTGCACAGGGCAACAGAGCAACGCCCAAAGCAGAATTTGACACATCAGTTTGCACAAAAAGGGGCATCTGGGAGCCAGATGATGTCACAGAAACTGGGAGAAAAAAAATCCAGTTTCAAGTCCTGAAAGATTGTTTGTTCTTGAGTAGGCCAATTAAGTTGGCATTCCATTTTCAGGAGCTGAGTTAGCCAAACTGCACACTTGACAAACTGAACCATGAATCATGTGTAAAAGTTGGCAAAACTCCTGAAAGTTGGATATTTTTAACCTTTCTGGATGCCTGCCATATAAGAATTGATTGCACCTTTGCAGGATCCATCTGCACCACTTCTCTAGAAAGCTCCTGGGCAGCAAGATCAAATGCCCACTCTTCCCAAAAAGATGACTGAGAATCTCTGTAGAGGTTTTCAGTCATCCAGGTCATGGTTGTCCCAAGTTGTATACTAAAAGTCTGTAGAATTTCTACAGAATTTTAGCTATAGAATTTGGGATGAACATCCTTTGAATGGTGTGGGAGTAGGAATGGATTTCCAGAGGAAAAAATGGCAGACTACAGGAACCAGGAGCCCTACTGAGGAGATCCTGAGGACACAGATAAACCTCCAAGTGCTTCAACGACCCTCTAAAAGATTACCAGCTGTTTGCAAGGAATATAAATCCTTCCATTCCCCACTATCCTGTCAGAGCTGAAGAAGCATCTTGGATGAGAAGTGAAATGTCTTTAAAAGAAAAAAACAAGAAAGTCCAGTTGCCTCCTGAAAAAGCACCATTGGGAGGCTCATTTTTCCAATGTATCATAAAACTTCTCTTTGCGTAGGCTCTTTAACGCATGAGTAGAATGCAGAAAATGATGTTTTGAAATAAGGAAGATGTCAGCCAGGTAAAGTACTACACATTTGTCCATAGAATATCTCTTTCATGAATCTGGAAAAGACATTTGGAGACTTAACTAGGCATTACCATTTATTCTAATATGCCATAATGAATATCAAAAATTGTTAAGTATCAATGCCTCTCCAAACAGTATTCTCCTCTCAATCCAATTTAATGAAGATGCTGCCTTCTGAAAGTAACCCACAAGACCTGAAATAAGAGCAATGGGCAGTGGCTTCTAATTATCAAATTGAGAAGTTGATGGTCAAGACGTCGTGTTGAAGAATTTCCTTTCTTTTTTATTTTTCTTAAAAAACGGCACAGATGTAAGAGATAAAAAATAGTGAATACATTCTTTCTTCAGATTGTAACCTGGAAATTCCTTTAAAGCTGCTAATACTTGAAAAGCATGGGCTGTTGTTATTTAACTGGGATTGGGGCTTGATATAACAAGTTAGTAGTACAGTCACATGTCTGGCTGAGGAGGCTTCCTGTTCTTAAACATTAGGAAAATTTGCATGCTTTTCTGGCAAGAAATGAGGTTTGGGCAACAGTTCAAAGGGGAGAGAAGAAAAAAAATATAATGCCTGAAAGGGATATTGTTGTTGATATGATTGAGAAAGAAAATACTCCCTTGCTTCCAGCAAATATTATTTTTCTGCAGCCAGTTTATTGCCAAGACAAAAGAAACATTCAAGGAAACAAACAATTCAGCTCCAAGAATCGTCTGAGGCAATTTCTCCTTAACCGCAGAGGAGATGGACTTCGCATCAATGGGGTTTGCCATTGCTGAATTCTGTTTCCCTAGGTTTTTCCAGTGATTGTGTAAGCAACTCAAATGGTCAGTCAGTGGCCTCATTGATACAATTAGCAGTTAACCCAGAGTTCAAGGGGGCTGAGAACTGGATCTCCAAACCCTGTGATAATGCAAAGACTAAAACACAATTGCATTGTGTAAAATATTAGAGTTACCTTGAATAGTCTGAGCTCCCCGTCCCCATCAACCTCTTGAAGTCAAGGCTTTAAAAATAGTGAGAGCCAGTTTGGTCTATTGGTTAAGTTACCAGGATAGAAAGTAGGAGACTGTGAGTTCAGGTCCTGCTTTAGCCATGAAAGTTGGCTTGGGTGACTTTGGACTAGTCCAGTGGTGGGCAACCTTTTTTTTCAACTGAGCCAAATCTCGCCAAAATCACGATTGAAATTTATTTTGAGAGCCACATTTTTAAAACCGAAAATACATAGGATGGTACACTGTTTTTAGCTTCAATAAACTCTGGCATTTGAAGCACGCAAGTCTTAAAGCTGTCAAGTTACAAGATCCTTGCACCCCTAACCCTTTAGAAAAAAAACCCCAGGGGTCTTCAAACCTGACAGCTTGAAGACTTGTGGACTTCAACTCCCAGAATTCTGAGAATTGAAGTCCACCAAGGGCATCAATCATATTAGCCCAGGGATCTGCAAAATTGGCTCTTAAGACTGGTGGACTTCAATTCCCAGAATTCTGAGAATTGAAGTCCACCAGTCTTAAAACAGCCAACTTTGCAGACCCCTGTGTTAGCCCAAAGCCTGGTGCTGGGCCTTGCTCCCCCATTGGTGGAGCCCCAAGAAGCGAGGAGGGAGAAAAAGAGACGGAGGCCAAGGAGCTTCCCCCCCCCCCAGCAAAAATCTAACCGGGGAGCCGGGCAGTAGCAAATTAGCCAATCATGCGAGGAAAGCGAGGTCTGACCGGGTGGGCAGCGAGACTCCAGGGCTCTCTGTTCTAATTCCCCGTGAAAACTGTTGCCTCTGAAGCGTTTGCTCTACTGTTTGAACCTTTAAGCGTCCCTTTTCTTTTTCTTTTCAACCCACAATGATTAGGGAGGATCCTGAAGTTGGGCCCGACTTCAGGATCCTCCCTAATCATTGTGGGTTGAAAAGAAAAAGAAAAGGGACGCTTAAAGGTTCAAACAGTAGAGCAAACGCTTCAGAGGCAACAGTTTTCACGGGGAATTAGAACAGAGAGCCCTGGAGTTTCGCTGCCCACCCGGTCAGACCTCGCTTTCCTCGCATGATTGGCTAATTTGCTACTGCCCGGCTCCCCGGTTAGATTTTTGCTGGGAGGGGGCGGGGGGGAAGCTCCTTAGCCTGCGTTTCTTTTTCTGCCTCCTCGCTTCTCGTCCCCGCCCGACTTCAGGATCCTCCCTAATCATTGTGGGTCAAAAAGAAAAAAGGGAAAGGGGCGCTTGTTTTGAAGTGCCCGAAAGGAGGGAGGGGAGCGGGCGCTTCAAAACAAGCACCCCTTTCCCTTTTTTCTTTTCGATCCACAATGATTAGGGAGGATAATAATCCGGCACACAGAAGAGCCGCATTAAAATGTGTAAAGAGCCGCTTGTGGCTCGCGAGCCGCGGCTTGCCGACCACTGGCCTATAGGAAAATCCGACCCTGGTTACCCATTTGACAGACACTATATAAAGAGCTGTCAAACGGGGTTTTCTCTGTTGCTAGTTACATACTGTATCTTGGCTCTAGTGCTTTGTTAGCTGTTACCATAATAAAGGGGTTTGTTATTGAATTCTTTCTCGCCTCAGTCCTTGCCTGGCTGGTTCTCCCTACAGAACATTGGATGCTGTTGGGAGATCAGTAGGACAAGGAAGAATGCAAGCTTTTTTTTTTTTCAAATCTTGCTCGGCCAGCTAACCAAAATGACCAATGACATTTCCAGCATATGCCTAAGCTTGAACCCTGATGGAATAGGGTCTAGACTCGTGATGGTGAACCTATGACATGCGTGCTGTAGGTGGCACGCAGAGCCATATTTGCTGGCACGCCATTCATCAACTTTGGCGCGCATGTGTGTGCCAGCCAGCTGATTTTCGGCCTTTTGGGGGCTGTTTTCCTCCTCCCCAGGCTTCAGGAAAGCCTCTGGAGGCTGGGGAGGGCAAAAAATGGCCCAAACGAGCCAACCGGAAGTTCAGAAATGATCTATTTCCAGCTTCCGGAGGGCCTCCAGGGGGCCAGGGGAGGCCGTTTTCACCCTCCCTGGGTTTCAGAAAAGCCTCCAGAGCCTGAGGGGTCATACGGGCATGTGTGGTATGTGCGTGTGTCATGCAAGCATGGGCAAGTGGGTGGGGGAGGATTAAATTGGTGTGCACACAATTTTGGCACGCCATAAGAAAAAGGTTCGCCATCACTTGTCCAGACAATTTGCTTCCTCTAGAGCGCTTTGTAACTGAGCGAGGAGAAATATAGATTATAAACCATTGGTATGGAGCTAATATCAGAAAATAACCTATCCATTTCACCCAAGTCCATAACTAAAAACAAATCCTAGCCCAAAGTATATAAGATGTTGCTTCAGCCATTGCATCAGACCCGCTCATGAAAAATCAGCACTGGCAATTTGAGCAACTATTAGCAAAATGTGCCAAATTAACATGGCAGTATGGCTGTCGATCTTGGCTGGCGTTACTGTAAAAAATGCCTTTGGGTGATCAATTGCTGAAGCAAAAAGCATGGATAAATATTGGTGTTTCTTTGTTCTTACTGTCAAGGTGTAGGCTTCAACATGAGCTCATACAAAGTTCCGTATTGGAACTCCAGACCTCACTTCAAGTAGCCATTGTGGGAAGAGGCCACTCCAGGACATTCGCCTCAAGCACCTCCCGATTCCAATTCTCAACCAGAGACTCAACTGAACTGCCTGCTAAAGAGTTAGGGAAAAATGGCAAGTATCTCTGAATCTGTTAGGGCCATCTTAATTGTCCAGCTATCCATGGAGATTCTCTGTAGTGTAAAATCTAACCTGGACATGATAAAAACATGGCAAAGAATTCAGGGTATTTTCCATTGTAGATCACACATAAACCTATCTGGGACCAAAATGAGCTCAAGTACATATATTCAGCTATATGCATTAGGCAGAGATGATTTGGGATAAGCACATAGCTGTTGCTGTTGTGGAGATCATGAGCTACCGAGCTTTCCCAGATGTCTAACAAGGCATTGATACCAACAGAGGTACGGATCAGTCCAAAACTGAGGTTGAGGAGCTCAGGAGGCATCCATTCAATGCCCGGAATGCACTCCCTGACTCTGTTATTACATCCTGAAATCCCTATAACTTTAACCTTAAATTGTCCACTGTTTTGACCTCACCCCATTCCTAAAAGGTCAGTAGGGGTGTGCATAACGTCCCTGTCCTACTGTACCCATTTATTTGTACCCATTTTCTGTGTTCTTATTTATGTTTATTCTTATTCCTGTTATCTTGTACATGAGTGGCAAACTAAATAAGTAAGCAAGTAAGTAAACAAATAAATAAAACTTGCAGAAGGGTGACCAATAGAGTATATGTCCAGAATCCTCAGGTTGACCCTAAGCTCAGTTTTATACACAATTATATTCCATCACCCCAAGAGCAGGCCTTGTGCTCATAGCTAAACAACCTCTTAAGTATATTGCCACGCTTAATCCTTTTGCTGTGACATCACAGCTGCTGTAGGATCTAAAATTCAGAATGGTAAGGTAGATGTGCACCTTTGCCCAACATCTTTTTATTATATACTTATTTATATTTCATATTTTTTTCTCTGCCCCCCAGCGTCCAGTGATAAGACCTTGCTTAGATCTTTCTTGAGAGTGCATCTACACTTTTGCATGGAAACGTAAGTGTTTCTGATTTCTGTCTAGGAAGGTCCGTGAGAATTTTTCTTTGATCTTATTTGAGATTATGATAAAATTCTGATTTATAGCTAAGATTGTGACTTAATACATACTTGACTTCAAGTAACATATATATGCATAAAGTAGACTTTAATTAGCTAATAAATTTCCACATTATGTAGAGAAATGTTAAAAGTTCTGTTTGATTTCACTACCCTGTTTTCCCCAAAATAAGATCTCCCTGGATAATAAGCCCAATTGGGCTTTTGAGCGCATGGGCTAAAAGCCCTCTCCTGAAAATATTGCAACACAGCAGTAGCCATGAGGTGACCATGCTCGCCGCCTCCTGCATCTCAAAAATAATAAGACCTCCCCAAAAATAAGGTCAAGTACTTATTTCGGGGATCAAAAGAAAATAAGACCCTGTCGTGATACTTTATTTATGTCTAAAGCGGGGAGACTGATTCATGTGAGTTACTCTGATTGTAGGTTAATGAAAAAAAATATTACTGGCCTCGCATCTCAATCCATGTTCAGAGATGGCACCATTGTATTTAAATTTTCTGCATTTGGGAATTAGCTCTAAAAAGTTTGATATTGCAGTCTTGTTCAGTTTGGGAAGTTTATTTCTACTCTACTCTAATTTGTAGAGAACTGCAGGAAAGCTAGTATATTCTTTTGTTGCAATTATTCCTGTTGTGTGCATAATCAGTGTTCCTATTCATGGGAACTCTTGCTGCACCCTACCACCAGTGGTGGGATTCACATTTTTTTACTACTGGTTCTGTGGACGTGGCTTAGTGGGCGTGGCAGGGGAAGGATACTGTAAAATCTCCATTCCTTCCCCACTCCAGGGGAAGGTTACTGCAAAATCCCCATTTCCTCCTGATCAACTGGGACTCGGAAGGCAGAGAATAGATGGGGGTAGAGCCAATCAGAGGTGGTATTTACCGGTTCTCCAAACTGCTCAAAATTTCCACTACCAGTTCTCCAGAAATGGTCAGAACCTGCTGAATACCACCTCTGCCTATCACCCAGTCTCTCGGCTCAAACTATCTTTCATCGCACTCTTTCCTTCACCTTCCCCTGGCAAAAATTAGGCACCTTGTTTTGAGTCTTTTTCATTCAATAAATATATTTATAACTTTCCTTTTCCTTCCCTAATATAGCTACTGGAGCAAATGTAACCATAACCAATGGCTGACTGTAAAATTCCCAGAATCATTTCACTTTTGCAAGTCCGAGAAGCATTTTTGAGGGAATTGGCAGTGCGGCAGCTGGAAACATTTGAAGAGTTTCAAAGTTTTTGTTTACGTTTTTTTCCCCCAGAACTGTGGAAATCTTTGAAAAGGATGCCGAGATCTGAGTGAAGCTGGTTCACAAAGCACCATGCCTCTTGCTTCTAGGAAGAAAGTAAAGTCACTCTATTATTTCATTTTGTTCTGTTTCAGCACAACACTTGACAAAAGCCTCCTCTGCTGGAGAGGTTTGAAGCAGCGGTGGCATTCAGCAGGTTCTGACCAGTTCTGGAGAATCGGTAGCAGAAATTTTGAGTAGTTCAGACAACCAGTAAATACCACCTCTGATTGGCCCCGCTCCCATCTATTCTCGGCCTCCCGAGGCCCAGCTGATCAGGAGGAAATGGGGATTTTGTAGTAACCTTCTCCTGGAATGGGGAGGGAATTGAGATTTTACAGTATCCTTCCCCCACCAAGCCCACCAAGCCACACCCACCAAGTCACACCGCACCCACCAAGCCACACCAACACAACCGGTAGTAAAAAAATTGGAATCCCACCACTGATTTGAAACTATGCTGTCTTCTTACATTTCTCCAGTAGTGCTTGCTGAATTCGTAGATGTTACTTAAGACAAGTTGCCTTACTTTGCTTTGATAAAGAAAGCAATACTATTGAGTCAAAACTCCGCAAGTAAATCTAAGGCACCAAGCCCAGACTTTGTTCTAACCACCCTTCCTTTCCTAGCTTCCCCTTATGGCAAAATTTTTAATTTTTCCGCAAGGTAGAGCATAGTCAATATTTATTAATTATTGTGTACCATTCTCCTGGTTTGTGTATTGTGTAGCCAAAGGTTTTTTTTTATACCCATGGGTGGATCTAATATATTTGCAACATACCCTGAAAGTTTGTTGTGAAACTGATCAGCTGTTGCTGAAGGAAATCTCATTCATTTTTATTACTCAACCCCAGGCATATATAAACAAAGCTATTGTGACAAATTCCTCTTAAATTTTATCAGCTGAAACAATGGCAAAACTATGCAGGGAATGAGATAAGAGATAAGATAAAACAATGTGAACAAAAACTACTACAAAAGACACACTCAACTGTAGTCCTCAATGGAACTGCATCTACATGGAGGGAAGTATGCAGTAGAGTACCCAAAGCTCTGTTTTAGGTCCAGTACTCTTCGACACCTTCATCAATGATTTGGATGAGGGGATAGAGGAGGAACTCATAAAATGTTCAGAAGACATCAGTTGGCAGGAGTAGCCCACACTCTAGAAGATAGGCTTAAGGTATGGAATGATCTTGACAAACTTGAACATTCAGTGTTTAAGAACATTGAGTAACAAAATGAAACATAAAGATAACAGTTGCAGGAAGTGAGTATGTCTAGTTTAATAAAAAGAAGGAGTAAAGGTGATATGATAGCAGTGTTTCAATATCTAAAGGACTGCCACAAAGAAGGCATGATGAGAAGCAATGAATGGAAAGTAATCAAGGAGAGAATCAACCTAGAACAGCGATGGCAAACATTTTTGGCTTGCGTGCCATAACTGGGGGGAGCACAGGGGGGTCGTGTGTGGGCGTGCCGCACCCATAATGCCATGCGCGGCCCCCCAGTTTGCATGCGCACACTACAGGCGCTCCCCCCATTTTTACATGCTTTTTTCGCCCTCCCCAGGCTCCAGAAGCCTCCGGAGGGCCTCCGGGAGGGGGTGCAGGGAGGCTCTTTTTGCCCTCCCCAGGCTTTAAAAAAGGGTGAACTCAGCTGGCCAGCGCGTGCATGCGCTCTGGCCAGCTAACAGGGCAGTGCCTCATGTGCCCTGACAAATGGCTCCCTGTGCCACCTGTGGCATGCATGCCATAGGTTCGCCATCACTGATCTAGAACTAAGGAGGAATTTCCTCACAGTTAGAACAATTAACTGACTTGCCCCAGAAGTTGTGAATTCTCCAACACTGGAGGTTTTCAAGAAGAGAGGC
Organism: Natrix helvetica; assembly: GCF_964273705.1. Classification (NCBI taxonomy): domain Eukaryota; kingdom Metazoa; phylum Chordata; class Lepidosauria; order Squamata; family Natricidae; genus Natrix; species Natrix helvetica. The sequence goes on from NC_138552.1 coordinate 171,751,514, forward strand.
TACCATTTGTCTGAATGGTGTAGGGCAATGTTGGTGAACCTTTTCAGCAAGAGTGCCAAAATGGGAGCGTGTGTGTGTGTGTGTCAGAAACTGAAAGAGCAGCTGCCCAGTGTGCATGGGCATGCCGTGAAGATGATCTTCCTGTTTCCAGCGTGTGCAGGCGCACCGGCCACCTGGTCTTCTGGTTTCTGGCATGCATCGTGTGTGAAGATCAGCTGTCTGGTGCGCATGCGCACACCAGAAACCAAAAGATTAGCTCCCGCTCATACATGCGCCCCAGGCGGCTGCTCTTTTGTTTTCCGGTGCTCCTGCGCAAGTGAAGACCCGCTGGCTGGCATGCCGGAAACTGGAAGAGCAATGGGCAATGGCTCGCGTGCCCTGAGAGATGGCTCTGCATGCCACTTCCAGCATGCGTGCCATAGGTTCGCCATCATGGATGTAGGTTAGTCCCCAAATGTCCCTTCCAACTCTGTTATTCTGTTTCTGTTGTCTCCTACAGCCAACCTTCAAGCCAACTAGTAACTGGCTGGTTTTTGTAGGACCATCATAGATGAGTCATTCTTATTGGCTAATGCAAAGATGTGCTGATTTAGTATCTCATTAAAAAAAACTGTGGCCACCACACCTGCCCCACATTTCTGAAGAATGTATGCAATTGGACAAACATATAATTTACTAGTTGATAAGATGATGGTCTTTACAACTCAGATCAGAAATTACATGGGAGTGTTAAAAAAATAAACACTTGAAATTTGCATATATAATCACTGCACCCGATTACATCTTTATTAGGTAACTTTTTTGGTGTTACATTTGGAGTGGGTGCTAGGATAATACCTTCTTGTAATATTTTCCCAAAAGAGTATTTTTGTTGGACCAAGATATAGCCTAGGAAAGTGTTAAGGATCTCACATTTGTTCTGCTCTTCTTTTTAGAGATGTCAACTCATACATAGGCAAAGCAACAGAAGGATTTCACAATTAGTGTTGGGGAGACCACAATAAAATTACATTATTTCAGTCACTCCCAGTTATCAGATTACAATGATTTCTGACCATGGGTCCAATTATGTAGTCAGTGCAATGGCCAGACCCTGTATGAGGATGTCAAAACTGCACAAAAATTTACTTGACATTGCTGAGATCTTACAGATTTGGGCAATTTGATTTATGTAATTATTGATTATTTAAACATTTATTTTCCTTGACTAGGTGCTAGCATCTTTGAGGCTCTTCAGTTGGCACTCATACAGTATGTGCTTCATGTTTAAGTTGTGCTCTAAGGAAGGGTGTCAAATTCAGGGACAGAGTGTTGGATGCGGCCTATGAGGTGCATAGATCTGACCCGCAGGGCCACCCTGGAAACAGCAAAGGACTGGCCCACGGTGCCTCTGCCAGCGAAAATGGAACATGTGTGGCCCTCCCGAGCTTCGTTTTCATTGGCAGAGGGTTACAAGAGGCCGTCGCAGGAGAAAACAGAGCTTGGGAGCCCATTTTCACTGGCAGAGAACTCAGGCCGCCAAAGGCGCCCCTGACATGAGTGACATCAAGCTGGCCATGCCCACCCCGCCCATGCCTACCCCAACAAATCGATTGTTGCCACATCTGGAAATATGTGCTACAATTTCAAAACGATGTGATGTTGTAACATACATTGAATTACTTACTAATGCCTGTCCATTATCTTGGGTAATTAGTACCTCTTAAAAATTTCAGCAATGTCAGACATCATGTAATAAGGATATGAAGCTTTCTGTTAGCAATGTACTTTATGATGGATAGAGAGAATATAGCTTTATACTCCTATTTATTTAGATGACTGGGTCAGATCTAGATAAGAGATACGTTCCTATCATTTGTCCCTGGATGTAATATTTTATTGGGGACAATATCAAGAATATAATTTTTCCCCCTGTAGCAGGTTTGTAGACAGGAATGAATTGAGAAGTACCCCAAGACATCTTAAAGATGACATATACTTCTCTTCTTTGCTGATCTCATACTTATACATGTAGTCCTCAACTTACAACAGTTCATTTAGTGACTGTTCAAAATTACAATGGCATTGACAAAAGTGACTTATGACCGTTTTTCACACTTACCACCCTTGCAGCATTTCCATGGTCATGTGACCAAATTCAGATGCTTGGCAATTGGCTCGTATTTATGATGGTTATGGTATTCTAGGGTAACACCATCACCTTTTGTGACTTCTGACAAGCAAAATCCAGATTCACTTAACAACCACATTACTAACTTAACAACTGCAGTGTACAACTGCACCCGTACACAAGGTGATGTGGTTCTCCACCGAATAAATTCGTTGGTGTGACTTTTCTCAGACAGATAGCAAAGCTGTGCTAACTCCCAGCTACAGGGTTTCAATTTCTATAATGAAAAAGAAAAAGGAACTAAAATAATAATGGCAATTTCCCTTCCCATCTGTATTTGACTCCAGTATCTATAGATTCATACAGATAAAGTGTTGCTCTTGGATTGTATCCGAAAATCCCTTTTTAAAATGGCCAACTGAGATTCTTTCATTCCAGACTACATTCTGAGCTAGCAAAGAAAAGCAAATACTGTACCTTACCCACTAACTCTTACTTGGCTAGTTCAATTAACTAACCCTCAGGGCAGGGGTAAAATGCTACCGGTTTGGCCAGGTTCGCCTCAACTGGTAGTAAAAATGCTACAGGTTCGGGCGAACTGGTTTTTCCAATGATCAGCTGTGATGCCCAATTTCCTGCTTTCTTGTTAATCTAAATCGTGTGGCACAGCGGGTTCCTCCCACCCACTGTTCACTTACTTTTTCAGGCACGCTCAGTAGCAGGCTCCACCCACCCGCCCGGATGTCATCATGTCTGTTTTTGACGCTCTGCGTATGCATGGAAGGTCCTGCATATACGTGAAGGTGGCACATGTGAGCAAAGTGAGCTCACCTTGCTACCGAACCAGTAGCAAAGGTAAGTGAATTTCACCCCTGCCTCAGGGGAACAGTTAAGTGTCTTATTAAGTTGATAATCACTCTATAAGTATTGTCCTAGACATATTTTTGCAATACAAAACAAAGACAGGATTGCCAATCCAATGTTTTTCTTCCAACATAGGTTAGATCTCTTAAGCCAGCGGTATGCTGGCTGGGGAATTCTGGGAGTTGAAGTCCACAAGTCTTAAAGTTCCCAAGTTTGGACACCGCTGTCTTAAGCAAAACTAGGCCCATGATTGCTGTTTTATCTATTGTTCTATACATAAATTGGTTCCTTGGTGCTTTCTGAACTTGGTTGTTTTCTTACAGACATTTCATTACCCAAACTAATTACATTGTAAATCAGAGTAAACATTGGACTCCGTACAATTCAAAATAAACACACCTTTCTCACATCTGAAATAAAGTTCTTCTCATTCAAAACCATAGACATTTATCTTTATATTTTTATAAAGAGCTAATCTGCTACATTTTAGTAATAGTATTATTTTAATAAGAGCTCGTGCATCAAATAATAATACCAACAAATAGCCTTAGCTAGTCCTCAGTTTAAAGCATCCGTACTTAATTGCAAAGGTCAGTAGAACGATAACATAGCAGAAATGTACGTATAACTGTTCTCTTGTAAATAGACACATTTGTAAAATGTAAACTGAGCATTATAACCAAACTAGAAGGGGGTGGAAACCATCTTTTCTCCTTCGTTATCAAGAACCATCACATTCTGAACATGCTATGGCGTATCATATCTTACCATGCAATCTGCAGAAAAGTATTTTGAATGTTCAAGAATGAAGGGCCAGACAGCTTGACTGCTCCTACTAGAACTTACTCTCAGTAATGCATGAACTTACTCTCAGTAATGCGTGATCACGGTGTGTGTGTGTGTGTGAGAGAGAGAGAGAGAGAGAGAGTAAGAGAGAGAGAGTGAGAGAATGAGTGGTAAGATTAAATTTTTTTTACTACCAGTTCTGTGGGTGTGGCTTGGTGTGCGTGGCATGGCTTGGTGGGCGTGGCAGGGGAAGGATACCATAAAATCTCAATTCCCTCCCCACTCCAGGAGAAGGATACTACAAAATCCCCATTTCCTCCCAATCAGCTGGGACTCGGGAGGCCGAGAATAGATGGGGGCTGGGCCAGTCAGAGGTGGTATTTACCGGTTCTCCAGAACTGGTCAGAACCTACCGAATACCACCTCTGGTGTGTGAGTGTGTGTGTGTGTGTGTGTGTGTGTGTGAGAGAGAGAGAGAGACTTTCTTGGTGTCTGTGGTTAGATTCTGTCATAAGGCAGGCCTTGTCTTCATGTGTAAGTGTCAATCAGCAACCTATGCCCAATATATTGCAATAAACAAACAAACAAACAAACTGGCAAAGATAATATTTATTTCTGTCAAGTCATTCAGCAGTGTCTGTAAATAAATACAAGTATTTTTAGCATATTAACTTACTAGATTTTTCCAGGACATATCACCTTCTTGTAGTCCATACATTCTTTGGATTATGGATCCTTCCACTTATTAATATTGGTCCTTCTGGGATGATGCAGAATATTGCTTAATTATGTTTAGTATATTAAATTGAAATTTAGTTGCTCACTAGGATTCAATAAATTTATGAGACACAGGTATTGACAACTTTGTTCCATCCGAGCGTTTGTGCAATTACGGCATGTGCTAGAATTCAAATGTACATAGCCAGAGGGACTCTGTTTATAACTGTAGTAAGTAAAAGCACTTGTCTGTGTCCATGAAAAGCACTTCAACAAAGCAAAGATGTTAACATAAACATCAGCATTTCAAATTATTATGGGCATTATAATATATTTTGAAATGACTTCTAGAGTACTAATCCAGGCTGTCTGTGTATCGATAATCTTAAATGAAAGATATGCACTGGGACCGTGTCTTTACACACATGCATACATCCAACACGGAATGCCTGTGAATAATATTTAGGTCTGTGCAAAGCATTCATAAGAGTACTTTGTAAAATGAAGCTGTGAATGTGGAGATGCCCAAAGAAACAGCCTTAAAACAGCCACAAAAAGCCTTCTGTGGGGAGCAGGGACAGGGACAAATATTTATTCATTTATTTATTTATATTTGATGCTTCTAGACCGCCCCTTCTCCCAAAAGGGACTCGGGGCGGTGTACAGTCCATACAGAATATAACAAAATACAATAAAAAAGTTAAATATGTACAGTTGGCATGGAGGAGGTTAAAATGCAATTAAAAGAACTGTACAAAGCTAATATAAATATAAGTTTTAAACCCCTAAAATAGACACAATAAATTAAAAAACCCCTAAAATAACCAGTTAATAGTACATTTGCCAGGAGGGACAGTTGTAATTATGCCAGGCCTGCTAATCGGAACAGGTGAGTCTTCAATTTTTGCCGGAAGGAGCGGAGGTCAGAAGTGGTTCTAATGTCGGGGGGGAGGTCATTCCAGAGGGTTGGGCCCATCACAGAGAAGGCCCTACTCCTTGGTGTCGCCCGTTGGCATTGCCTAGTGGACGGCACCAGGAGAAGTCCCTCCCTGTGTGAGCGAATTGGCCGCAGGGATGTATGTGGGAGGATGCGATCCCGCAAGTAACTAGGTCCCGTGCCATGGAGCGCTTTGAAGATGGTAATCAGCACCTTGAAACGCACCCGGAAAACCACAGGTAGCCAGTGCAGCTTGCGCAGGAGAGGTGTTACGTGGGAGTACCTCGTACTCCCCATCACAGCCCGCGCGGCTGCGTTCTGAACTAACTGCAGTCTCCAGGCGCGTCCCAAGGGCAGCTCCATGTAGAGAGCGTTGCAGTAATCCAGGCGGGACGTCACCAGTGCATGAGTGACCGTGCGTAGGGCATCCCGGTCCAGTAGGGGGTGCAATTGGCGCACCAGGCGAACCTGGTGGAACGCCCCCCTCGCCACGGCTGCCACATGGTCATCCATTGACAGCCGGGCATCAAGGAGGATGCCCAAATTGCACGCCCGTTCCACAGGGGGCAATTGTTCGCCCCCTATGGCCAGCGATGGAATCAGCTGGCTGAACCGAGGTGCCGGTAGCCACAGCCACTCAGTCTTGGAGGGGTTGAGTTTAAGTCTTTTGTCCCCCATCCAGACCCCGACGGCCTCCAAACACCGGGACATCACTTCGACAGCCTCGTTGGGGTGGTTTGGGGTTGAAATATACAGCTGAGTATCATCAGCGTAGAGGTGATACTCAACCCCAAAACCACGGATGATCTCACCCAGCGGCTTCACATATGTGTTGAACAGGAGAGGCGAGAGGACCGACCCCTGTGGCACTCCACAAGTGAGTGGCCTCGGGGTCGACCTCTGTCCCCCTGTCAACACACATTGCCTCCGGTCGGAGAGGTAGGAGCCGAACCACCGCAAAACGGTACCTCCGACTCCTATCCCCTCCAACCGGCGCAATAGGATACCATGGTCGATGGTATCAAAAGCCGCCGAGAGGTCTAATAGGACCAGGATAGAGGAACAACCTCTATCTCTGGCCCTCCAGAGGTCATCAACCAACGCGACCAAGGCTGTCTCTGTGCTGTGCCCGGGTCGGAAGCCGGACTGGCGTGAGTCTAGATACTCGGATTCGTCAAGGTGTCATGGAAACTGCTGCGCCACCACATTCTCAACAACCTTTGCTAGAAACGGAAGGTTGGAGACTGGACGATAATTAGCTAGCTCCATTGGGTCGAGTGAAGGCCTCTTAAGTAAGGGCCTCACCACCGCCTCCTTCAAGGCGGTTGGTAAGGATCCCTTACCCAATGAGGCATTCACCAGGCCCAGAAGCCAGCCTCGGGTCACCTCCCAAGATGCCAGTACCAACCAGGAGGGACACGGGTCCATTAAACATGTGGTGGGTCGCAGCCGTCCACGCAACCTATCTAAATCCTCGGGGGCAACAGAATCAAACTCCTCCCAGGATGGTCTCACAAGACTCGCTGTTGGCGGCCCGTCCGGTCCACTGAGGGGGGCCCATCCGCTCCGGATCTGAGCGACTTTATCCTGCAGATATTCCCCAAACTCCTCTGCTCTGCCCTGCAAGGGTGCCCCCTGCGTCCTCTGTGACAAGAGGGAGCGGGTCACCCTAAACAGGGCGGCAGGGCGGTTATCAGCGGATGCAATAAGAGCGGCACAATATCTACGTTTGGCCGCCCTTAATGCCACAAGGTAGGTCCGTAAGTAGGCTCTTACCTGTGTTCGATCAGATTCGGAGCGTGAGGACCTCCACCTGCTCTCTAGACGTCTCCTATGGCGCTTCATCACCCTCAGCTCCTCGGTATACCAAGGAGCCCGGGTGGGTCGCTGCCGCAGGAGAGGTCGCAAAGGCACAACCCGGTCCAAGGCCCCAGCCGCCGCCCTATTCCAGGCGGCCGCTAGGTCCTCTGACCGAGCGCGGGTCAGGGCTACAGGTAATGGCCCAAGCTCCGTCTGGAACCTATCCGGCTCCTATCCGGTTGCACAGCTCTTCTTACAGTTCTGCTGAAATATAAGATGATGTGCAGAATTATACTGGAAGGATGTTATTGATGTCCTTAAGTCAGGGGTGTCCAAACTTGGCAACTTTAAGACTTGTGGACTTCAACTCCCAGAATTCCCCAGCCAGCAGCTGGCTGGGGAATTCTAGGAGTTGAAGTCCACAAGTCTTAAAGTTGCCAAGTTTGGACAACCCCTGACTTAAGTATTTTGTTTCATTATTATTATTTTTGGTTGCAGATGTTTCATTACCCTAATTAGGTAACATCATCCGTGCTAGTAGCACTGATGATGTTACCTAGTTAGGGTAATGAAACGTCTGCAAGAAAAAAAACAAGCTCAGAAAGCACCAAGGACCCCTCATATCAACCCTGAGCTAAACATATTCTCCTTTATTGGTATTTTGTCTCACTTAACAGCAGGGGCTGCTTGTTGTTATACTTTACTTTCTTGTCTCAAAGCACAGCTATCAATGCTTGATGAGACAAGGGTTGTTTTTTTTTTATTAGTTGCCTTACCACAAGACACAAAATCATGCAGACACCTTCCATACCTAATGCAGGACTACAACCTTGGTCCCTACTTTCTTAATCCAAGACCTTAAGTACTATACTATGCTGCTCTTTGCTGCTCCCAAAGCACACGTCTATCTTCTGGGTCAGGGATCCCAGAATTAGTTTATCTTTTAGTAAAAAAATATAAAGAAGACATATTAGCTGAAAACCAAATGACCATAAATGTACTTATTTTAGCTGGTGAAATTACAGACATAATATGTGCAGATACACCAAGGTTAGGTATAGCATTCTCAACTCCATTAATATGAAGTCAGGTTTTGTTGTTTGTAAACACTGTGTATTTTGGTGTATGATTCCTGTCACCTTATATTGTGTTACAGCGAAGCTTTAACCTCGCCCCATCCCCAAACGCCATCAATATAGTCCCTTGTCCCTTGCATATATTGTCCCTTGCAATATAGCCTTGATGACAAACCTACGGCACGTGTGCCAGAGATGGCATGCAGTGCCCTCACTGATGGCACGCAAACCGTTGCCCCAGTTTAAGCTCCGCTGCGCATTTATGCATGCCTCCCACCAGCCAGCTGGTCTTCGGGTCTGTGGAGCGCATGTGGGGGGGGGATACATGCGGGGGGTGCATACATGGGTGCTGGGATGCATGCACAGGGACACACACACGTGCATTGCATTTTGGGGGTTTCGTGCACATGCATGGGCTTTGGGCAAAGGTTAGCCATCATTGCAATTTAGTCACTTGTCCCACATAAATAATGAATTATTGCTCCCAACCAAAATTGCATTGTATCAAAACTGATTTGGGCTATCCGGTGCGTGCCCAACATATATCATCTAACTATTGAGATGGAATGTTGTTGATCTGTCAAAAGTGAAAGATTAAAAGATCTTCAGGACACAACTTGTGCATGTCAGTGTTGCATTTTCCTCCCCAGCTAGTGGCAAAGAGAATGTGAAAAGGTAAGGTCATTACAGGTTGAGAATTAATAATAATAATAAAGCTCTAGAAAAAGGAGCAAGTAGACAGGATATTATAGGTACTTTAGGAAATTACTTGACTATGTTCCCTCAAATCTGTTCTCAAAAGTTGTGGAGAAATGATGGGAGCCTAGAAATACAGAGGCTCCAGTACTGAACAATCAAAACATCGGGGTAGGTCATGTGGCATCTGGGGATATTTCTCCAGGTGTCCATCTAACTTAAGTTTTCATTAAAAAGAGCTTATTTTATGTATAATGTAGGTAGCTAGCAAACTACCATCTGTGGCATTGTTTTTATTTCCAATGAAACCCTGAGCCTCACATCCTTTCCACATAATTAAATAACAACACAAATAGGGGACTGTAGTCCCATGCTTGTTTTTAAAAAGTGCCCATCTACCCAGAAAAGACACAATGAGAAAGGGAATAACCTGATAGGGTAGAGCTGGTGCCAGGGTCATGGTTTGCCACCAAGCTGTTTTGTTCCAACAGGCAAACCTTTCCATGAGATACATTTATGGAGTTATCTATAAGATGTCCTTTGAAGGTCCCTATTGGCCCCAAATGGTCATTTACTCTCATTTATTGATATTTAATAGAACCGAATTTCCGTGAGAAAGAAAATAATAGGATCAAATCAACAAATGCAAATGTTGTCTTTTTAGGCAAATTCAAGGATGCATTCACAAGTAAATGGTCAATGGATGGTTTTCTAGCTGTTGTACATCAATACTGGTCTTCGACTCATGATCCATAGTAGAACTTGTCCACCACTACATTTGTAGGTTGTGGTTATAAAGCAGGGGTGCCAAACTCGGTCCATGGGGTGCTTAGATTTGGCCCATGGGTCAGCCTGGAAATAGCAAAGGACCGGCCTCTGCTAGTAAAAATGGGCCATGGGGAGACCCCACACTCCCCCCCCATTTTGGCCAGCGGGGTGCTGCAGGAGGCTGTCCAGGCCAAAAATGGAGCGCTTGGGTGCCCATAGCCCGTTTTGGCCAGCAAAGTGCTGCAGGAGGTGGCCATCCCGTCTCCATTCCCCCCAGCTGGCCCGCAGAAGACAATTACAATACTGATCCGGCCCACAAATAAATCCAGTTTGACACCCCTGTCATAAACCAAACAACACAGTTGCAAAGCAAACCCATTGTTTACTATGGGCTGGCTTTGCCAAAAACCAGAAGTTAATGCCATAAACACAGGTTAGTTGTGGAGTGGCAGTCATGTGATCATGGGTTATGTGTGTGACTATCAAAACTTCAGAACTGAGTCATAAGTATCTTTTGGGAAGTATCTATTGTAACTTTGAATGGTTGCTAAGCAATCTGTCACACGTTGAGGACTACCTCGTGGGCAATATGCAAATTATGTACAAAAATGCAATAATAATAATAATGGAATAATCCTAAATCTTAGCCACTGCAGAATAGTGTTTCACAAACTCAAGGATGACAAGAAAGAACTTACTGCAATGAATCAACATGGGCCTTATGTACAGGAACTAAATGATCCAGAATTTCAGTACCAAAACTCAATTAGAATTACAGCTCAGAGTTGTATTCTCATGTATATGAATCTAGAATACACATAATACATGGAGATTTAGATATGTAACAAATTATGTCAGATGAAATCTGGCTGAAAATATGTAAGACTTACTATAATCATGCTTAACTATACTTTTGAATACTCTGCCATTGGATAAAAATAATTATTTGGTCTGAGTTATGACAGAATGCTACCACCACACTGTAATGAAATTATAATATATTAAAAGGACAGAATACATCTAAACCAGAGATGGGTTGCTGCCGGTTTGGCCCGGTTCAGCCAAACCGGTAGTGGAATTCAGGCCTGGGTCGCAGAACTGGCAGCCACCCAGGCCTGCCATGCCTCCGAACTGGTTCCATCACTACTGCTGGGCCGCCGCCATTTTGGATTTTAGTGACTGCACATGCACAGTTCACTGTAAATCATTCTGCGCATGTGCGCAGAACAATTTACACTGAATGGCACTTGCGTGTGCAGTGCACACATTGTATGCCAGTCGCAAACTACCAGTCGCAAACTGGTAGTAAAACCGGCAGCAACCCACCCCTGAGCTAAACAAATTTTACTTTATTTCCTGACACCTAAGTCTCTCTCTAGCTAAAATTATGCACACCAATGTCCTACTGATTTCAGTGGAAGAACTAAGGAACTTTAGTGAAGGAACTAAAGAACCAAGAAAAAACTATAATGCCTCTTCACTCAAATCAACAAAAATTCAAGTTATTAGTATTTGGTTCCACATCAGTTCAGATCATAAAAGTAAAATTGAATTTATACAGATTTATTGCAGAGTATGTATGAGAGAATTGAAGCTCATCAGTATTTTATTGCTAAATTGGATTACTATGGGTACAAATCTAAAGATTAATCTGTTACTAACTTCAAAGCCAAGCTATTTACTTAAATTATATTTGCATTTGAAAATTTTCAAGTCAGAGACATTATGAATATCAAGAAATGTGATTTTGTTTTCCTGTTGTTTATTGTAGACAATACAAGACAGGTAAAATAAAACAGAATATTCTGTGAGCTTCTTTCTCAACTAAATAACTTTATTTTCATGATATAAAATATGCTGCTAGAAAGAACTATTTCTGAAAAATACATGAGGATTGGCTCTTGTATTTAGAACGGAGAAATCTAAAGACCTTCTGGGTGATGCAGCTCTTCCTCAAAGTCACTCCATGCTGGAGCAAATCATGACTTCTCTCCAAATTGCCCTGGATGTGCAAATGAAGAGTCATTGCTGTACTTTCTTCATTTTAGTGCAATATAATGTATATAGTTCATAGTAGAGAAAAGCTTGAGATACTCTCTCAAACTTTAGAGAGAAGCCACAATGGCGCAGCAGAAGGAATGAGAAGAGCATCCATGGAAATAAGACTTAGAGAAGCTGATATGGAAAGAATAGAATCTTACCAAACCATTACTGTTCTTGCAGGGATGCAATTGCAAGAACCATCATTACATGCACAGAGCCTGTTTTAAACACGAGAGTCTGGAGGTTTTACAGTACCAAAGAGCAAGATTATTGTGTGAATAAACAGTTCACAACAATATAGGTACAGTGCATCTGGTCATGGCCTTGAAGTGCTTGCTGCCACAATTAGATTCCAGTAAATTGAGGATTTCAAGCCTTCAAATACGAAGTTCTTTATAATTATGAATCTCTCTCCTCTTTATATTGAATTTGTCCCATGCTTAATAAGTAGACCATTAGCAAAGTAAAAATTGAATTCTATCCTTGATCCACCCACTATGTACAATCTGACCATTGAAAAATCATCAACACCATGCATTTCGTGCAATTGGATACAAGAATTGTTAAAGATGTTCAAATGTGGTTTTATGCTTGTTAATAAGAAAACAAATTTTGTTAACGGGAGACAATTTTTTTTCTAAATAATATATTACGGGTTCCTTATTTCAGAAATGAATATTTAATAGTAGTTGTTATTTTTTACCAAATAAAGAGGTAGGTGTATTTTCACACAATGAACAACAATGTAACAGGGGAAATTAGAACAACCTAATACAGCAATACTGCATAATTTAGATGAAGAAACTACAAATTATTAAAAAAGAGAGCAAACTTCCCTCTCCATATTTTCATTGAGGGCTTTTTTTTTTCCTTTGCTTAAAACATTGATTAGAAATGGTAGAATTTGTAAGCTCTCTTTTTCGAAAAGATGTCTGTTTCAATAAATCAATTGTATCCATGGTTAATTGCAATTTTAACCACTGGACTGACAGTAAAGAATATTTCAGCAATTCTTTCTTACATTACCAACACCCGCAGTCTAAAAGTTTACATAAAGTTAACGAATCTCAATAATTACATAATTACAATAGGATTTTTGTTGTTAAAACAATCTTCATAAATAATGTTTTCTATCTCTTCAACAACCTAAAGGTCAATTGGTAAAGACAGGACAGTATTTCCTTTTCAGATTGAAGAATCCTCACTGCTCGTAATGTTTAAGGCTTGAATCAAGTTACTCTCCTTTGGCTTTCTTCTGCACTTTTCCATTTTCCATAATTGCACCGTTTTCTGGTTTGCTTGTACCATTTGCTATTACGCCGTTGGTGATCTTGCCATTCTTTTCTTTTTGCTTAAGCTCCTTGGGCTGCTTGGGCATCTTGTATGTCCGATAGTAGAAGTTACCAAACAGAACAATAAAAGTGCTGGCATAGAAAATGACACCCCAGTGCATCCATTTAGGAAAGGGGCAATCAATATAAATAGACAGGGCGGTGTGGCCAATAGTCACGTGGAACTGAAGCTGAAAGGCAGAATAACAGAAGGTCCATTAATCCTGATTATTAAATTTCTGTTAGAGTTTATGTGAGCCCCTACCTCCACCGAAAATGTGTCTGAATACCATTTATACATTTCTTTACTTTACTTAAAACCATTATGGACACTCTAATTCAGAGATGGGATTCAGCCAGTTCTGACTGGTTCTGGAGAACCGGTAGCGGAAATTTTGAATAGTTCAGAGAACCAGCAAATACCACCTGTGGCTGTGTCCGCCCTCATCTATTCACTACCTCCCAAATCCCAGCTGATTGGCTGGGTCTTATTCTATTGCCCTGCACAGGAGAACAGAGCTGGAAAGCAGGTTAGTGGGGTGGGGAGGGAATGCGGATTTTGCAGTATCCTTGCCCCAGGAGTGGGGAAGGAATGGGGATTTTGCAGTATACTTCCCCTGCAACATCCACCATGACACACCCACAGAACTGGTAGTAAAAATTTTGAATCCCACCACTGCTCTAATTATCTGTGAACTAAGGGAAATAGGATCATTTTACATTATGCTGCTGAGAATGCAATAATAAAGGAAGGTGCTGTTGAAACAGGGAAATGATTGCCACCATTGCTTCAAAGGGGATGAGCATGCGATTCCTGCCATTCCTCTTGAAGTTCCCCAGGAGGAGGAAGCATCTGCAAGGTCTCCTCTGTCTACAGAGGCTCTCCATCAGAGTAACTCTGAAAAATCAGACTTATAGAGGTCACCACTCTAGATAGAGCAGGTCTTCATTGCAGACATGAATCCCCTGAATATGAATTAGAAATGAGAGAAGGAAGAGGCTAGCAAGCTGACTGAACATGAGTTGGAACCCTAAGCTTGTTTTCGTATTGTTGCCAAGGGTGTGGAGTGGGGCTATTGTTTTTTTATTATTGTTTTTGTATTGGACTTTTATCCTTGTAAGCTGCCCAGAGTCACTGAGAGCAAGCTGGGCGGTCTATACATTTTCTTAAGTAAATAAATAAATAAATAGTTTCTTTTCAAGGTCTTGCCCACTTTTAGGGTCCTGTCCAGGGCAAATATGTATATAGATACACAGATTTGCACACGCATTCATATTTATTGGAGAAAAAAGTCACTAGGATTATTTTTTTCCTGAGAATTGAAAGCATATCAGAGTTGTGTGTGTTATACAAATTGTAGTTATGTTTAGCAGATTTAAATAATTATTATGTATAAGCTTCCTCCCATTATTCTTAAAAAATATACTCTGTATACAGCCACTCCTTGTTTAATGACTATCTGAGTTAGCAATCATTCACAAATACAATGATTAAAAAAATGTTTTTCTAACCAATGTGCACATTTATGACAACAAAAGCCTTTGGTGTGAAACTGATAAAGGTCTGATCAGTTTCAGGCAGTAGCACATTTGGCTGGAGGGTTCTATTCAACTAATTCAAGTCACAGACCGGAGCTTGTATACTTGTGATTAGCACTTTTTAGGGAGGTTCTATCCTGTGGAGAAAAGCAGCTCAGGAAGAGATAGCTTGTTTAAGCAATATCATCACCCTGAAAGGTGGGCGGGAGGGATGGGGGATGGGCAATGGGTCAGTCACAGGACTTATAGGGCAGAATTTTATTTGAATGAAACAGCATCAACTAGTGATCTTCGCAGCATCTTTTTCTATCAATCCGTGACCATTTTGCTTAATGACATGATTACTGGAATGGAGGGCAGTCACTAAACGAGGAGTGATTGTATGGGAAAAGGGAGAACAGCTATAAGAGCGCTAGGTGAGTATCTTGTTGCTATTCTTGTAGTTCTCTATGTGCTGATAGCCGAAACCTTTATCTATGTGAGTTTCCTCATGTTGGAAAAGATATTCTCTAAAGGTGGTGTCTATGTTATTACTTTCAAAGTTCTCACACTGAAAAGATCCAAATTTTAAAATAACTGATTTTTTTTTTTAAAAAACAAATATTACTTACTAATTGCATTATGGTCAAGTATCGTTTCCACCAAAGGTACTTGTGGAATTTTGGGCCACAGGCAGCAAGTCCATAGTACATGTACATGACAACGTGAATGAAAGCATTCATATGAGCTCCAAAAAATGCTGTTGGATAGAAGAAACAAAAGAAGCACATTAAGGAAATCATTAAGGCATTCAATATTCAATGATATTTAATTTTTCTCACCAAAGAGAGGAAAGCACAATGCCTCAACAACAGTTTCCCTCATCATTTCTTCTTATAATTTTAAAAAGTTATAATTTCTCAGGAGTAGATCAAAGGACAAGAAGAAAAAAAGTAAGAGACTCCTCTGTTGATACATGTAAAGGCCCACCAAAAGGGACTCTAGGTAGGCACTCTATAGCAGTGTTTTTCAACCTTTTTTGGGCAAAGGCACACTTGTTTCATGAAAAAAATCACGAGGCACACCACCATTAGAAAATGTTAAAAAATTTAACTCTGTGCCTATATTGACTATATATAAAGTAATTATCTTGAATAGGAATCAAATAAACACAAAGAAAGTATTTTATAATTACTTTATTATGAAATAGTAAGTAAACAGAAATATGAAAAATTATAAAATACTTTATTCAGTGCGCAACCTGACAGCATGAAGACTTGTGGACTTCAACTCCCAGAATTCTGAGAATTGAAGTCCACCAAGGGCATCAATCATATTAGCTCAGGCAGGGATCTGCAAAATTGGCTCTTAAGACTGGTGGACTTCAACTCCCAGAATTCTGAGAGTTGAAGTCCACCAAGGGCATCAATCATATTAGCCCAGGCAGGGATCTGCAAAATTGGCTCTTAAGACTGGTGGACTTCAACTCCCAGAATTCTGAGAGTTGAAGTCCACCAAGGGCATCAATCATATTAGCCCAGGCAGGGATCTGCAAAATTGGCTCTTAAGACTGGTGCACTTCAACTCCCAGAATTCTGAGAATTGAAGTCCACCAGTCTTAAAACAGCCACCTTTGCAGACCTCTGTGTTAGCCCAAAGCCTGGCGCTGGGCGGGCCTTGCTCCCCCATTGGTGGAGCCCCAAGAAGCGAGGAGGGAGAAAAAGAGACGGAGGCAAGGAGCTTCTCCCCCCCCTCCGCAAAAATCTTATCAGGGAGCCGGCGGGCAGTAGCAAATTAGCTGATCACGCGGCGTGATCGGCTAATTTGCTACTGCCCGCCCGGCTCCCCGGTTAGATTTTTGCTGGGAGGAGGCGGGGGGAAGCTCCTTAGCCTCCGTTTCTTTTTCTGCCTCCTCGCTTCTCGTCCCCGCCAGGTGGATCTGATCGGAACGCCCGTGTGCAAGAGGCGAGCCCTTACTTTTATTATTACTTTTATATTTACTCCGTCTCCTCCTGCTCCGGTCCTCCTGGTGACTCGAGCCCACCCCCCCATACCCAGGACACAGTCTGGCGCCCGCCTAGTGGGCGAAAATTTGACTTTTTTTTTTAATCTTTCGAATTTTTCAATTTTTCCCACGGCACACCAGGCAACATCTCGCGGCACACTAGTGTGCCGCGGAACAGTGGTTGAAAAACACTGCTCTTATTTATTTATTTATTTTTCAGAATTTATAGACCGCCCCCTCTCCCCGAAGGGACTCGGGGCGGTGTACAGGTGTCTCATTAAAACGAATACAAAAGACGAATATCCTATACCCTTAATAGCTTGAATGAGTTGCTACAATTTCATTGCAACCATAAATTGTTACAAATATGGGAGAATGGAATCATATTCCCACATCACTTGTTCTACATGATATGTGTGCCTGAAAAACTTATTTGTAATTTTACTACACAACAGCACAACTAAGAGTAGAAATGTTTGGTGAATACATGTCCATTTTCAGTCCAACAGAGCATAAGTAATGAATAACTCTTCCATATTCCTAGTTGTACAGGTAGTCTTTGACTTTGACCACAATTGAGCCCAACATTTATGTTGCTAAGCAAAACAGTTTTCTTGTGCTGGACTGAACACACGAATATAAAACTTAATCAAGTCAGAAAACTGATATTTGAGATGGCTCATTTTTCTAGACTTGTACTGGAAGGATTATTGATTTTGGGTAAATGTGTATCCTTTCAAACTGTTATCGTTTACAACTATAAAGTATATAGGGACTGCAGAATCATATGAACTGTTATACTATATAATAGACATTATGAATTTATTATTTAATAAGAGCATAAAATATCTATCAGGCAATCTATGGAAATGTATACACAGGGAAACATGCATTATTAAAGACAGAAAAATGAAAACTGTGGCCAAGATTCTGATTTAAAGTAAGAGAGCTGTATGACTTAAGAAACCATAAAGAAAAAAAATGAAAAGAAAGTGTGATAAGTATTACAGCCTGATATAATCTTTATGTACAATTTTTATTCACAGAGTAAAATGAAGCAGTTAAAACTAGTTTTTACCGTACATAAAAATAAAATAAATACAGGAGTTCCAAGCATAAATGGAAGTTATTGAATTTATTATGACTTGGTCGACTAGATTCTTTCATCACCATGTTAATTAAGCAAGGCACAATCAAAAAATGTATCTGCCTGTGGTTGCAGAATTTTAGTTAGGCAAGTTAGATCTATCTGTTGCTTCATGCAGTTCATAGACTTAAACACAAGGGGAAGAATATGGATTTAAAATCTGAATCATGCACTTATGCCAGTGTGAAAAGCGTTTCACAAGATGATACTAATATATTTTTCCTCCCCCTCATTTCCCAGACAAGGAAGAATATACCTTTAAACTGTTAGCACCACAGAATTAATTCAACTTATTTTTATAACTGTAGTATAGAAAATATGTGCATGCTAATACTCTATATGAATATTCATTATCTTTTCAATATTCACTTTCCACTTAGTAGACAAGTTTACTCACCTTGTCCTCCTGCAACCCATTTGATGCCAACCCACCATAAAGTAAACATAGTGAAATGGTGGTAGACATGAAGAAAACTGATTTGGTTAAATTTCTTTCTTAGGATGAAGAATATTGTGTCCAGATACTCAATCCCTTTTGATATGTAGTACCACCATAAAGCTCCTGCTATCTGTGAAACGAAAGAAGAACATAAAGACAAGATCAGACCAATGCACCACGAAAGGCAAGATCAGATCACAATGCACCATGTAGGATAGGATGTGCATCCCTATGGAAGCTTTAGTTACTCAATTTGTTCTTCTGGATTAAGAGGTTCCTGCACAATTTGCACAGTATTTATCTCTTTTCCTTGACTGTTTGTCTCAGTTAGTAGGTATTTAAATAAAGAGTTAAACATTATTTTGTCATGTTAAGACAAGAGATATTAAACCATTTGGTACATTATTCTCCCAAAAAGTATTTTTAAAAAATCTCCCACATTTTCCTGAATTTAGCCATTTGAAGTCTTATTTGGAACAAGCAGCTTTCATGACTTGGAAATTAAGATAAAATCAGATATGCACACAACTTCATCAGGCCTAGCCATCTTATACTGCAAGTGCAGAAATATGATTAATATTCTTATTTTCATTTATTTATTTATTTCATATTCACAAATATTCTCTCTCTCTCTCAAAAGACAATCCTGTGTGTGTGTGTGTGAGAGAGAGCGGGTTGGGGGGTGGGGTTAATGTGTGTATATAATTTGTTTTTATATTGCTATTTTTATTATTTGTAAGTCACGTAGCATCATTCTGGACAACAAGATGGGCAGCATATAAATTACATAGCAAAGTTTCCAAAACAAGAGAAAAATACAAACAAAAAAAGAGTAAAAATGAAAAAGGAAGAAATAAAAAAGCCAAAGTTCAAAAAACAAAGAAAAAAGGTAGAAGAAAAATTGAAAAGAAAAAAAGAAATAAAGAAGTGGTTTTGGATCTACTTTATAGCAGTTATAATTGTAGATTCTCTAAAGTTACACGATGAATCTATTCTTTCTAGTATATCCTATTTAAACATTAAAACCATACATTTTTACGTACATTAATACAAGGTTACAGGCAGCAGCAAACAGATACGTCTTTTCTCTAATGAAATTAAAGATACCTCAGTGTTCTAATCATTGTGGTTATAACTTCTTAACTGTTATGAACCAAGATTAACTACTTAAACATTTACTACTTTTCAGTTTCTGCTCAGAGTATAATAAGTCAGTGCTCTCAATTTATAAATAAAGTGAGTAGGAATGATGTTTATATGTAACACAGTATCACTATGTAAAACAATATTTTTTTAAAAAAATATGAATTCTAACACACTATGCACGTATTTAAAACTTTCAGGATCTATAAATATTTCTGAAAAATATGAAGTAAGAGTAGAGAATATAAGATGTTATTTAAGCAGTATCTCTAAAATGTGAGTGGACAAGCTCTCTTTTTCTTAAAAACATAAAAGTTACAGTTTCAGATCGTCCCGATGAAGAGCACTTGATGATGTCCTTTCAACTTGTGATTTGCAACACATGACTAGAAGAAGCAACCATGCTTGGGAACCCGCAGGGGACACAAGAAGGGACGAAATGGCAAAATGTATGCAATAGCATCATTCAAATGTCAGAACTTGTAACTTGCATCAGATGCTGGCATGCAAGCAAGTAATGGGAAAAATCTGTACAATGCTACTGCACCCATGTTGTCATTTTGCTATCATCAAGATTTACTATGGACACTGTTGCAATTACTCTCCCACCTTAGGTTGTGTTTGTAATACTATTCAAATACCATTTAATAGCACAATGAAGACACAGTTAATCCTAATCATGGGATTATGAAAAAGAATACTGATAAATGGATGAATCTTTCCTAAATATTCCATGTCTCAGAAGACAATTCTATTTAATTCTGATTATTTTATTTCAGGAAAGCATTATAAACAATTGGCTTCTGCTGCTCCCCACTCCTTGGAAGCACACTGCATGATATTTTCCAGTTATTACACAGCAATTTAGAAAGTTGATGTTCTGCTACTATTTGAAAAAAGCAGAAGTAATCTCTCCCTGCTTTCTAAAACAGTATTTCCTAACTAACAATATTAATACACAAATGAAGGCAAATATATGTGTCCCCGGATAATGTTGCAGGATCCAATCTGTGATGGTCACAGGGACCAGTCTTTCAAGCTTTCAGACTCATGCTGGAGCCCATCTTTAGGGAAGTTCTTTCCAACAGAGTGTATGCTTTGGGCTATTCTGTGTGTGGTATTTATATGGCGCCTGTTGTTATACAGCTTTTTAGATGTTGATTGGGCTGTTGATGCTGGCTATGATTGACCATCAGCTAAGAAGGTGAGGGCTTGGCAGCACAAGCAAACAACAGCCAATGGCTTAATAGTCAGCCATCAACACCCCAATCAACATCTAAAAAGGCACATACAACAAACTTATGGAAATTGGATCCTGCAATATTAATACATCCCATTTTTTTTCAAATGTAAAGACAGCCACCATTAAATGTTACTGTAAAACATGCTTGTTGGTTTAGATCAAAATCTTCCAGTCCAGAATTTTTTTAGCAGGGTAGTTTGATGCAATATTTGGGGGGACATTAACTTTGGGCCCGTTAAAACAATCACAAAATACAATAGTGGTATTCTCAGATGAGGGGTATCCCTATAGTCACATTGTGGTTTGTTGTTTTAAAGTTTCTGTTTGTATGCTATGCAGAATTGGTAGGCATGGTACGGCATGGTGGAAGGAAGGAAGGAAGGAAGGAAGGAAGGGAGGGAGGGAGGGAGGGAGGGAGGGAACGAAGGAAGGGAGGGAGGGAGGGAGGAAGGAAGGAAGGGAGGGAGGGATGGAAGGAAGAAAGGAAGGGAGTAAGGAAACTGCCATTTACCTTCCCCAGATGAATACATCAGGGAAATTTTTCTCTTTCTCTGCAGATTGTAGTTTGATCAGTCTCTCTTTCAAACATGACTATTAGTTTGCTAACTTTCCCCCTCTATCAAATTGGGCCCTGTATTTTTCTGTTTTTTCAAATTTTATATTTATACTTCGGATAGTTCCTGATATTGCTGTAAGGAATGCAATAATTGCATGGAAAATAGTTTATGATTTTGCTTAAATTATTCTTTCCAACCCCCCAAAATGTTGGAACTAAATTATATAAGGAAGTTCAGGACTTTATCTGTGTCTGTTCATCAGCAAGGTAACTCTCCAAGAAACACAATGAGAGAGAGAAGTACAATAAACATTGAGTTAAAGAACAACAGAGCCAAGAAATTCATTGTGGAGAAAACCACAATTGCTCCCTTCTAAGCTCCTCCCTCCTGGTCATGTGATCCAAAGAAAGCATGCATAGTCTATTTATGCTAAAGCACGTACATCCACAAGACACAAAGATACAACATACAGGAAAAGCAGAAACACACAGGTTATGTCATTATAGAGTAGAAAAGCCAAGTACTTCCTATGACTTCTGCTGACCTCCACAGTTTCCCTAACCTATGTTATATCAGATATTAAATGGTTGCTACTTGTCTTAAACATTTATGATACCGATTTTCAAAACTATTGATAATACTATATTTGTTCACATTATTCACTATTAGAAAATTCTCCATATAAGGAGAATTGCTCCCTTCTATATAGAGAGTTTTACTAGGGCTAGGGGAACCTAAGTTTAGATCCCACTTAGTTATACTGGTCACTCATTATCTTTGGTCCTCTTCCTTCACTTTAACTTCCTCATACATTACTATGAGGATAAGAGGATTGTGAGAAACTATGTGTGAATATTCAGGAATAATGTAATATTGGATGATTCAAACAATGTTTCTCAACCTCAGTAATTTTAAGATGTGTTTCCCACGCTGACCAGGAAATTCTGGAAGTTGAAGTCTATACTTTAAAGTTGCTCACTGACACAGAAGCTGTCAAATACCTTCAGACTCATCTGAAACTTATCTGATTTAATTTAAAAAATATTTGAGTCCTCATATATACAAGATATCTTATATTTTAAATAATTATACTATGCATGTTTTTAAAAAAACTGATAATAGAAAAGGCAAAATAAAAAATATGACACAATAAAACTAAAACTAAATAAAGACAATAAAATAAAAAATCAACAAATTTAGAAAACAATGCCTCTAAAGAGAGACCCAATTTAATCTTTAAGGAACCTGGAAACTCTCAACTGAAAAATATACTTTATGTGCATTGACTAGCCACACTGCTAAAGGGAATAGAATACAGAGCATGAATTTATATTCAATTCAACTGTTGCATAACCTCCACTCTCAGTATGGAACATATTTTTAATTTTCAATATGGAGTATATTCAGTATTCATAAATTCAATGAGAGCCATGGTGTCACGGTGATTAGAATGCAGTACTGCAGGCTAAACTCTGCCCACTGCCAGGAGTCCGATCCTGACTGGCTCAAGGTTGACTCAGCCTTCCATCCAATTGAGGTTGGTAAAATGAGGATCCACATTATTGGGGACAATATGCTGACTCTGTAAACTGTTTAGAGAGTGCTATTGCTATTCAATATGGAATATATTTTTAGATTTGTGCCTTCATTTTGAAGCTATGAAAAGTATGCTGTTGAAAATAAATTTGGATTACAAATGTAAAAATAACATTTACATTATTATCAATTTATTGTGGAAAGTACTAGCATCTTCTAAAAAACATAATCTGTGTCAAGAATGATTAAGACAGGACTACCAAGTTTTGGCCTGCAAATGTCTGGATAATGATTAGGTGGCAGCAAATAAGAACAAAAAATTTCAGCTTTTTGCTGCCATCTAGCAATGGTAATGATGCAGATCAGACTTCCTTAATAAAGTGAGCTTTAGGACAGAGAAATTCAAAAAAAAATCTGAGATATGTGTTATCACTACTATTTATACAAAGAAATTGTCTTATAATGTATATAATGGTGTATCTTGCTCTTTTCTTCAGAGTAAACCTGTCTAAACAAATTCTAACAGAAAAGTAAGTCATACAAAACGGCTGAGGTAAATCTTTGACATAAAGAATTTGAATAGGTTATAACTCATAAATCAAAGTTCCAAAGGAAATATGGCGATCTGAAGCAGTTCTGTGAAAGCAGAGTTAACAATCGTGGTAAAAATCCAAAAATTAGTGATAGAGAAAGTTCTTGAAAGTTCTCCAAATAAAGAGAGGACAGGAGATCATCCACAGGTATTCGGGATGGCTGCTCCACATGAGGAGACTGTACGACAGCAGTTTTCTGTGAGTTTGAGTGGGGGAAGATGATAGAACTAGCCATCTTGTTGAAACCATGATTGAGACTTTTAAAGGGCGCTAAGGTCACAAATCTCACTTTCCAATCACTTTGTTGATTAACTATTGCTAAGCTGTTGTAAAGCCCTTTAGAAAGACAAATTTGAAAGCACTGGGTGAGGCTGTCTTTAATCCTGAACAAAATAAAAATAATAATCATATAGGAATAGGAATTTAAAGAATCTGAACTAAACAGCAAAAACCTAAATACGATTTCGATCCTAGAAAGTTATAAATGGACTAAGGGTTCAGATAAAATTGGAAACTTTTACAATAAATTTTGGAATTAATTATCAAATACAAACAGCATCTCATGGGAATATAGAATATCAGAGTTAGAAGGAACCTTGGAGGTCTTCTAGTTCAACTTTTCCTTAAGCAGGAAACTCTATACCATTCCAGACAAATGGCTATCCAATGTCTTAAAAACATCAAGTGATGGAACACCTATAATTTCAGGAGGCAAACTGTTCCACTGATTAATTGTTTTAACTGTCAGGAAATTTCTCCTTAATTCTAGCTTGTTTCCATTTGTTAATTCTTGTCCTGCCTTCAGGTGCTTTAGAAAATAGGTCAATCCCCTCTTGTCTGTGACTGTCCCTCAACTATTGGAAGACTGCTATCATGTCGTCTCTAGTACTTCTCTTTGTTAAGACTAGGCATACTGTCCCTGCAATTGTTCATCATATGCTTTAGTCTCCAGTCCCATAATTATCTTTGTTGCTGTTCTTTGCACTCTTTCTAGAATCTCAACATCTTTTTTGTATTGTGGTGACCAAAATGGATGCAGTATTCCAAGTGTGGTTTTACCAATGCAGTATTAAGCAGGACCAGCACTTCATGTAATCTTGATACTATCTCTCTGTTGATGCAGCCTAAAACTGCCTGGCTTTTTTGGCAGCTGCAGTACACTGCGGGCTCATACTTAAGTGGTTGTCCACTAGAACTCCTAAATCCCCTTCACAGGTACTGTGGTAGAGCCAGATAGGTTGAGCCTATTCTATACCTGTGCATTTGGTTTTTCCTGAATAAGTGTAAAACCTTGCTTTTCTCACCGCTGAATTGCGTTTTGTTTGATAGAGCCCAGTCTGTCAAGATTTTGATGGATCCTGACACTGTCTTCTAAAGTGTTGGTTATTCCAGCTTGGTGTTATCTCACATTTGATGAGTTCCCTTTCTATCTCCTCATTTAAATTGTTCATGAAGATGTTGAAAGAGTACCGTGCCTAAGACACAACCTTAGGGTACTCCACTGCATGCTTCCTTCCATGTCAATGTAGTTCCATTGAGAACTACAGTTGTGCGCAGTTGGTCAGCTAGTTATAAATCCATCTGGTGGTTACGCTGTTTATCCCACAGTATCTTACCAAGAAGTAGGCTGTAGTCTACTTTGTCAAATGACTTGCCACAGTCCACATATACTATGTCCACAGCATTTTGCTGATCCAATAATTTAGGCACTTTGTTAAAGAATGCAATAAGGTTTGTCTAGCATGATTTGTTTTTGACCAATCCATGTTGGCTTCTACTAATAGCTTAGTTTGTTTCATTCATTAATTCACTCACTCACTCACTCATTCATTCCATTCTGGGCCTTAGCTTTCCTGACTTCATCTTTGGGCTATATGCTGCTTTAGTTATGTCTCCTCTTTCCAGTTTTTATACTGTCCTTTTTGTTTTTCAGTTTATCAGAGTTCTTTATGCAACCATACTGGTTTTGTCTGGATTCTCTTTTTTCTTTTTCTTTTTCAGTGCTTTTGTGCTAGGCTGAGTTTTTATAATCTTAAGTTTCCCAAGATTTTTGAATTGTTTTCTCCTTTAAGATTTCCATCCGGTTATCCTACCCAAGCTCTCTCTAAGCTTGTTGAAATCAGCTGTCTTAAAGTGTAAGACATTAGTTTGACTTTGTTTTAGTATTTATGCCGGCATTATGTTGAATTCCAATATGATATCATCACTCTCTCCCAAAGTTCCCACAACTTCAACTCCTCTATTATTTAATCTTTGTTAGTAATGATTAAATCCAGTATAGTTAACTCTCTACTTCTCTTCTCCATCTTTTGGGTGACAAAGTTGTCTGCTAGCTTTGTCGGAAATTTGTTAGATCTCCCATTTAGTGCAGACTTTGTCTCCCAATTGATGTCAGGGTACTATTGTAGTGTGTTTCCTGCACATCTTAGCTAACTAATTAGCAAAAAAGTTCCATCTATTTCATCTGTTTGGTCATCTGTAGTATACACCTTTGGCAATATCATTTCTTTTTTTCCTTTTACATTAACTCAAATGAGTTCAAGAAAGTTTTCATTCTGTTTTGCATTTCTATAGAGATGTAGTTATTTCTTATCTATAATGGAACTCCACATTCTCTTTATAGATCCTGTTTTGTTTTTTACAGATATAAGACAGATAAACAAATTTCATGATTTCAAAAAGTAGGCACTACAGGGGACTAAAGCTTTTAGGTACAGGAATCCTATAAAGGTCTGCAAGATTTGTTTATAGATAAGACATAGCATAGGGTATGAAAAAAGAAATGTTTATAAACTTAGAGTGAAAAATTACAACATTTTTTTATATTTATTCTGATGAAAATTGGAAGTCACTAATTTATATATTTCTTTTTTATTTTTCTATTACACTATTTTCTTACTTTTCATTCTTTTTCCCTTCCACTTTTAACCCTTTCTATTCTGTTTTTTTTCTTTTAGTTTGCATTAGATTTACACGCACGCACGCGCACGTGCGCGCGCACACACACACACACACACTTATCCATCTAGGAAATGAGTAAATATTGAAGGATATCAGGTTATTACAAATATATTAAAGAAATAAAGCTGTGACTTATACAAACAATGATTACATATAAAAAACTGAAATGTGTAAAACATGATGTTTTCTTCACATGTGAAACAGGAAGACCCTGGGTAGTCGGAACGAATGAAGCTGATGTCTTACGTGTTAATTAAAAACAAGTTCTGAAAAGTCTTTTTAAAAATCATTATGATGTTACCGGTACTGCTAACATATTATTAAATGTAAAATGACATTATCTTAACATCTTTCTGTCTTAGAACATTAAAAATATGCAAAGCCTGCCTTTAATACTCAATTACATATATATTTTTAATCTACTAGTTGCTTAGTTTTAAAGAGAAATGCAAACAATTCAATTAGAAATATTCTAAGTAGAAGCTATAAACAACTATTATTATCCTACTTTTCATCTGAGGAGAAAATAAATAAAATGATAAATCTCAAAGCACTTCCTAAGCAGTTGCTCAAGCTAGAAAAATAATCAGTGTCACAGATGAGAAGAAAGCAATTGCCAGGTGTGAATAGATAGTTTGCAATCACCAGTGGACTCCCTGGGGAAAGTTCACTAAACTGAGTACAAGTGGCATGTGGGGAGCACAGCAGCCAAATGACTCAAAGAGGATAAAGAGATTGGTTAAAGAGGTGGCAGGGGGGAAACCACCATTCTTGGCGGCCAATTAACCCCTATATGGGCAAGACCACTGGGAGCAGATGAAGATTCTATCTACTATGGTGTGCTCCTAGTTCTTTTATGTGGAGTCTCCAAGCAAGCCTGCTTGGTTCAATGGCACATTTATTCTCCCTTTGTTTGTTGTTAAATGCATGAACAACTGGTTTTCTTTCTTTCTTCAGTTTGAAGTAAGGGGGAAGACGACACACACTTGTTTAATATAGTACCGTATATACCCGAGATGGCGAACCTGTAGCATGTGTGCCACGCATGTGAGCACGCCTCCCACCAGTCAGCTGGTTTTCGGGTCTTTGCCGTGCAGGCATGAGGGGGGGGGGCAGGGTGCATGCAGGAGATGCATGTGCTTGCACGGGAGGGGCATGCACAGGGGATGGGTTGCATGGGGTGGGGGTCGCGTGTGCATTGTGTTATGGGTTCGCACGCACGATTTCGGCACATGATGACAAAAAAATTAGCCATCACCAGTATATACTGTATGTAGGGGAAGGAATAGCAGAACCTGGGGATGCCTGAGTGAATAGGGGGAATCATCCTAGAATTGTAAGATAGCCACAAGTTTGCTGTTGGCCCTTATCTAAATCTAGATGTTGATTGTTATTTATTTATTGCTAAAGCTTATGTGCATAGGCTTTAGCAATAAATCAGTTTAATTGTTACTTTCACACATGGACCTAGTCTTTCATGCCTGACATTACAGTAAGTATACTCTGGAATACACAATTTCTGACTGGGATAATTCCATGATTGGGGAACCAGACATTATACAACCAATAACCCAGAATATCAATTTTGTCATAATGGACCTAAGAGATACAACCTCAGGTGTTTCCCCTAATTTAGGCCTACTAATTGCCCTATCTTGCACCAATTCATTGTAACTGTGATGAGTAAAATTTGTGGCTTCCTCAGACCACAGATTATTGAACAAACAGCCACACTAGAAAAAACTGTAAGTGCTTATTATTATATTCTGTTGTTGTCTTCAATTACATATTGTATAAACTACTCGCAAAAACTGTAAGCATGTCAACATTGTATATTCATAAAACGTAAATAACCTAACCAAATAAGAGCAAAAATATAAGACTATTGTAAGCAAGCATGGCTGTTGGATGATGTTATACATGCCTAATGTGTCTGCTATTACTGCTATTACTGTAGTTGATATAACTAGAGGCTAGAATGACACTGGAATTTTCAGATTTTGCTTCACAGTTCCCTTTATCTAGTTTCTGAAAAGACAGATGGCTATAAAAACACAACATTTAAAAATAACATTGAGGAGAGAGAATTCTTGACCACCTAATATTTCTTTTCATCAAGCTTTAGTATTGTCTGCCTCAGAAATATTTAAGAAATCAAATAAAAACAAATGCCACTAAATTAATAGTCTCACATTTATGTGTTCTTTCCTGAAGGCCTCTGTAGCCAGTAATAAAGCTCTGTTATTGTCTATAGAGGCCTTCAGGAAAGCCTTGCTGGCTGCAGAAGAAATGGGCCGAGGTGTGCGAAGCTTGGTTGCAGCTATCCAAAGCTGAAGAAGTTCCTGAAGGCCTCTGCCAGCGTAAAGGAGGCTGGGGGCGACCTGTGCAAGTGTGATGAATCAGTGGACGACATTCCTACCTGAAAATAAGACCTGGAACCTTTTTTTGGTGGCAAAAAAATATTATAAGAGGGTCTTATTTTGGGGGGAATACTGTATTATGTTATCAATTAGTAAAAAAGTGATAATAGTTGTGATTGTTATTACTTTCTAGAAGGAAATAAATTATTTTTTTAAAAAATCCTTTAAAGAAGGCAATGTTGAAATATTTTAGCCAAATAAACTTTTGGGATTCTTACAACTTTTTAGCTCACATAATGAGCTGGAAGCAATCGTTTTTCATGCATCCAGTAACAGGGCATTCCCTTCCTTTGAAAATATAAAGTTGCCTGCTGTTGATATCCATTGCTCTGATTATTTTGCAAAAATCAGTGCTTAGAAGGCCTGATTCACACTGGCAGCCTGTAGCTTAGCATGTTAACTAAATTTGGTTCCTGCATTTTCATCATAAGCCTAAAGAGAAATTGCAAAGGTATCATGAAAACTGGATGAAGCTATCGCTATCTTACTTAAGATGTGAAACGTGTTTAGCATTTAAATCTGAATCGGCATCTTTGGGCTAGCTCTCTGAGTTGTCTCTTATTGTTCTCAGAAAAATCTCAGATGTCTT
Source organism: Natrix helvetica (assembly GCF_964273705.1). Taxonomy (NCBI): domain Eukaryota; kingdom Metazoa; phylum Chordata; class Lepidosauria; order Squamata; family Natricidae; genus Natrix; species Natrix helvetica. Next base: position 171,780,793 of record NC_138552.1, read on the forward strand.
CAGATCAGAGTCAGTCCATGACATTCTAAAAAAAATCAGTGTGAATGATTGTGTGTCTCCATTTGGGTGGAATAAAGGGCTCTGGAAAGGTGTAAGAATACAGTATAGATAGTTCTTGATTTTCAGCCAGAATTTCCATTGCTAAGCAAGGCAGCCATTAAGTGAGTCAGGGTTCAATACAGGCAAGTCCTCGACTTACAAGAGTTCATTCAATGACTGTTCAAAGTTACAACAGCACTGAAAAAAGTGACTTCACAGTTATGACTATTGCAGCATCCCCATGGTCATATGATCAAAATTCAGACACTTGGCCACTGATTCATATTTATGACGGTTGCAGTGTCCCGGGGTCATGTGATGCTCTTTTGCGAACTTCTGACAAGCAGTCAGTGGGGAATCCAGGTTCACTTAACCACTAGGTTACTAACTTATCAGCTGCAGTGATTCACTTAATAACTGTGGCAAGAAAGTCGTAAAATGGGGCAAAACTCACTTAACAAACATCTGACTTAGCAACATAAATTTTGGGCTCAGGACTACCTTTATTGTGACCTTTTTTTGCCATAGGTGTTAAGCCAATCCCTGCAGTTGTTAAGCAAATAACACAATTGTTAAGCAAATCCCCCCATTGACTTCGCTTGTTCAAAACCAACTGGCACAAATGGTGAATACATCACTCTGGAACACTGCAACTATTGCAAATACATGCTGCTTATCAAACACCCAAATTTTGGTCACGTGACCATGGGGATGCTGCAACAAATGTAAATCTGAGGACTAGTTGTAAATCATTTTTTTTAGTGCTGTTATGATTTTGAATGTAAGTTAAGGACAACCTGAATTGGCTAAGGCAAAATGTGACTTAGTTGTAAAATAAATTATATAGAGACATTTCCCATTTTCCCAGTTGATGATATTTAGATGATATACCTTTTAAACTGCACACATTAACTTGCAATTCTGAAGTATAGGGGAAATTATTTGTTCCTAAGCAATAAAAACACATACTTCCAGAAGCAGGACATTTTACCTGTTTCATGGTATTTCTCATATAGTATTGAAACCAATTTGATGTACATAGAAAAAGTTAGGGAGTATAATTTTAAATTTTAAATTGAGGGGGTGGAGAGAGATGGGAGGAGATATGGCTGGAAACAAGGGAAGAATCCCAATTCTTATAAGGTCCTGCATGTTTCTTTAAAATAAAGTGATCAGTTTAAACACACTTTTAAAAACTTCTTGAAAGTAACATGCAGTGTAGCTCTTACATTATCTGTGTGCTGAAATAGTTTTTCACTAGAGGACAGGAAGAGACAGAGTAATTTCAACCTATAAAAATAGTTTAAGTGATATAGGAATAATTGTTATTGCTACTCACCCTAACTTCATATTCATTATCTGAGTAATCCACAGACTGGCAGATATAGCTGTATCCTCGAGCTCTTGATGACAAAAACAGCTGAAAGTAGGAATTCACAAATTAATATTGCAAACATTTCTCACTTAAAACCACCTTTCTAAACTAACTAGCACCATTTAATAAAGCTTGAGTTTAAATTTCTACTCTCCTTTTCCTCTCAAAGGATCACTTAAGCTCAATGTGCCACATAAGTCCTAGGCTGCCTCCTTTGATCTGGGATACCCAATCCCCATGGAAGTACTATGAAGCACCATCCCAAAGCTTTTGGTGTGAGAGAACATGAAACTTATGTTATTTATTCATTTAACTTAGTTCTTGTGTTTTTTTTTCTATTCCACTGATGACTTAAGGCATCTCACAACTATTACCACAAAAGAAAGCAAGAACACAAAAGAAAGCAAGGATACTGTAAAATCTCCATTCCCTCCCCACTCCAGGGGAAGGTTACTGCAAAATCCCCATTTCCTCCTGATCAGCTGGGACTCAGGAGGCAGAGAATAGATGGGGGCGGGGCCAGTCAGAGGTGGCATTTACTGGTTCTCTGAACTACTCAAAATTTCCAGTACTGGTTCTCCAGAATCTGTCAGAACCTGCTGAATTTCACCCCTGCTCTGCAAGAAAACAAGCAAGCTCAGAGAGCCCCAAGAGCCTCTCATTTCAACCCTGAGTTACAAATATTCTCTTTTATTGGGTTGGAAAAAGACAGCTATTAGAGGCAAAAGAGACTACTGGCCAAATGTAATCCTTATTCTGTTGCAGTTCAGTTTCTAAGCCATTTAAGACTTTCAACACTAACACTTGATGCCTTAACCCAACAATCATATTTCTCGAATTTATATATATGAAATTAGATCTGTCTGTCGGTGTATATTCAAACCAAATCAAACTTAAGTTTTTGTCCTAAGCATATTCCTTCTCCTGGTCCTTCACAGTTTTTGGAAGTGGCTTTCAGCACACCATAAAAAAAATCCATGTCCTTTAGCCTGAAAAATACTGCTAATCCATGTCTTAACTTCTAGGAAGTTTATGAATGCTGCTAGAAGGTATCAGGTTGGGAAAGAGTGCTTCAAGCAACTTGTTCCTTTGGCAAAGCCCTTCCCCTCATGTCCAGATTACTCATCAGAAAGAGGATTACTGCTGTAACAGGATCTGAGCAAAAGCAAGCTTCTTAATACTGATGAAGTGCAGCCTCGCCTTCACATCAATAATTTAGAAGGACTGTAGTAATTACTGCAATAAACCTGGACATTGAATGTATTAGTGAGGGATCATACCTGTTTCATTATACAGGCACAATACCAGATAGTTGCCTTTATGTATGGGTGAGTTCATGCTAAGTTTGGTATAAACCAGGGGTGTCAAACTCACATCGTCACGGTGGTGTCATGTGAGATATTATGACTTTCCCCCCCTTCGCTAAACTGGGCCGGGGCAGAGCGAGCACGTGATGCATCCGGCCGACGGGCCGTGAGTTTGACACTCTTGGTATAAACCATCAGTGATACAACTGCCTGGATAGCTTATCAAATGACATTATAGACCATGAACAGCTACACTTTGATAGCCATTACTCCTCATATTGGTATTCCAGCCATCTTTGTGATAGCTACTTAGTGAACTATGTTTGTTTTTGTTGGTTTTGGATTAAACAACATAATATGATAATGACACCATAACTAGGATATGAGACATTGTGTGCAATGTTACAGAATATTGAGGCTCTGCCTACTGCCTACACAGTAATTGGCTCTAGACATTGTTATGGCCGAAACCGCTGTCCCTAAAACAACCAAGTCACTTTGAACTGATTAAGGAGGGATCAGTACAGTGTACACCCAGCTCCCAGCAAAGCAGAACCACAGTTTTTATACCTCTGGCCTACTACACTTCAAAGACAAGACAAAGGCAAACACAGTGTAAATAATAACATGGCAATGGAATGTTTTTGATAAACCCATCTGAGTGACCTTCTCATTATTTACCCCTTCCTATTAGGTTAATATGTTATAGTACCTCTGAAATATGGTCAGAGAATAGAAATGATATAGTTTACTGAACTACAGGTTTGTGACTGATTCTTCTCCCTGTTGCTACTCAGAGTCAATTCAGCATGATGTAAATGTTGTCATAAGGCCTCTTTAAGCAATTCACATGCCGGGGCAGGTGTGTGTGTGTGTCATCTCATGGCTCTGGTCCTAAATACAACCCATACGGTCCCTTTTATCACCACTACATAAAATGTTTACATCAAATAAAAACATATTCAGGAATCCTTGGGGGGGGGGGGGGGAAGAGAAGAAGACAAAAAAAAAACTTTGCCAAAAATTGAAGCTAACATTCCAAAATGATTGTTTATCACATCATTTTTTAATAAAACATACCAAGATGGACATCTAATTATCTAAACATTTAATTATCCTAATGTTTCTTCCAAGACAAGAGTCAGGCAAGATTTTTTAAAATGCTGGAGACTAAGAGCAGCCCTAGATTTGCCTGCTCAGCTGGTAGAAGATGGAGTGCTGAGACAGCCGTAGCCACTTGCTCTTCTGGCAGATGGCTCAGGATGTCTGGTTCCTAGAGAAGGCAAATTTGTTATGCTTTTGCATACTCTGCAAGAAGCAATTGCAAGCACTGTCTGCTTATACTGTGCTTTGTTATAAGAATGTACCGAATAAAAATACTGCTGGAATATTGTTGCAGACCTGATATTAACCTCTGTATTTGTGTTATCTTCAACCAGGGTTTGTTGAAATTAACCTTAAGAAATGAATTCTCACATAATTCTAGACCATAAGCCATGGTTTAGATAGATTTCATGCAACTATGCTAAGCTAAAACCAAATAAATCACATCATGATTTAACATAATTGGTGGTGCTGAATAATTCATGCATGTTCCTGAGTTTCGAATGGGCGTTAGTGAAGGGAATTAATATTGTTTCTTGTCCTCCACAGTAGGAAGCCAATTCACAAACTTCAAGTCTGCACACTCCACTCAACAATTTCAATGAAATTGATAACTGAATGCAAATCAGGCTGGCCAAATATCTGTATTTTCACCTGTAATAATGAGTCACAAGAACAGGTTGTCCTCGAGTTATGACTGCTCATCACAACCATAATTCATGACAGGTTGTAAAGTGGGCCAGTCATGTGACTGACATGATTTTGTTATCTTTTTTGCAGCAATCATTACGTGAGAACCAAAGGTTTGCTACGGGCATGGGTTTTGCCAAAAATGGAAGTAAATGCTGGTTTTCAGCAAAACCACTGTTAATATGCAGCTATGTGACTGAGGGATTCTGTAAGTGATTGTAAATGCGGCTTAGTAGCCAATTTCTGACGTGAGGTAACATGATCGTGTGGGGTAGGCACATCGGAACTTGAAATCCACTTAAGTATCCCCAAGGTCTGTCCACTGGAAATTTGAATGATGACTAAGCAATAGGCCATAAGTTGAGGACTACTTATAGCAACTGTGGCTACAGTCCTAAATAGAACTCCCTTGCAATTAGACATATTGTACTCAGTAGGACTGACTTCTGAGAAGATAAGTATAAGACCGGAATATAGTATATGTAGCTATCTTTATATATATCTGTCTGTGCATTACAGGCCTATCTAATATGTGTCTTTATCCATGTACAGCATGAAAGTAGAAATACCTCTTTGAAAATATAGAAGTTAAGTAGGACCATTCCAAAGTTGTAAAAAATCAGCAAAAAGCGAAACTGGAAAGGCTCCCTTGTCTTCATCCATTTAGGCCCAAGCCAAACAGCGAGGAGGTAAAGTGTGCTTATTATCAAGGTTGGAAAAGGAGATTGCATCATAAGCCAGTTGTCAACACGTTTATCTGGAAGGAAACAGAAAGAATATGTCTGAGAATAGGCTTTTGCATCATGTTTTAAAATAAATTCACATACATGGAGAGCCTGGAGTGTTAACGTTTTAGTCGGTCGTTATTTTCCTTCTTTCTCCTAGTTTTCGGTTTCCTCCCCTTTTTTGATGGGACAATAATTGTGTACACTATGTGTCAATTTTTGCTTTCTCCCTGAAGATTTATTTTTTCCAAAGACGTTTGCTACTCCTGCAAATTCAGGCTGCCTTTTTATTTTAACAACAAAACAATGTTGCTTTGGAAAACTGATATTGCCGTTCCATGTTAAATCATATGGACAAAATTGCAGACTTAGAGTTTTATGCTTTGGATTATATTATAAATGTTATGTAAATTTACAAATGAGTACCACAAATATTTAAGTAGCTTTATGACTTTTTTTAAATGTTTGAACAAAGGCTTGGTGTATAACATTTAATCCAAGAACCAATCATGTGAGGTGGGCTTATATGCATTAATATTTATACATACAGATCATTTTATAGTATTATCTCTGCTTTTGACATTAGAACTGTTATATTCTGTTGAACTGATGTGAGAGGAAAGAACTTTTCTTTTTCTAACGCATATATAAACCACATTAAGAACACATATCATTTGAGCTAAACTACATTTTTTCATGTGAAACCAAGTCACATGGTATTTGTAGCCTGAGCATGCGTTACCATTTGCATCCGTAAATTTTTTTTAAAAGTCCCACTGTTCAGCACAGAGCATAAGAAGTTCAAAGGACAGAGATCAGTTCATAAAATGTACATGCACATAATACCGAAGAATTTTATTTGAGAATTAATGCATGCTGATTGGCGGAGCCTCATCAAAGCTGACACTAGCTTGAGCATAAAAGAACTCAAAGAAGTAGTGCAAGATCAAAAGATGTAGAGAGACCTGGCCCACAAAATCGTCAACAGTCAGACATGAATGAATGGATAACTTCATCATCATCAATTGGCGGAGGGGGAAAATGCTTGGAAGAATAGTTATTCTTTAACATTCCATTGGACTTGCTTAAAGAGGGCTTCCTTTGACACATGTTTGAAACTAACTATAGCAGGAGGGGATGTAAATTCTGGGAGTATCCAGGAAGAAAACCTCAAGGCATTAATATATATAATCCTAATAGAAAGGGAAAGACATCAATAGCACACCGTTAACATAAACGGTGAAGAAAAGAGAGATTGGGACACAATAGTGCTGTACCTGGGTACCTGTAGTAGTAGGGTTAACTTGCTAATAATGTTCACATGCTTTGATTATGCTATATGAGTTCTGGAGGAGGATGGAGATTTGCAAAACCTGATAACAGTTCACACAATCTAATTGGGATACGAGAAATCAAAATTACTATATTTGAGAAAGAAGAAAGGATAGATTTCACTCAACAAATATTACTGGAAGAAAATGCTGTAGTCACCTCTCAAACGGAAATTGCTGTCAAATTCCATGCAAGATCAAGGAACCATGAAAACAAGGATTGTTAATCTGGAGTCAATTTATAATGCAGGAAACTGTAATAAGAATTCCCAGCCTAATTTATAATGAATTAATTAAGGTGGAGTCTCTTTGAATTCTTTAAAACATTTCTTCCCTTGGGCTGAATTGTCATTCCATAGATAGTGCCTGCTCTGTTTTATGATATTATTTCTGTCTCTTCTTTTCCTTTCCCACCCTCAATTTCTCACATTATGTCACCCATTGATAGATTAAAGAGGAATGGGAGAAAGTTGCAACCTTCTTTAATTCCCCTGTGCAGCTGGGATTTTTTTTAAATAGAAAAAACTTGTTACTTGAATATTGACTTTTCGAGTGAAATTTACAAAACAATTCAGGATTATACAGGATTAGGTTTGACTAAAAGTATTTCTATAAACTGAGCTGAAGTTTGCATACAAATGTACAACTGTTACATACAGTTTTGATTGACTCTTTGGAAAATGTAAGTTGTATCCTTTCTTTCAGCTGCAAAAGGGACCTTTTTAAAGCTAATTTTGTTCAGCTGACTACATATCTATCCTGATACACCTGATGATATCTAAAAGGAGCTGCTGAGGAAGAGGTATGTAAATATACATGAAGAAATATAAATATGTATGAATGAAAGACAAAAATTTCTTTATAATTGATATACACATTCAATGGGATAGATTCACAGGGAAAATTGCTGGGGGAGGCCAATCTGTGGTCCCTTTAAGTTTACACTAAGGCTCATTTGATGTGATGTAGTCGGATCCAGAATTAGCTGAAGTCTGGAGCCTTCTTTGTTACAGCAACAGTTGTCTGTGCCATAACTATTCCCAGGCTCCAAAGATAATAAGGAGAAATTAGGCATGTTTAAAAAATGTCAGCTATATGTTTGGTATTGTACAGTTAATTTTTGACCCATTAGAATGAGTCCCATTAGAATTGTTTCCCATTAGAATGGAAAACAAAGACAGTAGTAACAACAACAGTTGACACTGAAACATAAAAAGAAAAATTATTTGCCTCCTTTGATTTCATCTGAAAAAGTTTGGCAGTTTTCTCATCACAAATTTCTCCCCATTCTGAGCTCCATAGGATCGATCTGTCTAAATATAAGCCTGTCACTTGATATTTTCAGAAACCACAGAAGAAGAACTGCTTCTTTTCTTCCTTTCTTCCCTAACACAATATTAATTATTCTTTCCTTTGGGGAGGCAGCAGAGGTGGAAAAAATGACAGCTTGGATGAAGTAAAATAGGAAATTGATGGGTATAATTTGCATAGGCTGTTTTTCTTCCCTTGAACAGAAGAGCTCAAGTCCAAGGAATTACGCTAAGCAATTATCAACTGCTGCAGGCCCAGCATTATATAAGGAAGGAATATCCTGTCCACAGGGATTTGACAGGTTTTCAGCACCTAAAAGCTACACAGATCCACACAAAGCTATATAAGGTAGGGACACAAAATGCTAAGGGCGAAATGGGAACATGATTTAAGTTATCTAGGTCTCAACTACAAAGGGAAAGAAAATGTACATTGTAATTTATTATTCTGTGTCCCACAGCAATTGATTAAAAAAAATCAGGTTCTGGTATTTAATCACATTCATTTTGTGACTTCCTTTGCTGCCACAGATGATGATAAATGCTTCTGATCGTCACTCAGAGATGTAGTTAAAATATGATTTTGATCTACAGAACTCTGATAATACAGGGGATATATTTGCACTCTACTTTTCTGCTGGGCAAACAAAGCAGCTTGTAAAGTTGAATTGAACTTGTAAGAGAAAAAAAGGAGAGTTCAGATATCCTATTCGTTTTGGAAAATAAAGCTTAATTATATAAATATTGACTAAGGAATAAATGCCAAGCTCAGTACTTATTCCAAGTACATGAATATGGGAATAAAGTTTTTTGAGATGGGTGGTTATATAGATATGATAACCTGAATGAATAATGAGCCTTATTTGCTGGAAGTAAAGAACTCCTCTAAATACATTGATTTATCTTAGTTTTTCCAAGCAGGTCTCTTCTTCATTGCTGCCTGGGAGCGCTAAATCAGTCAAGAGTTTTCTTCAGCATTAGCTGACAGATACAGAGTTACTCAACCCAACATGTCAACACTGCACTTCTCTGTGCTTGTTGCTATTTCTTTCAAAGTATAGATTTCAACCGTTTCAAAGAAGCAGCTACATTACTGTCTATTTTAGTATCTTTATCACTTAGTTTCAAGGATTTTTTTTAAATATTTAGCATGCCCATTTTATTGTGACATAGCAGAGTTGCTCTGTTCATATTTTAAAAATAAATCTTAACTATACTTTTAAATATAAGAGATATTAAAATAGAATTAGCATGAACTCTTGTTACATCTTCTTGCTCTCGTCTGATAGAACTTTTTCCCAGGTATATATCAAACTTTTGCCATTGTTCTGGTTTCCCGCAGTAATACTTTTCCCATAATTGTCCTTACTATATTCCATGCTAATTTTTTCTATTTTAGACAAAAATCAGCAGGGTATCACATATCCTGTCACACATGTAGACCTTGACATATGACTGTAATAGAGCCTGACCATTACTGTCTCATATGTCATTATGGTAAAAAAAAATGGTTGGTCATGTGACTGACCTGATTTTACGTCTTTTGTGAACATTGTTAAGCAAATGCAGTGGTCATTAAGGAAAACAATGGAAGTAAATGCCAGTTTTTGGCAAAACTACCATAACACACAATCACAAAGCACTGCAACTATCCATAAGTCAAGGACTCAGGATGGAGTAGTACCTTGAATCCCTTCAATGCAATAGGTAAATAGGCCTATAAGATATAAAGGTCACAAAGCAAAAATACAGGAAGGAATCTCCATCCATTAGGTTTTACTTCAAGGGATAAAACTGTGACATATCTGATAGGAGTTTGCACTATTTTTTAACAGATGGAAAATAGATGGCATCCACTTTTTATAATTCAAATGCAGGTATTGAATGTATAGATTTCTATTCTATGTTGCCATCAGAATTTGGCTTCCTGTAGAAGCCAGTGCACACGCAGGCACAAATCCAGTAGCTTCTGCAGTCACACAGTACATACTATATTGAGGAAAGAAGCCTCTCTCTCCTGCTTGTATGATGAGTTATGAAGTATGACTAAAGAGTGTTTCTATTGTATCCCATGTGAATGAGTATCAAATAGTTGCAGCTGGGTTGGAAAGCCATTTTATTTTTCAAAAGTACTTTATCTTTTGTTCTGATATATCAAAACTGTGAAAAGGCTATCTTCTTTTAAAAGATGTGATACTGAATTCGGGGGGAAATACAAAACCAAACAAAAATTTATAAATTTACAAAACCAAACAAATATGAAGACAGGGAAGGGATGAGTGTTTAAGCATTAGCACATCATTAACTCAGAAGGTGAGTTAACAATTGACAAGCAAACTCTGATGGACTGTGCCTGCTCTAGAATTGGTTGGAGTTTCTGGCAAATTGTAAAAATTTACAAATTATAAACACACCTTTTGTCATAGCACTCCTCAGTTTGAGTAGATAAAACTGCTTTGGGATACTTTAAATTGGATTTGGAAGGACTATGGGATGGAAAGACTGGCTTTCTCGAAATGCATGTTTACTATGCCTCACTTCTAATGTAGTGGTGAAGTCTAAAAGGCTTCATCATATTCCACAGTACCACAGCTTCCACATACTAGCCAAATCCTAATCACTTCCAAGCTTTTACCTGGCCTGATTGTAGTTCAAATATCTAAGTAGGGCCGGAGGTTTGGACATGAATCATGTAACATTCTTTACCTGATTTATCTTAATTCACTTCCCAATCGTTTATCAAAACTATTTCTCAACCCTAAATTCCAGGTGAAGCATTCCACTGAGCATACTGTACCTAATAGTTACTGTCATTGTTTATCTTTTGAATTTTTGTTATCTTTTTATAAAGTAAAATGAAAAATGCAGAAAATGTATTCCCTGATTACTTTTAATTTTCTAACTATTACTTTCTTTATGATAAATATCTTCCTCAGGTATACTGAAATTATTCTTTTGTTTGAAGCAATCTACTGTGTTCAGATTGCTTATCATGAGAAGCAATTTTTCAGACCACACAAACAGGATGAGATTAAATACTATACCATGGAAAACTCCTATTCAATATGCCAGCCAGCAGATTCCACTCTTTCCTAAACAACTTCAACCTATTACATTGGTCAGAACAGCTTTTTGTATTTACAGTATATAACACCAGAAATATGAGTGCTCCCTAAACCAATAAGATTGTATATTGTAGTAATAATACATTTAGTTGCCTCTAACATTCAGTCTATATTCTGTTATTCAGTCTTTGCTTATAATCAATTTGTTAAGGAATTCCAAAATCTAGCTGACCTCTTTGAGATAAATGAAAAAATAAAACTAATGGAGCCTTCTCAGTTGTAATCCTCCTTTATTTTTCCACCCTTTCCCCTTTCATCCATTTTAAAAAGGGCAGAATAGTTAAACAATTTGTTTGGCTGGTAGTGTTACCAGTTGTTTAGAAGCAGTGTAATGAGCTAAACAAAAGAAATAAAAACCTTAAGCTAAGCATTTAAATGTTTAATAGTTTGGGGAGATTTAAGCATGGATATAGTTTTTCTAACCAACAACTGAAAATTATTTTAACGATTGAGGTAGTGTATAAGTTAAATAAATAAGTTAATCAAATAAATACTGAATTTAAATGTTGCCTGTATTAGAGCTGGAAATTGCACCAGGCATTTTTTTTAAAAAAAAAACCTCTTACTTCCATATCACTCAAAAGTTAATATTTTTAAAAATGCATTTGGCAAATGTTAAATCAGTGTTTGTTGGTTCAATTTTAATTGAAGTAAATAAATTCCTAACCATAAACTTCTACTTGCTAATTCACATGTGGAGCTTTACCAAGTATTAATAGCTATGGCTGCTATTTTTAGCATAAAGGCATTTACAGGGCCAATCTAGCGCACCTTTTTATTCAATCAGCATGACCAAGAGGTTATGTCTGCAGCTGAATAACTAAGAGGGAAACATTTACTGTAAATGAATCTCTATAGATAAAGTTTGTTTTTTTTCTCAGGAACTGCTTTTTTAAATAGTTGAATTCCTCCCAGCAGATATTACAGGTCAATGAAGAAGTTCCAATGAGTTGGAATACCTTAAACCATTTTGTAATACTAATATACAAATTCTGCTTACATATTTTCTGATTCTTTGCATTAATTTTGTAATTCTACTGGAAATCTGTAATAAAAATATTATATCCAGATGATTCATGATAGTATTGTATTCATTTCACAGGGAGAAATGAATATTGGCAGTTAACTTTAATACAAAGTTTTACAAGTTTCAACTATCACTCCCTAAATAATTTTATATATTGTAAGAACATATTTTCTTACACTTCTGAACAATTGGGCCTAATATGCAGTAACAGTCATAAATCTTCACAATAAATTCCACATGATTATTTTAACCTAAATAGCTGATTAGAGAAAGAAAAATCTTAATGATAAAATATTTCTGTGGTTGCCCCTCCATTTTGTTTCTAAAGGAACCAGTAAACTTGGCACTCATGCCAATAAATACATGTGATATAATTTTATCTTGACACAGCTGTTCTCTGATCAATATTTTATTACTTATTTTCTTTTATTGTCTTATTTTGTAAATGACTACTGCAGAGAAAGTTTGCTACTGTATCTACACCCTATGGTACCTCAGAAAATAAAAGCTACGATGTCTATACCCTATGTATCTCAGAAAATAGGAGCTCCCTCAGCAGGTTAGACTGATGATACTGAAGCAGAATCTTTATGGCAAGATATTGCCCAAATAATCTGATATTTCACTGTTTGTGGCATTAAGATGAATAACTAGGTTTTTTTTTAATTAGGCCTGGAATTCTACCAGTACCCCAAGCAATGATTTTAAAACAGGATGTCTGCAGTTCTGGTGGGACTGACCAGGTAGTCTTCTAGCCTTGTATTTTATACCAGCTACAGCTTCTAAACTATCTCCAATGGAAGCCCCACACGGAGCATGTTGCAATAATCCAGATGAAAGGTGATTAAGCTTGAATAAGCTTTCGTGTACTCTTTAAATAGGAAACCCAAGATATGACCAGGGGGACCTTTGGCCAACTTTGATTGTTGTTCCTTTTAAGAGCCTACTTGGATTAGAATGTTCCAGAGGCAATGTCTCATACCATACTTACTATTTCAGCAAATATGCATAGGAACAGATACGCACCTGCAAGAGAAAGTTCATATTTTCTATATCGATCCAGAGTAACTAGTGTTGTTAGGGTAACCAGAGTTGTTAGAGTGCCACATTATTTATTGATGAATAGTAGGTTCCTCTATTGTTCTGTTGTTCATCTGTTGATGGACAGCCAGTTCATCATTGAAAGAGTTAATCTAAACTGTTTTGCTTTATCCAGTTCCTCACAGGCTCCAGGAACCAGTTCAGGACTTCCCTAGCATTTCTAGCTCAGCCCAGAGGGAAATCTACTGGTGATTGTCATTAGTATATTGATGACACTTTATCCTGACAGATCACCTCCACTATTGGTTTCATGTAGATGTTAAATGGCATAGAAGACAGCTCTGAGTAACCAAGGACATGAGCACTTCTCCCAGCATCACAGGACAGAATTGCCTGCTCATATAGCAGTGGGATCACTTTACTGTGAGACTTGTCTACTTACCTGTCCCTGGGACATTCTAATCCAAGTATGACTATACCTGGAGCAGCCGTCAAAGTTGGGCAAAGGTCCCTCCTGGCTGTGGCTTGGGCTTCCTATTTAAATAGCAAGTCAAAACAAATGTCCCTCTCCCAGTCCTTGAGAGAGGCCAGAGGATTCCATGGCTGATGGTATCAAACACCATGAAGAGGTCTAGAAGAATCAAAAGGAACCCATCTAGGTCCTGATGTTAATGATACATACCTGACTGATCAGTACTGCTTCTGCCTCAATGACTTGCTTGGAATTCTGAGTGAAATCCATATAGGTTGTTTTATGTAGAACCCTCTGTAGATGTATCCCATTTTTACTACTGAGAAGTTCCAGCATCAAACATGCCGAATTATTAAAATAAGCGTGTATAGCTTTCAATAGGAAATACAAACTTTCTGTTGTAGCTATGCATGTACGTTCCAATGCATATTTGCTGAAAATAAATCCTGAATTATTATTAATAATAATTTAATAATTATTAATGCCATTTTATTGGATGAATACAGAATAATCCTGACTGATTATGCATATACGTATTCTCCCCAGAGCAGTTTAGTTTACATAACATGCTAAACTAAAAGTAAGAAAGTAGTGGCGTGTGAATTCAACCTTCTTGCTAGAAATTTCATTCCAATGGAACACAACACAACGGTAAATAAATCTAGCCCCATGTGTATAGGAACACATCCTCAGTTCCAACTTGGCCTCAAATATAAACGCGGAAGCTTTGGTTCCATTTTTCGATAACCCACAATTTGTGAATTATCTCATTCAATATGAGAATGTGACCATTCAATATGGTAATAATAGTAAAAATAAACCAATTGTTACGATGAAATTAGCTTGCTTCTAGTCATCAAACAAAAATAGAATACATTCACATTCTTTTTTGTGGATGTGCTAGATAATGAAGTATGTTCAGGAGCTGAGGTTTGCTGCAACTTGTTCTTAAACATTTAATGTTGAAATCATACCCATCACCCACAAATATATATGGTATAGTGAAGAAAAACTTATGCATAACAAGCTTGCATGCCAGAAGAGTCTGGTTTAAAAAAGAAATTCTACAAAAATTTGGATCAGCTTTATATACAATAAACTTTTAGATGAATAAATTCAAGAGATGTGGTTTGCTTCTAATTAACATATTTTGATATAACTTAATATTTCTTAGCAAACAACAACTAAGACCCATGTCTATGACTGATTTTAATAATAGTTGTAAGATACCTCAGGAACCTTATACTATAATTAAAGTGTAGCACATACAAGTATTATATATTGCTTAGTCAGTATAAATGAGTATATCAATACGTTCCTTTATCTAGTCCAGCAATTAGTTTTATACTGCTGAATATAGATGTTATATTCATCAAAATTATGAACAGAATGTTAGGTGTGATTTGTTCACTTATGAGATGGTATTCCACATTATCTCTCTAATAAATTGAAAGTTGGAAACCAAGTTGTTGGAGGAACAAGAAAACAGAGTTGAGTTATCTAAATACTAATTTTTGCCTCACCATCCTGTCCCAATTTTCATTAATATTAAATAAATTCTGGCTTTATGTTTTATGCATGTATGCTACAAGCTAATTATAATAAAATGACAGAGGGAATATGGAGACTTTATGAGGGTAGAACAAGAAGCAATGGGTGGAAACTAATCAAGGAGAGAAGCAACTTAGAACTGAGGAGAAATTTCCTGACAGTTAGAACAATCAATCAGTGGAACAGCTTGCCTCCAGAAGTTGTGAATGCCCCAACACTGGAAGTCTTTAAGAAGATGTTGGATAGCCATTTGTCTGAAACGGTATAGGGTTTCCTGCCTAGGCAGGGGGTTGGACTAGAAGACCTCCAAGGTCCCTTCCAACTCTGCTATTGTATTGTATGTACCTCTGCATCCATAATTTTTAAATGGGTGGCAACCCACAGTCATGGACCATATGAATCTCTTCAACATTCTGAGATGAGGATTGGATTCTGCAAGAGCCCTGGTGCTGCAGTGGTTAGAATGCAGAATTATAGGCTAACTCTGCCCATAGCATGGAGTTCGATCCTGACTACCTCAAGCCTTCCAGCCTTTCAAGGTTAATAAAATGAGGACCCAGATTGTTCGGGGCAATATGCTGACATTGTAAACTGCTCAGCAAGTGCTATAAAGTACTATGGAGGGATATAAAAGTCTAAGTGCTATTGTTATTGCTACTGGATTCTGTTATGTCTGCATGGGTCTTACACAACCAAACCAGCTCATTGGGTTAAAATAAAGCTGATGTTATACAGCACAAATAATATGAACACAACAACACAAGCTTTAAATTATTTATCTTTTATTATTTATGTATTTACACAATACATAAATTAGCTATATTTTCCCATCTTTTTTTATTTTCCATCTTTGGCCTTTGCTTAGGAATTTGAAGATTGACTTTGTAAACCCTTGAACTTACTCTTCTCCTTTCCAACTTTTTAAGAAAGAAGACACTCTTCTTATCATAGGAATCAAGCAATATTTTAAAATCATAGCATTTCATTTGAATTTTCTGCAGCATTCTCTATACTTCAACAGGCTAATGTAGTACACTAATAAAAAGACATCTGGAGAAACTGAAAAATATTTCAGTACCCAGATAACAATTAGCAAATTATATTCCACATTAGTTCAGAAGAAGGCCCAGTAAATATAATGGGAAGTACTCCTGACAAAACACGCATAGGACAATTTAATAGCAGTGATGTAAAAGTTGCCTACCAAGGTCTGCATCGGCCTTCAAAGAGCTCTTTCAGGTTCACTGTTGAAAAGTAATTTTTATTGGGACAAAGCAAAAATCATTAAATACGGTGGACCAATTATATTAACTGCATTTAATAATTGCAATTCAATTCAATTTAATTATATCCAATTAATTGAATGCCAATCAAATTAGTATCTGCACTAGCCCCACTTAGTGCCTTGTTTAGCATATTCACAAAAGCTAAGAAATCAGCTATGTACCATTTTTCTAAGAAATAATTCATAGTGGCAAGATACTAACTCTCAGTTTCCCAAGGCATGCATTTGTTCAATATTTACAATAGTGGAAACTATTCCCAAGATTTTCAAGTTCTCTCAGCTGCTCTCAGTAGCAATAAAGAGACCCTGAATGTGCTTTCTTTCTCTCCTTGGAAATAGTTTCTCCAGACCAGGCTAGGCTCCTTTATGTCAAATGTTGCTATTGCATGTTACAGCTGAATGGTTTGAGTTGTTGAGCAGAAACCCAAATTAAACGAAGATCCAAATCTCTACCCAATTCACAGAGAACAATAAGAACAAATGATTTCAACACAGAACAGATAAGAACAGAGCAATCTTAATAATTCTCAGAAGCGTCATTATCATATGACTCATGGCCAAATACATGTGGTATAGGTATAATGTGCATATATAAAACCATTTTACAATGGTCAGAAATTGGGAGTATGAGATGTCAATTAAATTGTGGCATATTTTGCATGCTTGCTAATGGTGTGCACAAAAGTATCAATGTCTATGGAGATTCTCAGTCATCCAGGTTATGGTTGTCTCAAAGGTGCTTTTTCAAAAGGCAGCTGAACAAAAAAAAATCTTCAAGGAAAAACAAATGAAGTCCACTTGCCCTTTGAAAAAGCACCTTTGAGACACACAAGTATCAAGTTTTTTAGGAAACCCTTTTTCAAGAGGCAACTGGACTTTCTTGACCAGAAAGTGCAGTTGTCTCTTTGAAAAGGACTTTTGGGACAACCATAACCTGGATGACTGAGAATCTCCATAGACATTTTGAGAGAAACATTACTGTATTTTACTCTGTTTTTCCTGACATTGGAAACTTAGAAGTGAATTTAAATGAACGTAAGAGTATATTGTCCTTTGCAGTAAACTATTTTAAATTAAATATTTAAAATGAGATAATTCTGCAAAATTAGCAGAAATAAATAATCAACATATGCATATTTACAAATATTTTCATGGAGTAACGTTCTAAATACATTAAACAAATGAATAAAATATGATATTTTACAAAGTGCCACAATAATGTTTTGCACAAATTAGCCTCAGCCATGCATTTCCCTGAAGAAAAAGTTTCATTCATAATGACTTCTTCAAAACAAAAAACAAGAACAAAGGCATATTGTCATCACAAAGTATTGTGCAACCTCTTGGATAAGAAAATATAGACAATCCACTATTAACTCTGAAAAGTACTGGAAAAAAAGGAGATGGAGGGTAAATTTGCAGATCAGTGCTAGTTAATCTAGCACTTGGACAGTGCCATTAATACTATTCCTGTTTTTGTCTGGGGAAAAAAACTGCATCTATTCCTAGAGCAACTATAAGATTCTTTGCAAAATGCAACTGATTGGGCAAAAGGGATAAAGCAACTGCACACAAAGTTATGTGTACTGAAATGCTTCAAGAATTGTTTTTGGTCCCAAGCTTTGATCCCCCCCACACATTGTTTCTCCATGGCAGTAAAAACTGTCTAGAAGTCTCATTGTCATCATGTCAAGTGTAACATATACATCTTTTTCATACATGCCATTTCTTTCATTTTGATGCAGAGAAAGGGAAAGTGATGTGTACAAACAAATGCTTGTGTGTTTTGATTGAAATGAATGGGAAAGATTCTCCTGCTGGAGTATTACATTAACTCCTATGTTAGAACTCTGTAACTTTGACCCTAGAACTCTGTAACTTTGACCCATGCCTCGAGTTTAATAAGAGAAGGGTTCAGAAATACTTTGGGGCATAATATCCTTAGTGTGGCATTATCTGATGGAGAATAGTTTGAATATTTATGTCCTGCATAACATCAGCCTAATGATCCTCACTGTTAGAAGTTAGGCATTTTATTTGCTCTTTATTTATTTTATTTACATCCTGCGTTTATTATTTTTTATAAACAACACATGGTGGTGAACACATCTATATTCCATTCTCCTATTTTGCCCACAATAACAACTATGTGAGGTGACTTGTGCTGAGAGAATTGGGGGAGGAGGGAGGGAGAGGGAGAGACTGTCTCAAGGTCACCCAGACAGCTTTCATGCCTAAGGCAGGATTAGAACTCAACATTGTCCTGGTTTCTAATCTGATGGCCTAACCATATTCTCTCTAATTGTGATGGGTACCTACATTTTGGATGTTACTATCTTTATGATTTTTAAAATAGATAACAGGTTACTTTGATATTAATAATGAGGCAATTAATTGGATGACATTCACCACAAATGTCACTTTTCTTGCAGAACAGACTTTCATTTTTTATTATTAATTTTTTGGAAAATCCTTGTGATTTGTATTGTTGCCTATATCTAACTTATTCATTCCTGAAGCTAATTTCAAAATGACTTCTGATACTGCTTAGAATTTTGGTTATCTGCCTTAACACTACTGAAAGGGATCTTATAAAAAACTCTTAAATGTTTTATATATTATGTTATACCAGTTTTAAACATAGACGACCTATGTTTTTCAAAAGACTGTTTTTGGGGCTGTTTTGAACACATGGAACAAAATCAATCTTGTATCACTTCAATGTTACAAACCCACAGGATTACATTACTGACATAATCTGTAAACCATTGAATATTTTCCCCAATACTTTTTGATTATCTGGAGTTTTTAATTTACAGAAACAATGGGAAATAAATAAATAAATTTGAAAATTAAAAAAATGAGCTATCTATAGAATTGGACAAGAAGTAAAATTCAGAACTTGAATACTAGACTCAAAAGAAGAAAGTTCTCGTATTGGATTCACTTTCATCCTTTCTATTTCATCATAAAAAGGTTAGGAAGTACAATAATTAGTTGAGATGCCATTTTAAACCTAGACCAAAATCTAAGCATGGAAGATAGGCTGAAATTGCAGGGAAGCGGAACCATGACACATTCCTTGTAACTAACTTCCAATTATTACACCATCACCTCACCCCCACAACTTAGTGAGAGCACAATTGCATGAATTGGCCCTGCTGCATCTGATTAGAGTTGGGAAGAAATAATTTGAGAATCTGATTTTAGAACTATAAGAATGTTGAAAACAATGCAGAGAAACTGTGTAGGTGTCTTAGTAAGAATAAAATTTCTTCATTTGTTGTGCAATGTGTTGAAATATTTCATAAGTTAAGCAATAACCAAACATGGCCAGGCCTTTATGATATGATGCTGGGAAAAGCCAGAACAGCGTTGTATAATTTCAAGATGTTATTGATTGAAAATGCTGTGGTACACCACTAGATGTACTGATTCATCCATTTGGCTATTGCTACCATTGCTATTATTAGAGAAACTTATAATCAGGTTACTGTGGTCAGATATTTTGGGTATTTTGTTTTCAGAAGATTATATGGACTGTGTTTCTTTTTTTCAATTGGTTAAAAGTAGAAGGTGGAATCCAAAAAGCTGTCTGAAGGACTAAAACTACCATCTGTCCAACAAAAGCTTCATTGAGATGAGTCTACTTTTCTAAACTCTCACAATAAATAAAAAGAACTATAGGACCAAATCCATAGTTAGATTACAGGATAAAAGAAATAGAAGCATTTCATCCACTTTTTCCCCGAAAGAAGATTTAGATGAAATAAAATTGATAACAAAGGATAGTAGTTAAGAATATGAAATCCTAAATTTTAAAAAAATATTTTTAGCTATCAACTCAATGGGAAGAGTTAATAAAACTATTTGTCCTATCCCCTCTGCTAAGCCCCTTGTTAAAAATATATAACAATGGTAATTAATGGAATTATTGTAAACAATTATGTAAATATGCATTTGATGATAATGTCTAAAAGAGTATTAAGAGACTAGGTTAATAAAGGCCAACATTGTTATTTAAAATAATGGGAAACAATCACTTTATTAATGTTATTCACACAAACTTGTTTGGTTTTTTTTCAAATTAATGTCATTAATTTCAAGAGTCAATGATATAAACAGAAGTCATATAGCCTTATGGGATCATTATATTTTTCTAACTCTACTGAATAGTACAAATATAGTTTTGAATATTATAAACACACATCCCTTAATGACTATAGAAACACACATGTGTATGGCCTGAATCTAATCATATTGCTAATATAATGCCTTCATAATGAATCTAGAGTTTTTTTCTAGCAGTATTCAGCTTTAGACCTGCTCTGCTTGCTTCCATCTTCAGAATGGAAGGAAATTTTGGGGGGTAAATACCCTACCCTCTGCAACCATACCATCATTTCCTTTATTTTCTGGAAGCTCTCCAAATCTCTGGAGCAGGCTTTCAGAGGATTGCAAAAGAAAGGAGTAGCTGAATAAGTATGATTTCTTGCCCACTTCAAGTAGTGAAAATGTTTTATTGGATCAAAAGTCTTCCATTGACCCCCCCCCCCCCAAAAAAAAAGGTTTTTTCTGCAATAAAATTTTGCTAGATCCAGCCCATTCCTCTGCCTAGGAATACAATGGAAGTTCTATGCTTTAATAGTCCATCTAAATTATATCCACCACATTTCAAGACCTCCAAGATAACCAATACACTGAAAAATGTGTTATTATTGTAACTAAACATAAAGCTCTTTCGGAACATCAGATTATGCCAGATATACATATACCAGTCTCAGATGTTGCCGTACCACTTAATGTAGTACAAATTAGTCTGCTCAGCACGAGATGTTAGGCAACTTTTTCTAAATTACCCAGATGACAGCTAGGCTTTCTAGAGAAGAAAGTAATAAAGTGTTTTTTTTGCTTAAGCAGAAGTCTATATCATACCATTCTTGGCATTTTAGAATTGTTATAATTCAGTGAGATTCTGGCTATGTAGTATGGAGTACAAAGTAACAATCACAAGGTAAAGCAGTTATTTAAAAAGTTGATAATCTATACTATTAACAATTTGTTTTCAGAAATAACTAATGTAACAAGAAAGAAAGTGGTTCTGTGTAGACAGATTCAATATTTAAAGTTTTGGATTAGTGGTGATGTTGGATGAATATATCTGGAGTATGATTAAACACAAAAGATAATAGAGAATAATTAGGCAGATGGTACACAAAGCAAAGTTGGCATTGTCCAGTAAGTGCTAGCATTTACTTACGGATTCTCAAAATTTATAACCCACACTGTATGAATTTTATTATTCCCTGTAGTGAAATCCATACAGTATGTTGCAGAATCATCCTAGCATTTAAAATTAGGTATTGGCCACTCAAATATAAAATGCAATCCTGGCTCCTGAGGAATATGTATGCATACCATCTGCAGTCATAAGCATGAAAATGTCAAACATCCGGTTATCCATGTATTGTTTCATTTATCATGCATGCAGAACAAAGCTATTTGCTGATGCATAAGACAAGAAGCAATCTAAGGCTGCAACCTTAGGTAATTTATCTGGGGATAAAGCCCTCTGAATAAAAAGTTATTCTTCAGACTACACAAGCCATGTGATCATCTTGTTCTACTGTCTTCTTGCACCTGCCATGCCAATCCTAAGTGATACCCTTCTGTATCAATTAGACACATTTGATATAAATCTACTAGCTAATTTTTATATTTTTCATTCCCTTTTTGAAATAAACTGTTAGTTTGGGATTTAGACTTAAGGAACCACACCATGAAACTTGGAATGTATTATCAGGAAAGATCTGACTTCCATAAAAAAGGCAAATAGATAGAAAGATTAAAAAAGAAGGTGAAGAGGAGGGAGAAAGAAGGAAGAAAATTCCTAAAGATTTATTAACAATGCATTCCTTTTACAGTGCAAAGGATGCACCTGGGTCATACTTTTAGTCTCATTCTCATTTGCATTGGCTACCTGTTTTCAGATGTATTGACTATCCATTTTCAGTCACTCCCAATCAGCATAGCCAGTCAACTTGGCACCTCCATAGACATGAGATTAATGGCTGGTGCAGTTATGGTAAGCATACTTCAGATGTTACACTTAGAGTAAGCACTTTCCAAACTTTTAAATGTAGAGCAGCTTGTGGGCAGCAGCTCATTCTCCTTGGTTATGTTCACAGTTAAAAGGGCCAATGCTTTAGAACAGCCCTGCAGCAACCACCTCCGGTTCGGTGCTAACCTGTCTTTGATTTAGCACCAGCTTTCAGGGGAAGAATTTAGGGCTCGTTCTAAATACTTGGTAAGCTTCCACTATCTATTCTCATTAGAAGGCTGTCTAATATAAAAATTTTTAAAAAGGAGACGGAACAGCATCTCTGGCGACAAACTGAAATGGTGCGGCTGTTTCTTCTCTACTTATGACTTAGAGCTCCCCCCCCCCAAATGTGGGGATGAGGAAAAAGCCCCCCTCCAATGTCTAGCAAAAGGATTCCGTTTGAGTTTGCCGCCTCCTGTCACGCAGCCATTGGCTTTAGACAAGATAAGAGAGAGAGAGAGAGACGGAGCCATTTTGACCGTTGTGTGACAGTGACAAACCAAGGAGGAATTTTGGGGAATGGGGCGGGGAGGAGCCCCCTCTTGAGAACCTGGATGGGAAGGTGATGAGGAAGGCAGAGACGCCGGCGGTCGCAACAGCAGCGGCCACCGGGCCGCCGGAGGTGGAGAAGAGACAGGCAGGTGCTGCATAGCCAGGAGCGCTAACGGGAAAGCAGGCCAAATGCCGGCGCATCGGGAGGAGGCTGATAAAAGAGACTTGACAAAAAGAAAGAAACGAATAAATAAAGGGCTTGGCGCTTGCTTTACCTCGGATGCTCCAAGTCCAGCGGTAAAACTCCAAGGTGTCGTTCACTACGTTGGCTATGAGGCCCGGCTCTCCGGAATGACCCATGGCTGGGCAGCTGGCAGGCAGGCAGGCAGGCGGGCGACTTTGCAGCAGTCGTAGCGGCGGCGGCGGCGGCGGCAGCAGCAGCAGCAGCAAAAGGAGGAGAAACCGGCAGGCTTAGCTTAGGTCAGCTCGGAACAAGCGAGTCTTTGGCTCCTGGCCGGGGCTGCTGCTGCTGCTGCTCCCCTCCTTCCAGGTGGAAATGAAATTTAAATCTCTGTCTCTGGGTGTCTATCTTCAGGCTCCGCCTCTCCGGGGACGACACCCGTGCCCGGGGCAGGGAGATGGCAAAGGCAGAAGAACCGGCGCCGAAGCCAGGCTGCAACACCTTTGGGGATGGACCGTAAGCGCTTAGGCACGTGACGCCGCTCTTCTTCTTCTTTTTTTTCCCGCCCCCTCTTTCCGGGTGGCATCTCCCGGCGCAGGCGCCCGCCCTGCGCAACTTGGAGAGTCGATTCACGCAAGGGATGCCCGGGCGGAGGGTACGGGTCAATCCCGGCCGCCTTCACTTAGGGTTGGAGGTGGAGCCCCGGAGTCTCAAGGTACCTTGCGGTATCTTGCGAAGGCTCGCGGGGGGGGGGGGGCGAGGCCCAGGCGGCCCTGCCAACCGAGAAGCGGAGGCCAGTTAGCCCTCCCCCCGTGTGGTGGAAGGAGGGGAGGAATCTTTTTTTGGGGGGGGGGATGCCGGATCCCCTCTGTATTAATGTTTCACCTCTTCCTCCGTCTCTGATCGTAGGAAAGGCATCAGATCATACAAGATACAATAAAGCAATACATCACATCTATGGACAAATATTGTCTTGGCAAAAGCCCCAGAACATCTTCTTAGAAAGGATGTTTCATCCTTCCGCCCACTGCTTTGGTTCCACCTAAACTTAAACCTTTTAAAGCCTTTAAATGGCACGGCTCACAAATATGATATGCAGAGTAATGATATACCAGAATTCAATGCCACTTCCTGGTCACCCAGAAAAGGCCAGCTGAACTGTCGGTCCAGTTCCCATTCTGGGGCATGGAATAGCCTCCCCCCAACACCACTTTATAGAATGCCCTTCCCCCCACAAAGTATACACAGCTTTCGCTTTTCCCCAGTTCTCTATAAATGGATTAAATCTATTTTATTTCAAGATGCTTTTGGTTCCAAGTGATGGAGGGGGCCAATCTTGCGGTTGATCCTTGTTTTTCTTCGTTTTTTTTTTTGAATTTTTTAAATTGTTTTTTACAAATATTTTGGGGAAAAGGATACATAAGTAAGGAGAAAAATTTTGACAGCTACATCATACGGAAGGTGGTGCTCCCCCGGGATCTCGTATCTCTCTCTTATTTTTGTATTTTTGTTTTTCTTCGTTGTTGATGCTCATTTGGATTTTTTTTTATTGTGGGGTACAGGCCAAAGGCTTTTGGGATTTCAGTCATGTAAAACAAATAGAAAAACATAGGCAGCCATCAAAATAATAATCCTAACCCTAACCCTAACCCTTGCCTCAGTCTCTTAAAGGGGCTCATTTAGGTGTTTAGGACTTACAATAACAATATCTTTATTATATTCGAAGGGTGGCAATGACTGAGGCAAGGTAGGACTAGGATAACAAGACTTTATTAGAACAGCTAACGCAACAGCAACTCCAGAACCAGTGACCTTTAACAGTTCCCACTTGACAGCAATTTATACGCAGGCAGTCCCACAGTTAGCCAGTCAGAGCACGGTGACTTTCCCGCTCTTGCCACGCGCGCGCCTCGACCAATGGTGAGCCTCGGAGACGGAGCCATGTCTCCGAGGCTAAGACATAACACCCCTCTCCACCAGTCAGGCGCATGCGCAATCCTGCAAATATGCAGGCTGCCTGCGTGTGCGGTCCAATCTTCTTGGCTCGGCTGGAACTGACACAGGAGAAGGAGAAGGAGGAACTGCCTGCAACTGCGCTAACTCTCTGGCCAGCAACTTTGGATGCAACTCTGATTGCCCAGGTAAGTCTGGCACCAGAACGGTAGACTGCCGGGTCGGGCAACACTGACAATCAACTTGTCTAGTTCAGCGTCCACTTTTGGACGCAGGGCCAGGGGGACTCTCCTGGGCTTGAGATGGATGGGAGCGATCTGAGGGTCCAAATTGAAACTAATGGGAGTTCCTTTATAATTACCTAACAACCCATCAAAAACTGCAGCAAACTCCTTCATCAGGTCTTCAAACTCATCAAGGCCTGTTGTTGCATGAACCCCAGCGACACTGAGGCCCAGGGCATCGAACCAGTCCAGGCCCAATAGACTGGGGAGGTTGCCCTGGATGAAGATGAGGGGAAGCCTGCCCTTAAAACTCAGAGTGACCACTTGGAATTGGCCACTGCCTACTACTGGAATATAGTTCCCCTGATAGTCCCTCAACTTAATAAAAAAAGGTGACAGGCTCTTCTTGGCTAGGGAAGGCACCAAACGCTTGATAGTAGACCAGGATACAATAGACTTTGAAGAGCTGGTGTCCACCTCCATGCGACAGGGCTTGCCCCTGAGTTGGACGCTGAGATAAATCTTATTGCCTAATGTCGCATTGGTCTGGCTGGTTGGCAGAACAGCCTGCCACTGTTTGCGAAAAATTGCAAAACAGTCCTCCGAGGTGTGGTAAGACCGTGACTTTGGCTTGCGATAAGATGAACGGTCAGCTGGTTGACCTTGAGGAGGAGATGGTGCGCGGCACACCTTAGCCAAATATCCTTTTTTTCCACAATTGTGGCAAATAGCTGATTTGAAACAACACCAGGCACGGGCATGGTTCCCGCCACAACAAGCACAGTGGTTCTGAGGTAATTTCTTTTGTGAATGCCCTGCTCTGCCGCCTGCTGTTTTGAGGCGGTCAACACCAGCCTCATCAGTGTCGGACGAAGAATGTTCATCCATCTCCTCGTGATGAATAGGCACAGTTTTAATAGATGGTAACGCAGGGGGAGCCGCGGCTTGACCCCTTTCAATCTCGGCAGAGGACTCGTTGGACATCCCAGAGGCACGAGCCTCATCTAACGCCACTTGCAGGCTGAGCTCAGAACGGGCCAACAAACGGCAACACAGCCTCAAATTGATCACCCCGCACACGAATTGCTGAAGTATGGAGTCATCTAGATTTGGAAAATCACAGTGTAATGCCACAGCCCTGAGGGCAGCCAAGTACTGGTTCATTACTCTCCCTCCTTCTGAAGCCTTTGTTGGAACGCATAGTGCCTAGCTATGTGAGACGGAGCTGGGGCATAATGGTTCTGCAGTCTTGCCAACAAAGTCTCCTATGAAAGGGACTGGACTGGTTTCGGGTCGGCCAAAGCCCTGGCTGTTCCGAACATCTCGCGCCCACAAGCATTCAGGAATTAGAGGGCTCTCTTTCCATCACTAGGCAAATTACCCAGATGGTTTGCCTCGAGGAAGCATTCAAAACGGTCAATGTACGCCTCCCAGGACTCTAACCCTGGCGCAAATGGTGCAAAATTGTTCAAAGTGGCCATTCTGAGGAGATTGCCTCAGCGATTAGCCGGAAGCCTTGTGCTAATAAAAAAAACTTTTCTTACATGATACAGCTCTTCCTATGCCTCAGAATATCCCACCCTCGTCGCCAGTATTATATTCGAAGGGGTGGCAATGACTGAGGCAAGGCAGGACTTAGATAACAAGGCTTTATTAGAACAGCTAACGCAACAGCAATTCCAGAACCAGTGAGCTTTAACAGTTCCCACTTGACAGCAATTTATATGCAGGCAGTCCCACGGTTAACCAATCAGAGCACGGTGACTTTCCCGCTCTTGCCACGCGCACACCACGACCAACGGCGAGCCTCGGAGATGGAGCCATGTTTCCGAGGCTAAGACATAACAATCTTAATTTGAGATAGGAAGACAATAGACAGCCCACATTTATTCATCAAAATTGATGTAATATAGGACTAGTGAAACATGCTTGAATTTGTGCCCTGTTTTGAAACTTGTTGGCCTATCAAAGAAGCAATGGAGCAGTTTGCCAGGAATGGTTAATCTCTGCATTTTTGCCTCTTGCCAGTGTTTATTGGTGGAAAAAAGTACACCTGGATGCCATCAGAACGGTTGAGCAAGAGGAAGTTGGTAATAGCTGTTTATGATTCTTTTGCAAAGCATTTGCTTCACCCTTAAATCAATTTTATTCTGCTTTACTTTGAGCAGCTTTCTTCTTGACTTGGGCCTCTCAGAATCTAGTTCCTTTACAAAAATCTAATAGGGAGACCACTATATAGAGTTAATTCTTGATTCTTAAGAAATCAATATCATGTAGCTAGGACTACATTCTAAGACATTAATTCTTTTCACATCTTAAAGCAATAAATTCCATTAAATATACAATGTAATTGGGATGATTTGGATGATGCTTATCAATTATATTGTGTGTCCATGTAAGCCTTTAAGATGTAAAACCATTCAATCATGACAGTATAGTAATACTTCAATCAACATAACAATCAAAATCAGGGTCATGATAAGATCCTGTGTGTGTTTGTATATGCATTTTCTACACCCACATACAGCAACATTGTGCAAATAAATGGGGTTTTAATTACCAGAATAGTACTATATCTATCTTGATATGGGGGGGGGGGGGCTTGCCTTTTTCTAAACTGGACAAATACACAATACAATGTTGAATTCCAATTGCACAGCAGCAGAAGCATATTAAATGGTGTAATCAGAAATTGGTTTAGTTTGCCCAACGTTCCTTTAAATTAAAAATTTTAATAGTAACCACATTACATTTCTATATTCTTATGGAAATAATTCTGGTTTCTCGTATATCTTCTCATGGATACGTATGATCTTCCCATATTTATTCTAGTCTAGTGATATTTATGTAATATCAATGCTATCACTGAAGATTTCGAATGATTCAGATTTTAGCAACTTAAACCAAAATACACTATTCAAAGTACATTTTTTGCTCTGATAACATCAATTAAACTAAATACATATGGATTAGTTACTAGTATAAAGGGCGTTCTCAAATATAAACCTGCCTAACTTTAAAATCTGCTTCAAGGTTCATATTCTTGGTCTTTTTTCCTTTAAAATATCATGCAGAGGATTATTAGAAACTGCCCATCCATTTTTTGAAATACCTTCTTAAGATATATTTGTATAACCTCAAGAATTGCAGTCTTTTACATTACAAGTCAAAATTGTTTTTATTTGTTTTGTTCAACTACATATTTCTGGTTAAGCTGTGTGCAGTGTGATTAGTTGTATGTGTGTGTGTGTATAAAAGTGAAATACCACTCAAGCATTATCACGAAATCTCCAGAACTGTAAAGCCTACAAACTTGAAATTTGGCACGTATGTTCCTCTTGGCTTCTAGATGCTCGCTAAGAATGGATTTTTTGAAATGACCATCAGATCATTAATATTTCTTATATTATTATTAACACACTCTGATGCTAAGGAGTTAGATGTTCTACTCCCCCTCCCCACCTGAAAAAAACTCTGTTCCAACTGCCACTTGGACATGGGCGTGGCCAGCGCGTGACTCATATGACCAGTGGGCTGGGAGTTTAGACGTTTTACTCCCACTCCGCACCTGAGAAACACACTCTGATGCTAAGGAGTTAGACTGAGGGAGGAAAGGGGAGAGGAGTGGCCAATCATAACTACTCATTAATTTTCAAGCTGTAAGTGTCGATTTATCAAGCCCAATCACATAGTTTCGTAATGGAGAATGGGTATCCAGCTAGTAAGATAATAAATGAGGACTGGAAAATTTCAGATTCACACAGGCCTAAATATTACCTATCAGCTCAACCTATCTTATAAGTGATGTGACAACAAATAAATTGGAGGAAGAAATGTTATATACAGCTTTGAGCTCCTGGAAGTAAGGTGGGATATAAAAATAACAAATGCATAAATAAAATCAGTTAAGAAGATTGCAACAAAGAGGCCTAGGCAGAAATATATGGAAATTATTTTGTCCATGAAGAGAGCAGCAGTGTTGCATTAATGCTCCCCATAAATACATAGTATTTGGAAGTATACTGCCTCTGGCCATAGTTATAATTTATAATCATATAATCAGTAATAGGCCTCTTGACATGAGAGGTTAACAATCTCCTGGTTTCACTTATCCTGTTGCTATAGAAGCCAAGGCTTGAGTAGTGCTGTGTACCATTGCCTAGAACAGAAGGACACAAAAGACTTAAAGTACGTAGTGAGTGAAGCCCAGGACTGTAGTGGAGCTGGCTACTGATAACACCAAAGTATCATTTGATACCTGAGCTGTTACTTTAGTTGAACGACCAGCCCAATATCCTGGTTGATATGGTTTGGAAATTATTTTGTCCATGAAGAGAGCAGCAGTGTTGCATTAATGCTCCCCATAAATACATAGTATTTGGAAGTATACTGCCTCTGGCCATAGTTATAATTTATAATCATATAATCAGTAATAGGCCTCTTGACATGAGAGGTTAACAATCTCCTGGTTTCACTTAACCTGTTGCTATAGAAGCCAAGGCTTGAGTAGTGCTGTGTACCATTGCCTAGAACAGAAGGACACAAAAGACTTAAAGTACGCAGTGAGTGAAGCCCAGGACTGTAGTGGAGCTGGCTACTGATAACACCAAAGTATCATTTGATACCTGAGCTGTTACTTTAGTTGAACGACCAGCCCAATATCCTGGTTGATATGGTTTGGAAAAGCTATAGAATTTAAATCGGAAACCAATTGTGAGAGGGCAATTCTGTCAAAGATTTTAAATAAATAAATAAAAAAGAAACAAACACAGGCCAATAATAGGAATAAAAGAAGAGATCTAGTGAACTTTTCCTTGACAAATTTGCCAGTACTTAATGTAGTACATAGGACAGGAAAAGAGTAAGAAAGAAAATAAAAGAAGGAAAGGGATTAGTGAGGGATGCTGTGTAGTGAGGCTCCTCCATAACACAAAGATGAATTCAAATGCAAAGGAAGTGGTAGAAGATAAGACAAATAAGGAAGGAGAGGTAGTGGAAAGGAATGGAATTCTTTATTGGCTAAATGTGATTAGATACACAAGGAATTTGTCTCCTGTGCATATGCAAAACAACAAAGTAATAATAACAACAAAGGATAATAATGATATTATTATTACATACTTTATTCATTAAACATGAAACTCCATCAACTGAACTTTTAAAAATATATCACAAATATTATTAACTGGCACTGATGGTTGATTTAGGTTGCGGCCAGGATCCTAGGTATCAACCAAGTGTTTTCTTAAAATATACGATGTTCTGAGTAGCACATTTTTTTTGCAATTCTGCTGGTGTTATTGCAGGAAGCTGCAATTTCTTGATGTACTGTGTAAAATTCTTGGACATGGTGTCAAGTGCCCCGAAGACAATGGGTATCACTGACACATGTTTCATCCATAATTGGGTAGTTTTGATGGCCAGGTTGCAATATTTTGTGATTTTTTTTCTAGTTTTTTTTCTTCGACTCTGGCATCTCCTGGTACAGTGATATCAATAAATTGTATGCTTTGGTTCTTGAGGACTGTGATATCTGGCATGTTGTGTTCTAAATGATGATCTGTGTGTATTCGAAAGTTCCACAAGATCGTCACCTTCTCATTTTCGACTACTTTTTCCACTTTGTGTTCCCATGACTTTTCAGATACAGGTAAGTCGTATTTTTTGCATAATGCCCAGTGGATTAGTTTAACAATTTGGTCATGTCAACTTTGTAATCAGTTTGCATGATTTTGCTGCACTCACATATTAAATGTGAAACAGTTTCAACTTTGTCATTGCAAAGGCAACAGTTTAGATTGTGGGTGGTTTTTTTGTATCTTCGCTTTCATGGCATTAGTTTGTAGTGCTTGTTCTTGAGCAGCAAGTATTAAACCTTCTATTTCTTTCTTGATGGTTTCATGCCCATGTCAAGTTGTTATCACATTTCCTTCAATGTTTTTTAAATGTTGTCCATTCAAACCTTTGGTTTTCCATCTATTTAATCTGTAATCTAGCTGTTTTTCCTTATATTCTGTTGTTTTTATGCTGTTCTCCGTTTTCACAGCCTGCAGCAATTTTTCTGTACTTTGGTTCAGATAGTCATTTAAACTTCGCATTTCTTCTTTTACAGTTTAATGGACTTGCAATAGCCCTCTGCCACCTATTCTTCTTGGCAGGAACAGCCTGTCAACATCACTTCGTGGATATAAAGCAGTAATGGGTTTCAACATTTTTTACAACTTCATCTGTAGTTGTGGCCTGCTTTGTGGGAGTGGCTTGCTGGCCATGTGACCGGGTGGGTGGTGAAACTTACTTAATAACGCTCTTGCTTAGCAACCAAAATGTTGGCTCAGAAACTCTGGCATTTGGAGCATGCAAATCGTAAAGCTGTCAAGTTACAAGACCCTTGCACCCCTAACCCTTTAGAAAAAATAATCCTGAGGGTGTTCAAACTTGACAGCTTTAAGACTTGTGGACTTCAACTCCCAGAATTCCTCCTCTCGCTCTTCATCTTGATGATGTGCGGACAGGTGGGGGGGGGAGCTGGAACCAGTTCTAAACGGCATTGTAGATTTGTGGAACCTCTTCTATAGAAGAGGTTAGAACTGGCAGGAACCCACCCCTGATATAAAGCGTGGCACATATTCAAAAGTTTACATGTTTTCCGGTCCAAGTTATCCATTTCAGCCAAAGTTCAGTTGATGATTCCAGCTGGGTAGCGTATCACTGGAACTGCCCATGTAATAATGGCTTTAATTATGTTTCCAGCATTCAGTTTTGATTTTAGTATTTTACGGATCCTCCTGATGTATTCCTTTTGTGTTGACTCTTGTATTTTCCATTCAAGATGTTATCTACTTCCAATATGCCTCATCCTTTGCTAATGCTTTCACTATGTTCATTTTTCATTTCATTCATTCGGTATTTTATATTTTAAATTTTAAATTTTAAATTCTGGGGCATTTTAATCGGTTTTAATTACTAGCTAATTTCATGTTCATTGTACAGACTTTGTTTAATTTGTTTCTCTGTGATTTTGTACTTCCGTTGTTTATAGTGCACTTTATTCCTGTCTGTACACCGCCCCGAGTCCCCTTGGGGAGAGGGGGCGGTTTATAAATCGAATAAATGAAATGATGAAATGAATGACTATGTTTCCATTTCCCAGTTCTATTCCTTCTATTTTTTTCCATTTTTCCTCACTGCATGGATAATATAGCACATTTTTCAAGTCCAAAGTTCACTCTGATGTCACTGCTGAATAGTTGGTCTGTGTTTAGTATTAATTCAGGTTCTGTGGGACTTTTCGCATACAGTTTTAAGTCATCTATGTATAGTAGATGGTTTATTTTGCCATATTGGCTTGAGATTTGGTATCCCATTTTGTGTTTCATAGGATTATTGTCAGTGGAATTAATGGGATGTTGAACAGTAGTGGCGAAAGTGAGTCCCTTTGGAAGATTCCTCATCTGATGTTGACTTCACCAATGTTCTCCCCATTTGCTGCTAGAATTGTTTTCCATTTTTGCATGTTTGCTTTCAAAAATATGTAAATATGTTTCCTGATTCCAAAGTTTTCCAGACAGGCATTAATCCAACTGTAGTGTAGTGAGTCAAATGCCATAGTCAAATTCATGTTTCTTCATCTTGCATTTTTTAGTACCATTTTATCAATGAGCAGCTGATCTTTTGTTCATCTCAATTTTTTATAATTTCCTTTTTGTTCTACTATATATAAGCTGTTTTGTAAAAAGTTTGAACGTTGTTGGCAGACAACTAATTGGGCGATAGTTGCTTGGTTCTGTGTCCTTTTCTGGATCTTTCATTATCAAGTATGTTCAGAGAGCTGTTAACCATTCTTCACTTGTTGCATTTTGAAGTATTACATCAAATTGAATGGTCAAGCAATGGTGGAGGCTAGTCAGGTATTATTATTATTATTATTATTATTATTATTATTATTATTATTATTATTATTATTATTATTATTATTATTATTATTATTGCATCAACCGAATTGTATCACAGCGGCCAGTTGTTTCGCTGGATTTGGCATTAATTACTAGTCGGGCCCCACCCAGGGGCCTAGGACGTCGTAATGTATTTTTGTAATATGTGTGCGGATCCAAGCAGTGCGGCCTTTTGCATTTGACTGATGGTGATTTTGTCAATTTTTAACTGTTTTAAATGTAATTCCAGTGCTTTTGGAATAGCACCCAGTGTGCCGATTACCACTGGAATTACCACTGCTGGTTTGTGCCATAATCGTTGGATTTCGATTTTTAAGTCCTGGTATTTCGCCATTTTTTCATATTCCTTCTCGGCGACCCTGCTATCACCTGGTATTGCAATGTCTATGATTGTAACCTTATTTTTCCCAACCAGTGTGATGTCTGGTGTATTATGCGCCAGTATTTTATCCGTTTGTATGTGAAAATCCCACAAGATCTTGACCATCTGACTCTCGATGACTTTTTCAGGCTTATGTTCCCACCAGTTTGTTGCTGTTTTAATATTATAATTTTTGCACAAATTCCAGTGGATCATTTGTGCCACTGAATTGTGCCGCATTTTATAGTCAGTCTGCACGATTTTTTTACAGCAGCTGAGTATGTGGTCAACAGTTTCATCAACTTCTTTGCAGAGTCTGCATTTGGCATCATCAGAGGATTTTTCGATTTTGACGTTAATGGCATTTGTGCGGATAGCTTGTTCTTGCGCAGCCAGGATTAGTGACTCTCTTTCTTTAATGTACCTGCTGTTAACCATAACCAAGTTTTCTTACTGTCCACTTTATCTTTTATGTTTTCCAGAAATTGGCCATACAATGCTTTGTTCTGCCAACTCTCCATTCTTAATTTTATCACATCTTTTCTGTATTCTTGTTTTGTCTGTTGGGCCTTCAATAGATTGTTGTTCTTTACTTCGATTAATAGATGTTCTTGACTTTCTTTTAAATAATCTGCCAGTGCATGTTTTTCTTCTTCAACTATTTGCTTCACTTGTAATAATCCTCTGCCACCTGATTTTCGGGGCAGGTATAGTCTATCAGTGTCACCACGTGGATGTAAACTGTAGTGCATTGTCATTAGTTTCCTGGTTTTTCGGTCCAAAATGTCCAAATCAGCTTGTGTCCAGTTAACTATACCAGCTGTGTATCTTATAACTGGTATTGCCCAGGTATTTATGGCCTTGATTGTATTTCCACCATTTAATTTAGATTTCAAAATTTTCCTAACTCTGTTGGTGTACTCTCTCCTGACGATAGTTTTTACTTCTCCATGTTTGATGTTATCCAACTGCAAAATGCCTAAGTATTTGTAGGCTTCATTTTCATTGCATTTAATTAGTTGGCCATTGGGCATTTCAATTCCCTCACATGTAGTGATTTTGCCCCTTTTTATGGATACAGTGGCGCATTTTTCCATGCCAAACTGCATTGAAATATCGGTGCTGAATACTCGGACTGTGTTTGTCAGTGATTGGATTTCTATTTCTGACTTTCCATAGAGTTTCAAATCATCCATATATAATAAATGTGAACTTTTTTCAGCTTTTTTGGCTGTTTGGTAGCCTAATTTCATTTTTTTAAAGATTACTGATAGTGGGATCATCGCGATGATGAAGAGAAGAGGTGAAAGTGAATCACCCTGGAAAATTCCTCGCTTGATATTAACCATTCCGTAGTTCTCATTCCCTACTGCCAACTCAGTTCTCCATTGTTTCATCACCTTTTCAGTGAAGGATGTAATATTTTTACTAATGCCAGTTGTTTCTAAGCATTTTATGATCCAACTATGTGGCAATGAGTCGAATGCTTTTTTATAATCAATCCAGACCATATTCAAGTTCGTTTTTCTTTTCTTACAATTTTCTAATATCATTTTATCAATTAGGAGCTGATCTTTTGTGCCCCTACTCCTTCTTTTGTTGCCTTTTTGCTCTACTGGCAAGATGTTGTTTGTTTCCAAATAATCCATAATGTTATCTGCAATAATGCCTGTGAGTAATTTAAAGGTTGTTGGCAAGCATGTTATTGGTCTGTAGTTTTCAGGTATTGTCCCTTTAGTTGCATCTTTCTGAATCAAATATGTTTTTCCAGTTGTCAACCATTTATCAATTTGACCATTTTGTAAAATTTCATTCAGTTGCCTGGCCAACATTGCATGTAAACTGGTCAGATATTTGAGCCAGAAACCATGTAATTGGTCATTTCCAGGTGATGTCCAATTCTTTACTTTTTTTACTCGATTTTTGACCATCTCAGTTGTTATTTCTAATACTTGCATTTGTTTGTTACCAATGCTTTCCTCAAAGTCCTGTATCCACTTTGCTTCCTTATTGTAATCCTTTGCATTTTCCCACAATTCTTTCCAGAATTCAGCTGTGGCTTGCTTTTCTGGTTTTTCACTTTTGGTGTCACCATTCACATTAAGACTTTGATAAAAACGCTGTTGGTCTGATCGAAATTGCTGATTTTGTTTATACTGGATGATTCGTGCCTCATATCTTTCAATTTTCCTAGCTGTTGCTGTTATCTGCTGTTTTACAATCTCTACAGCTTCATTGATGTTTCTTGTATCCAATCTATACCTTCTGATTAGCTGATCTATAATTTTGTTGTTTTTAAGCCGTTGCTCACGCATGTTCTTCAAGTTGCTAGCATCTGCCCTTAATTATTATTATTATTATTATTATTATTATTATTATTATTATTATTAGTAGTAGTAGTAGTAGTAGTAGTATCGGCGGACACGGGCGGAGGCACCAGCAGGAGCTTTGGTAGCTTCACCTCAGCCGCAGCGCCGGGCAGCAAATGTGGTGGTGATGTTGGAGGAGGAGGAGGAGGAGGAGGAGGAGGAGGAGGCAGCAGCAGTTATTCTGGTGGCGGCGGGGACTCGTCAGCATCTTCAGTGACAGCCCTGCCCCCGGTGAAAAAAACCCGAAGATGGAGCAGATCCACGCAGATGATGTCACCGTAACAAGACTGGAGAAGGAATTCTGGGAGTTGAAGTCCACAAGTCTTAAAGCTGTCAGGTTTGAAGACCCCTGGGGGTTTTTCCCCTAAAGGGTTAGGGGTGCAAGGATATAGACCAAATTTTTAATCAAGAGCCCTTCCCGTCAATGGTGTCCTGCTTTACCAATGTTAAAATCTGATCACCTTATACTAGAACCTTAAATACGCTGTGTTTGTTCCTCATACTTTAATAGCTGATAGTTATATTAAGAACTCTGCAATCTTAATGCTCCAAATCTATCTGCTCTTATTCCTGCTCATAGTCACATTCATTCTGTGTATCTTATGAAAAGGGATTTCTTCCTATTTTCCCCTCCAAGGCAGTGAATGATAGATTCTGGACTTTCAGACACTTGGCCCTGTTACTTGGGAATCAACTTTCTCTTTCTCTTCATCATGGTAAATATTTGATGGCTCTTAAAAGTGTCTAAATCAGAGTTCCCCAACACAGAGAGGATGGTTCCGTGCAAGCAGCTGGCAAGCATGCACGCACAGCTCCATTTACACAAGTGCCATGCCACACATCTGCCGCTCACTTAAATAGAGCTGTGCATGTGGGCGCTCATCCGCTGCTTGCACAAATGAGGATGCATGTGTGTGTGCACACGTTTGCCAGCCATTTCTGTGGCCCAGTTGCAAACCCCACATGGCCCATAAGTGGACAGCAGCCCACAGGTTGGAGACCCCTGGCCTAAATGACTTTTTACTTGAATACTGGGTCAGTGGATGGTTTGTTTATGCTATCCTATTTTCTGTAAGATTTGCAGTCCCTTGATTATCTATTTTATATAAATTATGGCTTATAATGAATCTAGCTATATTGTATTGGGTATTGTTAATTTGTATGGCTGTACTGATTGTGATGGATGTAAATAATTATTCAGTTGAATTGCTTGTTAATCTCTGAACTATTTTATTGGAAGAGATTTTTGTAATCACAAGGCGGTTTTGCTCTGCACGGCATCTTGGTAAAGACTGGTCATAATTTGTTAATAGACATCATTATTATTATTATCTCCATTCAAAATTGTGCAATGAAGGAGTCTGAAACATCTCCCCATACCTTCTTGTCACATCACCATATCACTGAATAACCCCTTCAATCCCATCAGGTCACAAGGCTAATTTATAACTTAGATTAAAAAGAAGTTGTGTACATTGGTGTACTGAACCTCCATTTCCACTTTCCAAAGATGGAGAAAGAGAATCTATTGTACCAGGAAAGTGGAGATGAGGTAACTAATCCATAGTGCTTAATTTATACCCTTTGAAGATGCCTAGACGCTGTGCTCAAAATACCTAGAACCTATCTGATGTAATTGAAGGACACATCTTCCATTTCATAACTTGATTACACTATGAGTATTGTGAGAACATTTGTCCTGTCCTAGTCCACACACGCACATACCCAAGAGGTTTAATGCAAGCCCCTAAAATTATTCCCCAGGTCCCACTCACAAGAAATGAAAAGTCCCAATGAGTTAAAGTTTGCACAGCCCAAGCACAAAGCTAATAATAAATACAAAATCTGAGGGTGAGGCACAAGTCTCTAAATCCACACAGAAAGTCCTGAGGTTCAGGCACAAGCCCAAGCACAGTCACCAAAGCTATGGTTCAAATTCAGAATCCAAACACAAAAGGTCCAATTCCTCTTGTCTCCAGTGTGTTGACAACAAGGGTTCGGATAATTCCATAGCTTTCCATTGCAAAACATTTATTTGGAGACTTTTTCTTCCTTTAAGGTAGAAGCAGATCTCTTCTTGAGGCCTTAGATACCCTTTGAATAAGTGGACCTAGAGGTCATGGCAATATCTCCAGAGGGGCTAGGTTTTTCAGTCCTTGTATATCAAACACACCCACTCAACTCACACCCATTCAATAAATTTTCAGAATTTATTTTGTTAAAAATAAAATAGACATGACAAATCTTTTGTAGGCTTATTCTAATGATAATGATTTCACTGGGAGATTGGCAAGGAGGAACTGGATAGTGGTGTGTACATGATAGATAAAACATTTTATTTCCATGTAATGGCTGAGTATGTAATACAGGATTGAGCAAGCATTTCTTTGTAGTCATTAGAAGATTACAATCTGTTTTGTCCTGTCCTTGGTATGGAACACTTGTGTACAAATAGGATGATCTTTCCCATCCTCAGTCTAAAACCTTAGAATAGTCTGATTCCACATACACACACCCCACCCAATATAAACAAATACTTTTTAATGTTGGGATGTTCACTAATCCTTGTTAAGGCATCGTCAAGCCATTCTAGGAATCAGAAAATAGAATAACCGAGCCAGAAGGGATCTTAGAAGTCTTCTAATCCAACTCCCTGCTCAGGCAGGAAACCCTATAACCGTGATGGCTAATCTTTTTGCCTTTGCGTGCCAAAAGCATGGGAGCATGGGGTGGGGGTCATGCGCATGTGTGCATGCATATGCGTGCGACTACCCCCTTCTCCCCCCGCTTTTGACGCACGATGGCACGGTGGACCCGTTTTTTGCCCTCCAGGCTCCAGAGGCTTTCTAGGAGCCTGGGGAGGGCAAAAACGGCTTCCTCCCCCCCCCCCCGGCAGGCCCTCTGGGGGCCGGAAATGGCCCATTTTCCTGACTTCCAGTTTGCGTGTTGGGCCATTTTTCTCCCTCCAGGGAAGCCTCCTGAAGCCTTCAAAGGGAGAAAAATGGCCGAAAATGAAGGCCGAAATCAGCTGGCCAGCGCACGCATGCGTGCTGGAGCTGACAGGGCAATGCCTTGCATGCCCTAAATCGTTCCACTGATTAATTGTTGTCATTGTCAGGAAATTTCGCCTTAGTTTTAGATTGCTTTTTGCTTGATTAGTTTCCATCCATTGCTTTTTGTCCTGCCTTTGGGTGCTTTGGAGAGTAGATTGAACCTCTCTTCTTTATGTCAGCCCTTTAAATATTGGAACATGTCACCCCTAGTCCTTCTTTTCATTAAGTAGACCTATCCAATTTCTTCAACTGTCTTCTTTGTTGCTCTTCTCTGCACTCTTTCTAGAGTCTTATCATCTTTTTTTTTTTAATATCATGGCAATCACAACTGGATGCAACGTTCCAGTTTATATTATGGCAGGGAATAAACATGAGTTAAATAAAAAGTATTACAGGATGCAAAGAAAAGAAGACTGACAGAATTGGAGGCAAACACATGTGTCCCAGGATAATATTGCAGGAGCCAATCTGGATCAGTCACTGCAACCAGAGCTTTGGTCTTCTGAGCTTTCAGACTCATGTAGGCTCCAACATAAAAGTATGTTAGCCTTTTAATGGAGTTCAGTATACTATGCCTGAGAAGATTTATGAGATAGATAAACAGATAAACACATACACACATCACATACTTCTATGATTGCAGCTCTGTTCTCTGTTCTCTTGCTAATCTCCAACATGACACCAAAAGCTTAGAAGACTAAACCTCTGGTCCCGATGACCAATCCAGATTGGATATTGACATGATTTGTCACCACCATTCCTGCCAAATTCGATAAATAAACTCTAGATTTGCCTGTTTTGGATTATTTGGGCTGACATGTATTTTCTGGTGGCATTAAGATGGATCTATCCTTGTGACCCCCTTAAAATGTCAAAGAGATGTGGTGGAGGCAGAGGAGAAGGTATTGTAACAATGTGCTTGATGCCCTACTCTGCAGTTTGCATGAGGATTTTTATGTAATTTACAAAAAAGAGCTCCCCTTCAAGTGAATGCTTGAAGTACAAGAATATTTAAACCACCCATCTTCTATTTCACCATCTGGATTCAGGTCATTGGCTTATTATTCAAATCTAGTCTTGAGAAAAATTCTCCCCTGGACAAGTGGTGACTTGAATAAAGATCTAGAACAAAAGATGTCTTGCACTCGTTGTTCTAGATCAGGGGTATCAAACTCAAGGCCCGTGGGCCAAATCCGGCCTGCAGGATGCTTAGATCTGGCCTACGGGACCACCCTGGAAATAGTGAAGGACTGGACCACGGTGCCTCTGCTAGTAAAAATAGAAATCGGGAGGAAGGCTGCACAGGTTGCAGGAGACTGTCGCAGCCGAAAACTGACCTTGAGCCGTGTGCTGGGCTCCGTTTTCACTGGCAGAGTGTTGCAGGAGACAGTCAAAGCCAGAAATGGAGCTTGGGAGCCCATTTTCTCTGGCACTTGGGCCTCCACAGGTGCCCCCAACGAAATGACGTCAAGCTGGCCATGCCCCCTCCCTCCGAGGTCAAACACAACCCTGATGCGGGCCTCAATGAAATCTAGTTTGACACCTCTGTTCTAGATGATCACTGCCTGGTGAAAGTTAGGATATTGTTTAAGAAGGAACTCTCAAAAGTTAGGGATGACTTTCAACGTTCAATATTTCATACCTTTTGGAAGAAGTAAAGTGCCCTATTCAAATCCAGATCAGCTACAAGAACCTGGAACAGCTACAAGTTTCACAGAAACTCACTCAGTGTCAAATCAAGTATTCACATTTTTACCTTTTATTTTGACATACATACTACCAGTACAGGGGTGGGGGTCAAAACTTTTTACTATCTATTCTGTAGATGTGACCTATTTTGAGGGCATGGCTTGGTGGTCATGTGACTGGGTGAGCTTTGCCAACTTGATGTCACTCATCAGGAGATGTCATGGATTGGGTAAAATGTGGTGAAGTTCACTTAACAATGCTCTTGCTTAGCAACCAAAATTTGGGGCTCAATTATAGTCATAAGTCAAGGAATATCTCTGCCTTCCTCTGCATGGCAGTCTTGTCCTAGTAAACCCCTTCTCCTTTCTGGCAATTTTCCTCTCTGTTAGAAGCACCAAAATAATCTAGACAATGTAAGGTTTCCTCCTGCAACAGCGGGTTGGACTAGATGACCTATGAATAGCGTTCTAGCCCTAAATTGCTGTGCTGTTTTTCTTTCTTATTTTCTTTCCTTCCTTCCTTCCTTCCCCCCCCCCCTCCCTCCCTCCCTCTCTCTGTGGGAAGCATACCCTCTCCGCCGCAAATACTGCTGAATGTCACTTTGCAAACCTGAGCAGCTTTTCAATTTAAAGCAGAACACCAAAGTTTGCAGCTTTAAGTCTTGTGGACTTCAGCTTCCAGAATTCCACAGCCAGGCATGCTCAGTTCCAATTTAAAGTGACAGCATTTGTTTTTCTTCTTTGCTGAATATCTTGGGTGAAAAGTGAGTTTCTTTCCTTCTTCCTCCCTCCCTCTCTCTTTCTCTCTTACTTTTTAAGGCTCCCCCCCCCTTGCCTGAACCGGCAGGGGAAAAAACTTTTTTTTAAAAAGCTTCTGATGGGAGAACAGGTTCGGGGTTATGGCCAAGCCACCATTTTTACTACCGGTCCTATCTGGTATGCCAGATTTTCACTACCTCTTCTGGCGTACCAGACCATATAGGGAGGAACCCACCTCTGTACCAGTATAGTACTGGCTCAAAACATATTTTGTTTGTTTATTTGTTTAAAAGTTTTAGATGGTGCCCTTCTTAAACAACTCTGGGTGGCTGACAACAACAATAAAGCAAACAAATAAAAACAGTAAACAATACAACAAACAAGATGATATCATATATGAAGGTAGAGAAGAAAGTGATATCAGTGATTGTGAGCAACTGAGCTTCCTAAATTCTAAAACTAGTGATGATGAGTTCTTGGAGTTTCCAGAAAATTAGAAGAATGCTTGAACCTTAAAGTCTCTCCTCATTTGTTAATGACAGTGATGATGGTTCTTAATACCGTTGTTGACTTTACATGGTTGAAATATTATTCTGCTATATTTTAATAAATATATCATTACACCATTTGGTTCAAAATAATTTTTTTTTGTTTTCCTCCTCTAAAAGGTGCGTCTTATAGTCCGAAAAAATACAATAGCTTGGCTGATATCCTTTTCTGCAAGGAGATCTTATAATCTGACCCTGTTTCAGGTTATGTCCAAATCTCGCTTTATGTCCTGCCTTAACATCATGTTTGGATGGTGGCAAAGAATTAATGGTGTATTTGTGGGAGAACATTTATAACCCTGACTCTTAACATTGGTTTAATGAGATTTGTCTTTTCTTGACCTTAGAATCAACAGAGAATCAAGGCTGGACAGTATAATTCTATGTGATGTAGGTTCAGTTCATTGTTTAAAAACTCATCACAACTTGGAAAAATGGAAGCAAG
This sequence comes from Natrix helvetica, assembly GCF_964273705.1. Classification (NCBI taxonomy): domain Eukaryota; kingdom Metazoa; phylum Chordata; class Lepidosauria; order Squamata; family Natricidae; genus Natrix; species Natrix helvetica. The sequence goes on from NC_138552.1 coordinate 171,823,303, forward strand.
TCATGTAGAAACTCAGGGTCTTTCGAAGAAGGGGCTGGATGGTTTCTAAATATGATAAACAAATGAAAAGTAATTTAAAAATGAAAACGTAATTTTAGTAGATTTCTTTTATTTTATAAACATTTGTGTTAGATACTTAGGTGGTTTGCTTTGTTATCATGATTTTTTTTTACTTTAGTGTAAGATCCCCCCCTTTTTTTGGAGAGTTTTTTTTAATTCTTTTTGTTTTTGCTTGTATAGGTACAGGTATATATTATAAAATGGTATCATTTTAATAATATGGTAGGTATTTCACCACTATTTGGTTATTTTGCAGTATTGTAATAGATTTTTAAAAATAGGTTTTATTGTAATGCTTCTGGAGTTTTAATAAATAAATAGCACTATTATTACTTCTACTGTTCAGTGTTCTGCTGTTCAGCACACCTGCAATAGCAGCTAGATACATAAGAATGGGTTCAGATGCATGACCTCCATGCATTCCCTTCCCCCCAAATTTCACCCCTCTTTTTTTTTTGTTAATAGGGAGAACTATATTACTACAACCAACTACTCATTCCTTCTTCCTTAAACGAAAAGTTTTTGAAAGTCTTTCACATTTTTCTACCACATCCACCAGTGGTGGGTGCTATTGCCGCTTTACTCAGGGATGCACCCCGCACGCATGCACAGTATACTATAAAATGTTCTGCGCATGCGCAAAAGCCAGAAACAAGATAGTCAGGAGAACTGGTTCGAGGGTGGGGGTGGGGGGCTGGGCCGCTGCCGGTTCCAGTGACCCACGCCGCAAGCTACTACCAGTTTGTCCGAACCAGACCAAACCAGTAGGAACCCACCACTGACATCCATCAATATTTCTGACAATAGCCTGCTGTAAGATAGTCCTTGTTTCACCCAAGCAAGGGATAAATCTCTTTAAAGAGGGCTGCTGAGCAACAATCTGTGGATACAATAACAGTTTACTTTTCATCTTCTACCAACAGTGTTTTAGGTTTCCACAAATTGCTTAGAGTATTTGGGGATTTGTCTATGGACATTCTCAGTCTTCCAGGTCATGGTTGCCCAAGATGCTTTTTTAAAAGGCAACTGGACTTTGTTTTTCCTTATGCAGTACAATGCAGTGAGACACGTACAGTTCTGTACATTGGAGAAACGAAACAACCCCTTCACAAATGCATGACATAACATACGTGAACAAACCCATCAGGACAAGATTCAGCATCCATCTGCATCTGAAAGATAAAGGCCGCTCTTCTGAAGACAGCAAAATCCACATTCTGGACAGAGAGGACCACTGTTTGAAAGAGGGGTTAAAGAGAGTCCTCCTAGGAAAAATCCAATGCAAGGACTGGTTACATGCCAATTGTAGGCGGTAACCAAGGCCTCACAGAAAGCCATCAGAGTCTCAGGAAAAACCCAAGCTTCTTCTGGAACTTTAAAGGGTATCATTAGGCAGTAAAGGTATGTTAGCCTTTTAATGGAGTTCAGTATACTATGCCTGAGAAGATTTATGAAATAGATAAACAGATAAACACATACACACATCACATACTTCTATGATTGCAGCTCTGTTCTCTGTGCTCTTGCTAATCTCCCTCCCACCTTTCTCTCATTACAGTACTTCATGTTCTATCCTCGACATATGACCTGGCAGCCAGCAACAGCCAAGCCGCGCCTGCTGCTCAGGACGTTTCTATTGGCTACCCTGCTTGACAGCTCCGTATAAATAGCTGTCAAGCGGGGAAAGGTGCTGAACTCCGTCTGCATATAGTTTTGGACTTGCTTGTTTAAATAAATGCTGTGAGTTGCTTCAGAACTCGTCCTGCCTCATCCTTTACACTGGCGATGAAGGTGGGATTCTGAAGGCCAGCTAACAGAGTCCTAGAGGGAGCGAATGGAGTTCCCTCAGCCGATGAGGCTACGTTTTTTTTCTCTCGCTCTCGCCTCCTCGACACTACCATGGCGTCAATGCCTCCTTTCGCTCCTTATGAAACCCCAGCCAAAACGTGGGCCGGGTTCATGGAGCGCTTTCAGTGCTTCTTAATCACGAACGGCAACCACGAACTGCCCTCAGACCGCAAGGTCAGTTTGTTCCTCAGCTGCTGCGGTTCGGCCATGTTCAACTCTGCCAGGGCTCTCGCTGTGCCACTGCCGGCTCATGCCCTTACCTGGACAATTTAATTGCTAAATTAAAAAATCATTACGCTCCAGCACCCTCACGGATCGCACGCCGTTACGCATTTCGCCAATGTGTATAGAAGGAAGCCGAATCAGTCAGCCAATTCCTTTGAGAAAGGCTGCGATCCCATGCGAGTTCGCCGACCTGGACGACTCACTGGTGGAGCAGTTCGTATGCGGGGTCCGGGACATCCGCCTGAGGTGGCGGTTGCTGGCCCGACCAGAGATCACACTGCAGCAGGGGGTGGAAGAGGCCAGAGCCGCGGAGCTGTCTGACCAGTCCACAGCTGAAATGTATCACAACCAGCTACCTCCTGCCTCATAGACGAGCTCGAGCCATTGGACGACCCTGAGGATGAGGACCAGGTGGACCGGCTGAGGGCCGTGCCTAGGTGCCAAGCGCAGCAGCCTCTCCGCCAAACCACGGGGGTCTGCCTTGGTTGCGGAGGCAACCACGCCCGGGCCACTTGCCCTTTCAAAGCTTCAGTGTGCTGCAGATGCCACAAGAAGGGCCACCTGGCTCAGGTCTGCCAGGCCGCCTTGCCACTACCACAGTGCCCAGAAGTCCCCGTGCAACCATCCAGTCCGCAGGCACAACTTCGCCTCCAGCAGCCTCGCTGCCACCAACACAGACGAGATGACTGTTTTGCCATTCAGCCTGACCTCCCTGCCACCCCTGCAGTGTCGGTCAGCCAAGCCTCGACTGGATCGAAGAAGATCACAGTCTCGCTTTTGCTCGAAGGGTCGTGCTGCACGATGGAGGTCGATTCTGGTTCCTCCCGCTTCCTCCTATCCTGGGCTGAGTTCTCCCGCCTCTATCCCGGCATCTCCCGTGACCAGCTGTCACCAGCGGACACAACATTGATAGACTACCAGGGGTCTCTCATTCCCACCCTGGGCTGTCATGTGTTGCGGGTGGAGTATGGGGGATTTAATGCCTACCTACCAGTCCTGGTAGTGGAGAAACTGCTGCCGGCCCTGCTGGGCCTGGATTGGTTCCCCGCTTTGGGCCTGTCATTGCTGGGGGTGCATCATACCGCTGACACACACCCTGGCATTGAAGACGTCATTGCAGAATATGCTGACATCTTCGATGGTAAGCTGGGGAAGTATAAGGGTACCCCAATCTCCCTGAACCTCGACCCCCAGGTTGCCCCTATTAGGCTGAAGGCCCGCAGGGCTCGACAAATTGTTGGCGCAGGGCGTCCTGGAGCCCGTCGACCACTCGAGATGGAAGACCCCCATAGTGGTTCCTGTCAAAGCCGACGGGTCTGTCAGGATCTGCGCCAACTACAAGTCGACCATCAACCTTGCCCTCCAGGCAAACCCTTATCCAGTCCCTGTAGTGCAGCACCTGCTCCATTCTTTGGGGTGAGGCTGCATTTTCGCCAAACTGGACATGGCGCAGGCCTACCAGCAGCTCCCAGTGAATGACGATGCGGCAGCTGCCCAAACCATTGTCACCCACCGTGGGGCATTCCGCTGCCGCCGCCTTCAATTCGGCATTTCCGTGGCCCCGGGGATCTTCCAGAGCCTCATGGAGTGGCTGCTCCATGGCCCCCCTGGCATCGTCCCCTACTTCGATGATGTCATGATTGCTGCAAACAGTCGCTCAGGACTCATCGAAATACTTCGGAAGGTCCTCGACCATTTTAGGGGCGTGGGCTTGAAATTAAAGCGCAGCAAATGCTCCTTTGCTGTGCATAGAGTGGACTTCTTGGTCTTCTCCATAGATGCCCAAGGCATCCACCCTACCCCCTCCAAAGTGGCTGCCATGAGGAATGCCCTGACGCCTGCCTCCAAGGCGGAGCTACAGGCGTTCCTTGGCTTTTAAACTTCTACGCGCCGTTTTTGCTGCACAAGGCGTTACTAGCCGAGCCACTGCATCGGTTGCTCGACCAATCCACGGCCTGGTGCTGGGGCAGCCGCGAAGCACATGCGTTTGCGGCTGTTAAAGTCATGCTTACGTCAATGGCAGTCCTAGTCCAATATAGTGATAGGCTGCCGCTGTCGCTGGCATGTGACGCCTCCCCTGTGGGCCTGGGGGCTGTCCTGAGCCATGTCCTCTCAAATGGCTCTGAAGCCCCCATAATGCGTCAGGGCATTCCTTATGGCAGCCACTTTTTATTCCTGGACACTCTCTCCGGCAGAGAGGAACTACAGCCATCAACAAGGAGGCTCTGGCTGTAGTTCCTCTCTCCCCGTGTCCGGGGTTAAAAAGTTCCACGATTACCTCTATGGATGGCATTTCACGCTTTTCACCGACCACAAGCCTCTCCTTGGGCTTCTGGCGGTGACCGTCCAACCCCTCCTATCCTCTCCCCTCGTATGACCCACTGGATGGAGTTCCTAGTGGCGTACTCATACACCTTGATGTACCACCCTGGGAAACAGCTGGGGCACGCTGATGTCCTCAGCCATTGCCCCCTCCCTGTCTCTGACCCACAGGCTATCCCTTGCCTCTCGGTTCTCTCTATAGCTTCTTTAGACCTGCCACTGACAGCCACCGATGTGGCTGCCCGCTCCAGGGCTGACCCTGGCCTCTCTTAGGTCATGGCTTGGGTCCTGAGGGGTTGGCCTGAAGTGGGGGGGGTTCCTGACGACTTCCGCCCTTCAAGACCCGGCAGTTGGAGCTGTCTCTCCACAGTGGGTGCCTCCTGTGGGGGGACAGGATTGTTATTCCACCAGGCCTGTATCACCAGGTGCTGTCTCGTCTCCATGTGGGCCACCCGGGCATAGCGCTCATGAAGGCGCTCGCTCGGAGCTATGTCTGGTGGCCTCACGTGGATGACGAGATTGCGGCCTGGGTGGCCCAGTGCTTACCCTGCCAACTGTCCCAATCGGCGCCTCCAGCTGCTGCCCCTAGGGAATGGGAGCTGCCCAGGGGTCCCTGGTCACAACTGCATCTTGATTTTGTGGGGCTCTTCCATGGCCAAGTATTCCTGGTGGTCATGGATGCGTACTCTCGCTGGGTGGAACTTGTCCTGATGGTTTCCACCACAGCAGAGTCCACAGTACAAGACTTGTGGCGCCTTTTCGCCACCCATGGCCTGCCGGACATTGTCGTCTCTGACAATGGCCCGCAATTTGCATCCACAACATTTCAGGAGTTCCTGGCTGCGCAGGGCATCTGCCATGCCCCTGTCGCCCTGTACCATCCAGCCAGCAATGGCCGGGCAGAACATGATGTCTGTTCGGCCAAAGAGGCCTTGGGCAGGATAGACCGGGGCAATTGGCCAGCAAGGGTGGCTGCTTACCTTTTGAGTCAGCATTCCATCCCTTGCCCTATCTCTAGGAAAACCCTGGCAGAGCTGCTGATGGGCTGGCACCTGCGGACCACCCTTGATAGATTGCACCCACTTGGCGGCACCATGTGGACCAATTAAGGCGCCGCCTGCCACCGGAGGCCTCCTCTCAACCCCGTCCGTCGAGGCCGGCCACCGTCGCTCAGCAGCTGGCCTCCATGCGACCGCAGCCTATGGCCATACTTCCATGCGAGCCCAGTCCTCAGCATGGCCTCACATACCCGGACGCCGCCTGCCGGCCAACGATCCAAGGGCTGTGTCCTTCCGTCCACACCCCTCCTGGTTTCCCCTATCCTGAGGCCTTCCCACAATCAGGCCTCGCCTACCCAGATGCCGCCCTCTGGCAGTCGCACTCAAGCCCGCCTACAACGGACGCACCCCCTCGAACCGTCCTACCTGGGTTTCAGGATTCACCCTCTGGACAAGGCCTGGCTGTCGTTACCCGGAGCTACACTCCCTACGGGGAGGAGTTTCCATGGGCACATCCTTCTCCACCGACGACTCCCCCTCGACTGAGGTGTTCTGGGTGGATCCGTCATCGCCCCGTCTATCTTAGCGAGCATGCATGCGTAACCTTTGCGCATGCGTCCTCGCTGGGAGGGAAGAGGTGTTCTATCCTTGACATACGACCTGGCAGCCAGCAACAGCCAAGCCGTGCCTGATTGGCTAAGACGCGGCTTGGCTGAGCGCAGGCTGCTCAGGACATTTCTATTGGCTACCCTGCTTGACAGCTCCTCATCCCTCGGCCAATTTTTTACACTTCATATATGCCAGTGATGGCTAACCTTTTTTTCCTCAGATGCCGAAGGCGTGCACACGCTATCGTCCCAACACCCATAATGCAATGCCCCCTGCACCACCTCACATGCACGTGTGACACCTCCATGCTCCCCACCCCCCACGCATATATGCACAACCCCGCCATACCTCATTTTGGGCTTAGCAGGCCGCCCCAAGGCCTCTGGAGGCCGGAAACGGCCTGTTTCCGGACTTCCGGGAGGCACATTTTTTGCCCTCCCAGAGCCTCCACGCGAGCCCTGTGTTTACCTGGCATCCAAAATGGGTCGTGTGGAGACTCCTGGGAGGGGAGGGGCAGCATGGGCGGAGGCAGACAAAAATCAGCTGGCCAGTGTGCTGGAGCATTCATGGTGGAGCTAGCCTAGGGCAACAGCTTGCGTGCCCCCAGAAATGGCTCTGCATGCCACCTGTGGCATGCGTGCCATAAGTTCGCCATCATGGATATATGCCATGCCTTACTGCAGATAGTCAAAACATGGTATCAGAAGTTGGAGCCTTTACATACCTCCTAGAAATTTAATATTGGTTTTGTTATCATGGATTTCCTTAGGTGCCCAATATTACAATGAAATTTATCTCAGAGCTAGAATTGTTTGAAACAGTTCCCATAAATACAAAGCATAGAATAGCCCAAAGCACATATTCCAATAGAGAGAAGCACTGATGATAGACTCCAGCACAAGTCCCAAAGCTCAAAAGACTAAACCTCTGGTCCAGGTGACCGACCCAGATTGGATCTTGCAACATTATCCTGGGAAATGTATATTTGCCTTCATTTGTGTTAGAAACAGTTTTTATTTTATATTTCATTGCAGTTGGGACACAGGATGTTTCTAAGAAACAGCAAATTGTTCTTTGAATGCACTGCTTAAGGGAGGAGGCATTAGCTGCTTATGATATTTTTGATTTCTCATATACTGCAGGCCATGAAAACATTTAAGCAATTCTTTTGAAGTTGAGAACATATTGCACTGTTTTGTTAGAATCTTTGTTGGGAATTTTCCAAATATATGGAGAGACTATTGAAAATATTATTTCACAAGTTAAATTACAGGTAATGTTCAACCTATGGCCCTTTAGGAGCCCTGGTAGGACAGTGGTTAGAATACAATATTGCAGGCTAACTGTGCTAACAGTCTAGAGTTCGATCCTGATGGGTTCATAGTTGACTCAGATTCTATCCTTCCAAGGTCAGTAAAATGAGAAACCAGAGTGTTGGGGGCAATATATTGACATTGTAAAAAACCCAGAGCGTGCTGTAAAGCACAATGGGATGGTATAAGTGCTTTTGCTAATGCTATTTGTTTAATGACTGTACAAAGTTGCAATGGCACTGAAAAAAGTGACTTACAATTGCTTATATTTATGACCATCTCAGTGTCTCTGTGGTCACATCAGTGGTGGGTTTCAACTCTTGTTACAATTGGTACGGTTGGAACGGGGCTGGCGGCGTCCTCATGGATGTGTGCAGCGTGTGCGCACTCATGCATAGCACATGCATGCATTCTAGTGGCTCCGCGATGCTCCAGCTGCTCTGTGGAGCATCGTGCAGGTGCTGTATGTGCCATGCACATGCGCGGCAGTGCAGAAGCTTTAAAACACAGGTAAGGAATGCGGGCGGGCGGGTGGGCTCTCCGGAGCACCGTACCGGAACGGTATCTGGTGCTCCGGGCTGGCTCCGGTATCACCGGCAAACCACCACTGGGTCGCATAATAAAAAATTGAGCACTTACAACTGGCATATATTTATTTATTCATTTATTTATGAGAATTTATATGGCCTCCCACTCACTCTCAGTGAGTCTGTGTAGCTTACGAAAATAAGAATCCAATACATACAAACAATAAAAACAAAAATTACAATAATTGCAGCCTCCTGAAGTCATGTGATCATCATTTGGGACCATCCCAGGGTACTTCTGACAAGTAAACCTAGTGGGGGAAGCCAGATTCACTTAATGATTATAGCAAAAATTGTTGTAAAATTGGAGGCAGTTCATTTAATGATCACATTGCTTAGCAACTGAAGTTATGGTCCCAGTTGTTGATCATAACTGAAGGACTACCTGTAAAACCTAACTATCAATTTTATTTCAGGACTAATGAGATGTAAAAGATCGTATACTTATAGGGTAAAAAAGTTTTAAGGAAGCATGATATTACCTTGGAAAAGACGTAACTAAAACACAACTGCAGTTATGCCATGATCTACTAAGAACTGTATTTAAACATTGTAGAAAAAAAGTCCTAAAATTGGGTGTGACTCACTTAATGGGCATATTGCTTAGAAATAGAGCATCCAGTCCTTTGTGGTTGTAAGTGAAGGACTATCTGTAAAAACTAGCAGCTATAAATTTTATTCCATGACTAAATGATATGGTGAAATATAAGACTATACTTAGTGTGCAATTGTAGCAGTGGGGGGTTTCAAAATTTTTTAGCACCTCTTCTATAGGTGTGGTCTGCTTTGTGGGAGTTGCTTGCTGGCCATGTGACCGGGTGGGAGTGACTTGCCAGCCATGTGACTGAGTGGGAGTGGCTTGGCAGTCATGTGACTGGGTGGGCATGGCCAATGTAGTGAAACTCTTAACAACGCTCTTGTTTAGCAACCAAAATGTTGGCTCAGAAACTCTGGCATTTGAAGCACGCAAGTCTTAAAGCTGTCAAGTTACAAGACCCTTGCACCCCTAACCCTTTAGAAAAAAACCCCAGGGGTGTTCAAACGTGACAGCTTTAAGACTTGTGGACTTCAACTCCTAGGATTCCTCCTCTCGCTCTTCATCCTGATGATGTGCGGACGGGTGGGGGGAGGGAGCTGGAACCGGTTCTAAACAGCATTGTAGATTTGTGGAACCTCTTCTATAGAAGAGGTTAGAACTGGCAGGAACCCACCCCTGAATTGTAGGCTATGGCAGTTATGCTAACATCTACTAAGAACTTGTATAAATGTGTGTAAGTAGACCTCACTTTCTCATTGCCTTTTTGGCGACTGAAGTTATGTAACATTTTTAAAATGATTTTTGCAATTTACCTCAGTCACATGATCACCATTACAGTCAATACACATTGTCCTGTGCCTTGTCCCTTCCCCCCCACCCAGGGAATTGGAGTGAATGTGATTATAAGAGAGTAAGCAGACGCACAATACCAAACACACATTGAAAGGAATGCAGTGGTATTCACAAGTGTGCCTGCTTAATGTCTTGTGAGCACTTCCTCTCCAATCAGCGTAATTAAAAACCTTAATTCCCTTTTTGCTGGTATTCCAAAGGGTGGGGAAAAGAAAAGCTGAAATAAAACCATTACGAAGCAAGCAAAAGCTGAAGCTGTGAAACTGATTAATCTTTCAGTTATACCAGAAGTGGGGAACTACAGCCCCTTAATGACTTGTGGACTTCAACTCCCAGAATTCCTGAGCCATCATGGAATTCTGGGAGTTTAAGTCCACAAGTCATAAAGGGGCCACAGTACTCTACCCCTGAGTTATAGACAGCAGCTGCCATCAAACAAATTAACTTTATATTCCATCCTTTTACTTCTGATAATCTTGATCTTTAATTCATTCAGATATCGTATGATATGGCTTCCCATCAATTTTTCAACTTTGAAATTGCTGAGAGAGATGTTTTGGTTTTTTGATATTTATAATTTATATAAAAGCAATCAGTATGAAAAATGCTCTAGATCATCTTTCACTACTTTCTATTTCAGATGCACGGAAGCATAAATACTGTAGCCTTTATAGAAAGAATCCATCTATTATTCCTAAGTTCAAAAAAATGTTTTCAAGAATAAACATGTGTTATATTTCCAGCTCATTATTGATCAAGGTTACAGAGGTAGATGTCATCTTTCATGACTTCTGGAGATTATAATATATAACTGCAAGTATAAGACTGTATAGTTAAAACTTTAGACCAAAACAATGGAGACTGAGAGGCCTATTATTACTGCAAACAGATATCAAGTCAAAATGTCAATGTACGTCCAGGTGTAGGATTGGGACTCTGACTCCGAAGAAGCTGCTGTAGCTGAACCAATAGAATATCACCATCATGAGACACCAAGCAAGGAATCACTCAAGGCTGATCAAATACAGGCGATATTGGGAACAGCTAGAGTAATCAGATAATGAATAATAGCCTCCAAGGGCTTGGACTTGAGTAGAGTGAAGCAAAGATATCCAGTGAGGTTTCTTGCCAAGAAGGGAACAGCTATCTTAATAAAAGATAAGCGGCTGCAGCCTCATGTAAGAGGTAGTCCTGTTAGGGATGTAACCCTAGGCTTGGCTTGGCAATGTATATAAGCTATGATTACTTTACTGTTACTTTAAATGCTTAAGAGATGTGATTGGTTTGTTACCTCAAGCAGCCATAAGAAGGAGCCAGAATGGCTGTTAGCTCTCTGTTTGTTAGACGCTGGTCGGTGTATACTGAGGTATTGTGGTTTGCTACTGTTAGCTATATTTTGTGTGCTAGTCTGACTATTTTGATAACTGAATTACTGAACCATGTACGACTTGGACTGTTAACCGGACTCTGAATACTTCTATATTTCTACATAGTAAACTACTACATTTTTATACTATTCAGTGCCTCTGTATGCTGGTTTGTGCGTGTTATTCCATATCACTCTCATTACGCTTCTCTGCATACTCGCTCTCCTAACGGGGAGCTTAATTACTTAACACTAAGCCATATTTTTTCTCTGGAAACAACTGTTTGATCTTCTGCTCTGGTGTGTTGTTGTTCCTATGCATTCTTACTCATTTAAAAAAAAAACTCTGGAACTATGATTGGATTGGACTGGCTGATGAACCTGGCTTTGCTTTCTGAACTTTGCACTGGATTTTGACTTCTATGTGTTCCAGTTGAAAATGAAGCTACTCAGTATATGTGAATTTGATAGTTTAAACAGGATAACATGTGGGTTTTTAAAACCCTTCTTCCAAACTAGTTTAACTATTGATATCTTATCTATGCTATGATATTATAGTTAAGGATTTGTGAGGGGATTATTTCTTTTATTGGCATCAAAAAGAAAGTGGTAGAAAATCACGGATTGAACTAGATATTGATGAATGAACTGAAGCTACTCCAATTAAGACATAAGCAGAATTTAGTCTTAGGTTTACAAGAACAACAACAACAACAAATTTATAATGAATTGAAACTAATGAAAATAAATGAAATTTATAATAAGGTGAGTCTTGCTAAACAAATATTTTGAAAATGATGATAAACCAGATAAAGTATGATCTTATCAATTAAAAACAACAAGAGGAAAAAATGATCACTTGGAACAGGATAGATTAGAACAAGGCATGTTTCAACATCAGAAAATAAATGTTATGAATCAATGTTTTGTGTTTGTGTTTATATGGGTACTTTCAACTCAGTGTTAACTTCTGGCAACTGCTTGAACTAATCCCTGCAGTTTTCTTGGCAAGGTTTTTCAGATGTGGTTTGCCACTGCCTCCTTCCTAGGGCTGAGAGAGAGTGACTGGCCCAAAATCACCCCACTGGTTTTGTGCCTAAGGCAGGAATAGAACTCAGTGTTTCTAGCCTAGTGTCTTAACATCTAATCAAACTGACTTTCAAGTAAAATATTACTGTTTCTTATGCAGTACATAGACATTGAATTCATAATCAAAGACTATGTAAGTACAACATATTATTATATTTATAGACTAATAAAATGAAACTCTTAATAAAAGCAAAAGGAGTAATACTGAAACTGAAGAAATCCCCAGATTTTTTTCTGAAATAATATCTTTCAAAAAATATAGATTTAAACCATTCAATTAGATAATGAATGAGAGATTAAAAGAGGGAAGTGCTTCTTTCTATTCTGTTCTACAGTACATAATAAAAGTACTGTTCTAAACTACAGCGTTACAAAGTTTTTATACTAATACTTGGATGACATTAAATGTCCTTTTTAGTGACAAAAGAGCCCATCAGAGCAGACCAGAAAATCAACTCCACTGGAAGGCTAAAACTATTTATATAAAGATAGGTTATAATGTTGCAAGTTTGATTGCGCTATAAGCTGTTCCCCTTCTTATGCTCTAGAGAAGGGGGGTGAAACTCAAGGCCCGCGGGTGGGATGCGTCACGCGCTGGCCACCCCCCACCCCCATTTTAGCAAAGGGGAAAAAAGTCACAATACATCACGTGATGACAATGTGATGATGCAAGTTTGACACCCCTGCTCTAGGAAATCAGGATGAAATCTGTCTGAGCTGCTTCCAAATGTTGTCTCGTTTCTCTGGACTTCAAAGACGTTACAGCAGCTTTTGCCTCTGTAATAGTTCTTTTTTTATTGTTTTAATTAAACAAAAAAAACACACAAAAACATTCTTCATTACATCTTCCAGAAAGCATGTCGATTGGTTACAAATAAATTTCGTGCGTTACTACAATCATTCTTTATACTTCATTCATATTGAATTGTACATTTTCAATCAAAAATCTTTATACCATCAATATACCATCATTCTCATTTAACTATATTTGTTTAAACGTGCTTTTGTCTAGAATCATTTATATTTATATTATAATAAATCTAGACAAAAATTTATTACTAGAATTTATAAGTACCCAGGAGAGATTACATCTTTATAACAAAATCTAAACAAAAAATATTAATAAAATTAATAAATCTTTTCCCCAGGTCCCATATTATAGTTTATATCCAAATTGTTTTTACCAGTTAGAGTTATTATTTCATTATTATTGTCAAGATGGGTTATCTGTTAACGAATAAACATTTTAAAAACAAAAACATTCTATAAGCATCTACAAAGTTCTACTTATTAATCACCAAAAATTAAGTTTTTATTTTTATTTTTCTTATTTTTTTCCCCATTCAATTGTATTTTATTTGGGTTTCACCATTCTTAACTTTCTTATTTTACTCATAACTATTATTTTTGAGTTTTGTTACATTCCTTCATTGTTTCTTTCCTCCATCCACCTATACCATTTATCCCATATCTGGTAGAATTCTGATTCTTCTTTTCCCTCTGTAATAGTTCTTATTTCCATTGAAGTCATTTTTCTTATTCTCTACAAATACATCATGATCACCCTGGATTTCTCGTGAATGGATACATGGACAATATCAGGGATTTTTAAAAAATGTTATTGATAATATGTTAGAAGGAGCACAGTTGCTCATGTAGTTGAGATGCTGAGTTGGAGGTTAGCAAGCCTGTTTTTCAAGATCTAAGTGCTGCTGCATGGCAGGGTGAGCTCCCATCCTTTGCTCCAGTTCCTTGATGGGGAATGGGCTCCTTCCATGAAAGGAGCTCTCCCCCCCCCTGCATTGTCTGGGCAACAGTGATATCACTGGCTAATCCTTTCAACCTGGGAGCACTTCAGAAGCACTTCATGAACGTGATGGGAATAAAAAATTAGAAAAACAAGAAAGGGGCTATAATTTTTCTAGATGTGGGGGGGGGAAGCTTTCCTAATTTTGAACGACCTATCATATTTACGATCAGAAGATGAAGTGTGCTTTGAAGTTTCTTACATGCCTTTGTAACCTCTTACTTATTGCAACACACTCTACACGGGACTGCTCTTAAAGAGAATTTGGAAACTTCCAACTAATGCTGAATGGGATTGCACATGTAGTAAATCGTGCTGGATAAAGGACACATGTAACTCCACATGTAACACCATGAGCTGTGCTGGCTACCTGTGTATTTCCTACTAGTATGTTGTTACCTTTAAAGCCCTACCTGGCTTGGGACCACATTACCTGATAGACTGCCTATCTTAAAGTATCCGTACCTGTCCAATTCAATCCAGCAGTTTGGGAATACTGTAGATCCCATCAGTAGAGTGTTGAATGGTAGGAAGTAAAGATGTGCCTTCTCTGCTGTAGCCCCTACTTTGTGAAATATCACAAAGAATGGCTCCAACACTCTCTTATTGTATAGAATAAAATAAATATAAAGGATGGATTATCTTTCCTGTAATTTAAAAAAAACTTTTCAGACACATTTTCTGTTAAATATCTGTTGAATGTCACAAGAGTCTCCCTATTAAGTATACCAAGGTTCCCTTTATCTATGATGATAGCTACCAAAAGACATAATGCTTTTATTGGGATATTTTTTATTATCCTATATAATTCTCTTTCAAAGCATGGCAAACTACGCTGCATGAGTATTTATCAATATCAAAAAATAACTGCATTTGAAAAATGAAGTTGTTTCTGAATTTGAATTTTTAAATGAGACATTTTTTGTGTATTATGCTGGTGAATTTAGTTAAATACTGATCGTTACATTGATTATAATAGCTTGTGGACTTTTAAATTGTTACAAAACATCTTAGTATGTAGCATTAAATGAATGTCCATTTCCAATTTTGGGGCACTCTTATATAGGTTGTAAATGTCTTCTCTATTTTTAAATTTTGTTTTCTACACATTTGTCCTTGATTGTCCTTTTAAATGATTTATCTTTTTAAAATATCAATGTTAAAAATTTAAAAATAGGATTTGATATAAGGGATGCTCACCTTGTTGAAGAACTTAAACAGTTCATTGACAATGATTAAGTTGTTTTGCAGTGCAGTGAAGCTTGAAACAGTAAGGTGGTTGATAAATTTATGTAAGTTATTAAAAGAAATTGGGAGTTACTTTTTGGCAGCAAAACTATTTTTGCCCTTTGTAATTTTGGAAAGTAGTCTCTGTAAACCATGCTACAGGTGTTATTGCTTATTCTCAAAGTCAGCTGGATCAACTGATGGAATGGTACAACTTCTTGTTTATAGAGTTTGTTCAAATTACTGTCTATTCCTGTAAGGTAACAGTGGATGAGTCAATTCTGAATTAGACAAAACGGGAAATACAAGATCACATTGAGTGCCCCACACATACTTTTAATCAAAGAAAGAGGCTAATAAAATCTATCTTTGTATGGAACTGAACATGGAAAACAAGACTGGCCTTCCATTCGCTATTAACCAAAAACTATAGCTTACATATTATGCAAATTTTGTAAAATTAGATATAAACTAAGGTTTTTGTCAAGTAGAATTGGCATCAGAATTCCATAATTGGACAACCTTTATAATATACCATTGTTATTATAGGTTTACTAAAGTTTTTTTAGAGTCTCAAGTGTCCTTGAGGCTTATCAAAAAGCAAAAAAATTCTGGAATTGTCTGGTATCTGGATGATATTGTTTTCTTGGGCAACTACTGAAGAGCTGTGCGATTAAACTCATGACAGTTTTTGAAAAATTAAATCCAAAAGATTAAAAGTAAATGAAAGCAAATGCTGCTTTAGTTTCGATGAGATTATTATACTTAGGACATATTGACTCTGCTCAGGAAGTGAAAGAAGAATTTGAAGTTGATAGAAGTCATTCTTTAACCTCCAACTCTTGATAATCAGGATTTACCTGCCACATGCAATTTATTCCTAATTTGGCAGATATTTCAGAATCACTAGTGACTATTGACTGGCTTGCAGGAGCCAATTCTGCATTGTAGTAGGTTATTTATTTATATTGCACATGGCAAAATAAAGTCTCAGCAAGCGTGTGCGTGTGTGTACTTAAGTAAGCTAACCATCTAACTATTTCTGGTGTGGCTGTGGTGAGAGCATCCCAGGTGTCTTGAAATTTCCTGAAGGGACATTCTTGAAATATACATGTTATAGTTTGTCACATTGCAGGATCTTAGTCATTTCCCACTTAAAGAGCTTTGCCTTAGTTCTGGCATGTCCTGTCCTGATTCTATTCATGTTAGATGGGGTAATGAAAGGCACAAAAGGCTAAGATAACAACAGCTCTTTATTTGGTCAAGTACAGGCATCCACTGAGTGAGAGGTCTGGCAGCTCCCTTTTTAAAGGGGAGCTGGCCAGCACTTCAGCCAATCAGGTCTCTCTCTCTTCCCGCCTGAAAAGAGAGGACCTGACTGGAAACTACTATTGTCCTTGCAACAACTAGAGGGGGGAGTATCTAACAATTCAGGTGGCTCCACATTTTGTGAGGGGAAACTGACAGCAGTGTGGATTTAAGGGTTCCAGATATTATTCTTATTGTGTCACTAAGGTGAACATCAGTTTTGGTATGACAACTTTCTCACCATATAGATGTGCAGTATTCAGCAACAGAATATACTAATGATTGTGCCACTATATGCAATATTTTCCTGCATATTATATGCAATGTGTTCCTATGATTCCTATGGTAAGAGATGCCTTGAATACAAATCACCGGGATCTGATGGATTACATCCCAGAGTTCTAACAGAGCTGGCAGATGTCATCTCAGAATCACTGTACCACATTTTTCAAAAATCCTGGAGCACTGGACAACTATCAGAGAACTGGAAAAGAGCTGATGTGGTTCCCATCTTCAAAAAAGGGGGAAAAATAGACCCAGGAACTATAGACCAATCAGCCTAACATCAATACCCTTGAAGATACTGGAAAATATAATAAAAAAACAGATCTGCCAACATCTAGAAATGAGTATGGTAATAATTAGAAATCAGCATGAGTTTGTTAAAAACAGATCATGCCAAACCAATCTGATTTCATCCTTCAATTGACTAAATTAGTAGACCAGGAAAATACTATGGACATAATATATTTAGACTTCAGCAAGGGATTTGACAAAGTAGACCACAACCTGATGTGGTTCCTATCTTCAAAAAAGGGGGAAAAATAGACCCAGGAACTATAGACCTACTTCTTGGTAAGCTAGAAACAATTGGATAGATAGCATCATCATCAGATGGATTTGTAACTGGATGACAATGAGTCATCCAGTCATTAATGGTACTCAATGAGTAGTCATTAATGGTACTATGTCTACATGGAGGGAAGCAGTGTGGTACCGCAAGGTTCCATCTTAGGTCCAGTACTCTTCAACATCTTCATAAATGACTTAGATGAGGGAATAGAAGGGGAACTTATCGAATTTGAAGATGACATTAAGTTGGCAGGAATAGCAACACCCTAGATAATAGGCTCAAGAGCCAGATGGATCGTGACAGACTTGGCCCTATCTAAGAAAATGAGATTCAATGTAGAGAAAAGTAAAGTCTTACACTTAGGTAAAAAAAATGAGAAGTACACATAGAGACTGGGTGAAACCAGGCTTAATAGCAGCAATGCTGAGAGGGATCTTGGAATCAATTAATTAAACCAATTAAGTGTGCAGAGGCAGCCATAAAAGCCAATGCAGTCTTTTAAGTTGCATTAAGAGAGATACAATCAAGATCAAGTGAGGTACTAATACAGTGGTGGATTACGACCGGTATGCCCCGGTACGGGAGTACCAGTGCCTGCCGGGAGCACCGGGTAATGTTCTGGTACGGTGCTCTGGAGGGCCCACCCGCCTGCCATCCTTACCGGTATTTGAGCTCTTTGGTGCTTCCGTGCACGGAGCATACGGCACCTGCACGATGCTCCACCGAGCAGCTCATATCTCATATTTCAGTCTTTTAATCCTTTTCTGGTTTTGTAATTGTCTATTGTTATGTTGATCTTTCTTCCTTTCTTTTTTTGCTTTCCTGCTTTTCCCCTCCTTTCCTCTAGCCACTTGTACAATAAATCCCATACGGAGTAGTATTCAGATTCGTCTTTCTCTTTTAGTTCTTTTGTGAGCCTATCCATCTCTGCATATTTTTAAATATTTTTTAATTACATTTTCTTCTGTTGGTATATAATTATTTTTCCAGTTTTGTGTGAATATAACTCTTGCTGCCGTAATGATGTATACAATTAAGTATCTATTTTTTTTTCATAATTTCCTTTTATAATCCCTAACAAAAATAATTCAGTTTTAGTGCAATTTGGTGTGTAGTAACCTCCTGTAGCGAATCCTTTATTTTTTTCCAATACTTTTTCGCAGCTGTGCACGTCTAAAACATACAATGAATGGTTGTAAGTACTCAGCATATCTAGTCTAGTGGAGAGAAGAACCAGGGGAGATATGATATCAGTGTTCCAATATTTGAGAGGCTGCCACATAGAGGAGGGGGTCAACCTATTTTTCAAAGCACCTGAAGGCCAGACAAGGAATAATGGATGGCAACTGATCAAGGAGAGATTCAACCTAGAAATAAGGAGAAATTTTCTGACAGTGAGAACAGTCAACCAGTGGGACAGCTTGCCTTCAGAGGTTGTGGGAGCGTCATTGCTGGAAGCTTTCAAAAAAAGAGATTGAACTGCCATTTGTCAGAAATGGTGTAGGGTCTCCTGCTTGTGGGATGGTTTGGACTAGAACACTAGTGTTAAACTTTCCACGTTGCCATCAAGTGACCTTTTGTGACATTTTCCCCATTTGTGGATCTGGAGTGGGAGTGATTGGCATATGATGCATCCAGCCCATGGCCTGCCAGTTTGACACACCTGGACTGGAAGACCTACAAAGTCCCCTCCAATTCTGTTAATCTTTTAATACATATTTTGGATGGTACATGTGTTTTATCCTCTTTCCACCAAAAGCTACATTTTACTTTTTCTTTACTTTTTCAATTGCTTGGATGGAATGTATATACTTCAATTTGTATTAGGTTAGGGCATAGCCTTCCACTTCTCATAAGATTGGCTTAGTGACTTCAGATCTTTAGTAAGGATGTATTCCTGCTTCCTCAAAATCTTCAGTTTGGATAGCTGTTGCCATATGATCGGCATAGCACAATTTTTCAGAGTTGGTTTGTGGCAAATCACTAGTATTTTGAATAAATAGAAGTGGGGCTAGAACTGATTCCTGTGGCAAGCCATTCTTAATGGAAAAGGATTTACTAGTGGTGTCTCCTACAGTAACCTTGAAGTATCTGTTTCCTAACATGTTCTCTAGAAGGCTTGTGCCTTTAAGACATGGAATAGTTTCCTTCAGCTTGAGCATCAAACCATCAAGCCATGTCATGTCATAACTGCAGTCAAATCAATAAAAGCCATGTAAGTTTTTAGTCTTTTTGGAAAACCAGTTTTGATAAATGAAGTAAGAGCCAGCTCCTCTTGGTGTGGAACCCAGCCTGAAATGAAGGGACAACCCAATCAACATCAACATCCATTCTCTTATAAAGTAATTGTTCCAGAGATTTATAGCAAATGCTAAGCAGAGCTATAGGGTGCTAGTTTGCTGAACCATTGTGTGGTTTTCTTGGTTTGGAATATTTTGCATTGACTGGGGATTTTTCCAGTGTTCAAAGCATCTGTATAAGATTGTTGTAGCCATCTTCTAGTACATGGTCCTAAATGTTTAATAAACTCTGGGAACATCCCATCAGACCCAGTGGCCTTCCTTCCTTACAGTAGGTGAAAGTTGCATTCATTAAAGGAACCTGTTATTATTACATCAATCTTTACTATGATTCATGCCAATCATATAGATCTAGGTGATGCAACTTGCAATAGGGCAGGAACATTGACCAAGGAATACTGTTCCATGTGTTATCCCGTCACTTTCTTCATTGGAGTGGAAATATTCACAGAATGATCATGAACCAATCGTACACAACTTTTATTTGAAAGGACTTGAAGTACTGTCTCATGGTCTCATCACCACATATTTTGATTTAAAGGTAGTCTGATGGAGAACGCATTTCAATAAAGATCACCTGGAATTTTCAGTCGGTGAAAAATGGAGCATCCAGATCTTCACAGAAGTTGACTATAAGGAACACATTACATATGTTTTGAGGACTCTGCATTGGCTTCCCAAGGATAATTTAAAGTGCTGTTATTAATCTATGAAGTTTATGGCTTGGTGCTTGTTATCTACAGGATAGATCTCCCCATTAGTATCAGTCCCATCACACAACAAGAAGAAGCTAGTTGTGCCTCATTTGGGGGAGGGGGAGGGCATGGAAGTGCTTATTTTTGGAACTGGCCAGCTGGAATAATCTCCCATTGGAGATTTATTTGCCTCTAGCACTGTCTACCTTCTATAAAAAGTAGATGATGGAGCTTTTCTGGAGGGCTTTTGGCACCTGGTGCATATATTTTGTGTAGATTTCATCGTTCTTCAGCTATTAATACTACATTGAAAGAGAGCCAATTCAATGTGGTTGAGGTTAAGGTGCTGGCCTAGAAATCGGGAGACTGAGATCTAGTTCCACCTAAGCATGAAATCCAGTGGGTGACTTTGGACAAGTCACTCTCTCTTAGTCCAACCCTCACCACAGATTGCTGTTGTGGGGAAAAGAGTAGAAGGAATAATTACTATGATTGTTTGCCTCCTTGAGTTACTTTTGAAGAAATAAAGAGGGGAGTGAAAATGTAATAAACAAACATTAAATCTTTATATTTTGTTAACCACCAAATCTTATGATCGTGTTGATGCACTAATTTGATTAATAAATAACAAACAAATAAATCCCAATGTTATTCGGTATAGAGTTATTTGCATATCAATAAAATCAAATTAATAATATAACTTTGCTACAACTTAAGCACTTTTTACAGTAGAACACAGGAATGAAGAACCAAATGAATAGATGGGAGTAAAATTTGAAATTGATAGCAAAATGGCAAGGAAACACCTCTTGAATGAATTTAAATCCCCAGGGCAAGATGAATTGTACCCTAAAGTAATGATCCAAGTGAATTATAATCCAGCTGGATTTTTTTTCCTGTTATCTCTAAAAATCCCAAGGAGCACTTCTTTGGGATATCTCTGTATCGAAAAAGGAGAATAGAAATAGCCAGGCAATTATAGTGCAGTTGTTTTGACATTGATACCAAAGAAAATTATAGAGCAGATCATAAAGAACATGCTTGCAAAGTACTTCTAGATCAATGTGATAACTCTAATGGTGATCAGCCCATGTTATTATTTCTTACAAAGAGTTCATCAAACTAACATTATCTTGTTTTTGATCAAATATTCTACACAAGGACATTTCCAAATGGTTAGCATTAAATCAAACTACAACTACTTTGCAGTTTCATGCAAAGGTAAATGGAGTTACCTCTATTGAGTCAGCAAAAACAATACCGGGTGATAACTCGTTCTCAGATAATGAATTTCTTTTAAAACTTACAATTTAAACTAAAAAATAATAATAATCAGATCATCAAGATATGAAGACAGCCATATTTGATGTGATTATATAGCTAAAGTAAAGAAAAGTTTTAAAGACTTAGATTCGATGAGTAGAGAACCTGAAGAATTATAGACTAAAATTCATGATATTGTTAATGATGAAGCAAATAAATATCTTGAAGTGCAAAATGGGCTTTGTATAGATTCATTGAAAATAGCTAAATGAAGGAGAAAGGAAAAAGCAACACAATGGTTGGTATGTGTGTGTGGATTCCCCTACTAAATGCTGAATTCCAGAAAAAAGCACTGGGCCCTATCTAACACAATGAAATTCATTGTAGAAAAAAGTAAGGTTTTACACTTGGGCCTGAAAAACCAAATGAACAGGAACAGACAAGGTGAAACTGAGCTCAACAGCAGTATCTATGAGAGGATCTGGGAGTCGTAGTAGACAATCATTTAAATATGAGCTAGCAATGTGCTGTAGTGGTCAAAAAGGCCAACACAATCCTAGACCTTTTTAACGGGAATAGAATCAAGAACACAAGAAGTGATACTATTGCTTTATAATGTCTTGATAAGACCACACTTGGAATATTGCATCCAATTTTGCTTACCACAATATCAAAATCATGTTGAGACTCTGGAAAGAATACAGAAAAGACCAACAAAGATGAATGGGGACTGGAGGCTAAAACATATGAAGAATGATTGCAGCAATTGGGTATGTCTAGTCTAGCAGGAAAAAAACCTAGGGATTGCATGATAGCAGGGTTCCATTATTTGAGGGGTTGCCACAAAGAAGAGGGAGTCAACCTATTTTCCAAAGCACTAAGAGGCAAGACAAGAAAGCAATGGATAGATACTGAAGAGAGAAGCAACCTAGAACCAAGGGAAAACTTCCTGACAACGAGAACAATTAACCAGTGGAATAGCTTGCCTTCAGAAATTGTGAGTGATCCAACACTGCAGGCTTTTAAGAAGAGACTGGACAGCCACTTGTCTGAAATGATACAGGGTCTCCTACTTGAGCAGGGGGTTGGACTAGAAGACCTCCAAGATCACTTCCAGCTCTGTTATTCTGTTGAGCTGCAAGAATACCAGCTGAACTGTTTACACGATAGAGCTAAATTGCTATATATCTGGGTTCCCAATTCCTGGCTATGGACAAGTACTGGTTTGTGGCCTGTTAGGAATCAAACCACAGAAGTGAGCTAAGCTGCATCCGCGCATGTGTGGGATCTAGGTAGTGTGTGAAATCATTCACCTCCTCCCCATCCAGTTCATGGAAAAATGGTCTTTTCCATAAACCTGTCCCTGCTCTAAAAAAGATTGGGAACTGCTGCTATATATAATGTGTAGGCAGGTATAGGAAACACAGCAGTGGCCAAGGAAAGGTGAACTAATATTCTTAGGTTTAAAAAAGGGCAGTGCTAAGAAATGCTCCAGGTACCAGATAGATGCACTAATCTCATATGCTCACAGTAATAATGCTTACTATTTGCATCACCACCAACGTCACACAGCTTGGCCCATTGATAAGTAATCCTTTCTTAAGAATGCTGTTTGCAAGATACAACAAAATAACTTTTATAGAAATATAGAAATATCCTCCACACAGGCACTCATGGATCCCTCCACATACCTCCATACTTATGTGCACATACTGTAATATGAATAATTATGACTATATACTTTGAATATGAAATCTTGGAATATTGTGGGTTCGGGTTCTAATTAATAGATGTATAAATTCCCAGTCTTGGGAAATAATAGTTCCAATTTATTCTACATTGATGAGAGTCCTGCTTGAGCACTGGATCCAATTATGGGCACTACCCGTTGAGAAGAAATGAAATGGAACAATGTCATAGAAGGACAGAGGCCTTACACAACTAGGGCAGCCCATCTCTCAAGCACTGAAATGAGTCCTCTGTCATCTCAGGTCAAATTGAAATTACATTATGAAATGTGAGTAACATAGAATTAGAAATTGGTAGCAGGATCAATGCCCACATTATCCACCAATTATCTTACAAAACCTTTAAGACTCTCATATGCAATGTCACAACATGTAATAGTGAAGGTTTCACATAATATGTCCAAAGCACAATCCATTTCTAATTTCTTTCTGTGGAATATATTTATGAACATTCTCACACTCATTATACTGTACCAACATGGAGGAAGGAAGGAAGGAAGGAAGGATGGATGGAAGGAAGGTCTTTCATCTACTGCCCAGGTAGATAAAAGTGACTCAGGAGATTCCCAAGAGCTCTTTGTAGATGAATCTCAGCTTACTGACACCATAGTTTCAAGACAGTTAGAACAATTAATTCGTGAAACAGCTTGCCTTCAGACGTTGTGGGTGCACCATTACTGCATGTCTTTTAAAAGAGATTGGATAAACATTTGTCTGAAATGGTATAGAGTTCCCTGTTTGACAGGGGGTTGGATTAGAAGAACTTCAAAGTCACTTCCAATTCTGTTATTCTGTTATCTGAGGGAGATGGGCAATTTTAAAAAATGTGAAATACAAATAAATAAATAAATACTGTGCACCACGTCATATGCACAATCCTGCAGCAAAGATAGCACCCTATCTTTACTGGGCTAACAAATTTGATAAAATGAGCTGATATTCTGATGCAGAACAGTTTGTTTCATCTGACAGGAAAAATATACAAGACAGTGAATGGAGGGATGGTGCAAGAAAACCATGTAAATAGCTAATCGCAACTATAAATAACTTTCTAGGAAAGCAAAACTAGCTGGGTAAAATATCACCTACAGTTGTGCCATAATCAGAGACATTTAATACAAATCAAAGAAAATGTCCTATTTGCTTGGTTTACAACACTTTGTTTATGCAGACTTGTATTGCTGGGATCAATGGATATTTTGCTAATTAGATTTTTCTGTATGCCTGGGAAACCTTAATTTATTAACCTTATTTATTAGTGGATGTATTATGAAACACAATGTGCCTTTAGTTATAATCCCATGTTAGGTTGCTTAAGTGCAGAACTAGTTCTCCCCATTAAGTCCAGTCCAACCAAATCATTCATACCAAGAGAAGCAGCTACTTGTTCCCATTGGGTGGGGGGAAGAATAGAAGGGCTGTCTTTTGGGAACTGGCCCTCTGGAATGACCTCCCAATGGAGATACGTTTTCCTCTAATACTGCCTACTTTCTAAAACAGCAGCCCCCAAACCTTTGGGCATCAGAGACCAGTTCCATCGAGATAGGTTTTTCTCTGGACCGGAGGGGGGGGGGTCGTGTGCCGCCTGCATCCTGTGGATGAAACTTCACTTGCTTGTGCAAAAAGCAGACAGTGAAGTTTTCTAGAGTGCTTTTAGGGTCTGATGCCATATTTCTGTATTAGGTTTCATCCAAACCTCAGGATGCCACTATAGAGCATTGCACGCCAAAATAACTAGGTTTTTCCCCCCTCCGTGCCATCATTCTACTGATTAATCATTAATTCCCACAGCACTGTCTCATTTCTCATATTTTCTCATCTTCTCATCTTTCCTACTACCTTGACCTATTGGTTTCTTATGATTTAGCAATTGTTTGTAATTTATGATGAATGATTGTAACTATGATTTATGACCTATGGCCTATTACTTGCTGTTTATGCATGCACTGTGAGCTTATGCACTGGTGACCAAATTCCTTGGATGTCCCATCACACTCGGCTAATAAAGAATTCCGTTCCCTTCCACTCCACTCCACTCCACTCTATTCTATCTTCAGTTTTAGCACTATATTACACTTTTATGTCTTGCTAACCATGTGACTGTGATGGCGTACACATTTAATTAATAATAAGTGAACAAATATATGCCACCATAAAGCAGTTAGCGGCATATAGATCAAATCAATAAACAAAATGACTGTACTATAGCTTTCACTTAATTTTATGTTAAGCACTATTTAGAGAAAAACACAAAAATGAATAGGTAGGAGTAAAATTTTAAATTGATAGTAAAATTACAAGAAAATGCCTCTGGCTTTGAACAAATTTAAATCTTCAGGGCAAGATGAATAGTATCCTAACGTACTGAACCAAGTAGAATATGATCCAGCTCCAGATTTATTTTAGAAAAATTCCAAAGAGCAACTTCTGTGACAGATTAGTGTAGTAAGGCAAGTGTCTGGGTGAAAAAAGAGAAAAGAATTAGCCAGATACCAATAGTACAGTTGTTTTGGCACTGATAGCAGGGAAAATTATACAGCAGATCATAAAAGAATTTGTTAGTAAAGTACTTCTGAATCAATGTGATAATCTTAAGGATTATCATCCCATGTTGTTGTTTGTTATGAACATTTCATCAAATAAATATCTTGTTTTTGATCAAGTACTCTGTGCATGGACATTTCCAAATGGACAAGATTAAATCAATCAGAGGATTAAATACTCTGCAAATTAAGATGGAGCAGCTCTATTCAGTCAGCAAAACAAACAAACAAAAAAGCATGGTGCTAACTATTACTCAAATTGTGGATTCCTTGTAAAATTACAATTTACAATACAATACAATGGCAGAGTTGGAAGGGACCTTGGAGGTCTTCTAGTCCAACCCCCTGCCTAGGCAGGAAACCTTATACCGTTTCAGACAAATAGCTATCAACATCTTCTTAAAGACTTCCAGTGTTGGGACATTCACAACCTCTGGAGGCAAGCTGTTCCACTGATTAACTGTTCTAACTGTCAGGAAATTTCTCCTCAGTTCTAAGTTGCTTCTCTCCTTGATTAGTTTCCAC
Organism: Natrix helvetica; assembly: GCF_964273705.1. Classification (NCBI taxonomy): domain Eukaryota; kingdom Metazoa; phylum Chordata; class Lepidosauria; order Squamata; family Natricidae; genus Natrix; species Natrix helvetica. Next base: position 171,849,379 of record NC_138552.1, read on the forward strand.
CCATTGCTTCTTGTTCTACACTCAGGTGCCCTGGATAATAGTTTGACTCCCTCTTCTTTGTGGCAACCCCTGAGATATTGGAACACTGCTATTATGTCTCCCCCCAGTCCTTCTCTTCATTAAACTAGACATACCCAGTTCCTGCAACCGTTCTTCATATGTTTTAGTCTCCAGTCCCCCAATCATCTTTGTTGCTCTTCTCTGCACTCTCTCCAGAGTCTTCACATCTTTTCTACATCGTGGCGACCAAAACTGAATGCAGTATTCCAAGTGTGGCCTTACCAAGGCATTATAAAGTGGTATTAACACTTCACGTGATCTTGATGCTATCCCTCTGTTTATGTAGCCTAGAACTGTGTTGGCTTTTTTGGCAGCTGCTGCACACTGCTGGCTCATATTTAAATGGCTGTCCACTAGGATTCCAAGATCCCTCTCACAGTTACTACTATTGAGCAAGGTACCACCTATACTGTACCTGTGCATTTTGTTTTTCTTGCCTAAATGTAGAACCTTACTCTTTTCACCATTGGCAGTTCCCCGGTGCTCCAGGATCTCTGAAAGATATAGTTCAGTGGTTCTGAGATCTCGTCTGCCAGTTCCTTCAGAACCCTGGGGTGTAATCCATCCGGTCCTGGTGATTTGAACTCGTCTAGGGTAGACAGGTGTTCACTTATCATTTTCTTCCCTATTTCAATTTGTGTTCCTAATCTGATTTTTGTGGTGCTGTTTTTGATAGGTTGGACTGTTTTATCCCTTTGTGTAAAGACAGATTTAAAGGAAACAAAATAATCAAATCACTGAGATATGAACACAGCCTTCTTTGCTGTGATTCTATAGATAAAGTAAAGAAAAATGGGTGGAATATGAAGTGGGACTCAAATAAAAGCTCTTTTTAAATCAAATGTAGAGTGGAAGGAACATTTATCAAATTTGCAGATGCCACAAAACTGAATGAGACAGCTCATGTTCCTTTAAGAGAATAAAATTATTTTCATAGGTTAAAAAGGTGGGCTGAAAATAAAAGTGGAATGTAATAGAGAAAAATGTGGATTTTTAAAGTTAGGAAACAGACATCAAATGCATATGTATACTAGGTAGGGAGCTACATGGCCTAGTAATAGAACGTAGAACAATGGTTCTCAACCTGTGGGTCGGGATCCCTTTGGGGGGTCGAACGACGCTTTCACAGGGTTCGCCTAAGACCATCAGAAAACACATATTTTTGATGGTCTTAGGAACCGAGACACCAATTTTATGGTTGGAGGTCACCACAAGATGTGGAACTGTATTAAAGGGTCACGGCATTGGGAAGGTACCACTGACTTAGAATATGGAATATTTAAATATTAATTGTTTTGATATTGAATATGAGAGAGCATTGTGATGTAGCTGAAAAAACACAGTTTCAGGTTTCAATTAAAAGATGTATAGCTTCCCAGTCTTGGGGAAATAATAGTTCCAAATTATTCTACACTGATGAGAGCCCAGCTTGAGCACTGGATCCAGTTATGGGACAGAGGCCTTGCACAACTGACACTGAATCTCTCCAGCACTGAAATGGATTGTATCATCTGTCATCTCAGGTCGAATTGAAATCATATTATGAAATATGAATAAAATTGAATTAGAAATTGGTAGCAGGATCAATGCCCACATTATTCATCAATTATATTACAAAACCTTTAAGCTCATATAAGCAATGTTACAACATGCAATAGTGAATGTTCCACATAATACTACCACAGCACAAGTTCTTTCTAATTTATTTGTATCAAATATACTTTATGAATACTATCACGCACATTCCTACTGTGCCAATAGGAGGGCGGGAAGAAAGAAGGAAAGAAGGAAGGAAGGAAGGAAGCCTTTTCAATTACTGCTCAGGTACTTACAAGTGACTCAGGAAATTCCAAAGAGCTCTTTGTAGATGAATCTCAGTTTACCAAAACCACAGCTCCATGTTTTATACTCTTAGCCTAGTTTATCATTCATTCCTTAATCTATTTCTTCTTGTTTTAAATCTCTACAAGAGTTTATACATTTTAGCAATGATATGTTCCACATCAATACACAACTGAACTTCAAATTTTGTCTTACTTTTTTCCATGCCATAAATCTTTTTAATCCATTTTGAATCTTTGTAATAATTGTAAACGGGAAGACCATTGACAACGATATTCTTCTGCCACTAATTGTTCCCTTGATTTCATTTTATATTACCCTTGATGGTTTTCCAATAATTCTTTATACATTAACCATTTGTTTTTGCCTGCTGTTTCACTTCTATGGAATGCTTCTTGTGCTGAGTTTCACAAATGTATTTTTGATCACAACCTCGGTTTATTCCACATTTTCAATATGACACATCTAATAAAATGATTTTTAAAATCCACATTAATTTTAACTTTATTGTACCCTAAATATTTATGCCATCCAAATCAAAGTGACTTTCTAACTCCAAAAGTCTCTCTTTTTTTGACAAATCCATTCTTTTACCCAGACCAAACTACAATCAGATAAACTGAGTTCACCTCTTACCTTTGCATCTTTTAACACTTTATATTTAACTCATTGCTCTTTACCTTGCCATTAAAAGCAGACACATATTTTGTCATTGTTTGAATAAAGCTTCATAATAATAGTTTGTCTGAAATTCTAGGAAAAACATTCATTTTTATCACAGAAATATACCCTAACAGCGACAAAGTTAATTTCTCCCATCTTAGCATGCATATTTTTGTTGATTTCATCCCATGTCTTAACATAGTTATATTATAACAAACAATTCATATTTGCCATAGTAATACCAAAGTATTTTAATTTTTTCTCAGTTTTAATAACAATTTGTTCTATTAGTTCTAATTGGTTTTTATAAATTTCGTATTTTTAACACCTTCATTTTCTGATTGTTAATCTTAAAACCTGTGAACATACCAGTCTTTTAATTTTGTCATTGATGTTTTTACTCCCTCTAGTGGATCTTCCAATAGCAAGTCATCCTCAAATATCCTAAACTTATAAGTTTCTTTTTACATCTTCACTCCCATGATTCTCTGACTTTGTCTTATGTCTCTATTATGTACTTTAAGAACTAAAATGAACAAGAGTGGAGTTGGTAGACATCCTTGTCTTGTCCTTTTTTCAATTTCACAATGTTTTGGTATTCTTTGTTAACAATTTGTGTTTTCACTGAAGTATCAATGGATCTTACCCATTTAATAACATTATCTTGAAGGTTCATATATTCCAAAATTCTTAACAAGAAAATACCATTCAAATTGTCAAGGACCTTCTCTGTTTAAGAATTTCAATGCAGCTTATTTTTCATTATGTTGCTCCAAATATTCCAAAATATCCAACATATTTCTAATATTCATTTATTTATTAGAATTTGTCAAACAAAAATGAGAACAAGAATAAAGAATAAAATACAGTGACAGGCATGATAGGCACGTTAGTGCATTTATGCACGCCCTCTCTACTAACCACTTAAGTATGACGTAAAAGTCCACGGAAGTCAATTTGTGACTCAAACTGTGAAAGTTTGTAGCTGTAACAACTGACTCAGGTAGAGCATTCCAGACTTTGACAAGTCTGTTACAGAAATCATATTTTTTACAGTCAAGTTTAGAAAATTATTGTTTTTATTATATCTAGTAATTGTCTTTTATGTAAAAGTCTATTTTGATCTTCATAAATAAAGATTGGTAAAATTATTTTCAATCATTAGGTGAAAATCATAGTCATTAATAAATTGTCATTATTCCTTATTATAGGTATTGATCTTTCTTGTTAAAGTCAAATATTTAAGTGTAATGCTATATTAGCATCTTTCTAGCTATCAGGAATTTTTCCAATTTTTAGAATAATATTCATTGTTTATTGTAAAGTTTGTAAAAGCTTTTTACCTCAAAACATAAATAGTAAAAAACTGACAGCCCATTGGACCAGATGCCTTTCCTGTTTTAGTCTTTTTGATATCTTCACACAATTAACTTATTGTCATAGCTCTGTTCTAAATTTGTATCTGATTCTCTGTATATTCTCTTTGGTAAATTCTGTTTATATTTATCCACTTTTTCTGTGGTATGTTTTTGACTTTTGTATAAAATAATACCTATGAAGCCTTTTTTGCATATTTGATTTATATTTTATTACAGTTTTACCTTCTTGTAATTTTAATATCACTTTTTTTAATATGCCATTTTTCTGGTTTATTTGCAAGTTCAGAATTTGTTTTGCATGGACCATCTTCATTTCTGTCTGTCTCATTTTTACCACAGATAGTTCCCTCTGAAAAAGCTTAATTTGTTGAGTAATATTGTCATTCCTGGGTTTGTTTGTTTGTTTAAAAAATTCTTTCCTTTTTTAAAAATCTCATTCCCTCACATTTTTGTAATCTGTCATTTTAAAATCTACCTTCAGATTAGCCTCACATTTTTCTGGTATACCTTGTTTCTCTTCCAAGGGACTTTGTCCTTTTTTGAATATACAGTATATGGTAAGGGGAAAACACAGGTAATACTCCTGCTTCCTCTTTTCTTCATGGCAACAGCCCTTTGAGGTGGGTTGGACTGAGAAGTATCTGGCACTAAATAACTCCCCAGTTTTCATGCTTAAGGCAGACCTAGAACTCAGAATGTCCTGGTTTCTAGGCTGGCACCTTCACCACCATGCCAAACTGGCTTTCTTTTATGGTGGCATGGCAAAGAAAACAGAAAATTAGGCAAGACATCTGGGATTCACCACAAAGAACCATGTTGATGTAGAAAGAAAAGCTGAGGTAGCATAAAGAGAAACTGCTCCCTTAGCATTGAAAATATGAAGGAGACAGTAATTCTTTTTAACCTTAATTATACCAATCTCTGTGGTGTTAGAATTATCATGGTGTAGAACTCATAGTTCTTAAGGCTGATGGTCCTCCACTTCCTTCATACCTGCTTAATTGTACTACTTAATGAGGAGTTGATTTCTGCCTACCAACTATGCTGGGTTCAACAATGCTTTTGACCAGAGAAGGCAGACCACGTGCCCCTAGAGCAAGCTAATGATCATATTTCACTACCATTCTGAACCAATGAAGGCCGCATAATGCTGACCGCAAGCTTGAACAATTCTCACTTAATTACAACAATTGTTCCCGAAAGGGAGGAGATCTTAACAGTGGAAGTTGAACAACTAGTATTTCAGTCACAACACAAACACTGCCTTGTTATCTGCTCCTTCAGGTCCTTGGGAAACTTATTACAAGGCTACAAAAAAAAGGTGCTAAATGATGGCACTATCATATTAAACTCTGCCACAGTTGATGGCAAGAAACAGAGAAGTCACTGCCATTGCTTTCCTGCCTGTGATAGTCTTCTCCTTGCTAAGGTGAATAATATTCAGTTTTTAATGTCCCAACAATAGAATGAATTAGTATTACTGTAAATATTCTGTTAGGGCCAGGAATGCATCTACCCAAACAACCAATCGGGTATCTTAGATTTGATTCTAGAACATTCTTCACACTGCAGGTGGTGTAAAAGATACTTTTATTTTTTTATCTTTACAAAGGTGATGTAAAAGATGCAGGGTCAACAATACTGTGCTGATTGGCTTAATTTATGCATTCATTAAATTTATATGCCACCCATCTCATCAGAGATGATTCTGGGCACATTACAAACATTAAAACTAGTACACATTAAAATAATAAAAGAAAGAATAACAGCAGTACTAAATACTAATACTCCGGCTTCATGAATAAAAATGGTATTGCTTGTGAGAGATCCTGCTATTACCTCCCAAAATGTTAAGGAAATATGCAAATAGATTAAGCAATATGGGCCACTGCAAGATTATATTCAGCTCATAGTCCAGTGATGTATCCACCAATAGGAGAAACAAGAGAAATCTGAGGACTAGATCACTGCATTGGTAATGGGTGGAACCATTTAAATTCTAGAACATCTACAAACAAGTTCAGCCTCTCAAGTTAAAGCCAGTTATACAGCTACAGCATAGACTGTTTTACTTTGAACAAAAAAAAAAAAAAATCAAAATGACAGAACAGATAAAAACATAAACTGGAAAGGGAAATTGGAGTATCAGATCTTTCAAAAACTTGAGTTTTATTCAAAGAGCAATATTAGGTTAGAATTTAATATTATTGATATTAATATTAGCAGTCTGTTGTAATAACTAAAGTGGTGGCTTAGAAACCAGGACACTGTAAATTTTAGCCCTGCCTTAGACATGAAAGCCAGCTGGGTGACTTTTGGCCAGTCACTTTCTCTCAGCCCAATTCACCTCACAGGGCTGTTGTGGGGGAAATAGAAGGAAGGGTTATTATGTATGTTTGTCACCTTGAGTTACTTATAAAATAATGAAGGTGAGATAAAACTTCACAAATAATAAATAAATTAGTCATTCGTTTAGAATGCACATTGTTGAAATGTGGGAAATACAGGAGAGAAGGAGAAAAATGGTCATTCTTCATTGAGCACATATATACAATTCACTCCTAAAAAGATTGGGACTGGGAGCTTAGAACTTTACAAAAGAACATTTGTATTCCGAATTCCAAAATAACCTTTATCATGTCCCACATCAAGAGCAGTCAGCCCTTGAATAGTAAGAATTGGATAATATGCACCAGCACGATTTCTCCTGTTTATGGGAAGAGCTGGTTGGCCATTCCTTCTTGACTACTAGAACAGAAAGTCTTTTTTTTTATCAAACCCAGCCAGGTTTTATGTTAAAATAAACAACCCCAGCAGAAAATGGAATGAGTGGTACGCCTTGTATACATAAGTTCCTTGAATGAAAAAAATAACCACACTGGAATGATTAGCAATACTGCCAGCCAGACTTCTCTTTTCTTCCAGAGCTGTGGGAGCTTTGCTTTGGGAAAAAACAAATTACACAGTTGAAAATAATGAATGATCAAAAATCATCTCAGGTCTTTCTTGTGTTCTTCACAATCATAGACGTAGATCAGGGGTGTCAAACTCAAGGCCCAGGAGCCAGAGTCAAACTCAAGGCCCAGGAGCCAGAGATACATTGGGATGCTTAGATCTGGCCCGGGGGCTGCCCTAGAAACAGTGAAAGACCAGCCTACAGTGCCTGTGCCAGCAAAAATGGAGCCATGGAGGGCCACAGGGACCCTCCAGAGTTTCGCATTCCCTGGCAGAGGGTTGCAGAAGGCCATCACAGCTGAAAATGAAGAATGTGCGGGCTACAGGTGGTCCTCCTAAACTCTGTTTCCGCTGACAGAGGGTTACAAGAGGCCATCGCAGTCAAAAGCAGATCTCAGGAGGCCATTTTTGCTGGCAGAGTGCTTGGGCCATCACAGGCATCCCAACACAATTGACATTGAGCTGGCTACGCTCACCCTGGCCATGCCCCCTGGCCTCCACGAGGTCAAAGATAACCCTGATGTGGCCCTCAATGAAATTGAGTTTTGACACCTGTGATGTAGATTGATAAAAGGATTACAGGTAGTTCTTGATTTACAATTGCAATTGCACCTGGAATTTTGATCATAAGCTGTGATGGTTGTAAGTTGAGACATCCATGTGACCAGATCTGATTTTACCACTGTTTTTATGGCAGTCATTATGCAAATCATGCAGTGGTAGATCCAAATCATGCTGTTGTAAATCAGAATGCATTCTCTCAAATGGACATTTTGTTGTTGGAAACCTGCAAAAAAGTCACAAATTTCAGTCATGTACTACAGGACACTGCAACCAGTCATAAATGTGAACTGGTGGCCTAGTGCCTGAAATTAGGTCATGTGATGAGAGGAAAATGTGATATTTTACAATGGCTGGAAGTGCCTCCTAGCCATAAATCACGTCTTCTGAAACTGTTCTAACTTCAACCAGATGTTAAATGACCAGTTGTAAATTGAGGACTGTCTTACTAACTATATACACGGGCATACATTGCTTTAGAGTGCTATGGATTTGCATCTTACAAATGTCATTACATTAATCTGAAAATCTTTTAAGTAATAAGGTAAAATTGTGTTATCATACTATCTAGGGTATATTAGGTGTGGTGAATTTTTGCAATATGTATATTGTATCGACTTTGAGGCAAGGATATGCCAAACTGGGAGTTTTATGTTGAAATTATAGTCTCAAGTATGATCAGATTTAAAGTATGTCACTTAGCTGGTCCATACTCAGCAGGTGTATGCTATGGTTACAACATCCACCTTAGTGGGTGTATCACCTAGTAGAAGGTGTGTATCTGTTCACAAGAATAATTTTGCATCATGACTTCTGCATTAATATTCAAACTAATCTTCTTCAGTGGCTTGTGGCAACATAGTGGAGAGTAGGAAGACTGGATATTGATTGTGCAATATATATACATTTACTGGGTTTTGATTTTGAAATAAGAGTTGCAATATACTTTTATGTGATAGGCACAAATTTATGAGATCATATGAGTTATACTTGAATGGCCTGAAGTTTTACTCTACAGGGATTATTTATGTTTCCTATTATTCATATATATGTATGTGTATGTACACGTGTGTGTATATATACACACACATATACGTATGTATTTACAAAAGTTATTTAAGTCAAGCTACTATTGTACATTGAGACTTATTTCAGTGCACATCCTAGAAAAATAAAAAGATATACAAATATATCTAGTTAAAACGCTAGTTATATCAAGTTATCACTATTAATGTGAAGATCCTGTCACTCTGACAGATATGAACTATATGTTATTTGGAAATAAACATGTTAAGACCTGTTATGAAATTAAGAAGGGTATGTTAAGATGGGAGAACTTACAAGTTGTCTTTGCTGGAGAGAATTTCTGTCTTGCCTAGAATGATGTTTTAGTTTCAGACAGATTTGAAATTATATTTTGCAGTTTGTTTGGTTTGAATAAATGGATAATAAGTGGATGTTGCTGACAAATAAAATAAATCCTTTAGAGTTAGAAGTACATGACCTGAAATTTGTGGGGCATAGATAATAGGGATATGGTAAAGTCAAGGTTAATATGGCTTTTAAACATAATTATTTTGGCATGTGACATTGAGAATATCAGAATAGATACAAATCCAGGTTATGCCTAAAACCAGCTTTATATATCTCCCCATAAATGAAGCATTTATGGACAAGACATAATAGACAAACATAAACACAAAACTTGTCATGCAATAATAGAACTTTGTCAAGAGGAAATATAAAATAAGAATATATTAGGGAGAATATAGTTGTCAATGGTTCTCTTATTTACATTTTTTAAAAAATTCCATTTATTAATATCTGGTTCTTGGAGACTGCCTGCCTGGAAAAGTCTCTGCAGTTTTCTTGGTGAGGTTTTTGGGAAGTGGTTTGTCATTGCCTCCTTCCTAGTGCTGAGAGAAAGTGACTGGCCCAAGGTCACTCAAGGTGGCTGTGTGCCTGAAGCAGGAATAGAACTCACTGTCTCCTGGTTTTTAGCCTGATGCCTTAAGCACTTCACAAAATGCCCTTTCCTACAATTGTTGTAAAGAATTATACTAGACAAAAGAATTCATGTTTTTGAACACTGTTAGCAGTGGTGGGTTTCAAATCCTGTTCCAACCGGTACAGTTGGAACGGGGCCGGTGGTGTTCTCATAGCCACACGCAGCACATGCACACACGCACACAGTGCGTTCATGTGTCTTAGCGCCTGCGTGACCCTCCAGCTACTCCGCGGAGCGTTGTGCAGGCTCTGTATGCGCCATGCGATTGCCATGTGATTGCGTGGCAACGCAGAAACTTTAAAGCACAGGTAAGGAGCTCGGGTGGCCGGGTGGGCCCTCCGGAGCACCGTACCGGAATGGTATCCGTACCAGAGCGTACCGCCTGCAACCCACAACTGACTGTGAAATAAAATTGGGTACATGTATTAATACAGTTAATATATGTATTAACCTTTATTAACATTTGAAACAGAAGAATCAGTGGAGTTTATGATAAACCGAGCTAAAAATTTTGGTTATAATATACCAGTGATGGCCAACCTTTTCAGGACCAAGTGCCCAAAGCCGGGAACCCCCAAAATGCAATGCAGCAACCCCATACATGTACACTACTCCCTCCACATACACCCCCTCTAGAATGCACCTCGCCCCCGAGCATGCACATACACCCCTGCATGCACCCCCATGCATGCACACATGGCTCCTCGCTTGCGCATCAATGCCTGGCAGAGGCCTGAGTGCTAGCTTGCTGGTGGGATGGGCATGGACATGTGTAGTGGAGCTGAGCTGGGGCGATGGCTCACCTGCCCACAGAGAAGGTGCTGCGTGCCACTTCCGGTAAATGTGGCATGGGTTTGCCATCATGTTAATATACTGATGGAACAATGGGAAAATTTGTGGCTGAGTGGATTGAAATTTACATTGTGTTATACTCTAAAAGAGAAGGTTTTTTTTAAAAAAAATTATTTACCATTGGTATATGTGATCAGAAAATTGTCTAGAACAGGCGTGTCCCATGGGCCGAATGTATCACACGCAGGCCACACCCACCCCAGCTCCGCAAAAGGAAAAAATGTCACGAAACATCACGTGACAGCAAGGTGATGTGTGAGTTTGATACTCGTGGTCTAGAATGTATAAGGGAACCTCAAATTTATGTTGTAAATGTGAACAACAAGAAAGGGCATTTTATCATGTTTGCCATATGTATAAAAAAGTAGAAAATTATGGATTTTAATACACTGATTCTGAAGAATTTAAAGATTAATATACAATTAAAACGAAGTTTTTTCTTTTGGGATTGATGGAAAAACAAGTGGGAAAAGGTCATGGAACTTTATTTATGTGCCTGATAACCACAGCAAGTTTATTTAATGCACAAAGATTATTTAATGCACAGCAAGATTATTTAATGGGCAAAGATTTCTGTTTTAAAGGTAAAGGTTCCCCTTGAACATATTTGCTAGTCGTTCCCGACGCATCTCCGTTACAAAGCCGAAGAGCTAGTGCTGTCCGAAGATGTCGCTGTGGTCATGTAACTAGCATGACTAAATGCCAAAGGTGTACGGAACATTGTTACTTCCTACCAAAGGTGGTTCCTATTTTTCTATTTTCTATTTGAATTTTTATGTGCTTTCGAACTGATAGGTTGGCAGAAGCTGGGACAAATAATGGGAGCTCACTCCATTAGGTGGCACTAGGGATTCGAACCACCCAGCTGCCAATCTTTCTGATCAACAAGTTCAGCGTCTTAGCCACTGAGTCACCGCATCCCTGCATTTCTATTTTACTCCCCCCTTTTAAAAGGATGTCATTATTAAAATGGCACACAGCCCAAAATGCTTTGAAAAATTGTGTCTTTTTCCAAAACACAAACTGAGATGGAGAATGTTGATCCTCCACTAAGAGAATATTTATCTCACAGTAATGACAGGCCTATTTTCTGCATTCATCCTATCCTACCCACATTCCTTAAGAGGAGTAGGATACGTAGTAGAGCCAGTAGAATAGATTTAGCAGTAAGGCAATGAATGGAGAAAGCTGCTGTAGGCTGTTTAAAGATAAGAATGAAAAGCAGCTTTACAGTTAAACCTGGAGATAGATGGGAAACCAAGCAAATGCCATAACATTTGAAGTTTATAATCTGCAAGCTCCAGTTAACACCTTGTCAGCTTCATTTTTCATTTATGGAAGTTTCCAAATAAACTTCATCTTAAAATACAACACATTATAATAATCTAATCTGGATATAATGAGACAAGAATCAACAAAACAAGAAAAGACCCAGCTACAATCAATGAGACAGAAAAGTATTCCTAACTAATCTAAATTTCCAGAAATACAGGGAGGTCTTGATTGGTGCTGTTAATGAATCCCATGAAATGATCTCATTATTCAAATTCACACTATTTAAAGTGATATTTCTATGGAAAACATGGTAATTGGTTCTGGTTTAAAATATAGTTCTGGAAATAGGCAGGAAACTTTTTAAACCTACATTTATATAATAATGAAATATTACAGTAAATTATAAAAATATAATTTAAATTTATGGTTAAGAAAGTCACAGAGTACTTATAGTAAGTGAAACAAAAAGAAAAATGCTACCACAGATTCAAATATTCCAACATCTTGTCCTACTTTAGCATTACTATGACCATGTTTGTTGCATTCAATTACATCAGGTTTCTGTCCATTTGTAATAATGAGCCTGTTCTTTTAAAAAACATCTATTGTTTTCCTCTGATGGAATCTTCCTTTTCTCCATTTTGCCCATACAAAGATTAGCAGTGTCTAAAATCCCAACATAACCATTCATTTGCTAGTCTCAATTGCAGACACACTAGCCTTGCTAGTGACTGAACTTGGGGTTGCATTAACTACGACTTAGGGGACGCAGTGGCTCAGTGGCTAAGACACTGAGCTTGTTGATCAGAAAGGTTGGCAGTTCGGCAGTTCAAATCCCTAGCACCGCATAATGGAGTGAGCTCCCGTTACTTGTCCCAGCTTCTACCAACCTAGCAGTTCTAAAGCATGTATGCAGGTAGAAAAATAGGGACCACCTTTGGTGGGAAGGTAAAGTGTTCCGTGCGCCTTCAGCGTTTAGTCATGCCGGCCACATGACCATGGAGACATCTTCGGACAGTGCTGGCTCTTCGGCTTTGAAACAGAGATGAGCACTAGAGTTGGGAGCGAGTAACACATATATGCAGCAGAGGTGGGTTGGTACCGATTCGCACCGGTTCAAGTGAACCGGTAGTAGAAATTCGGACTGGGCCGTCGAACCGGTAGGGACGGAGGCTGGCCCAGCCCCGAACTGGTCCCCTGGTTGCCCATGCAGTTTCCGGCATGTTTTTTAGTCATTTGATAATGTTCTGCGCATGCGCAGAACAATTTACAGGCAATTGTGCATGCACAAGCAAAGCACGCGTAAAGAGAACTGGCAGTAACACCGGCAGCAACCCACCCCTGATATGCAGGTATATGAAATTACAAATGTGCTAAAACAGCCAAAATGCAACTGTGACACCACTTTCCAAGTCCTGCCTCTTAATGATGATGTTATCCATTGAGTCGTGCCGGATGCTTGTCAATTCTATGCGCCAGGTGTTTCCACATCTTCCGATCTTGTGCTACTTCTTTGAGTTTTTGTATTTTCTGACTAGTGTCATCTTTGATGGTGTCCAGCCAACCTGTTTTTTGGTGGCCTGGTTTCCTTTTGCCTCCAGCTCTTCCGAATATAATTGCTTTCTCTCATGAATACCTCCATTATGATATGGCCAAAGTAAGTGAGATCCAGTTTCGTGGTTTTGCCTTTCAGTGACGTGTCTGGTGTTACGCACTCCAGTACTTGCTTGTTGGTCACCTTTGCTGTCCAAGGAATATACAGCCCCACAGCTCAAATGAGTTGATTTTCTTCCTGTCTTGCTTAATTCACCCAGTAAATGGACTTTATTGATAGATTATAAACCTGTTGAAAACATTAAAAGTGAAAGCTCCTCTCCCAATTATTAGTAAATAGATCAGAATAGATAGGAACAAATCCATGGAAAAGCTACCACCAAAATTCATGTAAACAATTTAAAATAAAATATTAACTATGTAAATGCCGGGGAGATGAATGAGGAACGAAGGTGTGGGTATTCTAGGGTTAGCATTTCACAATTTCACAAATGCAGCCCCACAGCAAAGAAGCTGTGTAGCCACCAAGATCATTTTACTTGATGGGTCACATGGAGTAAAGCCACCAGGAATGATAAACAATGACTGAGCTGGTATGTATATGGGAGAAGATGTCCCTTAAGAATTTTTTTTTCTAGATTATTCAGGCCCTTAAAAAGCAATATCAGAACATAAGGACGAGGTTTTGAAGAGTTTTAGAAGGACTATCATATTCTGTAGCAGCTGTGTTCCCTATGCCAGTGATGGCTAACCATTTTCTAAAAGTGTGCCAGAATTGTGTGTGTGTGCTACGTGCCCACCCACCTGCGTATGCGTGCATGACCCCCCGCACATGTGCGTGACCCCCCCTCAAGGGGGGGAGAGTTTTTGCCCTCCCCAGGCTCTGGAGGCTTTCCTGAAGCCTGGGGAGGGGAAAAATGGCCTCCCCCTGTCCTCTGGAAGGTCGAAAATCAGCTGAGGGCTGCAGTGCCAGCAAATATGGCTCCTTGTGCCACCTGTGGCATGTGTGCCATAGGTTTGCTATCACGGCCCTATGCCATCTGTCCGAGAAACTTGCAAGATTAGTTTTTCTTGCCATGTACATGTATACATCCGAACTAGATGTTTCTTTGTGTCCTATAATAATATATGTGGGTGTATGCATATTTTTTATTTATTTGTCATGTTTATTGTAGTGTATATTGAAGATGGTGACCTTTGAGAGCTATATGCAATAAAATGTCATTTTAATATGTGCTGATTAGTGTACATTTAAAGTGACAATAAAGTTATTCTAAGCGCCAGTCTTTGAAGTTCAGTGAACCTACATTAAATATGTTTAAGATTGCACCGTAAATATCCATAATAGTAAATATCCGTAAATATTATGTTTATTATATAAAAAGATCCTGTCAAAATTAAAACACATTTGTTTAGATGGGTTTTCCTCATCCTCTCCCAGCTTGTTTTTTCCTTATAAGGTCAGACCTGTGAGACTTACACTCTGATGTGGATCACATATCATTTGCCTGTCTATTGAGAAGTAAATACTATTGTCCTAATACTAATATACTAACACTAATAATGTTTTGAACTATCACCTCCACTCTGACTATTGGCCCCACTGGGTATGAAGTAATCCAAAACTTCATCCATCCAATTAAAAGGAAGCTTAAACAGTGTGGTCACTGTGCTGTGATTGTTTAATTAATGGCAAGAAGAAAGGCTTGAGTAAGACAACTCTTCCAGTGTGCTTTCCTGAGCAGTGCACTACTTTGCTTACTAAATGTCAGGCCAGAAACTAGCAGCCTCCTCACTCTGACCTTAATAAGCTAATTGCTTACTCCTTTCGCCTCCTGCATGGCTTCTGCCTTTCTTCTAAGAGCTTAACAAGGTGAGCAATCTGTGCTGGGGTCTTGCGGATTCCTCACTGTTTAACACCTCTTTTCTTGGGATGAGCATTCTGAAGCGTGGGGCAAAGAATCTGAATATCTACCCAAGAAAGGAAGGATCTACCCCTTTGTGAACTGTGTGCCCTGCCAAACCTTTCTTGTTGATATTTTTGCTCACTGCAGCTAATTTTGATTTTAAATATCTTGGCATCTTCTGTCGATCATTTATTTTATGGTCTCAGACCCAGGGTTGCTTTAGCCAGCAAAAAAAACAAAACAAAAACCTTACTGCAGAAGAGACCACACAGAATTCAATTTTCTGATAGATTGTGTCGTTTGCTTATTATTTTGCGTATATCCCACCTTTATTTTTTTTATTTCAAGTCAGCAAATATAAAGAACACAGGTAGTCCTTGACTTATAACCATTCATGAAGTGACTTATGAAGTTACAATGGTACTGAAAAAAGGGACGTATGACTGCTCCTCACATCCCGACAGTCACAAATTCAGGTGCTTGGCTGCCAGCATGTACTTAGAACAATTGCAGCATCCTGGGGTCACCTGTTCACCATTTGTGACCTTCCCAGCTGACTTCTGAGCAAGCAGAGTCAATGGGGGAAGCCAGATTTGCTCAATGGCAGTGTCATTCACTTAACAACTATAGCAAAAAGGTCGTACATTTGGACATTACTCACCTAACAATTGCCTTGCTTAGCAACATAAATTCTGGTCCCAATTGTGCTCAATAACTCAAAGACTACCTGTACTTCCTTCTCCTACTCTTCCCCAGCACAACAAATCTGTGAGATGAGTTGGGCTGACAGAGAATGACTGCCCCGAGGTCACTCAGCCAGCTTTTAACCTTAAGGCAGGACTAGAACTCACAATCTCCTGGCATCTGGACCACTAGATCCATCAGTTTCCCCATTCATCTCTTATAAGACTTACACAATGTTTTGAACTATTTCAGAAATTAGTTCTGAATGATCGGGGATGATTTTCACAATATTGTTTATTTGGGGAAATTAGCATTTTATTTTCTATTCTGTTTGAGTGAAAATTGGGGCAAGAGTAGCAATCTCTTCTAAATCTCCTCTTCTGGTCAATGTTTTCCAGTTGGTAAGAATTATTTTGCCTTCTGCCTCTTGAGCCAAAACAAATATAACTTTTTGCACAGCAATTTAGATTTCTGTGTTTCTATCTTCTTTTCAATATGCAGGATTTAAGAATTCATTTTCCTTCATGTTCTTACTCCAGAGGCGGGTTGCTGCCTGTTCGGCGGCAAAGGCCTGGGTCGCAAAACCGGAAGCAACCCAGGCCTGCCACGCCCCCGAACCGATTCCCTCGCTGCCGCTTGGCCGTCGCCATTTTGAATTTTAGTGACTGCACGTGTGCAGTTCACGATGAATTGTTCTGTGCATGCACGCAGAACAATTTGCATTGAACAGCGCAAACGTGTGCATCTGGCGGCACGCATTGCATGTGGATAGCTAATCGGCAGTAATGCCGGCAGCAACCCATCCCTGTCGTACTCCCCATATCAACATGCAACTATGACTGCGGGTTCTATTGTTAGAATCACGAGAGAGGTGGGGGGAAGAGAGAGAAGGAAAGACGGAGGGTTGGGGGGAGAGAGAAGGAATGTGTGTGAGAGAGATATTTAAAATGAAAAACATGGCTAGTGGTACACTATTATTTTTCATCAGTGATGAATGCAGGACTGTCAACTGTCAACTGTCTGTCTGTACTCAAAATTTTAGCAGCATTTGGATTGGAACTATTGGAGCCAAAGCTATACTATGATATGTATGTATGTATGTATGTATGTATGTATGTATGTATGTATGTGTATATATATATATATATATATATATATATATATAGATATAGATATAGATATAGATATAGATATAGATATAGATATAGATATATATAGATATATATATGTTGTATTTGTACTGATAAATAAAGGGAGACTAGTATAGATCTATTTCGAGCTAATTAGCTCTCATCAGCTAGCCATACCCTTACTGGGATTTGAACCTGGGCTGTATTATATATTAGGCAGGAGTCTTAGCCACTAAGCCACAGGCTCTCCTCCTTATCAGTTGAGCCAGGGAAATAGGTATGTATTTGTGTTACAACCCCTAGTATGCCTAAATACCTCCTCAACTGATAAGGAGGAGAGCCTGTGGCTTAGAGGCTAAGACTCCTGCCTAATATATAATACAGCCCAGGTTCAAATCCCAGTAAGGGTATGGCTAGCTGATGAGAGCTAATTAGCTCGAAATAGATCTATACTAGTCTCCCTTTATTTATTTATCAGTACAAATACAACACAAATATAAAAAGGCAACATTAAAAATAAAAATATGGTTTTCTGCCTGCATGGTCTTCTGTGATGAGCCGAAGGACAGAAAGGGGGAGTAGTGACCTTCCTCCCATATTTAGGCATACCAGGGGTTGTAACACAAATACATATACATATATATACATATACACACACACATACATACACACACACACACACAAACATATATACATATATATATACCAGGAGGCTATGGCAGTTCACTTTTGTACCATTCACACAGACATGTGTAGGGTCATCAAGCTCTAGTAGATAGAAGTTATCATAACTAAGGAAATAGAGTACTGGCCAGATGTTATTTAATATTGTTCAGATGGGTTGGAAGGATGGAAAGGAACTGAACTCTGATTGGCTCATGACTGGACTCACAAATATTTAGTCCATATAACAGTACTCGGTTCATTTTGTATCAAGGAGAGAAGCAATCTAAAACCAAAGAGAAATTTCCTGGCAGTTAGAACAATGAATCAGTGGACGACTTGCCTCCAGAAGTTGTGAATATGCCACCACTGAAAGTGTTTAAGACGAGATTGGACAGCCACTTTTCTGAAGAGTCTCCTGCCTGATCAGGGGGTTGGACTAGAAGACCTCCAAGATATCTTCTAACTCTGTTATTGTGTTGGCAAACAATACAAATGCTCAAGGCTCGGCTAGGTGCAGCTCCTAGATAAAACTTCTGCCAGCTTGCCCTGCAGAAACAACTTGTCTTTCAAGGCTTTGAAAAATCTTGACACTATTATGATTTTAATTATACCCAGCCCTCTTGGACTGGCAGTCACCCTATGAGCAAGATGGGCAGTGTCTAAATTGGATATATAAATACAAAACCCCAGGTTTGGGGTTCGCTTTTGGAAAAGATGGAGGCCAAGCCTGCTGAGCATTTGAATTCTGCTAAGCACGCCGAAGAACTTCTTTGAATCGCAGCTTTTAATCACGGCCATATTTTACCGTTCAGTGCATTCCCTTCTCCGTTCTCTTTGCATGTTCCAAAATCTCTATTGCTTATTGGTATATATGAGGAAATGGGAGGAATGGGGGACACGGAAACCTCCATTTTTTTCATCAGAGCAATGTTACAATGCGCGCATCCTCGAATGATCAAGGAGAAATTCAACCTAGGAATAAGGAGAAATTTTCTGAGAACAATCAACTGTCAACAATCAAAAGCTTTGTCCCAAAGGTGCTTTTTCAAGAGGCAACTGGACTTTCTGGTTTTTTTTTTTAATTTAAAGATATTTTGCTTCTCATCCAAGAAGCTTCTTCAGCTTCTTGGTGAAGAAACTTCTTGGATGAGAAGCGAAACATCTTCAAAGAAAAAAACCAGAAAGTCTAGTTGCCTCTTGAAAAAGCACCTTATAACGGATGGAAACGGAACAAGATCAGATTCAACCTGGAAATAAGGAGAAATTTTCTGACAGTGAGAACAATTAATCTATGGAACAGAAGTTGCCTTCATAAGTTGTGGGAGCTTCATCACTGATAACAGAGTTGGAAGGGATCTTGGAAGTCATATAGTCCAACCCCCTGCTCACGCAGGAGACCTGTACTAGGGATTCCAACCGCCAAACTGCCGACCTTGCTGACCGACAAGCTTAGTGTCTTAGCCACAAGATTTCAAGAAGAAACTGGACTGCCATCGGTCAGAAATAATATAGGGTCTCCTGCTTCAGGGGAGGGGTTGGACTAGATGACCTACAAGGTACCTTCCAACTCTATTGTTTCTGAACGGCATGATGGGAGAACCCTGAGGCGATCGCAGCCTCCAAGCGGTAAGGATTGGCTGAGCCGCGAGTTTATCCTCTTCGCGCGCCCGATGCTACCCTGGCGACCGATTCGCCCGCCTTAAAAAGTGGCTTTTCAAGCGATCGGAACCGTCCGCCCATCCTCCTTTTTTTCCCCGTGTCAAGAAGTGGCCCGGGCCCCTTGCCAATCAAACGACGATCCAATCCGATGTGGCGCATGCTTCCGTTGTGGAGTTAGCCAATCGCCTGACGAGCTTCTCCTTGGTGACGAGATTCAAACGGTGGGAAGGCGGCACCTCCACCCCACCCCCCACCCCCACCCCGCCACGAAGTGACGAAGAGTGTTAATAACACGAAACGCGGTGAGTTGCTCCGTTCTTGCTCTCTTCCCTTCGGTCCTCGGTGGAGTTTTGCTCCATTAGTCTCCCCTAACGGCCTTCCTCTGAAGTCGAGCGCGGTCCTCTTGATGTCCTTGCAGGCCTTTCCCAGCTGGAGGGGCTTTTTCGCGGCCCGTTTTGCTGCTCCCCTTCCTCGTCCCTATCTTTTGAGTCGCTGCCTTCGGCATATTCTCTTCATTTCCTCTTCCTCCTCTCCCGGGTTTGCCTTTGACGGAAAGCCGAGCCTTCCTACTCGCCGTTTGGTTCCCGCTGATGGGAGCAAGAGCCTGATTTCCCAATCCTCGCTGTAAAAGAAAAAAAAAGTGAGGGGGGAGGGGGGTGTTGGTCAACCCAGAGAAGGCCAAGAACGTATTTCAGAAGGGTCGGGTTAAGCGAGGCATATGAAGTGCTGCTCTCAGACGTTCAGGTTTTTTGGTGGAAAAGTGCTTCTGAAATACCCCATGGCTCTCTGTAGGATGCGTGGCATTGAACGTACAGAGGTTTTCCTCTTTCCCATAGCTGGCTCATAGTTCTCAACTTCGGGTTGCTGCAACTCTCATCCCCTTTACAAATCTGTATGACTGCTACTATCACTACCTGAACAAAAACCCAAGGATTTCATTGGGGCTAGATTAAAAAAAAAAGGAACACACTCTTGGGAACCAAATTTAAATCTATGTATTAGGCAAAACAATGGTAGAACCCTCTTATTTTCCAAAGGAAAAAAAAAGATGTTGACCTCACGCCATTCTTAAGAGGTTGTGCATAAGCGCACCAACGTGGCTACCATGCCTGTCCTACAGTCCCCACTTATTCGTATCCATTTCTTATATTCATAATCATGTTTATACATATTTGTTACATTATACATGCTTGACAAAATAAATAAAATTAAAGCAGCCAAATTCAAATTACTTCTCAAAAGGAAAGGATTACTGCAAAGCCCCTCAGGGTCCTACTTTTACTTAACCCCTGACCAACTTTCAATCAGGGGTTGATTTTTTTTCTTCCCACAGCAGCAGTTGGGAGCAAATACCCAACAATTATCCAGCCAGGAGCTGACATAGGGCAACACTTTGCATGCCCTCCGACATAGCTATGCATACCATAGGTTCGCCATCACAGGCATAGAGTTTCTGTTGAACCATCACTACATGGAAATAACCAAAGATATAGAGGAGTACCTTTAAAATGTCCAAGGACTGCTAAGGATATAGTATTCAGCCTGGCTAAAGGGAAGGCCTTATGAAACTTTAAAATTGGAATGGATGATAAATATGTGGTTGGAAGGGAAGTGTATGATACCTTACTTAGCCTATTTGGAAATCTGTATACCAGATTTCTAGCAAATCTGTATCCCAGATTTCTAACATCAAACCTAATGTGCACAGACTTTCCATAGAGAAGTCCAGCAATTGAGTTTTATCTAAGACTTTTTAAAGCCATGGTGATTTAGGCAGAAGCAGTCTCTTCTGCAGTATTAACAGCTGACGTAAGCCAGAGCCAGTGCTAGCTGTTTTTTATCATTGTTTTTTTATCCTTTATATAGTGTTTTCTCTCTCCTGTCAAAATCATGCCTTGTTCCCATCACAAAGTACTCCTTACTACTTGCTTAGCTCTTTCACATCAACCACTCATCCAGTTATCTTTTGCTGCATTTTAACAGTGCCCCACCCAATTATTTTTTCTTGGGGGGTGAAAAGGGAATGCTTTCCATAACTGGTGAAGCATATGACTTTTTTGCCTTTTGTTCAATAAACTCAATGCAGCATTCCCGCTTTTCTACATCATGCATCTTCTTTATAAAAAGTGACTTTTTAAACTTCTGAGGTAGATCAGGTTGGGAGATAGTGACTGAACAAAGCTTCCTGACAGGGTTTAGAAGTTGGGCTTCCATAGGCATATCCTATTTCTCTGTATGTGTTATATTCTAACAATCCAAAATGTTCTGGGTTCCTTACAGTTGCAGGGAAACTTTAATTTCAACCACTCCATATTCCCACATTTGTGCACTTTTGGGTACCCTACCCTTTGCCACATACGCCTGCTGCCCCCATCTGACCTCCACTGTCTTCTGGCCCTGGATCCAGTTCTAGGATTTCTGTAGTGAGTCTGAGATGCTGAGCCTTGTCTGCCAAAGACAGTTTGCTGAACCAGGCCTGGGAGAAGACAACAGGGTTGCGAAGCACCCTTTGTCAGTTAAGGAAGGAGAACTGGCAGTGGCTCTTTGGGCAAAGCTGGAGGCTGTTGAGAGGCATTGTTTAGAATGGTAGCATAACTGGAGGAAACTGAAGGTTGCAGGCTTCCCAGGGACACAGCATACACTCTGCAGCTCATATTGGAAGCAATTCTAGAAACCCAGCGGGTTGGGTGAGTTGAAGCTGATTGCGGCAGGGCAGAAGAAATGTGGGCCCTCATCTAACAAACCTCTCTTGCTTGATCAACTGCAGTTGGAAATAATTGATATTATCTCTATTGACAAGCAATCACTCTATCTTTGATAGCATCTTTGGTATTTCTGGACTCGAAGATTTTGTAAGAATTGTAGGTGGAAACAATGGCTAGAAGGACCTTTGCCTAGTTCAGCTGGTATGCCTATTGTATATTTACCTACTACAGGAGGACTTAGTTGTAAACAAATTCTCATCATCACCTAATTGCACCATTACAGCACATTTTACAGGGAGGCCTCGAATTATCACCACAATTGAGTCCAAAATTTCGATTGCCAAGTGAGGCAGTTGTTAAGTGAGTTTTGCCCCATCTCATAACCTTTCTTTCCACAATTATTAAGTGAATCAGTGAGGTTGTTAAATTAGTAACATGGTTAGTAAGTAAATCTGTCTTCTTCATTGACTTTGCTTATTGGAAGGTCGTAAAAAGTGACCAGATGATCCCAAGACACTGCAGCCATCATAAATATGGACTGGTTGCAGAGCATCCAAATTTTGATCATGTGACCAAGGGACTGCTGTTACAGTCGTTAAATGTGAAAAATGGTCATAAGTCACTTTTTTTCGGTACCATTGTAACTTTGAACAGTTTCTAAATGAATGGTTTTAAGTTTAGGACTACCGTATAAAACGCACCAATAATTTGAAGAGGCAAATTTTTTAAAAAAAAGTTTTGCACTCTGCAGACCTCCCCAAAAATGGCCCATTTTCCGCGAAAATGGGCCCGTTTTTTTGTCAAAAAAGGGCACGCATAGCCTTTAGGAGGCTTATAGAATGTTCCTGGGGGCTGGAAGGGGCAAAAGTGAGCCAAAAACAGTCCATTTTTTTGCTCATTTCTGTGCTCCCCAGCCCCTAGGAGCACTCGAAGCCTCCTAAAGGTTATGCATGGCCCTTTTGGTGAAGGGGGGGGGGGGTTTCAGGAAGCCAAAAATGCTGTATTCAGTGTATAAGATGCACCCAGATTTTCAGCCTCTTTTGAGGAAAAAAGGTGAGTCTTATACTCTGAAAAATACGGTACCTGTTTATTGGATTGCTCTTAAAAATAATTTAAAAACTATAATTGGTTCATAATAGTGACTTGTATACTTTGATGCTTAGCAATGGGAACAGCTGATATTTGAAGAAATTAAAACAAGGGAAAAATATATCATGAAGACAGGCTGTGGTGAATAGTTAGATGAAGATCTAAATTCTATAGAATATGATTTGCATTGAAGAAAATAATTAATTTTTGCAATTCTCCTTTCTAGTGAATTAGGTGTTTGTTAGAAACCATACATGGGTGACATGTTCTGAGAGCATTGAGGCACATATTTTGATATATGCTGTGACATCATAATATGCATCAGTTAGATAAACAGCAGGGCGAAAGTGATATTTTTATTTGGTATGATTCTGTTTCAAGTTGTAGAGGTGAAAATTTTTCAAAAGCTTTTTTCCCATAGAGTCAGTTGATGAATACTGTGGTTGATTCATCTTAGGTAAAAGATAAGATACTTGAAGAAGATATAAAGTGTTGTTTGAGTTGAACCATTCATAGGTTGGTGAAATCTCAAGGATTATTAAAGTAATAAACATATCTTATAATAATTGCAGGTTTTGAAGAAAATTGAAATAATAATGGATGAGAAAATTGGCTTTTATTAGGTTTACAGTATTGCTATCATCACTATTTCATAATGGTTTATAGTGCATCTTTGAGTGTGATATCAGCATATAGAAATTCATTCCTAGAGAAAATCATATTGGTGATGATTGTTAGTGGACTATATATTTAAGGTTTGTGCCAAAACAAAGGTAATTTAGTTGGTATATTTTAAATAATACACAGAGATCCAAAATCAAGACTCTTAGAATATATTGAGAAACACTCACTTTTGCACAGGTATAGCAAATTTCCTTTACAGGGTGATTTAATTAATTCCAATGTTTCTTAATGTAATTTATTAGGTTCATATCCTATTTTTTCTTTAGTCAGTATAGTATTCCTCCAATTTATTTAAAAGCTCAAATCAGTGTTACATTCCTCCAATTTATTCCCATAACAATGACCCCGTGAGGTGGTTTGTGCTAAAAGAACGAAAAACTCAAAGTCATCAAGCGAGATGTGGTAATCTTGGGTCTTTCCATTGTCTGCCTAACACTTTTAAGACGAATTCCTGGCTGGCTCAGTAATTCTGGGAGATGAAGTCCACAAGTCATAAATTTCCCATCCCTGCTTTAAATCCTGCATTATGTTGGTTCTTTGGTAAGAATAACAAGCTGTTTTATCTATAGAGCATAGCTATAATTATAAGGTTCTTATTTATTAAATGTCTGATTTGGATATACTTAATTAGTGTATCCAGTTGAGTGATCTAAACATTCTTACTGGATGAAAATAAGGACATAGATTTAATCATGGTTTCTATGGTTATCCTCAGATTTTGCATAACTGGGACCATTACGAATCATTTTAGATGTTAGCATTGCACTTGAGTTAGTGATAGAAATAGTTAAAATCTAAATTTGATCGTTGTAGTGGCAGAAAGGTCTTAGTGGTTTATGGAAATAAGTCTTGTAATAAACATAGATGATATGTCATATTCCTTAACACCTTTCATTTTGCAGCCTATTCTGCAATCTTTTCTCCCCTTCTGTGTTCCTACACGTGGGTGCCAACTGAGAAAAACATTTGATCTACCTATTATAATTGGCTTTTGTCCATGCTGGTTTTTGTCACAATATATTTATATATTTTTTGGAGTGTAAGACACACCTTCCTGCCCCCAAAAGAGGGTGAAAATCTGAGTGCATTGTATACACTGAATACAGCATATTTGGCCTCCCCAAAACGGGCCTGTTTCGCAAAAATGGATGCGCAGAGGGTTTGGGAGGCCTGCAAAATGCTCCTGGAGGCTGTGGAGGGCAAAAACGAGTGACAATGGGCCCGTTTTTCACAAAATAAGGCCTTCCAAATTCTTTGCATGCCCCATTTTTTGTGGAAAAACAGGCCCGTTTTTGTGAAAAATGGGCTCTTTTTTGCTCTTTTTTGCCCTTCCCAGCCCCAGGAGCACTCTACAGGCCTCTCAAATCCTCTGCATGTCCTGTTTTTGATCTCCCAGACCCATCAAGTGTCACATTTTTGCCCTCTCCGGCCCCCAGGAACACTTTACAGGCCTCCCAAACTCTCTGCATTTTTTGTGAAAAATGGGGTGTCCAGAGGATTTGGAAAGCCTGCAGTGTGCTCCTGGGGACTGGGGAGGGCAAAAACTTTTTTAAAAAATTTATCTCTTCAAAATCTTGGTGCATATTATACTCTGGTGCGTCTTACAGTTTGGAAAATATGGTATTCTAAATGTATTTACCACCCTAGAGAGGGAACACTATAGTGTGTCATCAGGAAGTGTGCCAATTGAAATCCAAAAAGCATTTGTTTGTTTCCAAACTCTTGCAAGTCCATATTTGTTCAAGATGCTAGGATCAGTTAAGTCAAGGGAGTGATTTGTTTGTGAAAAAAATCATTCAATCAGAGAAACAAACTGAGCAAAATCTTTTATTGCCAGTGGGAGAAGTTGCCTAACACTGTGGTGGTGTAAATGCAAATTATGTTTCCTCTCGCCTCCACACGAGTGAGATTTGGGACATTAGGTCTGGTGTTGGTATAAAACTATGTTTCTTAATTCTTGTGTGCAAGTGTGGGAATGCTTTGTCGAGAGCAGTAGCAATATTGCTTAATTTTCAAGGATTATTAAGATAGTCTGAAAGATTTTGTGTCTTCATATGCATATGCAATTAAGTTAGAAAATGAATGTGAGATTACTGTTGACATTTGCTTTCCAAATTGTTTTCATTTCAACTCACAGTGGTGGAGTTGTTTATAGGATTATGTTATGCTTATTGTCATTGCCCAGTATGAGTAAAAGAGTAGTGTTTTCTTAGCCAATATGCTAAGCTTCAAATCGCTTTAAAATTACGTATATTAAACAAAATAATGTATTGGCTAAATTGCAGAGTAATAGATAACGATCAAGTATTGTTGATACTTGAAAGATATAATCTAAACATATATCCCATCTTTTTCTTTATGGATTTCCCTGGCTATAATCCACCAAGCTAATGACAACAGAGCTTGATACACTTTGAGTCTACAAAACCAGATGTGATTGTCAAGCATCTACCCCAATGTATACTGTGGGTCACATTTCACTGTTATAGATTGAAAGGTGAATAGGCCTGATTTCTTGTAAGACTTTGATGGATGTCTTTGAAAATATCATCACTACAGTCTCAGTTCTTACAATCCGGTTACAATGAATCACATAAAATTAATATTCATCTGATTCAAGATTAAGGTCTAAGTGCCTAAAATATCCTAATAATTTGCTTTCCACAATATGGAAAAATAACTGGACCATATCAAAATCCATATGACTGTAAATCAGTTTTATAATAATCCAATGTTATTCTCTATTAATATTTTTGGGGGGCAGCCTGCTACCATTTTCCTCATTCACTTATATTTTCTGCCCCAGCTTCTTATGAACTATCTACATTATGGAAGAGCCTATTGAGGAATTTTATGAATGCAGAAAAAGATCCACAAGATAAAAATCCATTTTATCCAACACTAGATAAATTTCATTATTTATAACAATTCGTAACAAAACATTAGCATCAACGTTTCTTTTTAAATTCTTCATGCAATGATTTCCCCCCCTGTTTTGATCAAGTCTGGTATTTCAGTTACTACAGTTCTTAGTTCTTATGTCTCTGCAATGTGTGGAAGCAAAGACATCAATCCTCAGTTATCAGAAAATTGAATATGTTTGCGTGTATTAAGAATGCAACAGTGTGGCTGGTTCTGCATATGAATTAATTTTAATGCAAGGGGAATCATATTGTCTATTTACTGTATATTCTAATAAATTAACACAAACTGGTCTTCATTATTCAATATTTTCAAGAAGGAAAAACAGTCAAGATTTTTAGAAAAAAACCTCAGGAAAAATATTGAGATGTAGAAATGACTATTAAGGAGTGTGCTTTATTTTTTTCCCCCAAGAAGAGGTAGGGAAACTGCTAGCACTGAACAGAATTGTTTGAGTGAATAAAAACACCAGTCAGAAAAGAGGCTGAACAAGAAGAGCTACACTAGCTAACTTTAGCAAATTAATGAAGGAAAACAAATCTCAACAACAGATTAAACAGAAGAGTCAGTCATTCCCAATTTACAAATAATGTCTACTGTCTTCGGACTCCAAGAAGTTGGAGAAAATCAGGTTTGCCAAGTGAAAGTAAATCGCCAAACAGTCTAGAAAAGATGGTTAAGCAAGAATGACTCAAAAAGAAGTGACCGCCTTTGTCAGCTCTTCAAAGTAGACAAGGTCAAGAAAGAGGTAGTATTAGGAGTCTTTAATACACTATAATGAGGTTTAGATTATTGCAACAGACTCTTGAAAGCTTGTCAAAGCCCCTTTTTATTTCTTTTTATACTTGACCCAATCAAGGTGGAGCTGTTTTCAGGTTTTTTTCCCCAGGCTTCCTACTTTCTCAGGAATCAGATACCTTTTCTGTAATGGTTCAGCATTCTCCTCCTACTTACATACCTTCTTGTCCGGCAGGATCAATGAAAAATATGTGCTCAGAGATAAATGGACTTTATTTAAGAGAATGAAAGTTTGATGTCTCTATTAAACAGAGCTCCTCTCCTCTCCCTTCAGAGCAAATGGATGCAGTCGTTAGTTACACCTCTACAAAAAGGAAAAGAAACAATTAATTTTTAAGAGCAGAATTATTTCCTTTTCCATTAAAGTGACTATTACAAAGAAGTAGAAATAAAGGAAGATTTGAATGTTTTTTTTTTCCTAGCAAAACATCAGTGATACATTTAGTAGTAGATTTAAAAAATATATGACATTTTTTATCTCTCACATCCTAGATTGTATACTTTTGATTTAGATTCTGAATGAGGATGGATTGGGAGAGGCAAATGTGGCAATTCTGTGAAGTGGCTTTGTACTGCGTCAACTGTTTGCTTTTGCAACTTTTCCCGTCTTAGTACAGCAGGAGTAGATTGTTAATGTGCTCCCTTGCCAGAAAACCTGAATGTGTATGTTACATGTGATTATGCCACATTCTCAGAAAAGTTGCTTGGCTGGCTTTGTGGGAACACAGAAAATATTGCATTAGAAACTAAGCTAGGCAAATGCAAATATTTCCTACCAAGTTACTTATTTTTTTAATGTACAAATTAAAATGATTTAAATTTCATTTAACTGAATTCTTAGTATATGTGATGAATAAAGCAGAATTGGATAGATCTAAATTATTCTATTTTACTGAAATGTATAGCATTGCAATGTTTTCGCAATTAATTATTTCTGTAAAATACTGGTTGTAAAGTTATCCCGGGTTCTTTTTAAAGCAAAAGTTAACCATTCATATTTTTAGAAAGCTCTGTATTTAATATGACTTTTCTTTTTCTAGAGATGCAGGAAGATGATTTGAGTGAAAAGGGTCTGTTTGTCGCATCTATTATGAGTAGAGTTAGAGACTTAAAAAACAAATGTAAACATGAAGATAATGTTACAGATGAACTTAACTTTACTAAAGTATCAACTGATACAACAGGTATGTCACGCTTTAGCTAAAGTAAAGATCAACTGAATAGAAGAATTCCTTCTCCCCCTCCCCATGTTTATTTTCTTCAATTTTTTTTAACAAATTATGTTCAGTGGACATGTATTAAATTTCTTCTGACAGTTAAAAATAAATGTACTTTCTATTACTTTCTATTTTCCCTCCAATATTTTTCTAAGGTAGCTATATGTTTTTGTATTGACACTTGTTTAACTTTGTTCCTCGAATCTTAAAGATTTAAGTAATACTTATTTTTTAATAGCCAAATATAGGAAACATTTGTTTATTTGTCAGTTAATGACTTCAGCTGGAATGACCTATTTTGAAATATGTTGCCTATTCATTCGCTCTGTATTATTGTACATACATGAATACGCGCACAGAGAGAACTTCCAGTGGTCACTAGATATTTTGGGTTTCTTTCAACCAATTTGATTACCAAACCTCTACATTTCTGGGGGTAATGCATCTTCATATTTAATAAGAAATAATTACATTAAAAAGCATTTAAATATTAGCATTTAAACTTAAATGTTTAAGTTGCACTATCTGATGTTGTTATGTAATGCACAAAACCACCAGTCCCTCTTCACAATTGTTGCATTATAAATTAAAATAATAACCTGGATATATAATAGAAATTGTTACACACACATACACACACACACACAGACCTGTTTGTAGATTTGATTACTATTTTGTGAGGAATCATTTCCTATATTAATTTTGAAGATGAATTTGGTCTTTTTGACAGTGTTTTTTGTTTGTGTGTTTTAGATAATTCTGGAACTGTTAATCAGATTATGATGACTGCTAATAATCCTGAAGATTGGTTGAGTTTCTTACTCAAAATGGAGAAAAGGGGCACTTTTCAGACTGACACAAGCTTACTAAATAGATTGATTGGTCGTTACAGCCAAGCAGTTGTAGCACTGTCAGCAGAAAAATATAGCCAGAATGAAAATTATGCTCATATTCTGGTTAGATTTGCAGAACTGAAAGCGTAAGTATTTGCAATCTGGGGAAAAAATTCAAATGGACTCACGTTGATAGTGTTTTACACAAAACCATGCTTATTTTAACTATGTTTTATTGAAGTCATAAAAGAGTACATCTTTTAGGAAAGCAAAATAATCCTGAGATTTCAATTTTAATTGCTTCTGTTTTGCTGCTTTTGCTTTTGCCCTTGCATTTCTGGATTAGAGGCTTTGACTTTACACAGACCCCATCTAGAACAGTGATAGGTTGCTACTGGTTTGCACCAGTTTGGACAAACCAGTAGTAGCAATTGGGAATGTGTCGCCGAACTGGTAGGGACAACAGGCTGGCCATGCCATGAACCGGTTCCCCGATCGCCCATGCCGTTGCTGGCATGGGTTTTTTTTTGTGTAATTTTATAATGTTCTGCACATGTGCAGAACAATTTACAGGCATCTGTGCATGCGCAAGCAACGTGCGGCGTGCAACCGCGAGCGAAGCGAGCAGCATGCGGGTGAAGCGAACCGGCAGTAACGCCGGCAGCAACCCAGCCCTGATCTAGAACATAAGCTACTCCTGCTATATCAGGCCCATCTTAACTCAACTTTTTATTTTACATATCCAGCCTCTAAGGTAGGTGGAGGTGGAGACAATTTTATGTTTCCATTGTTCCTCTGCAACTGGTGTTTAGAGGCATCTTTTCCTCAGTCTGGAAATTTTAAGCCATCAAGACTTGTCAAATTTCATGGCTTCCCATCTAATCCAAATTGACTCGGGGGTGGTGGTGGTATAATAAAACCAAGAATTAAAATACTTCTGTACAATAAAATCTATCTTCAACAAACTACCTCATATATACAAACACATCAGTAATGTATGACATAAATTCTGATCAAAAGTCAAACAATTTCCCTGTGAGTGAATCACTGATTGTCTTTAATCAGTTTATCAACCTTCCTGATATGACACTTGTCTGTTGCTGTCACTCACCCCTCCACTTTGTATGTGATTACACAGCTCTTCTTGGTTCACCATTTTCACATTGTTTGGGACCAACAACCTAGAATACTTACAAAAATTCAACCTATTACTTAAAGCATAGGAATGGGTACTTATTGCAGGCTTCTACTTCCAAAGAGTAACAACATAAGCCTCTTGCTTCCCATCCAATGAAGTGACAGAACAATGCTAAAGAACATGACAGATATTCTGCCACACCAGTACCACCATCTGTGGACAATTTATAACATTGGAGGCATTTGTCATGCAACCTTTGCATGTGTAAAGTTATGTAGTTATTCTGCCATAATTTCTATTATTTAATCTTTACATAACTTGATTGCAGTTGCTTTTTGACTGATCATTCATCCTGTTCAAAATGATCCTTCTGGAGCTCTTCAGAATCACATTACTTTTCGCCACCCCAAAGAGATGGTGTCATTTGCCTACTTGCCCAATTCACTGTTTATTGTTAAATCATGATAATTAAAAGCCACTTAAAAACTAAAACAGTGACTCCATTTAATCACTTTCATTAATATTTTCTGACAGTTTATTTGTATTTTTATGTTATGTACTGCATATACAAATTCTTATAAAGTTCTGTACCTTCTATCCCTTAACCACTAATTCAAATGCTTTTGAATATTCAAGTAAGCAAAGCTGATAGGGTGATCCCCAGCATTACATTTATTGAAGCTCTCAGAAAGTCTCCAAAAGTCTGGGGAGGCACGAGTTACAAAATTCCCTCCTTTTTCATTTAATTGCTCAAAAGTCTGATTTCATGGAGGAAGACTATTCGACAGGAAAAGGAAAAAACCTACTTCTTGGCCTTCCTTTCTTCCCTTCAGTAGAAAAGTAGAAGTAGAAAAGACTTATCATAATTTACGGAGTATAAGAAGCATCCTTTTTCCTCAAAAAAGAGGCTGAAAATCTGGGTGAGTCTTATACACTGAATACAACATTTTTTGCCTCCCAAAACCCCACCCACTTCCCCAAAATGGCCGTGCATAGCTTTTAGGAGGCTTTTAGAGAGCTCCTGGGGGCTGGGGAGGGCAGAAATGAGCAAACATTGGGACGTTTTTTGATCAATTTTGTCTCCCCCAGCCCCCAGGATCACTCTATAAGCCTCCTAAAGGCTTTTCATGCCTTTAAAAAAAAAACAGGCCCGCTTTCACAAAAAACAGGCCATTTTTGGGAGGTTTGTAGAGTGCAAAAAGTTTTTTAAACATTTGCCTCTTCAAAACCTTGGTGCGTCTTATACTTCGGTGCGTCTTATATTCCGAAAAATATGGTAGGATGCACAGAAAGCAGGCATTCAATAGGTTGATTGTTATTGGAAGAGGTAGTCTTGACAATATCTAATGTCAAATTTTAAGGATTTGACATTAGAAATTTTTATTGCGCATTTCGTTGTTTTTGCCACCTCTTTCTCAATTTCTTCCACATTTTTAGCTCCTTTTGTTTTCCTCATTAGGATAGAGTATCCATTTTGTGGCGGCTTCCTGAACACTACGGTACTAGAAATCCATGGTAGCTCATGCTTGGATTTGGTTGATCATATGGAATTATTGTGGAATATATTCTATTGAGCCTCAGATGCTACTTTAAATAACATTTGCTGGCTTTGAGTAAGCACAACTGGATATGATACTTCTGTTAGGGACCACTGTGCTAGGGATATAGGCAAGAATGGAAGGTGAAAAAATTCCAGGGAAAAAGTAATAGTGAAACAGTTCTGTACTGTTACCAAAAAACCCAGATGGATGTGTCCGATGTCACCCAAAGTTAAGTTCGATCCGAAGGATATACCTTTACGGTATGAAGAAGATAGTTTTGCGTAAATGTTATAGCTCCTGCAATCCTGTAAGGATTTTATTTATTTTTTAAAACCATATGTAACATTTTTTCTTTCTGAATTAATCAGTGTTGTATTGGTTTTTTTATTTTTATTTGCAGTATTGAAGAACCAGAAGACGCACGTGATCAATTCCATCTTGCTAGGCTGAACTGCAAGAAATTTGCTTTTGTCCATGTAGCTTTTGCACAATTTGAACTCTCACAAGGTTTGTAGGAACAGGTTTATAGTTAAATGTAGATTTGCTGCTATTTAGCCTATTTTAGCCATGTAGAGAGATTCAACTGTGCAGTTATAGTCAATGTTTTTTCTTCTAAGTTATTTGGTTAGGTAGGAGACCACATTGATTACAGAATGATTAAATGTTTTTTTTTTCTTTTTAAAGGGAGTTTCCAACGAATTTTACACCAAAGCAGACAAAATTAGAATAGACGATGCCTTTACTGTAACTTGAACATCATACTGTCCTGTCCTTATTCTGTATTTTTTCACTTCACTACTTCTCCAATGCATTGAAAGTTCAACTGATCAAAAGGAAACTGTTTTTAATTGCGGCATAAAGATATTTTTGCTGTGCAGTGCTTGGATAGCTAAAAATTGAAATAGTGAATAGAAATAAAGGTGGCAGTTCTATGTAATATTTAATAAATAAATACTTTAAATATTTCTATAAAATATGAAATAATGTATTTAATATAATTCTTTAAATTGCATTTATTTCTTTGCAGGATGTATATCTCATCTTTATTTTATATAATTCAAAATGGTATACATAATCCTCCCATTTCCTATTTTATCCACCAGAGCAACCCAATTAGGCGGGTTGAATTAAGAGAATAACTGGCCCAAAATCACTCCACATGCATAAAGGAGAACTAGAACTCAAGCTTCAATTTTTTATCTCAGCCCTTAACCACCTGCCAAACTGGCGCTCATATTTAAATAATTTAGTTTAATATGAAACTTTCAAAACAACTACATTAAGATCTTAGAAAAATACTGATACACACACACACACACCACACACACACACACACACACACACACACACACATATATATATATATATGTGTGTGTTGTATTTGTACTGATAAATAAATAAAGGGAGACTAGTATAGATCTATTTCGAGCTAATTAGCTCAACGCAAATATAAAAAAAAAGGCAACATTAAAAATAAAAATATCGTTTTCTGCCTGCATGGTCTTCTGTGATAAGCCGAAGGACAGAAAGAGGGAGTAGTGACCTTCCTCCCATATTTAGGCATACCAGGGGTTGTAACACAAATACACACACACACACACACACACACACACACACACACACACACACACACACACACACACACACACATATATATATATATTTTAAATCTTAAATAAAGGAAATACAAGTAATCCTCACTATTTTGCAGGCTATAAGTCTCACCTTCCCCCCCCCCCACCCCAAAAAAAGAGAGTGAAAAATCTGGGTGCGTCATATACTTTGAATATAGTCGCCTGGAGAAGCGGGAGGTGAAGCGGGCACTGTGTAGGAGGCGAGGTGTAAGACAAGATGGCTTGCTGTTCGGACTCCCGCTTCCCCAGACAACCCAGTCAGTGGTTTCTGCTCCTGGCCTGGGAAATAGATCTGGCCAGGAGGAATTCAAGTCCCATTTTTGCAATTGGAGAAGAAAAAAAGCATTTCAGGCACTGGGTGATCCCTGCAGCCTGGAACTGCCTGCTGCCTGAAATGCTCTTTTTCCTCCCCGATTGCCAAAATGGGGCTTGCATTCCTCCTGGCCAGATCCATATCCCAAGCCAGGAGCAGAAGCTGACCGCCCTCTAACTGGGTTGTCTGGAGAAGGGGAAGGCTGAGCAGCGAGCCACCTTGCCTTACACCTCTCACACAGCTCCCGCTTCACATGTCCCTTCTCAGACGGTTCTAGGCAGCTGAGATCTCCGTGTTGCCACTTGAAAACGCTGCTTTTGCGCTCTCTGCCCCACGGAACCGCCCGAGAAGAGGCTGCTGAAGCGGGACCTGAAATCCCCCCAGATCTGTCATGCAGTTCTAATTGCTACTACTGCTATTGCGCCCAGCTACCAGTGCCAGGCTCCAGGGAGACTCACGTTCTTGCACTCCCACATTCTGAACTTTTCTTTCCATCCTGCGTTTCTTTCACTAGCCAAAATCCCAATGATGGCAATAGCTTTTTCCGGAGACAAAGTGGAGATCTAGGGTCCTGAGAAAAGCCTTCGCGCAGAGGAGATTGGTCCCTTCCCTTGCTACACCTCCCCACCCCAATCCTCCCGGATCTGTTATGCAGCAAAGAGATACGGCAACAAGTAGTAGTTCTTTGTTAAATACTTTGACCTTGGGAGCCAGACAGGATTGGTTCTGATTAGATGAAGATTTCTAGGGAAGTCTGTTGCTTTAGGTTAGATTGGGAAATCAAAGGGCATCTTGGAAGATGATTTGGTGCTGCTGCGAAGAAAGTTGCATTGGGATATCCACATAATTGCATAATAGGAACTCAACGCAGGACATTTTTTTTCTTATTATTTTCAAAAATACGTGATTCTTTTTTTTTTTTGGAAAAATAAAAGGACTGTTATCTTTTATTAGGAAATGTCAAGAAAGCAAAACAGCTTCTTGAAAAAGGTGTAGAATCAAGAGCAGTTCCAGCAGAAATGTTAGAAATTGCTCTACGAAACTTATACTTACAAAAAACACAACTACTTTCTGTTGAAGAAAAAGAAAATTTGTCAGGTGAGCCATAAACTGTTGATCATTTGAATTTTAATTAAAAGAATTATAACTTGGGTAAGTAACCTCATTCTGTTCTAAGCTAATCTTGTAGACTTTAGAATTTTCATATAAAGTTTGACATTCGCTTCACTGGAAAATTAAACACTTAATATATACTACAGCTATTTAGAAAATAACTTATTTTGAACAAAAAATGGCTCACATTTTTAATGTATTCATTCAAATGTAGCAATCATAATTCCTGTCAGGGTAATGAAGATTTAATAGCTGACCAGCTAATGTAATTCTGTAATGCTGTAATGATGATGCAATGGTAGTAATGAGTCAGCAGGGTTATTTGACTTACCACTTTAAGAGTCTGTATTATAAGAGACGCCCTGTTGGGGCGTATCTCTGTTTCCATGTGTGCTTCAGTGCTATAGTTGATGAGGGATTGCCTGACTTTGTCTAGTACGTGCATGTATATATTCCTTGTAGCTAAACCACTATTTGAAAGACAAAGCTCTGTTTACTGTATTTGGCTCCTGGGTTGTCTCAAAATGGTCAGTGTGTGAACACTCTGACAATTCTAACTTTCATTTTATTGCCTACAATGCTTGTGACTTGGTTAACTCTAATTAAATTGGATGTTTAGTACGCACAAACCTATGAATTATAGATAGAGGGAAATTTACTTTAAAATCTATACAGGTAATCCTTGGTTTATGTCTGTTCGTTCAGTAAGTTAGGACAGCAATGTTCCAATGCCTGGAGGTATCATTTAAATTTGATGTACAATTTGGGGATCTCACTGGACTCTCAGCTCCTCCATGATGAGCAGATAGAAACTGTAGCCAAGAAGATCTTTGCACAAAGAGCACCGGCGGGGCCCCCACTACAACATCATGGCCACCATGACCAACAAGACAATTGTGCTTGTCATGGGCAAGGAGGGCATCCATGGTGGCTGCATCAACAAGGAGTATTACGAGGTGGACAACCACCAGTAGCCTACGAGACCACCTACTGCCACCAGTAGCCTCCCACCGTCCAGTACGATCCCACAGAGTTGGCCTCCTCAGGGTGCCGTTGGCCAGACAGTGTCAGCTGGTGACCCCCAGGGGGAGAGCCTTCTCTGTGGGAGCGCCTTCCCTCTGGAATGAGCTGCCCCCGGAGCTTCGCATAATCCCTGACCTCCAGTCCTTCCGATGCGCCCTAAAAAATTGGCTTTTCCAGCAAGCCGGCCTGGCCTGTTAATTTTATCTCGTTTTTTAAATGTTATTGTCCTATTAATTGAGTTTGTTTTTTGGATATGTATCTAATTTCTTTTTAACTTTTGTGATATGTGTTTTTTAATGTTGTACGCCGCCCTGAGTCCTTTGGGTGAAGGGCGGCATATAAATCCAATCAAACAAACAAACAAACACTTGCATCGGTCGCAGTATTAACCCTGCTGCTGGTCCCATCTGTGGTACTACTGATGGAACGGTGTGAGGACGTCAAGACGGCAGTAACCACCTGGGGCGCCCGACCTTGCCACTGCGGGACCAACCCTGGCACACGATTGACCCTTATTCCAACTTTTCCTCCTCATGGCCTCTCCTTCCTCCTCTGCTTCTCCTGTTTTTTTTCTAATGCCTCCACTCTGCCCCAGATCCCCCTCCTGCCCTCCATTTCTTTTTTGCCATTTTTTTCTATCACAAATCCTTATTGCTGGTTGTTACAAGGTGTAGCTTTTTTGACAAAGAAAACTATATTGGAACAAGAAAAAATAAAAATGAATTGAATTCTAAGAAGATCTTTGCACAGCTTCGTCTAGTATGTTAGTTGTGCTTTTTGCAAGATCAGGGGTCCTTTTAGCAGTTCTTCATGCATTAGATATATCACATCTCAACATAGACCGCCCAGAATCTTCAACTTTAAATTGTTTTTAGTATTTTATAAATTGTCCAGAATTACTGGGAATTGGGCAGTGCATACATTTAATAAATGAATAGATACATATGTTTAATTTTACTCATTTTCTGTATGCTGCATCATTTTTTTTTTAATTTTAGTAAGGGGAAGGAGCAAGAAATATGGAAGCATTGAAAGCCTGCTCCCAAGCACTGGATGTTTTTATTTAGCTATATGTTATCAAGTATTATATATGTGTTTTAGATTCTGTACAAATGGGCATGCACATGACACTTCATTCCTGCATTAAACCCAATGCGTATTTTTTGGATATCCTGCATGGAATATAATAAATGTGCCAAGATGCAATTGCTTTAAGGTGTTCCTGATAGGTGCCTTATGCCAGTCCTCATGCAGTTTATACGTTTTGCCCTTTGAATCCCATCACTACAGAGCACTACTAGGTAATATGGATTTTAGAAGAATGAGGATAATGTTGATTGATTTAGAGTGATCTAAGTGTAATTATGAATTATGATGTGACCTTATTTCAAATCCTAAAATGTTATTCAACATGCCTTACTTGCTAGAAAATGATGAGTAAACTTCTTAAAGTTCTTCATGGTGCTATAAAATATATTAAAACATGTATTCTGAAACATTGTGAATTTTATTGTAATGTTTAAATGTAGAGTGTTCAGCAGAGATTGGCTAAAATATTTTTAATTTAAATTACATATTTACAGGACCAGACTTGCACAATATAATTGGAAACTTGCAGAATAAGAAAAAAACCGCTGATTTTAATGAGATCACTACCAGTATGCCCAGTTTTTTCCAGGGGTAAGTGGATTAAAATATTACACAACGTTCTTTTTGTTCTAGCTTCAGTCACCTTGATACAACTGCACGTCTCATGTTTTCATTTTAGAGAGAAAGATGATCCCTTGAGAGAGGCTGAATTGGTTTTTGGTGGACGCAAACCATTAACACAATTAAATAAGTCTAATCAGGTAGAACACTTTATGTTTCTATAAATATTCCGCAAATACAACATATTCTTTATGCTTCTGTTATATTTACTTATTGATCTCTATTTGATCATTTCCATTGTATTTTATTATTTAGAAATGTATGTTTGGGAGAGTTCCTCTTCAATTAACAAATGAAAGTGAGAGTAATACAAATGAATCACTGAAGGTGGAAATTCCTACTGTTGTAAAGAGGTATGAAACAATGAAACTGGCTATAGAGAAGTATTTTGGGATATTGACAGGAAAGAGTATCCTGTGTGTACCTTGAAGTTGAAAGGACAGAGTACTCAGTACATTGGCTTC
Source organism: Natrix helvetica (assembly GCF_964273705.1). Taxonomy (NCBI): domain Eukaryota; kingdom Metazoa; phylum Chordata; class Lepidosauria; order Squamata; family Natricidae; genus Natrix; species Natrix helvetica. The sequence continues at coordinate 171,887,758 of NC_138552.1, forward strand.
AGACTAGAGTTCCTGTGTTGTATAGAATAGCATGAGCAAGCTAGGTTGCATTTGTGGCTTGCTAGCTGATATGAGAAAACGAAGCTAATAGTTTAATCCACACCCCTTCTCTTACCAAATGTTCCTTGAAAAGCCTTGATTAACCAAGTAAATGATGGGCAGCAGAAGCCAAATATCTATGGTCAAATTTCTGGTGATGACCAGACCAAATGGAAGTTTCAGTCTTGAACTGAAGGGTAAAGAGGATGAATTAATGAAGGAATGAAAGGAAAAAATGACTGGGTGATTTTGGGCCAGTCAGTTTCTCTTAGCCCATTCATCCCACAGGGTTATTGTGGGGAAAATGAGGAAGAAGGAGTATTGGTATGTTCACCACCTTGAGTTGTAGATGAAGGAAGATGGAATAAAATAATAATAATAGATTTTTAGATATCTGCAACATTAGTTACATTTGTTTGTGGAAGGGGAAGGATGTAATAGATTTACTTTTAATTTCTTTTCCTCATGCTTTCTAATTTTTTGGCTTACTATTTCTTACTCCTTGTTAGTGGCTTGTATAACATACTTATCCTGAAAGGGAATAGATGTGTATGTAAGAAGCAATTAAATTTTCTTTGGGATAATGTATTAGGTGTTAAATGCTTATGGTGAATAAGACAAAATACCAGAACAATTGGGTCTTTTTTCATGTCTCCCCCCCCCCCCCCCCACATGTAGTGGACAGGGAAGGAGCAGATAACTTTCCAGACCTCTGAATAGCTTTAAAATTTTTGCTTAGATGTAAGTACAACTCTGGGGCACAAATTACTCTATTACAGAGTAATGTTTCAAACTCATTTACTTCTAAAAGAAAATTTTGAATTAGGATTGTGAAAGGGCAGAAAGGATTACAAAGACAAACCCAAGGCCACAGGGTTTGGAAAATTTCTATTGAACTCTATTTGTTTTAAAGTGTTTGGATTAATTTAATAAAAAAAAGTGCTAAATTGAGACAGTTTGGCTATCTTTTTTTTTTTTAATAGTTACTAGTAGCTTGTTTTTTTGCTAATTTTTTGAGTACTGTTGCTTGTTTGGAACCTTGTAATTAAAATTTAATATTCTGGGAAACTAGGCAAACATCTGGAACTAATCTGATCCAGCTACTACAGCCTGAATCAAAACCTAACCAAAGTGGTCCTTATGTGCCCAGAGACTTGAAGGTAATAGAATACTCGGTTTCATGTCTATTGTTATCATTTATAAAGTTGCAAGAAGAAGAGTAAAAGGCATAGAATTTGATTGTGTAAATTGTGGGGAACTGCATCTAGAAATTACAGATACAAATAAGAGACGCCTGGGGAGGGGGCGCAGATATCAAAGTTCTAATTCTGGATGGAAAATCTGCTTCTTGATGTCCTTTCTCCACCCAGGAACATGGGGAAAGGGTTTCCTGCTGCTGACTCCTACACATAGAGAACATTTTTGTGGGGAAATGCATCTAGACGTTACTAAATGCCCCAACTGGGACATTTAATATCGCAGAGAAAATAGCAGACTTCTGCTTGCAATGCTCAAAAAAAATATTTTTTTCTAGCAGATGTGGGCCTTGATACGTTCAAACACCTCTTTCCTTTATCAAGAAAATGGGATGGTAACTGAAGGAAAGTCTTTCTTGCAGATGTTCTAGCTAGAGTAATTGTTAAATGTGGCTTACACTGCAAATGAAGAGCTTTACTTCAGCCATCCTTGGCTGTTGGGCAGACCAGTCGGCCCACAGTTGGACATCTCCATTCTGCATACAATATTGATCCATGATGGCAAACCTATGGCACGCGTGCCAGAGGTGGCACACAGAGCTCTCTCTGGGCACACGTGCTGTTGCCAGCTGGCTTTCACAAGTGCCTGAAAATGGGCCGTTTTTCAGGCCTTTTCAAGCATGCGCATGCCGACCAGCTGATCTTCAGGTTTCCGGTGCTCCGGTGCACATACATGCACACAAGCTATAGACCATTTATTTTTCTCTTCTGTTGTGTCCGATTCCTGGAAACTGCCTAGACAAGTCCCTGTAGTTTTCTTGCCAAGGTTTTTCAGAAGTGGCTTGCCATTGCCTCCTTACTAGGGGTAAGAGAAAATGACTGGCCCAGGACTGACTTTGTGCCTAAAGCAGGACTAGAATTTACTCTTCTCCTGATTTCTAGCCTAATGTCTTAACAACTGCACCAAACTGGCTCTAATAGAAAAAAATACCGTGTTTCCCCGAAAATAAGACTGGGGCTTATTGTCTTATTTTCTTTTCACCCCCTGCCACAAATTTTGCTTGGGCCTTATTATTGGGGGGGGGGGGGGCTTATTGGTTTGGAGTTGCCGGGTGGCTGCTCTCTTGCGAGCGGGCGCCTGAAGAGCCGGGCACAGCCTCAGGGGCACAGGCTGTGTTGCACTGTTGCAGCAGCACAACAAAGCCTTCATGAGATGACCACGCTCATGAGCAGCCGCCCAGCAACACCCCTTTCCAGCCGGGCAGAGTGCCACTCACCGACCCAGTAATACCCCAAAGGCGCTAAGTCATTTGGCGCTCTGCCCGGCTGGAAAGAGAGGTTGCGCAAGCACTTGTTCTGCCTCCAGCTTGGTGCCTCCCTGCCTCACCATGCCCAACTCTCCCTGCAGGGCTGGGCCAGGGCGCTGCCGCGGCCCCCTGCCACAAACCTGCCGCCACCGCAGCCCCACTGCCGCCGCCGCCATGCTCCGAGCATAACCGGCTTCCAAACTCCGGAGATCCGGTGCCGAGTCTTCCGGCAGTGACCGCTCTGGGACTACGCTCTATGGTTGTGGTCTGGCTGCAGAAAGACTCTCTGTACCAGAGTCTTCCAATAGCCAGTCCACAACCATAGAGCGTAGTCCCAGAGCGACCGCTACCAGAAGTCTCGGCAGCGGATCTCCGGAGTTTGGAAGCCAGTTATGCTCAGAGCATGGCGGCGGTGGCGGCAGTGGCGGCAGCGCCCAGGCCCAGCGCTGCAGCTGGAGGCAGAACAAGTGCTCGTTTAACCTCTCTTTCCAGCCGGGCAGAGCGCCATGTGGCTTAGCACCTTTGGGATATTACTGGGTCGGTGAGTGGCGCTCTGCCCGGCTGGAAAGGGGCATTGCTGGGCGGCTGCTCGTGAGAGCAGCTGCCCGGCAACCCCCCATTCCAGCTGGGCACAGCACCACCCACCAACCTAGCAGTATCCAAAAGGCATCAATCAATATGAGCGCCTTTGCCCCCCCTCCCCCGGCTCCTGCAGCTTTGCGCCTTCGGGATATCGCTAGGTTGGTGAGTGGCGCTCTGCCTGGCTGGAGGGGGTGTTGTCTAGGGGGCTTATTATTGGGGGAGGGCGTATATTTTTGCCCACAGGAAAAATATGGCATGGTCTTATTATCAGGACATGTCGTAATTTCGGGGAAACACAGTAGGAATTTGTTAGTAGAGTCCTACTGATGGGGTAGGAGGATCTTTCCTAAGCAGTTTTTGGGACCGGATTCAAATGAAGAAGATAATCCTGTTGTATAAACAAGTCCTGTTATAAGATGACTCAGCTTTACATCCTTCCAAGGTCAATAAAATGAGGACCCAGCTTGTTGGGGGCAGTATGCTGATTCTGTAGCCTCTTGGAGAGGGTTGTAAAGCACTGTGAAGCAGTAAAGTCTAAGTGCTATTGCTATTTAAGTACAAAAATGATTTAATGTTGGGAAATAGGGTTATTGCTTGCATTTATAAACTGAATCTTCCTAGTCTGATGAGTTGCAGGTAGTCCTCGACTTATGACCACATTGGATCCCAAAATTTCCATTGCTAAGCAAGACAGTGGTTAAGTGAATTTTGCCCCATTTTACAACTTTTTTGCCAGGGTTGTTAAGCCAGTCATTGTTAAGTTGAACATGTCGTTAAGGGAATCTGGCTTTCCCCATTGACTTTGCTTGTCAGAAGCTAGCTGGGAAGGTTACAAATGGGGATTACATGACCCCCCCCCCCCCCCCAGGACAGTGCAACTGTGGTAAATACATGCTAGTATTCAAGCACCCAAGTTTTGATCATGTGCCCATGGGGATTCTGCAACATTTGTCAGGGTGAAAAACGATCATAAATCATTTTTTCCCCCCAAAGCTGTTATAACTTTCAATGATCGCTAAATAAAGGGTTGTAAGTTGGGCACTACCTGTATTCTTAGCTTTGAATTTAAGTTGCTGTCCCCTATTTTTAAAACATAGTTACTGATACGATTCAGTGATACCTTGTGAAATGAAATAAAATATAACAGTTGGTGTGGACAAATGTGGATGAACTGTACCTTCTTCCCTCCCTCTTTTCTCTTGAATGCAATCAAAAATTAAAGGTTAAATATTCAGCTTTAACAACACAGCAGTTTAAAAAAAAGAGAACACCTCAACCGAATGGTCAAGTGATATATTGTGACACTAAATGGAATATTTATGACATGCTTTAAGTTTCTACTCATTAGACCTTTGATTGAGACTGGATTTTCAGGAGAGTTTTTCAGGAGAGGTTTTGCCAGTAATCTCTGTGTCTCATTCTGCATTGTTCAGTAGAGCCTTTAAACTCAGTAGGCCAGTGGTAGCTTGCATAGAGGAGAGATTGGGAAACTGTTTTCTATGCCATAAATTCTCTTTGAAGAGAACATCAGCTTAACATGGCTCAGAAGCCCTTGATGTGCTGCACATTTTTATCTCTGGATTTTGGGCAAGTGGAAATGGGGAAATGCAGTCATTAACTGGAGCGTTATTTTTCTTCCTCTTTTATTTAGCCTTTGCCAGTTAGAAATCTTATACATTCAGATGAAGAGAATTCAGAAGTTGCTATGAATTCAACTCTAACATTAAAGGAGAAGAATGAGCCTGTTTATGTTAAAAAAAGAGGTTTGTTTTAATGGATGTGGAATTGTGATAACTTTATTATTTTTATAATTTATTAGCACTGTTCAGTGCTCTGGGTTGAAAAGAAAAAAGGTAGGATTTCAATGCATCTATGGAGCACACAGCCTGAGTAAAGATGCAGCTGCTTTAAGGTGTTTGAAAGGTGCGTCTTAACAGCCTCCAGATGCTCCAAAGTAACACTTTCCCTTTGAATTCAAGGAAGTGAAAAGGCTTATGATTTATACCTTGAATATTGTGTGTCAAATTTGATTTTGCATTTTGTATTGAAAATTTAATTCTGAAAAGGAAGCAATATTGTGTGCTGATTTAAGATACGCTTTCTGTGGGCAATTAAGTTGGTATGTATAGATTTCTATGTTCAAATAGAGCATAGAAATAGACATAGCACAATCTGTATATGAATTATAGAAAGAGGAAAAAGAGGAAACTACTAGTTGAGTCAAATCAAAATACAATAATAAAGATCAGTGATGGATAACCTTTTCCGGAGTGAGTGCCCAAATTGTGCACACGCCCGAAGCCCCAAAATGCAATGCGTGTGTGGCCCCTGCACATGAGCCCTGCCCTCCCAGAGCCACCCCACCCATGCCTGCCTGCATGCTCCCCCGTGCATGTGTGCATGTGCTCGGCTGCATGCACCCCATCCCCTGCGCATGTGCACTGGAGACCTGATGACCAGCTGGCCGGCAGGAAGCGTGTGCGCATACGCGGTGGAGCCGAACTAGGGCGACAACTTGTGTGCCCACAGAGAGGGCACTACGTGCCACTTGTGGCAAATGTGCCATAGGTTCACCATCACAGATATAGATTCTGACTGATTTCTCTAGAACTACAGCCATAATTGGTAAGGAGGGTAAGCAGTTAGGGTTAGGGTGCACAGAAGGGAACCTCTGCAATGGGCTGCAGAAATGATACAGATCTTGGAGATCAATGCAGCCCGATGAAGGATTTCTGCCCCTCCGTGCACAGAGAGGATGGGAAAGTGGGGGGAGGGGAAATCCTTTGGCAAGGGGGCAGCAGCTTGCAACTTTCCCTACCAACTTCCCCATTGGCTTTCTGGGGAAGCCAACAGAGAAGATTGCAAATGGTAATCCCATGATTGTGGAGCGCTTAGAAACTGTCCGTAAGTGTAAACAGGTTGCCAAGCATCCTGATCATGCTTAGGTGACCATCAGGGCTGGTGGTGCAATATTTTATGACAGCTGGAAGTACTTTACAGATTGTAAAGCACTCTTTCTGAGCTACCCTAACTTTGAATGGTCATTAATTGGGTTGTAAGTTGAGGATGACCTGTACCTGCAATGTTCTGTCTAAGTATTCTGAACTGGCTATGTTCTTCTGAAGCAAAATTTAAGGGAATTCACGCATTCCCTTTTCCATTTCAAATCTTTTTAGGTGTTTCCGCCATAGAAAACAACAGAAATTGGCAAATAGATTACTTTTAAAAACATTTGTATTTCCTATATAATTTGTCCTTTTCTTGACTGGCTGTTTTATTTAGATATTCTATTTAGATATATGACTGAAATCTCTGTCATATTCATGTTAATAACTAGATTATTTGTTTCAGAAACTGAAATACTGCAGGAGGAACCAAGAATAATAGAATCCACCTGTCTGGAAGGGCAACAGCAGCCCCTTCTTTCTCTTGGAAGTTACCAAAAGGAGCAGGAGCAATTCAAATTAAATTGTCTTGCATCTAAAAATAAATGGTCCCACCTTGAAGCCCAGTATAAAAGAAACTCAGAGGTAAATCTGTTAATGCAAATTATTAATTTAGTCAATGTAAAAAATTTTCCTGTAAAATTTTTTCCATGTTTTCCTGTCCAGGAAAAAACCTCATTACTTCAAAGTGAGGGTATGCAGTGAGGTCATATTATTAGTATGATCCCAGATACCTCATTTAGTTCCCATTGGACTCCTTGTTCCACTTGATATTTATCTTTATTTTAATTTCTTTTCTGATTATTGTGAGCCACCCAGAGTCATTGACAGTCGATCAGCATTCAGACCTTATAAATTATTATTACTATTAAAAAGTATCAAGAAAAGTAAAGAGGAATCTGGAAAGTACTAGCTTTTAGTGTCACAAATAGGCATACTCAGATAGGCACTAAAATGACAGATAGGCACTAAAATGACAGAGAAATTAATGTGGTAGAAGTTCAAGTCTCACCTTAGACATGAAAACTGGCTGGGTGACTTTGATTCAGTCATTTTCAGCCCATAATGTTAGGTTTGAGGGACAAGCTGCTCAGTCAATTCCTGTTATAACCAATAGATCAACACCTGATGGACCCAAATAAGTGAACCTTTAACTTGCAGGGAAAAAAACACTGGGGCAAAAAAAAAAGATTTTTCCTACAAAGAAGGTTACTGTAGACTAAAAACTAAGTTTAGCCTCCACTTTAATAAACATGTTTGTTAAAAGTAGATGTTAAACTAGTGTTTAGTCTAGAGCAGTATCCTTTGTAGGGGAAAAACATATTTTCTTTCGCTCTTTTATATACCTTTCTCTGCACCTTTGGCATTTAGTCATGCTGACCATATCAACACTGAGACATCCTCGGACAATGCTGGCTCTTCGGCTTTGAAACGGAGATGAGCACCGCCCCTAAAGTCAGGAACAATTAGCACATATGTGCAAGGGAAACCTTTACCTTTATACCTTTCCCACTAGGGAAGGGAATTGATCATGTTTCTTATGCTAACTAGAAACACAATTAAATTGTTTTAAGTAAAGCTATACTGTAGCTGTTACTCTGATTATGATGATTGCTAATAAGCCTGAAGATTGGTTGAGTGTCTATCAAAATGGAGAACAGAGGTACTTTTCAAACTGACACAAGCTTACTAGATAGATTGTTTGGTTATTACAGCCAAGCATTCGCAGAATTGTCAGAAAACTATAGCCAGAATGAAAATTATGCACACATTCTGATTAGATTTGCAAAACTGAAAACGTAACCTTTTTGCAATCGGGGGTGGGGGTGGGGGGATCAAGTGGACTGGCTTTGATTGTATATTACACAATTCCATGTTTATTTTAACCTTGTTTGTTGAAGTCATAAAAATGCATTTAATCATCTAGAAAAGCAAAATAAATCTGTGATTTCGATTTACTTTTGCTTCCATCATTGAGTCTTTTCAGGAAAAGACTGGACAACCATTTGTCCGGGATGGAATAATGACTCCTGCCTTGGGCAGAGGGTTGGACTAGAAGACCTCCAAGGCCCTTTCTAGCCCTATGATTCTATGATTTCTCCCATGATGTGTTTTTTCCCAATAGTCTTAAGATCGTAGTACTCATTGTAGAAAGTAAGTAATATTATCCATTTCTGCTTTCCAGTTCAATTTATATTGTCAACTGCGAATCAATGGAAGTGGACATATAATATGTTTTTCTTAAGAACCAGTCATATAAAAGTCTTTTCCATTTTGCAGGGAAAAAACTCAAGTTTTGAACATGCTGCCTTTCCAGTTCCTAAAAGATGTTCACCGTCAGAACAAGTTTCACGTATCATTTCACCAGAGACTGCTTCAGACAGAAAGAGTCAAGCTTTTCTTGGTGGAACACCTCGCAATAGCATGGTTCATGATTATGTGGCCTGGTAATTTCATTTGAGGCTGGGGTTTGTTTGTTTTTTTACATTCAGATTTATTTATAGATTATTTAAACTAGGTTTTGGATAGTTTAAGCCATCATAAGAAAATAGACACGTGAATGAAGAGTTGAAATATGTTCTAAGGGATTCATGTGAAGTTGAAAGTGAAAAAGTAATTCTGGAAATTTATTTCATGTTGGCCTAATGTACTTCTTAAAATATTGAAAGGGCATATACTCCACAATAGTCCAATAAAACAAAGTCTTAGTGCTCAGAGAAAGAAAAAACCAGGTTGTTTATTATTTGCAAATATGGTTAGGAAATACAGTATTTTGTCCAATAATTATATTTTTTCTTCCTGTTTCAGTACTCCAGTTGTAAGAAATAATTTTCTATCTCTGGATAAGGCAACTACACCATACAACCAGCTTTCATATTTGCAACATTGTACTCCAACAACTCCATTTCATCTACAGAGTGGATTTCAGGTATCAGCTATTTCTAAATTGTATTAAAAAATGCAAAAGAAGTGTTGATTTCTAAATAATGTTTCATTCATTTGAGCAAGGAGGAGTTAAGAATTTTGCTGGTAACTTCATATTAACATTAATTCTTTTGAATTTAATTTTTATTGAAAATATTTTTACAGAGTAAAACAATGCAGATTTGTAGAAAAAAGAAAAAGATAAAGGAATAATTAACAAACAAAAGAATAAGAAAGTTAGTGAATAAGAAAGAAAAGATACAAAAAGCAGCTTCCAATCTTCTTTATTGCAGTTATGAATGCAATAAAATGCAGTTATATTTTATACTAGTTTCCTTCTTTCCATATTCTATCTTTTCTAATTGTCAAACCCATAAATAACAAATTCATTTCCCCCCCTGTTTTGTCACTGACAAATGTAGTTGTTGTCTTTCCCCTAATCAAGCAAGTCAGTTTTGCCATCTGTGCAAAGTTTGTCATCTTCACCAACCATTCTTCCATTGTGGGTATTTCAGAGTCTATCCATCTTTGTACATATAATAACCTTGCTTCAGATACCATGTACAACAAATATCTTTCATAGGCCTTTTCTAGTTGGGTATTCATTAGTCCCAACAAAAAAGGTTTTGGTTTCAATTGAATATTATTCTTTGTATCACTATATGTATTTGAAACCATTTTTTCCTAGCTTTTTAGAGCTCCACAGGCATGAGATAACAACCCTTCATGTTTTCCACATTTCCAAAAGTTGGCAGCATCTTTCTACATTCTAGAAAGTTTTTCTGGTGTCATACCATGCGGTACATCCATTTTATCAAAATTATTTTTTACAATCACATATTTTCCCATTAATCCATCTGTATATTATAACCAAAGCTCTTAGCCCATTTTATCATACACTCTTTAATTTGTTCTTCTTCCAATTTTAGTAAAAGGTTGTACATTTTAGCAATTACATGTTCACAATTTGCAGGTAATTTCGTGTCAAATGCTGACATATGTTCCTTACGTTCTGTTCCAAGGGTCTTTTTTTTTTGTCTACTTTAAATTGTTCTCTTAATTGTACATAGATCATTGGAAACTAAATCCCTTTAAGGTCAATTGCTCTTTTGACTTCGATGTAATGCTAGTGTTGTTTTGAGACTGATTTTAAATCTTGGACTCTCAGGAAGCTTGGTTTTTTTACATGGTCAAAGGACTGATTTGTAAACATTTATCAATACATTTATGTACAAATACTTTTCAAGTTACTACTGTAATTGAGCCTCGCAATTATGGTCATAAATGGTGATGGTTGTAGAGCAGAGTGCCATGTGACTGAACTGGATTTTTACAACTATTGTTGTGGCAGTTATTAAAGAAATGCAGATGTCATTAAATGAATGCCATGGTTATTAAATGACTCGTCGTTCACTATGGGGCAATTTTTGTTGTAAACCGGAAGTAAACACTAGTTTACAGCAAAACCATCATAAATTGTGACCACAAGGAGCTGCAAACAGGCATAAATGGGCTGGTTGCCAAGTGTTTAAAATGCAGCCATGTGACGGGGGGAGGATGTTGGAACTTTGAATAAGTCATCATAAGTTTGAATGGTTGCTAAGTGACCGATCATAAGTTGAAGATTATCTGCGTGTATAGTCAGTCTGAGAGCTAACAAATTATTTACTTTGTTATTTTCTAAAAAGAAGCTGGAGAATAACACTTCTGATGTTTGTTTTGCTGCCAAATTTTAAATCACAAAGAGAGGCACAAAAAGGTCTAAGGGACTCTTACTTGATTTTACGGTTTACAGCTTCATAAAATAATGTTGCTTATTATACAGCTACCCTTTGTTTTAACAACAACAACAACAACAAATAATTCATTATATATATACCAGGGGTGTCAAACTGAATGACCGGGGGTCAAATCTGGCCCGCAGGGTGCTTAGATCTGGGCCACGGGGATGCGCTGGAACAGCAAAGAACTGGCCCACAGTGCCTCTGCCACTGAAAATGGAGTTTACGAGGGTGGCGCATGGCCCTCCTGGGTTCCATATTCACTGGCAGAGGGTTGCAGGAGGCCGTCGCAGCCGAAAACGGAGTTCGGGAGCCCGTTTTCGCTGGCAGAGTGCTTAGGCCACCATAGGCACCCCCCACCCCTCCCGACACAAGTGAGATCATGCGGGCCACACTCATCCTGCCCACATCCACCCCCCTCCCAAAGGTCAAAACCAATCTTGATACGGCCCTCAATGAAATCAAGTTTGACACCCCTGATATATATTGTATGTCATCCAACTCAGTGACTCTGGGTATAAATAAAACCAATTAAATATAAATGGTAAAATAAAATAAAATACAGTAAATGCAACAAGGCCAGAGATTTCACTTGATTCTTTCTATGTATATTTCTTTTCATATACAAACTTTTTTATTCAGGTTTCGGCTTCTGTATTACCAAATGAATGCATACTTGTAAAAAGAAAATTGTACTCTGTGTTAAAACAAATAGGCAGAGGAGGATCTAGTAAGGTAAGAATCCAATATATTCGTTAATTCAGCATGTTAACATGTACAATACAACAGTGATATATACCTGTGTGTTTTTTAAATAAAGTGGCTAAGATAGTATGTGAAAAATAAAATATCAATAGATTACATCAGAGGTTCCCAAAGCTCAGTTCACCACACCCTTGGTGTTGCAAAAATATGGATCTCAAAAATGTAAAATATCCCATAGCACTTTGGGGAGTTCACTGTAGCACCTCAAGGTTGCTACAGTTGACAGCTTGGAACTTATTTTATCTGTTATTTGAAAACAAATCATAGTAAAATATTTTGCGTTGAAAAAATATTGTTTCGTGTATAACCATGAAAATACATTTTTATATATGATTATATACTTCCAACCATAGATTAGACCATTCTAGCAACTCATTATCTTTTCCTTGAAAAAATGCCAGATCTATTTTAGAAAGTATGGTTTGGACTCCTCTAGTTTAGAGTATGCACAGGTAATTGATATCAACAAAAGTCCCAAATATGACCATAACACTGGATGTAATCCTAAATTTGTAATCCTGTGTACGCAAGGCTAATGCTCTATGTGATTTCAGTGGCTGAGATTTCTATATACACATTTCTACCATCGAACTCATGCATAATGGTATTTATCTCTCCCCCCTACCCCCTTTAATAGCATACTCAGCTGGATTTTGTACTAGATGGGACTTCTGGACAGCCTTCAAAGCTAGCTTATTTGGAACACATATGGAACACGTTCAATTATGAGTTTATTAGGTGTGAGTCATTGAAAACTATTTTAATCCAAAAACAGTTATCATCAGCCAAAATTAATCTAGCATTTTATTCTTACCTTAGAGCTCAAAAAGTTCAGATCTCTAAATATATAAATTGATAGAAAAGCTGGTTGAAAAGTAAATTCATGAGGATTTTTAATTAAAACATTGACAGACTTTTTCAGCAAATGCGTTTAAACCAACAATAACAATGCTACACGTTATACGCATTAATTCTCCTTAACATTGCTCCAGTCGGTAGAAATATGCAAATATGTGGATGCTCTTGAGTCAGTGATAAATACTTGACTCTCCTAGTGATAAGAATGCATATATTTAATGCCATAAATAACTTGAGACTTTGAAAGTAATGTGGGAATAATCATATACTGTTTAAAGGCTCTTAAAAAGAGAACTCAAAACAAGGTTGTGGATAGTGGTGAAGCAGTGAAAAATAAAACACTGGTTCCTTGGCTTTAATATAGTGTATTAAATGGGAAATGGACCTCAGCCAAATCTGTTGTATATATTATTTCATACATGATTGAGGATTTTGTTTGTTTGTTCTTTTAAATATAGGCATTTTTTATTACACAGTATGTTGAAATTCATAGCCTTAATGAGTGCAGTGAAGTTATGTATCTATCCAAAATAAAACGATAGAGTAAATATAGTAATATATTTTTAAAAATCTAGTTATGTTTTTTTAATTGGTTTGTAAAGGTATTTCAAGTACTTGATGAAAAGAAACAGCTTTTTGCCATCAAACATGTTAATCTAGAAGAAGCAGATCAACAGACCATCGAAAGCTATAAAAATGAGATTGCTCACTTAAACAAACTTCAGCAACATAGTGATAAGATCATCCGGCTTTATGATTAGTAAGTAAATGCTTTTGTAAAATCAGTTTAATCCCTCTTTCTGCCTACCCAAACATGCATTCTCAGATTAACTTTTATTTTTGCAACTTTTAGTGAAATCAGTGAGAAGAACATCTATATGGTGATGGAATGTGGCAATATTGATCTTAATAGCTGGCTTAAAAAGAAAAAGACAATTAATCCATGGGAACGGAAAAGTTATTGGAAAAACATGCTGGAAGCTGTACATACAATTCACCAACATGGTAACTACTGTTTGCATGTTTGAACTCTGTTCTTTAGAATAGCTTCTCACAGGAACAACTGCAAGGAATACAGTTAGGATAATACAACTAAAGTCAGAGAAAATAAAACCGCTAGACTAAATGCATGATATGGTAGGAGTAAAATGCACATTCAAAGAGTTTCTAAAAAGAAAAATTTCTGTTAGACCCACTTTCACCCACATGTATGATATGACCCTTTCAACTTTGCCTTAGTTACAGGGCATAGTTGGTTACTGCCGTATCAGGAAAAAGATTGCCCATCATAAGGTACAGTTAGATATGAGAGAAAGTGCTATAATTGGACAACAGACTTAAACTCAACCCCTCCAAGACTGAGTGGCTGTGGCTACCGGCGCCCCGGTTCAACCAGTGGATGCCATCGCTGGCCATAGGGGGTGAATTACTGCCCCCTGTGGAACGGGCGCGCAATTTGGGCGTCCTCCTTGATGCCCGGCTGTCGATGGATGACCATGTGACAGCCGTGGTGAGGGGGGCGTTCCACCAGGTTCGCCTGGTGCGCCAATTGCGCCCCCTATTGGATCGGGACGCCCTACGCACAGTCACTCATGCGCTGGTGACGTCTCGCCTGGACTACTGCAATGCTCTCTACATGGGGCTCCCCTTGAGATGCACCCGAAGACTACAGCTAGTTCAGAATGCGGCCGCGCGGGCTATCATGGGAGGAACAAGATGCTCCCATATAACACCATTCCTGCGCGAGCTGCACTGGCTACCTGTGGTTTTTCGGGTGCGTTTCAAGGTGTTGGTTACTATCTTTAAAGCGCTCCATGGCATGGGACCTAGTTACCTGCGGGATCGCATCTCACCCCACACATCTCTGCGACCTATCCGCTCTCACAGGGAGGGACTCCTCCAGGTGCCATCCGCCAAGCAGTGCCAACGGGTGGCGCCTAGGAGTAGAGCCTTCTCTGTGATGGGCCCAGCCCTCTGGAATGACCTCCCCTCCGATATTAGAACTATTAACAACCTCCGCTCCTTCCGACAGAAGCTTAAGACCCACCTGTTCCAATTAGCTGGCTTAGCCGATTTATAGCTCCATCTTTCACCTCCTGGCAAACATTTTATCGTGGAATTTTTAAGGGAATTTTAATTTTATTTGTATTTCAATTAAATATGGTACAGTATATTTTCTACCTCCTCCGTCTACGTCTGTGTCTATGTTTATGTATATGTATTCTATTTTGATATGTATATGGTTTTTAATAATGACTGTACACCGCCCCGAGTCCTGTTTAGGAGAGGGCGCGGTTTAGAAATAAAAGCTTGATTGATTGATTGAATTCATTATTAGAGTCATAAATATTCAGCCATGCAAACGAAGAAAAGTGATGGTTAAGAATAAAGATGATACTTGGAGAATTTGAGGCACTTCAATGAACTACAGTATCCTATCAGAAGATGAAGGGAGAAAAGAATTCGTTAGCATATGAGAATGAATTTTTGTCTGAAAAACAATTCATACATACAATTAAAAATGGGTTTCCTGGAGCTAGCTGTGAAAAAAAAATATAAATTGTAAAAATATATTATTATTAAATATTAAACAATACTACATTTCAGTTAGATATATTTATATACATACCACTGATAGGAATCATTTATATAGGTACACACATTTTTAATAAATAATTTTATTCTAGAATGTCCGAGAAGCCCTTACAAAAGAATTCAGTGACTGCTGCTATATAAAACAAATCCTGTAGTGAAGTTAAATTTATGTGCTTTTTTTCCAAATTGAGCTATAGAATAAGGCCTTATTTTGGGAGGGAGACTTTGAATCTTGCTTTGAGAATAGCCAGATTTGCTATAAAGTTGTTTTCCTTTCGCCATGTATGAGCTGTCAGACTGTGTATTACTGTTGACACAATAATTTACACAATACCAAATGCTTATGTAGATTTCATTGAAATTAATAAGATAATAGTATCAGGTGAGAAAATATTTTTTTAATCAGCAAATTTCTTAGCTCCTTTTAGCTTAGATAGCTATTGCTGTATTCTACAATTAAACTAGGTATTAAGATACAGGTAGCCTTTGACTTACGACCACAATTGAGTTCAGAATTTATGTTACTAAGTGAGAAATTTGTTGAGTTTCGCTCCATTTTATGACTTTTTGTCATTATTAAGTGAATCATTGCAGTTGTTTAGTAACATGATTATTAAGTGAATATGGATTTCCCATTGACTTTGCTTGTCAGAAGGTTGCAAAAGGGGATCACCTGACCTCGGGATACTGCAACCGTCATAAATATGAACCAGTTGTCAAGTAAGGTAAAGGTGCCCTTCGCACATATGAGTTAGTTGTTCCTGACTCTAGTCTAGTCTTCCAAGTAGCTAGACCCCAATTTACAGACTATTTAAAATTCTAAAATTTTGAACTGCAATTGGAATTACACATTGTAATAGAAATATTTTGTACTACTTGAGGATTCCAGATGCTTTCAGAGGCAATCAGTAGGGAAGATGGTGTTCTGATGTGTAGGAAAGTGGTCATTTATGCAGTGGACAAACTAGGAGAAAACAATGTAATTCAAAATTGCACACGTGTCTCCAGAAAGTTTTCTAAACCAGCTTTTCTACAATGTCATATAGCAGAAAAGATCCAGTGATAGCAGGGACGCAAAGACCCTCCACTCCTGATTGCCTAGATACTTTACATAGGATTTTCATTTTTTCCCTACCTTGTGTTTTAATATGTGGATAAGTAATAATAATTCTTGACACACTTTGAATTAATTGAACACATTTTAACTTGCAGGTATTGTTCACAGTGATCTGAAACCAGCAAACTTTCTATTAGTAGATGGAATGCTGAAACTAATAGATTTTGGCATTGCGAATCAGATGCAGCCAGATGTGACTAGCATTGTTAAAGATTCCCAGGTGAGACAAGTGTGAACTACTAAACATAAAAGAAGCAATTATCTTAAATAATTGCTTATTGTTGTTGTTTGATAATGGAGTATGATAAGAACATGTTGCAATCAGGAAACATTCAGCAACACACACATTACATTTGTGTGTTTCATTTTTTTTTCTTGGTACGCTTGTACCAGAGTCAAATCTTATTTTTCCAAAGGTTTAGGTTGAAGGGTTCATAATGATTTCTAATGAGAGAGAAAAGTGAATTGCCCTAGCTATTACAGTTCCAGTTATTTCACTTTGTTGCTGAAAACTTTAAGGAGAGTCTTGTATATGTAAATGTATGGGACTATGAAGTGTATTAAACATCCATCTAAGGTTTTAAAAACATTAAGAAGACAATAGTCTGGTCTCTAGATGTGGCTTTAGCTCTCATTATTTCATGGATGGCTATTCTGATTAAAGCTGATGAGAATCTAGAATCCAACAAGCTTAATATTTAAATGGCCACCTTTAGGTTTAAAAGTGGAGTATCTGCTGTCCCATCACGGCAATATTGTTAAAAAGGTAACACATTTTGCTGTTATTTGTAGAATTGTTCTACTGTTAAATTTAGGTTAAGTAATCATGAATGGGTTGTATGACTGCACTCTTAGTAAAACGAGTTTCTCCTATTATGACAGTAGCTAAATTAGTGTAGTTATTACTGATTCTAGAGTGAATTAGGATTTTTATTTTACTAGAATTCTTAACCAGAGAATCTAATTATCCTTTAGCATGGTTAATATTAGTATCCATTAACATTGTATCAGGCATTCCTGACTTGATGTAAAAAATATTAGAGCAGGGTATAGTTACATAGCATCCCCAGACATGTATTAGAATTAAAATGGCGGAATTCTTATGTGGTGTCGGACTTCTATTGAATTGTCTGTAAAATATTGGGATTAAATTGCTTAAATGTCATGCTATTTGGGGCGAAAAAAGTTTAATTTGTAGCCACCATGAGTATTCTCAAAGCCCAAAAAGGAACTATATCTCTAATATTATATTTTACATTATTAATCAATTATAGAAGTATTAAATGTAACTATTATTTAAATGTACATAGTTCTATTTTTTATGTTAACAGGTTGGCACCATTAATTACATGCCACCAGAGGCGATTAAAGATATGTCTGCCAGTGCAGAAAATGGCAAGTCAAGATCAAAGGTAATATTTTCTTCCTATAGTTCAAAAGATAAAATATTGATATTCTAAATTGGAGCAAATTTTATTTAAACAAGGAGCTAGAAATAAATTATAAAGAAACTTGAGAAGAAAGCTGAGGCAAACTCCTTATTCCTATCATCTCTCTTTTCTTCTGAAACAAAATGGAAGAAAAAGTTCATTTTAAATGTGGCCAGCTGCTGATTGACTGATTTTACCCATGGGATTTATTTATGCAGCACGAAATTGTGAGGGCTGTGCATGCTTTAATAGCAATAGCATTTAGACTTATATACCGCTTCATAGTGCTTTACAGCCCTCTCTAAGCTGTTTACAGAGTCAGTGCATTGGTTCTCATTTTTTTGACTTCGGAAGGCTGAATCAACCTTGAGCCTGGTGAGATTCGAACTGCCAAATTGCAGCACTTTTCTTTTGTCCTGTAAAAGTACCAAAAGCAGCCCAACTTTTTAAGGCTTTGACAGGAACTAAGAAAAAAGGGTTGCTGTGACTTTAAGAGTTGTATTAACTTTTGAGTGGATTCCTTAAAAAGAAGCATGATCCCTCCATGCTTAACTGACATTAAGCAAGTGGAAGACATCTTACTAAAATAAGTATCTTGTAGGCAAACAGAGATTTAATATTAATAGAAGATGACTTGCTTAGAGAGTAAGGGGCATTATTCCCATAGGCATCTGCAACAAGTTGATGACCTCAAAATTATGACATCTGTGTTGAAATATGCAAATGATGAAGTTATGTAATCTGCATCTGAGAGTACAACTTGTCATCCACTGACCTGTTAGTGCACTGGGTGGCATTGGCCATTGCTTTCTTTTGTCCTCATATTTATGTTCTTCCATGCCTGGCCTTCTATAGTGAACTGTCTTTGCTTCTTGATGTCAGGAAGATTGACAGGGACACCTCCCACTCCAATGTTTGGTCTGAACTATTTGGTCCTTGATGCCAAAATTTAGCCCACAGCAACTTCAAGTAATGTTGCTTTCAAGTACAAAAATAAAATTGGTGATAGTAAAGCTTGATTTCTTCACTCTGGCTTATCTTTACTCTACTGTACGTTTCTACTGATACATAGGCAAGTTGTATGATGTAGAACTACTGCCACCTCCATGTGATGTCACATCATGCTGTGCTGTTGCTGCTGCAGTTATTCAAAATCACTTCCTAAAGGGTGGATGTTTTGCTTTCCTGGTCCAGTTTTCTCTGCCTACTCTCACTTATTCTTTGTCATCCCTGAGATTCAGCTGAATCTGTTGTTAAGGAGGTTAGATCATAAAATTACACAGACTTAAATGCAGACACTTTGGTATTTGATTTGTAATTTAAAGGATGCAAATTTTTAGCATTCCTTTATCATATTCCTAAAAGCTTGATTTGTTAATGCCACTTAGAGAGTTTACATTGAAAGCAGTGTTGACTTTTGGTTCATTATCTTTCACTTTAATTGATTGGACTCTGAATTAACGACATGTACAGGTGTTATATATACCACTTTGGTGGTATGCAGAACCATAATGTATGATTGTATAAAATAAATGGTTTCCCTTACTGCATAATCAGTTGTATCAGATATGATTATGTTAAGAATGATAAGAATGTCAAAATAATGGTGTGATTGAATGAGCCTGTTTTTCTTTCTATTTTTTAGATTAGCCCAAAAAGCGATGTATGGTCATTGGGTTGTATTTTATATTCCATGACTTATGGGAAAACTCCATTTCAGAACATAACAAATTATATAACAAAACTTCATGCCATAATTGATCCTAATTATGAAATAATGTTTCCTGATATTGCAGAAAAGGATCTTCTAGATGTCTTAAAGGTAATATTTTGTATCTTTTTTATAATAATTTCATGCTCTGAGTTCTGCTTTAGAGATAATTTTCCAAGTCATGATTTATTTTAATTACATTTAATTATCCTAGAATATGGAGGCATAATAGGTTTCTTGATTTCATATTTCTTGATTTATGTATATATTCTTCAGTATGATTGGTTTTATTTTCAATTATTTCCTAACTTTATGTCTCCCCGCCCCCCAGAATTGTTTAATTAGGAATCCCAAGCAAAGAATATCTATCTCTGAACTTTTGATTCATCCTTATGTACATATACAGTCCAATTCACAAACAGGTAATTCAACTTTTCTAATAGATATTACTATTGTGTTTATTCTACCAAAATTATTTTGTTTAAAAGTGATTTTTTAAAAAAACTATTTGCAGGTTAAATTATGTATGCTAGCTTAAGTTAGTTCACCAAGTGCTATGTACCAAAATTTTCAAACAGTTTTAAATCAAATCATAGGGCATTCATCTCAAACAGAATTTAACTTTAAATTCTTCTAGGACATCAAAATGCAAAAGGAACATCAGAAGAAATGAAGCGTATTCTTGGTCAACTTATCGGCTTGAATTCTCCTAACTCTATTTCCAAAGCTGCTAGAGTAAGTAAATAAGTAATATTACTGCTAGTATAATTAAAATGAAAATAATAAAATCATGTTAGAACTATATATTTCTTGCTCAGAGTTTCTTCGGGGAGAGAGAAATAGGCTGATAGAATGGTGAAAGTGTAGTGAGAAATAGTTTCAACTGTTAGTAAGTAAATGATAAGGAATTATGTTGTTAATGAAATAGAAGCTCTTCTAAAGTAGACAATAATCAATAATTTGAGTTAGATGAAGTGGGACACTCTTCTACACAAGTAGTCCTTGCTTAACATCTGTTCATTCAGCAAATGTTCAGAATTATCACAGTGCTAAACAAAGGGACTTATCACCAGTCCTCGCATTTCTGGCTGTTTCCTTGCTCTCATGGTCACATGGACAAAATTCAGGCTTACTTGGGTCTGCCTATATTTATGATTGCCTATTGGCCAGTTGCTTGATTGGCCACCTCCCAGCCCTGTCCATTGCCACACGGTGTGCCACTACTGTATTGGGGGAGCTTTTGTGCCACCTTTCACGCTGGTGCTGCCAGGGCTTCTCTCATGCCACAACCAGGGACTCTTTGTGCCCTGGCCAAGGCCTGTATTTGCACAGAAGACCCTAAAAGAGTCCTTCTTTCCCACCAGTGCAGCAAAGCAAGAAATGATAAAATGAGCTGTGCATAATTGGGGAAACTTTTAATTTTATTCCAGGAAATTGACAGGGGGGGGGGGGAGAAGAGTATTTACAATTTACACTATGTGTTCTAATCTTGACGGGATCAGTATCATGAGTATAGTTATATTCCTGAATGTCTTTAATTCCAGCTCATTCAATAAGAGTGCTTTGAAATATCAAGTAAGCTATTTTAAATGAACAAGCTTATAAATGGGAAAGTAGCCAGTTGATTTCTCATGGATTTCCCTGATTTTTTTTAAAGAAAAATTTCATCATGCCTATTTGAGTTTAGATACATAAATAAAATATTTAATTAGACAATGTGCTTCTACTTGGTTTGATCAAAATAAGCAATATATAATGGGGTAGGTGGGATGGTTTCTAATGACATATTTATGGACATAATTTCCAATTCCTTTTGAAAATAATTGCAGATAAATACTTTAATCCTTTCAATAAAGACTTTAAATAACATTTTAATTAAAACTGATGTTTTTACTAAAATGGTAGAGAAGTCTTATAAGAAAGTATGAAGATACTCTAAATTTAATTAATTATTAAACTTACCTCTCCTGAACATGGCCAAAATAAATTCCAGAAGATTATTTGCAATATGTGTTGGGAAGAGTAAGGAAAATGTGTGAACAGAAGCTGTGCCATTTATTTTATTCAAGTTACTTGTGTCTTTCCAAGGTTATGTAAATCAATGAGATTCAACTGTAAATGGGCAGGTATTGCAAAACCCTTATTTTTTTTATGAATGCACAAACACTTTAGTTAAGCCTCAGAAATATAACTTTCTCACTAGCTGCTTTTGATCCTGAAAATTATTTTGCTATGTTTTGCTGCATTTGTAACATCAAGCAGGTTTCTTTGATGGTTATTTCTTTGTTTCCTCCAGAAGAATAAAAAAGTATGGTACATAGAAGACAAGAGGAGAAAAATAAGAGCTGCATCAAATTGTGTTACAAATTATGTTATTTGCAGGATGTGTGTAACATTGAAACTCCCTTTGTATGCTTTTGCTGTGCTTGTTTATATACTGAACTGGTACTTACATACCACTACTGCAGAAGTTTTAGAAAAAAATAGCAAAAAAATTATCTCTAAGTGGCTGAAAGAATGGAAGAAAAATAGAAGCAAAAATAAAAACTTGGGGTGGGAAGTAAATATTTATTAAGAATTTGTTTGAGATGACAAAAAGGATTAAGCTCATCATTTGTCTTGTCTTTTTAAATTTCAGACTTTATATGAGCAGTGCAACAAAGGTGAAGGTTTAGATGTATCTGCTTTTTCAAAATCTGACAGTCGGACAACCTGGAAAACAAAGTAATAAGGCCTGATTGACAAAAGATATTAATGAAAAGATATTCTAAGCAAAGGCTGGTCACATCTGGGTATATTTGTCTTGCCACTTACAAATGCTTACCATCATTTTTTCATCTAGTATTTGCATATGAATATTATGGACCATTCCTGCTATATAACATGCTGGTCTGCTGTTATATTTGGAGAGCAAATACTTGTGGATTAGTTGAATAAAGCTTAGCTGCGATTCTGAATCTTGAGAGAAATATTTTGACTTGTGTTAACATGAACTAAGGAATTCTAGTTCTGGACAACTATCTTTAACAATCAAGTCAATTATTTTCTTTTCTATCAGATTCAGCTGTCATTTTTTCATATTTTGCTGGTGGTAGATATTATAAAAGCAGTACTTCAAATTATGCTGCTTTTATCCATTATTTTATCCTGTTCATATTCCTGTGGAAATCTTTTTGATGTACAGATGATGCAGTATACTGATATTGATGTTCAACTTTGTAAATAAAAAGATACTCATCCTGTGTTAATCTTGCAGTTTCTAAGTAAACAGAGCGTTCTATAAAAATCAAATATTTTGATTTGAAAAGCTTAACAAATTAGTGATATTGAAATTGTAATCTATTAATTCTGGTTCTACAAATTTGTTCCTCTTTACTGTTAAGCTTGGAGGTTTTCTTTTAATTTTTGATTTACTGTAACTAAGTTATCACTTAGACTAACTTTGTGTGAAGTGAAATTTGCATTCCCATTTCCATATCCTAAAAAAGACAAAACAACAACAACAACAACAAACTAAGAACAATTTCCTGTGCATATACCTTATTCCCTGGACTCACTCAATTAATTCTTCCCTAACAATCACAATGGGCATGTGCCTAAAACACAGATAAATGTCCTAATCTTCACAAGGTTCTGGTTTAACTCCTTAGGTTCCCAGAAATAATATGGATTACCTTTTCACTCTGAAATATAACACTACTTAATCACAGATGATTCCTCTAAAATATTTTATAGTCTCAGAAATCCTTGGGGATGCCACTCCCTTCCCAAGGAATGGGTGTAGAAGACGACAGGCAGAATCCTCCAGGTCTGAGGCATCACAGGAGGAGTCACAAAGGGATGGGTTGGGAACTGGATAAGCACTTACCCAAATAAGTATAAGTATAATCTTTATTGTCATTGTACTTAATACAACGAAATTGGTTTTAACCTCACTGGTGCAAAATTATAACAGAAACGAAAAAAGAAAGAAAAAGAAAAAAAAAAGTGTGTGCATGGAGTGATTGTGGTTGTATTTAAAAGTCTCACTGCCCAAGGATAGAAACTATCTTTAAACCTGTTTGTTTGGCTGACTATACTTTGATGGCTGATGGTAGAAGTGCAAAGAGACACTGACCGGGGTGTGAATCATCTCTGAGTATCTTCCTTACTCTGCTAAAGCAGCGAGATCTGGCGATGTCTTCCACTGGTGTCAGAGGGCAACCAATGGTTTCTTGTACGAAATTGATCACTCTCTGTAGGGCCTTCCTGTCCGCAGCTGTTAAACCAGCATACCATACTGTAATACAATATGTGAGACACTTTCTATGGTGGAGCGATAGAAAGAGGTCATCAGCCGTTGTTCCACCTGATTTTTTCGTAGGACTCTAAGGAAATGAAGTCTCTGTTGGGCCTTTCCAATCACTAGAGACGTGTTGTTTTTCCAGGTGAGATCTTGACTAATAAGCATTCCCAAGAATTTAAAAGAGGAAACCCTCTCCACACAGCCCCCCTCGATATACAATGGGGCAGGCTCCTCTCTGTGCTTCCGGAAATCTAGCACCATCTCATTTGTCTTACTAGTATTTAGATGTAAGTTGTTTCTTGAGCACCATGTGGATACCTTCTGGACTTCTTCCCTGTATGCTGATTTGTCCCCTCCAGTTATGAGACCCAGCACTGTTGTGTAGTCTGCAAACTTCATTATGATGTTGGATGGATCAGAGGATATGCAGTCATATGTATACAGCGAGTACAGGTATGGGCTGAGCACACAGCCCTGAGGGGAGCCTGTGCTGAGCTTCAGCGTGGAAGATGTAAAGGACCCAACCCTTACTGTTTGTGGACGATCCATCAGGAAGTCTTTGATCCATTCACAAATGAGGGGAGGGAAATTCAGGTCAGTCAGCTTTTCAATGAGAATTCCTGGTAAGATGGTGTTAAAGGCCGAGCTATAGTCTATAAAAAACATTCTGACATAAATCCCAGTTTTCTCAAGGTGGCTCAGTGCAATATGTAGAGTAGTGGTGATGGCGTCCCCTGTCGACCTGTTGCTTCTATAAGCAAACTGGTGTTGATCAAAATTTGGTGGAAGAAAGGACCTGAGGTGTTGTAGGACCAGTCTCTCAAAGCACTTCACCACTATAGACGTCAGTGCAATGGGTCTATAGTCAATCAAGCTTTTTACGGCTGCTTTCTTCAGAACTGGGGTTTTTGTGGCTGCTTTCAAGCATGATGGGACTCTAGCCTGTTGCAGGGAAAGGTTAAAAATCCTTGTCAGGACCCCTGTTCATTGGTCAGCACAGGTTTTTACCACTTTCCGCAACACCCCGTCTGGACCTGCAGCTTTGTTGGGATTTACAGCCTTCAGCTCAGCTCTTACTTGATGTTCATCCAGGGTGAGTGGCTGGAGATCAGAGGGACTTTGGGCTAGAGCCACAGAGACTGATCTTTTGACCTCAAAGTGGGTGAAGAAGCTATTTAGCTCTTCTACTAGCAGGGCATTCGCATTGGCTGTTTTTTTCATATTGCCCTTATAGTTGGTTAGGTGTTGGTTAGGAGATGGTAGATTGTCAAAACTAGTCTAGCCTCTTTCTACAGTTTCTCTTTTTTAAAGCAGATTTGATCTATTGCCTTCATTTTTTAAAAAAGGTCTCTTTTTAGGATGTTTTGACTTGGTAATTTCATGGATGTCTTGGAAATATTATAGAACAGTTTGCCATTATCTTTATCTTACATTTATGTGAAGTCCTGTTCTGCCTGTTCCCAGTCCAGTCTACAACCATGGATTTCTTTTTAGTGATTTCCCATCTAAATACTAAGCAAGATAGATGCTTCTGAAGTTAGAACAATTTGGTCAAGGGAGTCTAAAATTGACATTTAGTTCAATGGTGGTGTGTCCTCTCGTGTAAATTATTTGATTGTAATTTATTCAATAAACTATGATTAAATAAATGTTTTATCGCGAGGTATGAATAACAGCAACGAATAACTTCTACAGAGTTTTTAGGCAACACACCCTCCCCAGTTTATTTCTGGAAATGTTGGTATTTCAACATAGCATCAACTCATGCTTGCTTTAAACAGGTTCTTTTCTGAATTCATAATAGTTACATTCTAAATTTCAATTCAAATCAAACAATTTGCCAGAATATCTGGGATCCTCGTAAAATTCATGTAATGATTCACATCGAAGTAAAATATATACAATGTGACTGCACATTTAGATTAGTGTGACTTCCCTATCACTGAATTCAGTGGGGCATGCTTCCAATGTACATAGGTTGAGTATTACAGCATTTTTGCTGAAAGCCTGCAAATATTTTTAATAAGTTTAAACTCTTAATTTAAAAAATGCTTCAAATGATGATGAATACACAGACATAGTAGTACAAGTGAGCCTTGACTTTCTATTGGTTACTTAGCGACCATTCAAAGATATGATGGAGACCCCCCACACCCTGCAAAAGCTATTTACAAAGTGGTTTTGAATTTCCAACATCAGGGCCTCAATTAGAGCGCTCAGCTTCTGACCGCATTTGGGGTGCTCGGCAACCGGCCTGCAATTGTGTCTGTCTGTAGCACCCCATGGTGACGTGACCATGATTTATAACAGTTTTGCTGGAAACCTGCATTTACTTCTGGTTTCTGGCAAGAACCAGCCTATAGTGAATAATGGATTCGCTTAACAACTGCCACAAATGAGATCATAAAACCGGGCGACTCACTTTATGATTATCATGACTTAGGACTATAATTGCCAGGCTCAATTATCATTGTAAGTTGAGGACTACCTCTACTATATGCGTAATCATTTCACATTATTTAGTGAATGAGGTAAGAACACGTTAGCCTAGATGTGCTGTTTTTCAGTTTTGTACAGAAATGTTCCTTTATGGTAAACAAAATGATGCAAATCTTAAACGCAGAAAACATCCCCATCACTTTTCTTTCCCATGTCCTCCAGGAAAAAAAACCCTTACCTTTTTGTGTACAAATTATAGTTGGAGTGTACAGAAGACTTATGAGAGCCCACGGAATACTAGGCTTCCAATTCAAAATAAGCCAGTGAATAGTTTATGTCCTTGCAATTTACGAGGAGTTGAGGTCCACATATCTTAAAAGTTGCCAATGTTGAAAGACACTGATCTACGTAATGTATTTGTCCGATATTTAATCACAAGTCACCTAATGAGAAATTGTTCACTGAAGGAGCAAACACAAAAGAGATTTTCTCTCATGTTCAGTCACATAGGCACACAACTAGGATGGGGTCCTTAGTGCTCTCTGAGTTTGGTTGTTTTCTTGCAGATACTTCATTACCCAAACTAGGTAACATCATCGGTGGTACCAGCAAGAAAACAACCAAGCTCAGGGAGCACCCAGCACCCCACATTTCAACCCTGAGCTATAAATATTCTCCTTTATAAATGAAAATGTAAATTTGATCCCCAAATGCTAAGAGGCGATGGAAGCAGAGTATTTGTCAGGGATTTCTTGGGAGAGACTACACCTGATCTACAATCTGATTCTTCACCTCAATACTTCCTGCTGGCTGAGAGAACAGCGAGAGTGCTGCAATCATGCTGATTCGAATCGGACTGATTACTAAAATCAGGGTGGCTCTTATGCTAGAAGAGGTGTCCTATTTAAAAATGTATGGCAGTTGGGTCAATGACCCAAACACTTGGCTTTGTTCACTTTCTTCAAATAAATTATATTCTAGGTCCACACATTAGGTAACACCATATTTTACTTAACCATAGTGTGCTGATTAAATCAAAGATGAATGGTAGACATGAACCATGGTTTTAATACAATGATGAGTTCGTATTATAAATTTATATCATTTTGTATATATTTTGTCATGTTTATGTAGCGTATATTGGAAATGGTGACCCTTTGAGAGCTGTATGCAACAAAAATTCATTTTAATGTATGCCGATTAGTGTACATTCAAAGTGACAAAGTTATTCTAAGTAGGTCATAAAGTGTACAGTCTCTTTTGGGTCAGGCGTGTATCTTTGCGGTCATCTGATGAGATGCACTGTTTTGGCTACAAAATGGGCACCGGTTATTATTGCTTTCTTCCAAGACAATTCTCCAAATTTCCAAACTAAGCTCCAGCCCTGCTATTTCTTTGATTCCCCACCTATATGCTAAGTAAGTCTACCCTGTTTACCCTTTTGAGATCAGCCAAAACCAAACCAGGCCTAGTAAAATGTGTGAGCCTAGCTAATTGTATCTACTGATACTTCAGAGTAGATAAGAGAGCCGGTTTAGTATAGTGGTTAAGGCACCAAGATAGAAACTGAGACTGTGACTTAATCCTCCCTTAGGCACAAAGCCATCTGGGTGACCTTGGGA
The DNA here is from genome assembly GCF_964273705.1 of Natrix helvetica. Lineage (NCBI taxonomy): Eukaryota > Metazoa > Chordata > Lepidosauria > Squamata > Natricidae > Natrix > Natrix helvetica. The sequence goes on from NC_138552.1 coordinate 171,915,355, forward strand.
CAGGTACTTTCTCTCAGCCCTAGGAAGAAGGCAGTGGGCAAACCTCTTCTGAAAGACCTTGCCAAGGAAACGGCAAGGAGCTATCCAGGTTGTTTCCAAGAATTGGACATGACTGAACAGGGGAAAAGAAAGCATAGGATTATGCTGTTAACATTGTCTTGAAAATGTCTTTGAATACGCTATCATTTTCTTCATCTGTGTAGTCTAATTTTGCTCCATTTGAATATACAATGGAACAAACCATAAAGGAAATTTTGCATAGATGCATATATATTAGGGGTGTGCGTCTACTTTAGTTAAATCTCAGCCCAAAATTCCCTAGGCTTTGAGAAGTCTGAGATTTGTTTAAAGAAAAACAAGTTTCTTTAACAGCAGAAATATAACCAGTTAAATTATAGACTATATTTGTACAATATGCCATCCTAATAGCGTTTGTTTGATGCTGGCTTAACATAAATGCCCTAGTATGTTTTTAAAAAATCCTGCTAAACCTATACAACTATATGTACATACTTTAGACAAATTGTACTCTCCTAGCACTGTTTTCTGGGAAGAGATGTGATGTTAGAAGTCTCCCTAATGGCGCCTACTTGATCTTCCTAAACAACGAAGAAGGAAGCAACCACCAGCTATGCAACAAAAGGACATGTGTCTGTACCTCCACATGTGCATCTATCTGCTTTAGGAAAAAGACAGCAGAGAGGAAAGGCAGTTTTTGTACATAGTCTCTGCCCAAACGAGACTAGAAGAGAAAATCCAGGGATGCCCACAAAAGCATATCTTAATGTAAATCTCGCACCTCTAGTGGCTCATTCTTTTAAAGAATTACATCACTACAGGGAACAACAACAGTGTCTCTTTTCCCTCATTCAGTAAATAAAGTCAACTTAATCTGTAAAAGTATTGTTCATTGTGTTAGTATTTTATCAAACGGACAAGGAAGATCGTTGGATCAACGTGCTTCAGACAACATGCTGAAAACTATTTCCAATCTAACCGCCATGCCACTTAATTCTATCAAGCATTGGGTAAACTTGCTTGGATGAATCTGTTTTCCATTTATTGCGACCTGATGGATGGCATTTTTCTCCTCAATTTTCCTTAAGGGTATTTTTTTGGGATTAAGTATAGGTTTAGTTTATTCACAAACTAAGTGTTGATAATTCTATTACTGTAACCACATCAATTGCTAAAATTGATACTCTTACTAGTGAAAGTGAAAAATATGACCCAATAAATATGTTTGTTAATTAGTCTATCTTGACATCAGAGCTGATCTACTAAGCCTTTCTTTATAATACACTTGATTGCTGTATTAAAGGAAGCCATCTACGAAACTGCTAGTCAGCTGCCGAACCAAAAAAAAACCTCCTGTTTTGTGCTACCTTTTACAGGTAATCCTTGACTTATAACAGTTCATTTAGTGGCTGTTCAAATTACAACAAGACTGAAAAAAGTGACTTATGACCATTTTTCACACTTACGGCTCTTGAAGCATTGCCATAGTCACCTGATCAAAATTGTGATGCTTGGCAACTGGCATGTATTTATGAGGGTTGCAATGTCCTGGATTCAAGTGATCAGCTTTTGTGACCTGCCAATGTGGGAAGCCAGATTCACTTAACAACCATTTTACTAACTTAACAACTGCATTGATTCACTTAAATGTGGCAAGAAAAGTTGTAAACTGGGGCAAAAACTCATTTAACAACAGAAGTCTTGGGCTCAATTGTGGTTGTAAGTCAAGAATTATCTGTAAAAAAGACATCATGGTATGGGAGTGCAAGGGAAAATCAAGGAAAAATACAAAATAGACTGATTTGTCTGTTTAGTTGCTGGAGCTTTTGGAGCCAGAAAAAGTAATTACCCTTCCTTCTTAAAAGTCATTTTTGTAGGGAAATGGAAACAGGTTGTGGTATAATGGGCTTATAAGGGGGGGAAGGGAAAAGAACTTCCAGTTCAGCTGATGAAAAACACTTCACTAGCAAAAGAAGAATATCATTTTCATACACACAAATGCAGAGAATTACATTTGTCTCAGCTGCTATAAAGGGTAAGAACAGCAGCTCAACATTTGCTTTGAAAGTGCAGAGGTGAGTGAATTGGCTATTAAATATCCCTGTAGATACTCTGAGTTGGATGCATCAACAATGTGATTTGTTGCTACTATTTTGAAAATTAAAAATTAAGCCCCAAACCAAGAGAGAGTGATATTGATTTCAGATTGAATACTGTATTAGAACATGTAGCAAGTTGACTGAAACCAGTTTATGAACTCTGCTTGGCGCAAAGAAGATCCCAAGCTATGTTTGAGCCACAAATAATTTGTGGCTCAAATTATGTGGTTAGAACCCCTTGTAACTTTCTGCAACTATTCATTCATTGGTGTAAATACAAACAGGGCTCTATTGGCAGTGAATAAGTGATGATTTATTTAACCATGACACGTTGACTAAACCTTGATATACCCAATTTGCAAAGATAATCTAAGAAGGCCTTAGATTAGGTATTAAGTAAGGCCTTAGTAAGGTATTACTGTAATGAGCAAAGCAAAGTAATTATGCTGTATCAGAAATTTCTTCTTTAAAAACGGAATATGAAAAAAATATTCAGGCATTTGACTGGCATTCTTATCCAAGAATCTTAGAAGCGAAGGATAAGAAATGATTTTTTTTCAAAACAACAAAACCCAAGGAAGTCCAGTTGCCTTTTAGAAAAGTTCCTTTGGGACTCCTGGCTGCAACTGGTATTAGCCCTCCTGACCTTTCCCCCTGACTATCTGATCATCTTCACTGTGTTTTTTCTGGAACTCGTATGTGATGGCATAGCTGATCATTCTGTTTGCCTTCTTAGATGTTTTAATTACAATCCCATCATTACATCAGTTGTATCTTGCTACTATGAGATTACTCAGTCTGGAACAGGACAAGTAGCTTTCATCATTGTAGGTAGGTCAGTATTTTAATGGTTGTGGTTTATGTAAACTCTCATATTAAAACATGTATTTATTCTGCATCACTTTGAAGCTGAGAATGCTTTCATATTTTAAGAATTTACAATGCTTCAGTTTGGAAATTTAATGTGAAAGCAGTTTGATAAATTCCACTAATGGACTTGATATTCTGAAAACAAAAATTCAAACCTAAATGTTGGATTAAAGAGATATTTTTGAACTTTTTTACTAGTCACATGTAGAAACAGGCTTTTTTTTTTTGGAAATCCAGATTAAGTTGATCCAATTTGGCAATTCATACTGATTTTCTAAATGGGTTTAAATAATTAAACTGAATCAATTGTCCAAACCAAATCTACAATTTGCATTAAAGCTGTTCTGCACCAATTACTAAATTTCAAAGTAGCCTGAAATTATCTTGAAAGAGATCCAAAGGAATCTTGTCAGCCTTTTTTTATATGACCTGGACAGCCTCATAAAAAGGCTACAACATTAAGCTGACTTCTTGAGGATGCCTTAGGCCAGTGTTGGCGAACTTTTTTGGCAATGAGTGCCAAACTGGCAGTAATGCTGGCAGCAACCCACCCCTGCTCCTTAGGACAAATTTTCATTCTGAATCCTAACAACTCAAAATTGTCTGAGCTGCAGCTCTGTCTAGCGGCTTTTCTGACTAACAAACAGCATAATTTTTCATAAGCTGCAGCTTTCTTCATCAGATGCAGTGTTTCAACTGATCAGTTAAGTATTAACATGCTCTTCTGATGTTTTCATTGAGAATCTGGGTTTTCACAACACAGCCTACATTTGACTTGCTTCACTTAGGATTTAGCAAGGCACTGACAAATGATGGCCTTTGAAAGAGGCAGGATTAAAGACCACTGAAAATCACTGGATATCAAAAGTTGTAACTGGCATTATGAAGAAATTTCAAGAACCCTTAAACATGATCTGCATGCAATTCAAACATGGCATTCTGTTCCCAAGCATTTTTTTACTCTGGATATTACTTCAGACCCTCTAATCTACCTTAGCATAGCATTGCTCCATTTATATAACTGTCAATTACTAGACCACATAATTGTTGGTTGCATCTTAGATCCTTTAGCAATCAACTAATCCTGAAAATAGTGATCCTTTAAGATCCCAGGTACTGTGCGAATAGAAATTTAGAGTTGAGAAAGGAATAAGTGAAGTTTTAAAGGGATATATTCTCCTTCCTTTCACTTTTCTCAGTATTATGGATTTCTCAATGGAATTTGAACTTCTCATATCCAAAATGTGATAATTTGAGTCATTTGTACCTGGCTGTGTAAAAGTAAAGGTATGCTCATGAGTCATGGATAGATTTTTGCTCACTACTTGATACTAAGATAATTTACATTTAGTACTTGGATGGGAGACTGGAAGAACATCTCCTGATCTCAAAGTTGTAGACTAGATAACTTTGTAAAGAATCATTGTAAAATATCATTTTTTTGTAAAACAACATTTGTAAAGAATCATTGTGAAAAAAGACAATGACACACAGCTTTATTTTTGTTTACCACCTTGACATTTAACAATACCAGGAGGTTGCTGGACACATTTTTTAGAACCTCACAATTCTATTCTTCAGAAGAGGGGAAAAGCACAAGATATCTATTTCATTGGCAATGATTCCCTGAAGCATTTTTTTTAAATACTTACATTGTTAGACCTTTTTGTTCCGTCCCAGGTTACCATCAGCATTATTTTGTGTACACAGCAGAAATATGATATTGTATGATGCCATACTAAAGTCATTCCTGCAGTGCCCCTTACAAGGGTAATCTCTTTGGTGCTGTCCTGCTTCCAGCTTCAAACCTGGAGGAATCTAAACATCACTGAAACTGAGTCCATGATCAATGGAGCCCATAACAAAGAAAGAATAACATTTTCAACACTGTATAAACATCAGTCTCATCTAAGTTCCTCCCAGAAACTGAGGGAGGTAATCCAAGCCAATTAATCTAAGGATGTACCTGCTCAATATCTATAACACCCAATAGCCCATCATAAGTCCAAGGAGCAGAAATCCAAAACACACAAATATTGAGAGCCAAGAAACATTGTTGTGAAAACAGGTGGAGTAATGCTCTGCGTATTTTTGAAATGCTGTATGAAGAAAAAAAAAAGATTTTGTGCATCTTTACCAAAACTAGGAACAAATCTGTGTACCACAATATGACTATACATTGCAAATTCAATGCAAAGAGCAATATATTGTTAATGTAGAGAAACCAGAAAGTATAATCCAGTATTCATCGTGTTTGCTTAAAAGTTGGCAGCATTTTTCAGAAGTGGCTTGCCTTTTCTCCATTTGAAGGTTGAAAGAGACTGATTGGTCCAAGGTCATCCAACTGCTTTGTGCCTCAGATGGGACTGGCACTGGCACTCCCCTGGTTTCTAGCCAGGTGTCTTAACCAAATTGACTCTACACATATGTACTTGCAGATTATAATATAGATTCCTTAATCACAGATAACTGATAATTGCAATCAATATTTTGTACGCATTATTTTATTTTTTCTAGCATGTGATACTGTAATGAAATAAAAACATTAAACAATAAAGTAGCGTACAACATGCATTTAGATATCTCCCTCTCTTTCATTTCTTCCCCATTCTTCTCAGCATGTATTTTGAACTTACCGTAATTATTAATTTAAAAACTGACTTAAAAATGAAGTTAACAGCAACCATGTGCGATCCAGTACAACACATATTAGTTATTATATTATTTTGGTATAAATGTATAGAAAATAAAAGATGAACCAGTTCCAATATTTAACTTGTAAATGGTTTTTCAGCTGTTTTTTTACATAATCATCCAATACACACTTTTCTTCTTCAAATTGTTTGACTTGAAGTAAACTACTACTTTCATTTCTGCGGGGTAGGTCTAATATATTAATATCAATATGGGGATTAATTGAAAAGTGAATCAAGTGTGCTGATATTTCACCGCAAGCTGATGTATATGACCTCTTGAGGTTTCATATCAGTGATGTGGAGTGAGGTTTATGGCTGGTGAGGCACTGACATCATCAAATGATCATCATGAAGGGAGGACTGTGACAACTTGGATCTTTGCAAGCGTGCAAGCAAAATACCCCAGGATCACGATGGCGGGGACAGCAACTCCTTCCGCTGCACTGCGGAGAAGAGCCACGCTGTGCAGGAGGCTCCTCAGTGCTAGCCTCAGATCAGCGTGAGCCACGGTCCCCTTCATGTTGGGTCAGGAAGGAGGGGAATGGGACCGCATGTGCAGGAGGCTCCTCAGGGCTAGCCTCAGATCAGTGCGAGCCGCGGTCCCCTTCATGTTGGCTCAGGAAGGAGGGGAATGGGACTGAGTGTGCAGGAGGCTCTTCACCGCTAGCCTCAGATCAGCGTGAGCCACGGTCCCCTTCATGTTGGCTCAGGAAGGAGGGGAATGGGACCGCATGTGCAGGAGGCTCCTCAGGGCTAGCCTCAGATCAGTGCGAGCCGCGGTCCCCTTCATGTTGGCTCAGGAAGGAGGGGAATGGGACCATGTGTGCAGGAGGCTCCTCAGCGCTAGCCTCAGATCAGTGCGAGCTGCGGTCCCCTTCATGTTGGCTCAAGAAGGAGGGGAATGGGACTGCGGCTCACGCTGATCTGAGGCTAGCGCTGAGGAGCCTCCTGCACACGCGGTTCCATTCCCCTCCTTCCTGACCCAACATGAAGGGGACCGCGGCTCGCACTGATCTGAAGCTAGCGCTGAGGAGCCTCCTGCACAGCTTGGCTCTTCTCCGCAGTGCAGCGGAAGGAGTTGCTGTCCCTGCCACCGTGATCCTGGGGTATTTTGCTTGCACACTTGCAAAGATCAAAGTTGTCACAGTCCTCCCTTTTTAGAGGCTTTTTAAAGCCTCACCTCAGCACTCACCTTTTCCCTTTTACATTTTTTTTCTTTTCATGATGACAGAGGTGAGGCCCTGCCTCCCCTGACTGCATGTCACTGTTTCATATAGAGGTAAATAGCACGGAGAAGAGAATGGTTGAGATATTTCTTTAGTATGGAATAACACTGGATAACAAAAGTGATCTGGACTATGATCTTACCACAAGAAATAATCCCTGCAGTGGAAGAATAATGGCTCTCCTGTATCTGGGGGCTTACCATATTTCTTCTTGAATGGAGTTGTATTGTTCAGATGAACCTGATGTGTAATCTGGAGTCCTCATGGACTCACAATTCTTGCTGGAGAAGATGGCAATCAGGGCTAAAAGGGCCTTTGTTTAATTTCATGTTGCAGGCCAGTTATACCCTTCTCAGAAGAAGCCCTTCTTTCAGTCATTCATGCTCTCGCCATCTTCTGTATGGATAATTGGAATACACTCTACATTGGGGGCAATCGTTGAAGAGTATATGGGAACCACAACTGGTATAGAATGTGGTGGCATAAGCACTTTTGAGCGCATCTGGGGTTGTGCATATAACATCTCTGCTTCGTGAACTGCATTAATCCACAATGTTATTACCTTTATGACATGGGTCTAGGTTATCTGAGGAACCATCTTGTCCCAATTACATTGACCCATCCCATCGAATCAATTGCATTGACCCGCCCCGAGGTGGGATGAATCAATGTAATTGGGACACGATGTTTCCCAATGTGATTGGGACAAGAGTGCACTTCCAGAAGATCAAGATCTGGCTCTGCCAATTGGCATGGGAGTCTAGGAATGATATGCAACCCTGGCGGAAGTGATTAGTCACTGGAGTGCGTTCCCTCTTACTCACTGATATTTTTACCCTCTTAATTTTTAACTTTGTTTTTATTTCTGTTTTTATTTATAAACCAGTCACTCAGATGAGATGGGCAGTGTAGGAATTTGATAATTATGTTATTTAAACCAATAATGCAATCCTGAATCCCATCTTCCAAAATTACTACATTACTTTGGGCTAGGTATTAGGCATCTCTTATCAGCCTCCGTAGCAATTAATAATTATTTACTTCAACCAGTACATGCTGATTTATGCAGATTTAACAGATTAACAGAGTTGGAAGGGGCTTTATAGGTCATCTAGATTAACCATGGCCTGCTTTAATTTAGAACATCGTTCAAACCCATGGACAAAGGATAAGACATTTTTATATAAATGCCGTGATTTAAGCTCCGCTGGGGGAAGATTCGCTCTTTTCTTTGTAGTCAAAGAATCTTTTCCATGCACGGTACAATTAAATGAAGCCGCTTTTTTTGTGCTTTTAAGACCCAAGACAATTTGTGAAGATCATTTTTGCCTTCCCTTTCGGATAGGGTGATTGGAAGGCCCATATCGTTGCTACCAAGGTGCGAACCCCACAACATTGGAGTATGACGCTTGCTTTTTCCATAGTCTCCCGGCAAAGGAAAGCATGCCGTCTATGCGATCTTATTACTAACTAGCTCAAGCACTGCTTATCAAACTAGAACCCGAAGTGTAAATCTACAACAGATTCTCTTGACCCTACAAAACGCTCCACCCAAACCTCTCCTCTCTCACCATCTGGGTTTTTACTCCATTGGCGTATCAACGCTCGCCCTCTGCGCACGCGTAAAGCAAGCCCAGCCTCGCTCGTTCTTAAAGGAAAGCTCCGCTCCTTAAAAAAAAACAAAAAACCCACGCACCGCCTCAGCTGGCAGGGCTCCGATTGGTTTCTTTACCATCGGCGCCGCTACCAATGAGAGGAGGAGAGGTCCCCGCCTCCCCCCGCAACGTGCTCGCGCTCGTCCCAGGGACAAGACCCCCGCGGTGGTCGAGATGGCGCTCGCCGGTCTCACGTTCCGGAGAGCGGCGGTCTCCACCCTTCGGCTCCGTCTCGCTACGGGGTCTCCACCCCGCAGGCGCGCGGCCCATTTCGCTTTCCAGCCGGACCCGGAGCCCACCCAATATGGTGAGCGCTTTAATCGTCCCCGGGTCCGTGCTAGTATCATAGGGAACGGATGCTGCTGCTCCTCTGCCTCCCCACCTCTTTGCAGTCCCTTGTGCAGTGAAGGGGAAGCGAGTCAGTCGGAAGGACTCCCCCTCCCCCCTTTGCTGCGGCTTTTCCACCCCCGACCAGTCCAGTTGGCTGAGATGGTGGGATGAGGAGACTGGCTTTTTCGAAGCCTTTAGGGCGCAATGGGCTAAGCCAGGGTCTTATGACAACGGCGACCCCGCTGTGTTGGTTTGTGCCTGCAAAAGGCCCTGCAGGCCACTCAGAAAGCACTTCCTCTTCCCTTGCAGCCTAAAACGAAGTTTCCACCACCTGGGTAGACGCAGCTACTGATTTGATATAGTACAAACGAGCTATGATTGTTTAGGAAATCCTGCGGGATGACAATACACCAAAGCAGATGGCAACTTATCAAATTGCTTGGTTATAATGCAGTTTGTCCCTTCCCCTTATTTAAAGTAAAGAGAGAGATAAAGGACTTATGTGAAGAATTTTATAGAAGAGGAAACTATGAGTACAGGTAGTAATTCTCAACAACCACTAGTTTACGTTTTTAAGTGAGAAATTTCTTAAGAGAGTTTTGCCCCATTTGACGACTTTTCTTGCCACAGTTGTTAAGTGAATCACTGCAGCTGTTAAATGAGTAACATGGTTGTTAGGTGAATCTGGTTTCCTCATTGTCCTTGCTTGTCAGAAGGTCACAAAAGGGGACCATGTGACAGGGCAACCGTCACAAATGTGACTGGTTGTCAAGCATCTGAATGTAATTCAAGTGACCATGGGGATATGGTCATAAGTGTGAAAAACAGTCATAAGTCATTTTTTTAGTGATGATGTCACTTCAAATGGTCACTAAATGAACGGTTGTAAATTGAGAACTACCTGTAGATGCACTTTCTCATTCATAGCTGAGGCCTGGCACCTTCTGTGGAGTGTTGCAGTGTTTGCCTTTGTAAATACAGAGAGCTACACTCTTGTGCCCTTCTTTCTTCATTTTCTGTCATCATCATGGCATGTTGATGTATCATTTTGACCAAGATCTGCACTTCATTGTCCATTTGAATAAGGAAAGAGCATGAATGATATTAAAAAAAACCCTTTAGGTAGGAGTGAAAGTAGCATCTTATGCCAGACCTATATATGATATGTACTAATTGAAGTCACCTTTAAAATGTCATAATTCCTGTTCTGGGACTTTAATCTATTACTGGTCCTTCCAGGCTAAGATTGTGTGTTGCAGAGAACTGCTTAGTTCTGAGGGAATTCCCCTTCATCTCCTAACTAAAGTATAAACCACAACTTTAACCAGTCTCCTTGTGCTAACCATACCTGGAGAGGAGAATTCTATGATCAACAGAATTTGAGATATCTATGATCTCAGAAAAATTAAGGATTAAATCATAATTATAATAAAATAAAAACATGGGCAGCAGGTGAACCAGCGAGATCTTTTAACAAATGGAAAGGATTTTTTTAAAATAAACTTTTAATCTGGGAGAACTTTTATTTACAGGCTAACCAACCAAGGGGATGATTTTTGTGGATTTCCCCTCGTATTCCCTCAAATTGTTACTCATTGTTGAACAAACACACTCATTGAGTACATACATTAGTGATACCTACATTGAAAAACAGATGGAAATGTTGGAATCTGACAAGTCTTAAAGCTTTCCAAATGGGTCTTGGTGTTTTATATGATGCTATTTAGCAATTTATATGGTGCTATTTAGCAATCAGTTCAATAGTTGGCCTTGTTTAACCAAATCATCTCTTCACAGGCCAGACACAAAAAATGAACCTTTTCCAGTCTATAACAAGTGCCTTGGATAATGCCTTATCTAGAGATCCAACTGCAGGTAAGTTGTTATGCTTTACTGTTTAAGAGAAACTTTTACTTAGAGCCTCTTCAATTGAGACTACTCACTACTACACAATTCACTCACTACCATACTACGCAAGGCAAGCACAATTATGTTACTCTGAAGATTATCAGCATATTTTCTCCATGGTATCATTTTTGGATGGTAAAACAATTATATTTAGGCTTTGAATTTGTTCCCAAGTAAAATTTCTGTTTGAAATTTGAAGCGTAGGTCAGTGTTGTATGCTGCTACATTAATATAATTTTATTTGCTGGAAAAAAATTGAAGATAGCCTTTGTTGCTAAAAATTAGGAAATGAAGTAAGTTAAAAAAAGTACATCTTTAATGGAAAGTCATTTCTTTCATAGTTTGTGTAAATTGGCTAATCCCTGTCATTTCCAGGATTGTTTATGAAAGGTCTTGGTTCTTATCATTCATCAAATTAATATTATATAAAGAAAAACAAGTACAGTGGATAGAAAAAAGTTAGATGAAGGTGGCTTTCAATTTTAACAATCCAGTTTCCTTTCTGAACAACTATTTCCTTGATTTCTAATATACACAGTAATATTTGGTGAAGATGTATCCTTTGGTGGAGTTTTCAGATGTACCGTTGGCTTGAGAGATAAATTTGGTAAGTTACAATTTAATAATTCATCATATCTCATGTTACATTATTATTTTCATAAAACTATGTTTTTCATTTTGATAAAGGTCTCACTAGTGTACAGTAAATAAACATAACTAGCAATAATGAAAAATTGAGATCATCGATTAAAACCATGATTTTATATAACTCTAGAGCAGTTACTGGAATGGCTGGCATGAATTAGGGAAAATGTCCTTGAAAATGTCCTGCAAATGGATATTATTTTGCCACCCAGAGGCACTTTGAATGGAATCTAAATCTGATTAAATAAATAATTAATAAACGTTCTAATTATTGATGAAAACAATTACAAACCTAGATTGGGAGTTCACCTCATCTAGGTGGAGAGATCATTACATATAATGGGTGTTGACACAAAAGTATATGAGATGTTCTCAGAAGAATATAACAATAACTTATATGGAAAATAATACATTGCTCATACATGCATAGTATGGAGTTCTACTGAGGAATCTAGCTGCACAGGCATAGTTTTACATAAAATAAATTAGATCGATCTAGTTTTGATATTATTATTGCATAGATTATTGAAGAAAATTTAGAAAGTTAGAAGAAAAGTTACGAACTGGGCATAGTTAGCCATGGAGGACATTGAAGGGAAATATGACCACACTCTTAAAATGCCTGAAGTACATGGAATCCAGTGTGTATTACATGGTCTATAGATTTTGAGTAACAGGACAGATTTCAGCAGAATGCTAGAATTTGCTTTGAGACCACAAGAGCAGTTGAGGGGTGATGCCAATTACTCCAGGGAAGTAATGGACTTCCAATCTGTCTCCAGTGTTTTAATTCTGATTCCTCTATAGAGAAGAGGATTGGAGATACTGGCCACAGTGGCCCTTTTCAACACTACTTTTTAGTTCTACTTTTAGTTAAAGACTAATTTAAAAAACACAAACAGTGTAAGCCCTTTTCATTCCATCAGCTACCATGTGTTAAAATATTTTTTCCGGGTTTATATACATTCATTTAAAAATTATTAATAAAAATCTCTTATAGGTAAAGACAGAGTGTTCAATACTCCTTTATGTGAACAAGGAATTGTGGGATTTGGCATTGGAGTTGCAGTTACTGGTGCTACAGCTATCGCCGAAATCCAGTTTGCTGACTATATTTACCCCGCCTTTGATCAGGTTAGAGCATATTTTAAGACGTCGAAAATTAGAAGGAAATTTAGAGATATTATATAGACTCTTTTAAAGCAACGAAAATGTGACTGGAGTGACGGTTGAAAGGAGCTTCATGAATATGATTTAGAATTGTTGAAGGATCTGTGCCATTTTGTGTGTTACCAAAGGAACAAAAATTATTGTGAGAATATGTTGATAAGAGCTTGCTGTTATCAATTAACGTGCAAAAAGAGAATTGGTACTTCTGCCGTGGACCGTTGAAAATCCTACATGTGTTCTTGAACAGAATGTGTGTATTCTTTTATAGAAGTAGTGCTTTTAGAAGAAGTAATGTCAGAAGCATGAGCATACCAGTGCTATATTTTTCTTCCTCTAATTGGAAGGAGTCCATAGGAGATGTGGTGGTGCAGTAGGTAGAGTGCAGGCTACTTCTGCTGATTGCTGATTGCCAGCAGTTTGGCAGTTCAAGTCCCACCAGCTCAAGATTGACTCAGCCTTCTGTCCTTCCGAGGTTAGCAAAATGAGGGCCCAGATTGTTGGGGGCAATAGGCTGACTCTGTAAAAACTCTTAGAGAGGGTTGTAAAGCATTGTGAAGCGGTATATAAGTCTAAGTGCTATTGCTATAGCAAGAAATAATGATGGTAGGGATACATCTAGGATTGCAACTGCCTGTTACTTGATAAAATGAGCTGCATTGTCACATTTGAGAACCCCAAGTAACTTCTAAGACTTTAAAATCAATTTTATATTTGTAGTTGGCTCAAATAAAGAGAAAGCATCTCTAAATACTTCAGTAACTGGAACAATAGCTTGAAGTTATACCTGTAGAACGTATACTGAATTCTTGAATTCACTGAAAAACACGTACGTACATTCCTTATATGGATTGTGTGAAGTGGCTGCAAATAGGAGATGGGTTTGGCAAAATTGAAAACTTTCTGGGGAAGCCGGCAGGGAAGATTGCAAATGGCAATCACCTGATCACTGAGCATTTGTCAACTGGTTGTCAGTGCTAACAAGTTGCCAGATTACAATCACGTGATTTCAGCGATGGTGGTGGTGTAGTATTTTGTGATAGCTGGAATTGCTTGAAAAGCTATAGAACATCCTTTCTGAGAAGCTGTTGTAAGTTTGAATCATTATTAAACAACTGGTCAAAAGTCGATGACTATCTGTAGATATTCTTCATGATGATCTGTCCCTAACCTGATCTTTCATATCTTCCAACAATGCATGCATTGCCTCTATAACTGAGTAATCTACCTGGCTGCTAGTCATCCTCTTCTTTCCTTCTACATTTCCCAGCCTTACAGACTTCTTCAGAGAATTAGGTCTTTGTGTAATGTATCCAAAATACAGGTAGTCCTCCATTTACAACCACAATTGACCCCAACCTTTATGTTGTTAAATGAGAAATTTGTTAAGTGAGTTTTGCCCTATTTTACAACTTTTCTCACCCCCTTTGTTAAGTGAATCACTGCAGTTCTTAAATTAGTAACACGGTTGTTTAGTGAATCTAATTTCCCATTGACTTTGCTTGTCAGAAGGTTGCAAAAGAGCATCACATGTCTCCGGGACACTGCAAGTGTCATAAATGTGAGTCATTTGTCAAGCATCTGAATGTAAATCACCATGGTCATAAGAGTTAAAAATGTTCATGTCACTTTTTCCAGTGCCATTGTAACTTCCAGCAGTCACTAAATAAGATGTTGTAAGTCGAGGACTACCTGTACGTGAGTTTGGTTATGTGTTCCTTGAGTGGATTGCTTTGGTCTAGTTTTTATTTGTTTTAATCTTATTTATTTGTTTTTATCTTATCATATTGTTCATGATAACATATTTCATGCTAATTCATGATATGTTGTTCTTATGTTTATTTTTATTTATTTATTCAGTTTCTGTAGTCATCCAACTCAACCAAATGACTTTGGATGACTTACAATAAATATGTTATTCTCAAGAGTCTTCTTCAGCATTCAAGTTAAAAACTTCAATATTCTTCCTATCCTGCTTTCTCAAAGTCCAACTTTTGATTCCATAGTGTGTCATAAGGAATACTATGGCTTCAACAATTCTCATCTTTGTAGATATAAACATATCATGTGCTAAATTTATGTTTTACTGACAAAGAAATAAAGGGAGACTAGTATAGATCTATTTCAAGCTATTTAGCCCTCATCAGCTAACCATACCCTTCTGGGATTCAAACCCTGACTGCTTGCATATTAGGTAGATGTATTAACCTCTAAGCCATGGGTTCTCCTTGCTTTGTCGGCTGTACCAGGGGAGAGATTAAGTATTGATTTTTTTGTGATGAGAGCTAAATAGCTTGAAATCGATCTATACTATTCTCCCTTTATTTCTTTGTGGGTAAAACATAAATTTAACACAAAAATAGTTCGTTGCAAAACCGACTGCCTGGATTAAGGCTGAAAGGTGAAAAACAGAAGCAGTATGCTCTGTCCCATAATTGGGTTGACCAGGTTTCCCTGATAGATGGGTCTCACTGGAGGGTGGTGGTGGTGGGGACAATACTTAAACACATCATGGTATCTGAATATCTTTTCCAAGGCCTTCATGGTTGTGGTGTGGAATAATTGTCATCAGTGTTTTTCTTGACTGCTTGTTCCTTTTCAGGGATGATTGATCCTAACAACAACAACTATCTTCCACTTCAATATCTTCGTTGTCAACCCTGGTTGTTCTACCAGTTGTTGTTAGTTTGGTCTGCTTTATATTTTTTTCACTATCATGTTTCTTGCAAATCCTTTTCATTTTTGGCTATCAGAATTGTGGACAATGAGATGCTCTGGGATTTCCTTTTTTCTAACTACATTCCACAGCTTGATGTTCTCAACACAATTAAAGGACTTTCTGTAATCAAGGAAACAATGACATCTTTTCTGGTATTCTTTGGATTTCTCAATTATCCAGATTGCACCAGAAATCATGGCTTGTGTTTCTTTTCTACAGCTCACTTGTACATCTGGCATCTTTTTTCGATGTAAGGCTCTAATTTGCATATTATTATCGTTATTTTGATTTTCTTCTTTCATTTTGTACAACTCCAAGCTCTACACATAATGCTCTTGCCTCATATTAGTTTCTTTACGCTTTTGTTGATAGTATCCATAATTTCAAAATTTGCCTCTTGTTTCTGCATAATCTATAATAGCAATAGCACTTAGATTTATATACCGCTTCACAGTGCTTTACAGCCTAAGCAGTTTACAGAGTCAGCTATTGCCACCCAACAATCCGGGTCCTCATTTTACTGATCTTGGAAGGATGGAAGGCTGAGTCAGCCTGGAGCCGGTGAGACTCAAACTCCCAAAGTCAGCAGAAGTAGCCTGACGTACTGTATTCTAACCACTGTGCCACTACGGTTCTAGTAGAACATGAATGTGCTTTAACTACATAAATATGTCTTGATAACCACATGTAATGTTAAATGTGTCTCTATATTTCTTCAGATTGTTAATGAGGCAGCAAAGTATCGATACCGTTCTGGAGATCTCTTTAACTGTGGAAGCCTTACAATAAGAGCGCCTTGGGGATGTGTGGGTCATGGGGCATTGTATCACTCGCAGTCCCCAGAATCCTTTTTTGCTCACTGTCCAGGACTGAAGGTACAGAGTAATAATTTATTAGATAGTCTTTTACAGTGTTCTAATAATTCTTTTTAAATATAAAAGGTTACATATAAAAAGTTTCTATATTAAAAATGATAACAAGGAAATTATACAATACAAATATTATGCAGGAAAATTAGCAGAATAATATACCACGAAGTAAAATTAAATGTATGTATTTATAAAACAATCCCCTTGGAAGAGAAACCAATCTCTGTTTTATGCTTATATATCAACTTGGATTACAACACATATAATTTTGTGTCAGTTTAATACCTTCAAAGCTATTTTTTGAATCATGTTAAAGCATAGCTAAGTAGTGAATGACCCTGGTTAAAGAGATTAAAAATCTTATTTTAAGGAAACTCAAATCTTGGATGTGGTAGCAAGCTATGGACAGAATTATTCATAAATGATTTCTGGGTTAAATTGAAATTACCATCAGACTTGGATCTTTTTTTCATATATGAAGTTATTTTTCATATTGATTAGTGTTCCCATAGCTTCAGCGGCCATTCCTCTAATGAAAGAGTAGATGTAATTTCCAGTAAGAAGTATAAAGTATTCTGATACCAGTTTTCATATATAAAACCAGAGTGTATTTTGAAAGTATATAATGTTTGCTAATAATGAAAAAATGACTGATGGAAAAGGAAAACCAACATTTAAAACTTGTTTCATCCGATAGTGGTTTTTTCCCCAGTGCAACTGAGTTTTTTGATTTTGCCACCCGATACGATTTATGATTCCATCTTGATTTTTACATTTTGACATGTACATTTTACATTTACATTTTGTATTTCAGTATTTGTTATCTATTTTAATAATCATCATTGGAACAATGGAACATTTTGTACCCATTCACTCTATTATTCACCCAAAAGTTGATATTCAGTTTCAATGATATTCCCATTTTTACATGCCAGTTATCTGCTTAAATTCTACGTCTATTTAATCATACAGACATTGACATGTTTGGTCTCTTAATCATATTTTAATAGGATCTGATTGATCTGATAGATAGATAGATAGATAGATAGATAGATAGATAGATAGATAGATAGATAGATAGATAGATAGATATGCACATACTACTTCTTCCATAGATGCAATCCATGTGTATAGTGCTAATTGAGTCTGTGATCCAGGTTGAATAATTACTCTGATAATATAACTTGGTGCCACCAATCTCCCTTTTTCTTATTCAGTTTAAAAACTCTTTAATGCCTGATCATTTATTTAACCAGATAAAAATATTTGTCCTTGCCATTCATTTAGCATCTTTTCACTGAGTCTTAATGGAATAATTTGAAATAGGAAATTATCTCTTGGAACAATGTTTATTTTTTATTTTTGATATTTTTCCTAGTCAAGATACTCCTTAACTTGTTTATGTATTCATTTTCTTGAAGATTGTTGTTCCAAGAGGACCTATTGAAGCCAAGGGACTGTTATTGTCATGTATAGAAGATAAAAACCCTTGCATATTCTTTGAACCTAAAATAATGTACAGAGCAGCAGGTAAGCTTTTCTCATTGTATTCAAGGTAAAAAGTATAACCTAAATCTTATTTATTCATATGATGGTAGAAACATAGAATGTATGAGTTGAACAGATCTTATACAGTATATCATATAGTTCAATCATAAATTGCTCAGTGCAGAATTACTAACCATATCTAAAAATTGACCATCCTGTTGATTGAAGAGTTCTTCTCACTATATTTAGTGTTGGTCAAACATTGTAGTGCATTTTCTAATACTATAAAGTCATTGTTGTACTGTGGTGTACAAATAAGTATGGAATCTCAATTCAGATATGAGCTGTCCCCTGCCTCCCTTCAGTGTCCAGTGCAGTATAGCCCAACAACTCCCCAGTCTTCTGTGCATGGAAAAGGTTCATTTTTGGAATATTCTACATATCCCTAACTGCTGTCAAGTGAAAGAAGAAAATAAAGCTGAAGCAGTGGTGGATTGCAGGCGGTACGCCCTGGTACGGGTGTACCGGAGCCAGCCCGGAGCACTGGATACTGTTCCGGTACGGTGCTCCGGAAGACCCACCCGCCCGCCTGAGCTCCTTACCAGAGTTTAAAGGCTTCTGCACTTCTGCACAGGTGCATGGCACGTACAGCGCCTGCATGACACTCTGTGGAGCAGCTGGAGCATCACAGAGTGTCACGGAGATCCTTGAATGCATGTGTGTGCTGTGCGCATGTGCGCACGTGTCCATGAGGACGCTGCCAGCCCCGTTCCAACCGTACTGGTTGGAACAGGATTTACAACCCACCACTGAGCTGACCCCCCCCCCAAGTTATAATAGATCATATAGTAATAACAGATAATTTATAGTTGGTTTAATTGAGTTAAGCTGAATCTGCATTCAACCAAAATTCTTTCCCTAGCTTGTGAGATATAGAAATTATGACAAATGCATATATTTCTGACCTCCTTAAATAGCTGTGGGATTTTATTGTTGAACAGTATTGATTTATGTAAGACAGGCAATTTACATTATAAGGACATTCTTATGATTTTAGTACTTCTAACACAAATTTTGGGTATTGAGAAACTGTTCTACTCAAACTTGACAGTTGTTTTTCAGAAATTAAACTTTAAATAATAGAGGGTTTTCAAAAGAATTGTTCAATGATTCAAAAGCAAATAGTGGTACTTAGAGGAAAAAATGAGTCATCTTGACATTATCAGGTTTAAATTTCTTGCGGAGAATTTGTTCTTATGACCTTTTCAGCTCTATTTAATTCCACCTTATATGACATAAATAGTATAGAAACAAATGATTTGCATCAGTGGTTGTTATAGTGACGTGGCAAGTAAGATTAAAAACAACCAGTTTTTCAATCAGTGTTCAAAATGTCCTGTCACAAGATCTACACATGTTTTCCTACTACAATTAAGGTTTAATAGAATTAAAACTCGTATATGAATGAGCAGATAAAGATTTATGTATCGGAATAATAACATTTATTAATATAATGAAATATAAAATATTTTCTTTCCTATATTTCCCAAATTTATATGTCTATATAGCTGTAGCTTATATCTGTATCTATAGTTAAGTGTTCACAAAATATTTGAAGACCTGAATAAAAATGACAATTATAAATGCAAGCCTTTATAATGTTTCAAAGTGGTGAGAATGTTAGTCTAAATAGAAGATACACAAAATATAGAAAGCAAACAAGTTTAAGAAAAATAACAAGCGTAAAACAATTGAAAACACTTAAGGTAAATATGTGAAGGTTAGAAAAAATAGACTTTTTCTAAACATTCTAAAACGAGCAAACAAGCTCGTGCATTTACTAACAACTTTTCATAGTAAGAACTAGAATCTTGTAATGGTTGCTTTTTATATATTAATATTTTTTAAACACGACATTTTCTTCAATATACGAAAGGGCTCTTTTCTAAAGATTATTAGATTGTCTCCTACAGCTTTACTGTATCAAGAGATTGAGTGACAATTACAACGAAGAAATAAGTTGTCTACCGATTTACCGTGATAGCAGAACTGTTAGAATATTGGAGATATACATCAGTATGCTTCATAGTGACCTCAGACTATATGAACTCAGTATGATTAAGGTAGGGATGAATTGTGGATGAATTGTACAAGTATAGGGAGTGGAGTTTTAAGTGCCAAGTCTTGTGCACTTCCATAAAATGCAATTATGCAATAAGGCATAATCTTATCAGGGAATTCTATCAAGGAATTTGGGAAATTGACTTCTTGAAGTCTGACTGGATATGTCCCTCCAAGCCCAAGATTGGCTTGAAAGAAGGATGCAGATTGTGAGTACAGAGACTTCAATTTGTAAACTTCTTATGACATACAAAGTATAAGCACGATCTTTGTAGACTGTACTTGATAAAATATAAGATCTTGATCTCATTTTCCATTTCCTCGATTTCCGAAGAGTGGAAACTGAAATAATTTTGTACTCTCACCCTAAGCTAAACTAGTTTTGGTTCCTGAATAGTAAATAGAGTATGGTGGTTCATTGAAAATTTGATCCAAACATTGCATCCCTGAAAGACATGAAAGATTAGGAGATTGCCGTAAAATGTTTTGACTGAGAAAATTTAGTAGGTGAGCCCCAAGAAACAACAGGTTGGGGGAATATCTCTTCTATAGTAGAATGAGATTGAGAGGAGGGGAAGCAAAACAATTCAATTGACAGTTGGCACTGGCTTTTAAAAACTATCAATTGGAGGCAGTTGTTTCTGTGAAGGGGGAAAGTTAGTGGGTGTCTTGTCTTTCTGAAACGATCTATCTGTCTCTTGCATGCACATAAAAGCTCAGCATATGAAAAATAAGAACAGGGCACTACGTTAGATAGTTCCCCCATCACTGCTGGCTTTCTGCCATTGCTGTTAGATCTGTACCCCCATTCATACATTGTAATATTAGTATATATCATGCATAGGCTTAATTTCTTGTTATAGTGATGCCCTGTTATTCAGGCTGAACTATAATACAGTCCTAGAGATGGCCAATTGTTCTTGTGAAAATGGGATCTTGTTGGATTATCTCTATATTTAATTTTGTTTGGTTTTTACTGCAATATATCTGAATAATTGTGAACACAAACGTATTTTTTTGGTTTATAAGGACACTTATCAGCCTACTAAATTTGTAGAGAGGTTTAGTTATTGCTTCCTTTCCTCCCAAAACTTGGATTTCATCCAACTTTTAATTGTGGTTAAGTTTTTCAGTAAATTTTATGCTGTTCTGCTAGAAGTTTTCTGATATAATTTAGGAATTTCAACAGAAATTCCTAAATTATATCTGGGATTTATTTTTTATTTTTTTCACTCATAGCTTCAGCTGATAAATAAATTTCACATTGACACAAGTGAATTGTTATCTTCATACATTGCCACTGGATTTCTGATTCTTCAGAACGGAACTCTCGTGAGTTCCGTTACAGCTATGGCTTTAAATTTAGATACCTTGCAGCAGGGATGGGGAACATACTGTCCCTTCAGGTTTTGCCAGCATCCTTCAATTACATACATGCTGATTGGGGCTGCTAGAAGTTGTAGTTCCGTATTTCTGTTCCAGACACTCAAATTATAAACTTCATTGCTTTCCTTTTATTTAGTCGAACAAGTCCCTGTGGAGCCTTACTCCATCCCTTTGTCTCAAGCAGAAGTGCTTCAGGATGGAAGCGATGTAACTTTGGTGGCTTGGGGTACTCAGGTGAGTAAGATTTGTTAGGATTCGAGGGGGAAAAAATCCCGCAAGTACTTCTTACTAGTTCCTACTATTACTTCCTAATACTTACTTTTACCATGATCACTTTATTGCCATGTTCATCTGGATAGTGTTGCTATCTGAAGCAATCACTTCATCAGATATTTATGTTTTGTTCGGTCCTCCATTATGGGTGTATGTAAATATTCTAGAATATTCTTCTAACGAAAGTGATGGAAAATTAAATAAGACCCAAATGGATAGGATTAGAATGTTAGTGAGACTTAAATCTTGTTGAAATCCATGAGATTTAAAGTTTATTGCACGCTTTCTCCTAATATTTAGGTTCATGTTATAAAAGAGGTAGCGGTTATGGCACAAGAAAAATTAGGAGTTTCCTGTGAAATAATTGATTTGAAAACGATTTTGCCTTGGGATGCAGAGACTGTGTGCAAGGTAAGTGTACATATCATGTTCACATACCCATTTAATCAAACTCCATTATAATGATCTGATTATTATACAATGGTAATATATAAAATTGATAGAAAATATGTTGGAACAAACCTCTATTGTTCGTATATGGAAATCTATGGTCCAAGGAAACCAAATTCTTGGGGGAAAAAATTAAATGTGGGTTTTGAAGAGGGATTTTGAGCCTTTAATTGCAACCCACCCCACCCCATCCCCCTACCCCAAGAGTTGCAAGTGCTGTTTCTGGCAGGGATGGGTTCCGGCTTCTGCTACTGCTGGTTCACTCAGGGACGTGCTTCGGGCATGTATGCGCTTGATGCTTGCTGAGTGCATGTGCAGTAGTAAAAAAATGCTTCTGCACATGCGCAGAAGGAAAAAACAAGACGGCGGCGCCTATGGCGGTGCTGATAGAACCGGTTCGGGGGCATGGCAGGCTGAGTTACTACCTACTCAGCCGAACCGGTAGGAACCCATCTCTGGTTTCTGATCTCTGAACAGTTATCCATAGGGATGTTGGATTTATTTCAGTCCCAAATATGAAAGAATGTAGACTGGGCCTTTGGGAATGCAAGGAAGCTTCTTGGACGAGAAAAAAAATTACCTTTGGGAGAACCATGACCTGGATGACTGAGAATCTCCATAGACATTTGTTACAGTTTTGGTTTTTCTAAAATTACAAATAGTATAATCATGTTCCTACCACTAGAGGTCTCTGTTAGATCAATTGAATCTGAGTTTTACATATATTTTACTGAGTAGTATTTTCTAAAAGCTGATCCTATTTTTTTCAAAATAATTTGAGTATTTAATCTCTGTTTCATAATTTGAACTCTTTTTTGCAATAATTTGATGTTAGTAATATATTATTAAATCTCAAGATAATGATGAATAGGCCACCTGTCGATCATGAATATACTTCTCAAACTGATAGCTATCTGTGTGTACTGAGTATTAATTTGAACAAAGTTATATTTAAAAAAAACCAATACATTTTACCATCTATTGCATTTTATTTCAGTGAATTTAAACTTTATTTATTCTTGTATTCTGTGCCATAACAGATTGCTTCCCCATTTCCTATTATCTAAGAAAGGCTGTTTGAAATTATTTGTAATAATGTCCTTGTCAGATGAAATCACTTAGTACTGTTGATTTAGAAATGTGTTTTCTTTTTCACTAGAGATAAATCAGGGGCTGGATCCAGTTGTAGTGCTAAACATGATTTCCTTAATTACGTTTAAATAAACATGGAATCCAATTCCAAACTCAAGAGGCAACCCTTGAATTTGTTCAGCAACTGTTTGAAGTTATGATGGCATGGAACAAAGTGATTGACAACTGGTTCTCAAAGTTGTAGCCATTGCAGGACCCCTCAGCGACATGACCAAAATTTGTATTCTTGGCAAACAGCCCACACTTATGACCTGTTGCAAGCATGATTGCTGTTGCCGACATTCTCTGCTGGCTTCCTGCAAGCGCTCTCACACACAGATACACCCACCAGCAGTGGCTGGTTCCTAACCGGTTTACTACTAGTTTGCTGAGAGGGCGTTTTGCGCGTCCCCTGCTCGCTTCGCTCGTGCGCGCACTGGTGAAGTGATTCGGGTGTGTGCCATACCACCACCTGTTCAGCCAAACTGGTCCAAACCGTCAGAAACCCACCACTGTCCACCAGCATCCTCCTTTCTTGGGCCTTCCTGTACTTGCGCACATGCCTACCATGCCCTCTTTTCCAGGCTCCCTTGCATTTCCACACAAGAACACATGCAGCCCACACTCTCTTTCCCCAGTCTTCCTGAACTTGTGCTAAAACTGCATTATCCCCCACCCTAATTTGCACATAGCCTTTGCTGGGCCTCCCCCACCTCCCTGTTGCAACGGAGAAGGGAGGGGGCTCCTTACTTGGGATTCCCTTTCCTTCCCACTTAATGTGTCCTGGAGTTAGAATGACAACTGGGACTGCCTGGATTGCCTTTGCTAAGCCATGCAATATCTTGCTTTACAACTGCAATATTTACTGACAACAATTTGGGTCCAAAGTGCTGTTGTACCCGAAGACTACCGGTATATAATGCTAATCTACAGCCATGGCTCACAAACAAGAGTGGTTGATCTCATAGAATGCACTAATGAAAAGTCCAGATTTCATATTTTGGCTTAGAATGGAAACAAACCTAATATTAGGGAGAACAGTATCTCCCCCCCTCCCCCCCCGGAAGAAAGTGGTTGAGAGGGCTTTGTGCCTATGTTCCCTAAGATGATGTAGAAGTTCCCATCGCTTGATGAGCCATTACATTTTAGATGACATAAGGTTCTTTTAAGAGCTTTGTGGTGCTAATCCTAGCAAGAGCTGATTAAATCATTTGTGGCCATAAGCAGACCCTCCTCCTATAGGGAAGGCTTTAACTGGAGCACAAGATGAAGATTTTTCCCAAGCCACAGTTGCCACCTGCTCTTCAATTTGGTCCTGTGAGCCCAGAGGACTAGTGAAGTTATAAACCACTTCTGCATGGGGAAGTGTTGCATTGTCTGGAGTCAAAAGGCAGAGCATCTCTTATCATCAAAAGGCTTCCAAACCCATAGCTCAAGATTACTCAGAGCATATTAGTTAAAATTCTTAGCCTGTTTTGTAGTTATAATTATATTCTTAATTCTAGGTTTCTCCGAAGAATGAAAAGGGAAAACACTGGGTAATTCTATAATTTAGTTCTATAAAAGCATGTCTGCATTCATCTCAAGTTGTCATTTTCTTCCAGATTTTTCTACACAAGTAGTTTTTTTTTAATTTAATAGAGATATATGTAATAGTCGGTCAAATGTTGAGTTATGGTGAACAAAAATTGGTAGGTGCCTGCCACAAGTCATCCGCCTAAATTTGGTGTATTCCAGAAACCCTAGATGATGGAAGCTTCCTAAAACCCTTTAAAAAATGTATGATTAAGGATAGGAAGAGGTTCTTTGTTCTTTTAAATTTTTGACACGGGATGGCATTTACATTTGAGACTTTTTTTCTTTGTAAATGATGGCATCCATCATCTAGTGAAACCAACTTTTTCTTGTTCCCTATTCTCCATTTCAGCTTGTGATTCCATTGGCACGGATTATTCTTTTTTGTAAGAGAATTCATAGACAAAAGTAAGCTAAACACAATTTAAGCTTTGCTGAGTCTATGTTCATTTGTGGGAATTGGAAAAAGCATTGCAGAATGAAGTGTTGAGATATTATTTTAACTCTTATAGTCCAGGGCATGGATAACTTTCTACAAAATCAATACAAATGTAATATTTTTGCAAATTTATTCTGGCACAATATTTTTGATTTGTAAATGTGATGATAGTGTTTGTTTTTGTTACTTGTTTTATTTTATAGAGCAAATTTCAATTTTTGAGAGAATATTGATGATCTTAAAGTGTAGTATTTGCTAAACTGTATTTATATACAGTATAAATAAGATATATATTGTAACAACCTATACATGGGAAGGTAAGATAATTATTGTGACATCATTTTCTACCCAATATTATTCCTATTGGAAGTTTTTTGTGGAAAGAGTTGAGGTTTTCCCCTAAATCTAGACATATATAAAACTATAGAAAGGGAGAAGAATTTGTGTGGCTAAAAATAATGTGGCAATTTTCCATGTATTTGTTGTACACTCTCTTAACACTTTTTAAATTAATTATCCCCAAAATCAATGGGTAATGCAAGATTAGTTCCTTAATTGCATTCTCTCTTCTAGCAATGCAAAATCAAATTTTTGTTTTTCTTTCTTTTGGAAAACTTTAGTACTCAGACGGAAAAAAAAATCAGATGTAAATTAATTGAGATATATGGGATTATATGCTGTAGTTTCTATTCTTTTTCATTTATAATTTCATATATCAATACCTTTTTTTATTCTCAAAGCAAAGGAACTGTTCTTAAACAGTTTAGGTGTGCATCAATTTAAATATTACTTAAATTTATATAGCCACACATCTCATATATAGGTTTTTGGAGAGCTTACAAAAGATTTAAACAAAAATGAAAGCAACAAAAAAATAATACAATTGAAAAATGAGGAAAAAATATAAAAGCATATTAAAAACATAATAAAATCTATAAAACAGCTAAGATAAGCCCATTCTTCAATATGATAAGTGCAACCACTATATCGGCTCCATTAAACTCCTGAATCCCAATGCCTGTCTTCAGAGCCTTACAATAAACCAACAGGCTCAAGGCCAATCTCATCTCCAGGGAATCATATTCCACAAAGTAGGTGGCGCAGTGGAATCAGCTCTCTATCTCAAAATACTTCTTTTAAAATCAACTTGAATTTTGAGGGATTTGTGAACATCAATCTCGGATACCTTGTTAACATTTGAGATTTTGAAATTCACTGTTCAGTTGAGTCTGATCAGACTTAAAGTTTATGTGATTTATGATCTGAAAATATGTCCTACAATTGCCCAGTATAGTTGCTTTTCAACTGCTTTGTAACCGCAGATCACAAATTCATCACTACCCTCATCATCACCACCACCAACTTCATAGGGCTACCATTTTTCTGTGCTGAAAAAATACAGGCAAAAGAGTCACAAAACAGATTTCTTTGCTTCTTCCTATTGGTTGCCTGGATATTTGCAATCACACATCATTATCCTAGATTAGAGGTCCCCAGCCCCCACTCTGTGGAGCAGCACCGGTCCATGACATGCCAGAAACTGGGTTGCACAAACAAACAAAGTCCCATTTGTGGGATGCAAACCACAACGTCTCTGGTCCCCGGAAAAATCTATCTCCAGGAAACCAGTCCCAGGTGTCCAAAAGGTTGTGGATCGCTGTTCTAGATGATGTGGCTCTTTTTTTAGATAAATTCTCTGTCATGCCAAGGAATTAAGTTGTTATCCGTATCTTTCTAGTCTTGTATATACTTGAATAACATGTCTTGGGGTCAACATCCATTGTGAAAGAACTGATTCTTCAAGAAAGTGAAGTACATAAATCAGATGAACTAGTACTACTATATCGGTTTATAGTTCACTATGTTGATAGATAAAATGCATGTGTAGTATTTAAGTTAGATTTGCAGTGCTTGGGTTAAAATAATAAAATAATAATTAAAAAACGTTAAGCGAGAGCTTGATTCTCACAGAGGTTGCCAACAAAAAATGGGAGGAGAGGATTCAGTTGGACAATCAAAAGGAAAATTAAGTGAATGGAAGACATTAGAACGCGAGAGACACTTTTAAGAAAATTGAATTTCTCTGGAGGAAGAAAAACAAAATAACTATCCAGTATCAATAAAGACTATAGAAAAAGAAGAAAGGAGCAATTAAAGAGGAAAGTGTTTAAGCACAGTAAAATTTTACATTTACAGAAAGGAATTTGAAAAGGGAGAGGTAGGAATTACTATAATTAAGAACAGTGTAAAAGAGAATGGAAATTGTGAGGACAACGATTGTACCTAAAATATACAGGGAATAGTAGTTCCTACGAGGAATGGTAACATGGTGGAGAAAGAAAAGGGTAAAGTGAAGCTCCCAAACCCTTATAGGGAAAACAAAAACAGAATAGGAATATTTCAAGATTTAAGAAGAGAGTGTCTCTTCTTAGCCTTGGATATTGGAATAATACCAGTAAGACTGGTTTTATTTTTCATGTAAACCTCTTTTCTAGTCAACTGCTCATAATAAACTTGAGGTTATCAAAATACAATACTGAAAATCATTTTGTTGTAAAGTATAACAAATAAGACTAACAATTTTATAATCCTATTTCTCGGATGTAAGATGCACCTTTTCCCCCCAAAAAGAGAGTGAAAATCTGGGTGTGTCTTATACACTGAATACAGCAGTGAATACAGAATGGACATGCAAAGGGTTTGGGAGGCTTGCAAAGTGCTCCTGAGGGCTGGGGAGTGCAAAACCAAGTAAAAATCGGGCCTTTTTGCTTGTTTTTGCCCCCTCCCAGCCCCCGGGAGCACTCTAAAAGCCTCCCAAAGCTCTGCACCCCCCCCCCCCTTTTTTTTTTTTTTTGCAAAAATTGAGGTGTGCAGAGGTTTTGGGAGGCCTACAAAGTGCAAAAACCTTTTTTAAAAAATTTACCTCTTCAAAATCATGGTGTTTCTTATACTACGGTGTGTCTTATAGTCTGAAAAATACAGTACATTCATTATTTACCATGAAATAATTTAGACTGTGTAAAGATGAAATAAAAAGGAAACCTTTAATTTAAATTTAAACCCTAATCATAATTATTAAGCATAACCGTATCCAGGCTGCCAATGAACCCTCGCAAGGCTGAGTGGCTTTGGGTGCATGGAGCTTCAGGGACATATTATTTCTCATCTTTAGTTCTGCTCGAGGTGGTCCTAACCTGTTCACATTGGGTTTGCAATTTAGGGGTTCTCCTGTACTTATGATCCCTGCTTGAAGCTGACAGGGCTAGGAGAGCTTTTGTACAACGTAGGTTTGTATATCAGCTGCAGCCTTTCCTGGATCAGGGCTTCCTGTGTTCAGTCATTCAAACCTTAATCATCTCTTGTCTGGACTACTGCAATGTGCTCTACATGGGATTAGCTCTGAAAGGCATTCCGAAGCTTCGGCTACTGCAAAATGTCACAGCACAAGCCAGCTGCACTGGATTTGCTTCCACGTGCAAGTTCAAGGCCTTTAAAGGTCTCTGTGGCATGAGACAATATTTAAATGGCTCAGCACCTTTTATTTTTAATCTGCTCCTTAATTCTTGAACCTTAGGAAAAGACGTTTTTTAAAAGCAAATAACCCTGCTCCTTCCAAGTTAATTTATACAGCACTGGATTTTTTTTTAACAGAATGGCGTAATTAGCTCTATTCAGTAATAAGTAGGATATGAAGAAGGAATGGCTATCCATAATAATAATTAGACTTCCTTAACGATTGCTCAAGGATATGAGGCATCAGTCAGAGAGTAGCCATGATGCTATTGCAGAATTGACAGCTAATGATTTCTTGTACTTCATCCTAGATAGTGTTAAAATGAAGTTGTGGGCAGAAAGAATGGCTGCCTTCTTGTATTTGTCTTTCATATTTCTTTGGGCTAAGAATTTCTAGAATTTTGAAGGATTGGTTACATTCCAATTCATGAGTTATGAGTGCATTTTTTTTCCTTTTAATATCTTTCTGTATACATTACTACTTGGAATCGAAATCACTGCGGAAGTATGGGTGCTGGGATTCTGTCAGGGGTGGGTTGCTGTGAGTTTGCATGGGTTCGGGAGAACCTCTAGCTAACAATCTGCCCAGTTCGGAAAACCCACAAATCCCACCCCTGGCTCACCCCACCCCTCCAGGAGTCCCCACGCGGCCCGTTTGGAATGTCAGGTAAGTACATGACCCTTGGGGAGGGTGAAAAATGGGCCTCCCTGAAGTTTTGGGATTTTAAGGTTTCCTCATCTGAATATTGATCCATGTTTCTAAAAAAGAAGAAGAAAAAAAAAACGGGCCCGTTTTCGGCAACTGGAGGGCCTCCAGAGCCTGGGGTAGGCTGTTTTCACCTTCCTGGAGGCATGAGGAAAGCCTCTGGAGCCTGGGTGGGCAAAAACACCCCCTTGCCATGGTTGCAGGAGGCCAATTAGGCCACGCTCACCCAGCAACAGGGCAGAGAAGCCGTTGCTAAAATTATGGAAGCCCACCCCTGGACTCCTTATTCTGTTGGATGGGTAGGTGGTTTGATATTAAGGAATATTATTAATGAAATTAACTTGCACCTCTGTTCTGGTTGTCCATTAATTCCTGGCTTGTGTGTGTGTGTCTGTGTGCCTACACCCGTGAAAATCTAGGTTAATCTCAAGTGAATGTGTTAAGAATTGCAGCATAAGGACTAGGCTCAGATTGCTGTGGGCAATTATTTGTTTTGGGATAATTTTTACATTTTTATTGAATAAATTATACTGTTTTGCTCCATTGAACAAGTTATAGATGTAGACTTGTTTTTTTTAATAACATTATTTGAGAGACCTGTGTGTGAGTGTATAAAACAAACTATAAATGCCAGTCTGTGATGAGGGTAAAGTATGATGGAGGAACTACTAAGTCTTATGAAGAAGTCTGGGTTAGGTTCTCCCTCCACACTTGCACACAATTTCCATGCTGTTTTTTAATAACTTGGAAAGGTATTTTTCCTCTAGAGGACAAGAATGTTTTATCATTCATAAACTGCCCATAAGTTGGGTAGTTACTATACTCTGATAATTGTATGTTTAAATCTGTTAAGCCTATCAAGACATATTGAGTAAGGCGAAATTAGTTAAAAGCAAATCTGTGGTTACCACATTCTGAATCTTACTTGTGAAACAATAAATTTACATTTCCCAACTTTCCAGAAGGTAGCTCGATATAGCTTCTAACTTACATCCATTCAACTTTCATCAGGAGGAAAATTACCAGTTGCTTGGCTGGCTAGGTTACCAAATAAAACATAAAATAGAAGTCTAATTCTTTTATCTTCTGGTCCAGCCAGTTTATTGCCAGTCAGAGCTTTGAACTTGTCAGTGCTCTAACTTGAGGATAAGATTAATGTGTTGTACATGCACTCAACAGGAGTTGAATTTGACTTGAGGGAGTCTTTACCCTTGCAATATACACTTTATTATTGTGTAGTCAGTTGAAATGAGATGCTCTGTTTTCCAGATATGCCATTTCTAGCCATACGTATGGGTTAGGAAGGAATTTGATCTGTTCAAATGAATTTGAAGAAAAGGTTGTAACAGCAACTATTTCAGAATATTTGAACTCTTCTAAAATGAAAGAGATAAGGTGTCACTTTAGTTCTTGCACACACAAAATTGCTTAATGAAATGAGTAACTGGAATTAATTTGCTTAGCTTAATCTTAAGCAGTAGAATTATCTATATGTTGTTGAACATCTGATAAGGAAATCACACGATAAAGCCCATCTGTTCCATTATAAAAAGCCAGGTAAGTCACATTTGGGTGTTTTCTTTGCTTTTTTTGTTAAAAAAAAACCATTGAGACTTATGTTCAAACATGGCCAACTTTAGATTCTGCTTCTTATGAATTACTTAATTAGAACTGGTTATTGTGAATATATTCCTGTACATTCTTCATGAGCTTCCATTTCATTTCTGGATTTTGTTAGGATGTTGTATTAATTTATAAAGCCCTTCACTGCTTTATATTTAAAAGGGATGTGGTGGCTCAGGGGCTAAGATGATCAGAAAGGTCAGCAGTTTGGCGGGTCGAATCCCTAGTGCCGCATAACTGAGTGGGCTCCTGCTACTTGTCCCAGCTTCTGCCAACCTAGCAGTTCGAAAACATGTAAAAAACGCAAGTAGAAAAATAGGAACCACCTTTGGTGGGAAGGTAACAGCATTCCGTGCACCTTAGGCGTTCATATGCCGGCTATATGACCATGGAGACATCTTCGGACAGCACTGGCTCTTCGGCTTTGAAACAGAGCACCGCTCCCTAGAGTCGGGAACGACTAGCACATATGTGTGAGGGGAACCTTTACCTTTACCTTCACTGCTTAGGACTACTATAATATTTGACAGTGTGTTCTTATCTGCAATCTAACATGATTTTCACCTTTTTGGGGGGGCGGGGATTACCTATAGCTGAGATGAGGCAAGCAGCTATCAGAGAATGGACTTTTCCTGTAGCATCTGCCAGCCTCTGAAATGCCCTTTACTGACAAAAGTCCCCCCCCCCCCCCGTCTGTAAGCATTTAAATCATCGTGTTGATTTGTAGCACACAGTTGTCAAGAAATATTCATTTCGGCTGGTATTTTTATTGTTTTATTGTCTTATACTGTATATTCGTACTGTTTCAATGTTTTATGTGGGTTCAATTGTTGTAAATTGCCATGGAAAAATGTTTTTTTTTTAAAGTAAATAATATAGAGCCTTTTGGCTTTAGTTTTAAGAGCTTTAGACCACTTTAAAAATAATATTTGATTATGATATAAAGAATATTACTAGCATTGGGCAAATTGTGTTGATCAAGTTCTTTATATAAGTAGCATATAATGTAAGCACGAGTTTCCATAGTCTAAAAGTATTTGGTATATATTAATATTCTATTTTTTCTTATCTTTTATTTGGCATTGGGAACTTTAATGTATTAGTATTTTCAAAATATAAACAGTATAACACAGAACTCAAAAATAGTTGCACACATTACTTCTGAAAAGTTTAATAGTTATTAAATAATATGTGATTTATCTCAATATATTAATAGAGTGGCTATAATTTGTTTCATAGCTTGTTAAACAATTTGTTCCCAATGCTTTCTATAGTTATCGTCATCAACTTGGATTGCCAGGATTTCAAAATAACTTATGTGTGCTTTTAAGAGGTAATACAGGTAATCCTCGAGTTACAAATGTAATGAAGCCTGCCAATTACGTTTGTAACCCGAGGATTCATTGGTGTGAATCATGAGAAATGAATGTGATCATTCCCTGCTTTTTCCTACGCATTCGCTAATCAAATGTGCAGGTTGTTAAGTGCACATGAGGTATCTCAGGGTAGGGAAGGCCATGAGGGGGGGTAGTGATGGAGCAGGCCGCATGCTTCAGACTACCCAGGGCCTCTCCCGACCCACTGAGTTACTTTATGCTCCCTTCCCTTGGATCTCCACAATTGCTCCCCCCCACCCTGCCGCACTGGGTCACTTATCTTGTGAAGATCTAGCAAACTGTCTTCTTTCCAGCCTCTCTGCTGCGGTTTCTTTGCCTGCTTGCAATCTCAGCGCGAAAAGCGTTTGCAAGCTGATGAGACTTTGGAGCAGCAAAATCGTGTCCCATTGGCTTGCAAACACTTTTCGCGCCAAGACTGGAAGCTTCTGAGGGCCATGCTCTTGTGCTACTGACCTTGCATGATCTCGCACTACAGTACTTTAGGCCTCTGTTCTCTGCAAATTGAGGCCTGTACCAGATCCACAGCAAAAGGCTTTGCAAAGAGGAGGAAAAGCCTCTCCATTTGCAAAGCCTTTTGCCATGGATCTCATGCAGGCCTTGGTTCGCAGAGACAAGAGGTCTAAAGTACTGTATAGTGTGAGATCATGTGAGATCAGCAGCGTAAGATCTTGCATGATCTTGTAATACTTTAGGCTCCTGTTCTCCATGAATGCATCGAAGTAGCAAAGGAACAGACAGCTTGCTAGATCGGCACAAGGTAAGTGAGTCTCTACAGGCACAGTGCCTGTGGGGGGAATAGGCCGATGGGGGGAATAGGCAGGGTGGAATGTTGCAATGCCTCTGTGGTCATTCGTATGTGTGAATGACTGGCGTGGTGCTGTGGCATTTGTAAGTTTGGGACTGCGTTGTAAGTACTTGGGGGTTATGTCATAACTTTGAACAGTCGCTATGTGAACTGTCATAAATCGAGGATAGTATTATGCCACTTTTTAGTTATAGAAAGTGTCTTTATGAATAAATCTTAAAAGTCTTTCTTTCCCCTCCTCTTTTTTTTTAGTCAGTGGCAAAGACTGGACGATTGCTCATCACACATGAAGCACCTGTTACTGGAGGTTTTGCATCAGAAATTAGCTCCACAGTGCAGGTAATTCCTAAATTTATTGAGCTCTTTTCTGAAGAAACTCAACGAGTGGGATTTTCACAAGTGAAAAGAATACATTTAAAGATACGTATTCATGGAGAGGGAAATGATATTTCATCCCCAAGACCTGCAACGTTGCTTCCTTTTGATCAAATGGAGGTAATCCTGGAAGAAAGAACGAAGAAAGCCAGTATATTATGAGTAAAAACTCCCCACAGATTCAGCCAAGACATGGAGGTAATTTCAGCTATCCAGCTAAAGCAAGCAGGTGCCTATATCAGGCAGCATTGATATATAACTAAACTGGAAACAGATAACGTTTAAATGACACTGCTAAAGACACCGTTTTATAGTGTGTGGGAGAAAGCAGCAAAACCTGCGTGGGTAGACAAGATAAAGTGATTAATGACGTAGTGTCAGATGATGGGATCCTTTGGGTGAATAGTACTCAACATGCTACTGAGGAAGAGTTGAAGATCTTCCCACTGTATCAATGGCATTTATTACATGACTAGATTAAATATAGTACATAGCTGTTAATATTGCCATGCTGGAAAAGAAAATCCAAGCTGCAAAGATAGAATCACAGCAGGAACATAGAGTGTAGGAAGCATGTGCATGCTGAGTGAAAGATGAAATAAATCAACTACCTACAGTATTGATACCAGAGATGGTATTCAGCAGGTTCCGACCAGTTCTGGAGAACCGGTAGCGGAAATTTTGAGTAGTTCAGAGAACCAGTAAATACCACCACTGGCTGGCCTCGCCCCCATCTATTCTCTGCCTCCCGAGTTCCAGCAGATTGGGAGGAAATGAGGATTTTGCAGTAACCTTCCCCTGGAGTGGGGTGGGAATGGAGATTTTACAGTATCCTTCCCCTGCCACACCCACCAAGCCATGCCACGCCCACCAAGCCATGCCACGCCCACCAAGCCGCGCATGCCTACCCACCGTCTATGACGCTCCAGCTGCTTGGTGGAGTGTCGCGCAGGCGCCATATGCCCCATGCACATGCTTACATGCCCCGATCGGCTCAAAAAGAGGTAAGGAGAGCGGGCTGTAGGCCCTCCGGAGCACCGTACCGGAACGGTACCTGGTACTCCAAGCAGGCACCGGTACGCCTGTACCGGGGCGTACTGGTCGTACCATACCACTGTAAACAATAGATAGTAATGCTCCCATAGTCAAGAGGAAAATAGTAATATTGGGTTGAATGCAGTCAATGAACAAACGTTATCAATGAGATTGTGAGGATACTCTTTTAATATGGTTATTGATTGAACACATTGTAACTGATTCAAAAACAAAAGATGGAAGGAGTATAGTGAAATGCTGCCCTGCAACATCCAAGATACCTTATTATCCAAAATATTTCCTTACACGCATTCTTAGTACTATAATTTAAAAGTAGATCATGATAGTTATTAGCAAGTCGGAAAGATACAGGAATTGATGGAATATCTATGGAGTAAAGGGAAGCAGCAGAAGAAAAATCAGTAAAGGTTCTAACCAGCAAATCTGGCAAACAGTGGCTTGAAAGTGATCAATTTATATACTAAATCTAAAGAAAGGAGGCTTAACAGAAAATGCAAACAATTGCACAGTTGATACCACATGCTAGCAAAATACAGATAGTCCTCAACTTACGATCACAATTGAGCCCCAAATTTCTGTGGTTAACTCAGACATTTGATAAGTGAGTTTTGCCCCATTTTACAACTTTTCTTGCGACAGTTGTTAAGTGAATCACTGCAGTTGATAAGTTAGTAACCTGGTTGTTAAGTGAATCTCACTTCCCCCTTTGACTTTGATTGTCAGAAGGTCGCAAAAAGTGATCACATGACCCTGGGACACAGCAAAGGTCATAAATATGAAACAGTTGCCAAGCATCTGAATTTTGATCACATGATGGTGGGGATACTGCAAAGGTTGTAACTGTGAAAAACGGTCATAAATCACATTTTTTAGTGCTGTGGGAACTTTGAATGGTCACTAAATGAACTGTTGTAAATTGAGGTCTACTTGTAATGCTTAAGATTATCCAGTGCAGATTACGGTCATACATGGAAAGAGTTGGTTTTATAACAGACTGAGGAACACAGTGCTACTATATACTGAATAATTGAGAAAGCCAAAGCATAGTTTGTTCAGTGTAGCATAGACTGAAAGTCTGTATCATTTAACTGTAAACTAACTTTTAAATCACGGTATAAATTATATATTATTTGTATAAAGTTACATTCGAACAGACCTTTATAGTAAAAATAGAGAAGACCAATGGCTTATCCCAGCGGTGAGATTCACTTACCTTCCCTACTGGTTCACAAATGTGAGCACTCACGTGTGCCGCGTCTGTGCATGTGTACTACCTCCTGCGCAAGCGCAGTGCTCGCACATTACGTTGGGGCGGATGGGGCAGAGACGTCTGCAGCCGCAGCTACCGGTTTGCCTGAATCGGAGATAACAGGCTGAGTACCACCTCTGGCTAATCCTGAATAGGCCCTGACTCTATTAGCCTTTCATAACACTTTGAAGGCCTAGGCCAAGTTAGGCAAGCTCTGTTTTAGCTGGGATTTTAGGACTAGAAAATAGCATTTACCTTCGGTGTTTTTTATTTTTTTTAAAATATCTTAGCACACCACCTACAATCATTTATGTGAGATGGGTAGTCATATAAATTATCTAAATAAATAGATAGACATTTGTAAGTGGGAATACACAACTTGTACTTGGAAGGTGGGGAATAATCTTTCAGTGTCATTCTGTATCCAACAATGTTGGCAAATAGAGAAGTTGTCCAACTTTCTCAAAAAGTGACAGAAAATCTTGGTCTATTGAAAGTATCTCTAAATCAACTTGCATTTTGTTTTACTTGTGGCATTGTATTTTTAAAATCTGAATATTGTGATCTTTCAAAGTTATTTTTGCTACTTTTTAAAACTGATTGATTATATCGGTCATGGTTGCTTTTCAAGATCATTTCATCCTATAGAAAAAAAAATAACACTGTTCTGCTCTAATAATTATGAAAAAAAGTTATTGAGAACTTACTGTGCATTTGGCTTCATAGTTTTTATAAGCTTTAGGTTACAATCCTAAATTTGCTACATCTGTTCTTTATAGCATTCTGTGGTAGTGGTAGAAAACCATTGAAAACTGTAGATATGCTGTTCTGTGAAAAATGCCTGGGGGTGGGCTCTACCAATTGCGGTGGGAGAAGTCCTGCAGATTTCCTTACCAGGCTGCAGTGAGGTTAGGAATCATGTGATCCAGGAGTTTCTGGGAGTCATATGCTTCCTTACTCCCTGCCTTGGCCCAATAAGGGCCAGGAACAATACCAGCTATGCAGGGTTTTTTCCCTACTTATGTCAAATGGTCAAGAGGTAGATTACCAGGAAAAATATCCACTCTTCCTGTTTCTTGCTTGGTGTCAAGTTCAAAGTAGAGTTTTGGAAATCCTTTAGACAAGATGTTTTGATTTTTTTAAAAAAAAGCACAATAGAGTGTTTATAACAATCCTTAAAAGGTAAGTGCTTTGCTAAGAAAAATGCAAAGTGGAATGGCTATTCATGTTTAACTCTCTAAAGACAGCTGAGAGCAGTTCCCAAAGTTGCTATGGAAGCCTGGATAAAGAGGTCCCTATATATTATGAAGCATCTATTTTTTTTAAAAAAATAAAGATTTACAAAGTCTTAAATCATAAGAGTTTAGGAAATGGTGTTTCCTGTTTCAAATTTTTGTTTCATCTTATAGTTTCTCCCTTCTCCTGTAGATAAATCATTGTCATTTTTCATATAGTATATAAAAATAAAATATATTTGATGTGCGATTTATGAAATGTATTCACAGAGGAATGTTGCTTTAGGCGTGCAGAAGAACTGATCTTATTAATTTCTAACATATATTTACTTGACTGTGGAAGTAAGGGTTTCAGTATGAGACATGTTGTGTGTCATGGATATAAAAGAAAAATAGTTGTAAAAACCATTTTTTTGGATGAAATATGTAGCAAGAAAGCCAGAAGTCTCTGAAATTGAAGCTGTTTTTTCTTTTTCTTTTCTTTTTTTGCACATGGAATTAATAAAACTTATATCATGTCCAGTTAAAATAAATTACACATTTTCATATCATTATGTTGTTCAGATTGTGAGAAAGAAATAAGGCGTCCCTATTTTGAAGGATGAAACAAAATTACAATTCTTGCAATTTACTATATGGATGTTGTTTTGCATTTTATATATGCGTTTGTGTTGAATATCACCATATAATCAATGTGTATCTTGTCTGACCAGAGACATTTTATGTCCATTTTATCTTTATTAGAGACTAACTACTCCTAGGTTAAATGATATAAGCATTGAGGTCAATTTATAGTCTTTTCTGTTTTATCTTTTCTGTCATTATGATTAATGGAAGAAGATTTTGTTCAAAGTTATGGTTGTTTGAAATGAGGAGAATTATGATTTATTTGTCTTCTAATTGTTTTGTTCTTAAGTAATACGAAAAAGAGAAATGATTTTATCTGATATTTCGGTGTGGTGTTTTAGTTTTGAGCTCACTGTGCCTGAATTTAAGCAGTGGGATCTCATTATATTTGTGAAATTGCATGTGACTTAACATTTTCTTATTGGCTGAGACATTCTTCTCTTGCCTTGTCACAATTCTTTCCATATTGATTAGATGGTTCATACTTATCATGCTTCTACAACCTATAACAATGGCTGAAATTACCATGCTGTATAAAAAAGTTAACTCTTGGGTCCAGATAGGATGCATACTTGCATGCATCTCGTGTGCTTGTGCAGTAGAGCAAGAAATATTAGGTAATAAATACCCATGCGTTCATACAGCATTTATGTGCAGGTGCTAGATGTCAGCCACACTTCTTGATTTCCTTTTATGTGGAGTTCTCTTTTATGTGGACAAAATTAAAGCCTGAAGCAGTTGAATGCAGATAGGACTGACATATTAATTGTTAATTATACAGTTTGAATGACACAGAGTTTGAAGGATGAAATTTGAGATGCACTAATTTCCAAATCTTCATGTTTCATTATAGATAAGCATCCAGTATTAAGGTGCTCAGTAATAATAAGTTACCTTTATTATGTGCATGCAAGAATCTAGGCTTATGGGCTAAACTTGTAGACAATGATAAGACTCATTTCCCAAATTGTCATTGAAGTTCTTGGAAAACTAGTCAGACAAGCAGAGAAAGACTAGAAGTTAATCTGATCCAGGATGGGTGTGAGCTCAGCCTTGAGCCTACATTGTAATGGTAGTGTAGGAAAAGCATTCTTTTCCCTTATTGTGTTGGGCTTTTACCTTTTTGCCTAATTAACAAAAGAACAGAATAAGAAAGTTGAAAGAGACTTTGGAAGTCTTCTAGTCCAATCTCATGCACAAGCAGGAAACCCTATATCAGTTCAGATAAATGGTTGTCAAATCTTGTCTTTAAAATTCCAGTGTTGGAGCATTTACAACTTCTGGAGACAAGTTGTTCTACTGATTAATTATTCTAACAGTCAGGAAATTTCTCCTTAGTTCTAGTTGGTTCTTGATTAGTATAGATTAATTGGGAAGAAAATTATTTGTAGATCATCTGCTTGGCAACTCTGTTTTACAAAGTATGTTGTGTGGTCTTCTTGTTGTCTTGACACTATCCTTCTGTTGATACAGCCCAGCATTGGCAACTGCAGCACACTACTGGCTCATACCTGAGTGGTAGTCCACTAGGACACCTAGAGCCCCCTCTCACAGTTACTACTGTTGAGCCAGATGCAACATATTCTATACTTGTGCATTTGGTTTTTTTTTCTAAGTTCACAATCTTCCTTGTTCCACCATTGAAGTATATCTTGTTGGATAGGACCCAATTTGTAAGTCTATTGAGATCCTCCTGAATCTTGAGCCTGTCTTCTAAAGTGTTGGCTGTTCCCCCCAGCTTGGTGTTATCTGCAAATTTGATGAGTTTTCCTTCTGTTTCATGTAGATCATTTATGAAGATGTTGAAGAGACAAATCTAGAGGCACTCCACTGCATGCTTCCCTCCATGTAGATGTAGTTCCATTGAGGACTGTCTTCTGAATACTTGATATGATTATTTAGCCTATCATTCTGTCAGTAGATGTGGTTAAATACTTACTTTGTATTTAGGAAAGAAACATGAAATTAATATGTCCTATATGTCTGATAGGAAAATTTCTAGGAAAATTAAAGTACTGTGTGATCAAATGACTATGAAATGACTATATTTTCTGCAATGAATGGGGATATTTATATTTGAAAGATTATCATATATTCTTTTACAAAGAAAATGCCTTTTATCCATTTTTAGCAGAAGAAATTGATTTAGTACAAAATATAAGGCTAACTCGTGTGCTATAATGTTTTAGAAATAATAAATTGATTTAAATCACAATTTCTTCTAATTTTCAGTTATATGTTTTTTTGTCCCTGAGGTAAAAACTCTCATGATTAGTTCAATCATATTTTTCAACCATGCTTTCAATTCTTGCAAAAGGAAACTAGGAATATAACATTCAGGTTGAAAAATGTATATATGCTTAATGTATCAAAATGTGAAAGCATGGTTTGCTAGTTGATGGTATTTGTGTTGTGCTATAATTTTTTTAGCTTATGTGTTTTATGTTTTGATTAAACAGAAACTTCTTTCAAAGCTTCTTTAAATTAGCTTGAAAAGTAACATTATTTGCAAGCCACCTATGGAGTTGGGCTCTCTTGAAATGGGATAAATAATTAAATAAACACAGCTGTCAGTGAGAACCATTTTAATCTCTTTTTTCCTTATGGATTTTCCTTATTTTATACAGACCACTGGTCTACAATCTTTTAAACCTGTAATAGTCTTTCAATTTTTCAGCTTCCCCCCCCCCCCCCCCATCAACATTTAGAGGTATCTGCATGCCAGAGAGGGCAGGCCAGCTGATTTTTAATTCCAAAACTCTCAAGTAAAATGATATATACGAGTGCATTCAAACTTGTAGGAAATTTCCACTCACTCAAATATCTTCGGCCATTTCTTTAATTATCTTTTAGTATTCCTTTCACAGTATCATTCTAAAAAGGAATTGGAAAGAACTTAACTGTCTCCAATAGAAGATAATTGTTGAAAGATACAATTCAATTCAGTGTGATAATAATGACACTTTGAATAAATGCATGAACCTATTGATAATTTAACTTTAACTCTGCCCTAATGTGTCAGCTTGAATTTCAATTTTTTAAAAGTCATTTTTGTTGATTTCAGACTAGTTGTAGCTATTGATTT
Organism: Natrix helvetica; assembly: GCF_964273705.1. Lineage (NCBI taxonomy): Eukaryota > Metazoa > Chordata > Lepidosauria > Squamata > Natricidae > Natrix > Natrix helvetica. The sequence continues at coordinate 171,956,091 of NC_138552.1, forward strand.
ATTTGCTATTTTTATCACATCAAATTACCTCTAATTTAAACATTATTACATTATCAGTTTGGAAAGTTAACCCTAACATTTTATTACATGTAATCAGGGGTGAAATCCCTGCAGGTTCTGACAGGTTCTGGAGAACTGGTAGTGGAAATTTTGGGTAGTTCGGAGAACCGACAAATGCCACCTTTGGCTGGCCCCGCTCCCATCTATTCTCTGCTTCCCGAGTCCCAGCTGATCGGGAGGAAATGGGGATTTTGCAGTAACTTTCCCCTGGAGTGGGGAGGGAATGGAGATTTTGCAGTAACCTTCCCCTGCCCCGCCTACCAAGCCACACCCACAGAACCGGTAGTAAAAAAAAATGAATTTCACCACCGATGTTAACAGTTAGCAGAACTGTTTGGTAACAAAACTTTTTTATGTGTGGGGAATTTCAAAGAGGTTTATCCCTGGGAAAAGTTTGCTGTTGGGAACAAATATACAAACATATATACAAAAAATACAGATTTTGTTAGAGTTGGAGGAGGTGAGTAAAGGACGGAAACTACTAAATTTATTTCAGCCAGAATAAAAGCTTGGAAATGTTTGTTAAAAGATACATTGTTTTTAGCCAAGAAAAGGAATGAGTAAAATGTGAATAATGATCTTTTACTTCAGTTAATCTCTTAGAGCTGTAATCCTCGTAGATTTAAGATCTTCAAGGATTTCAAATATATAGGTTTATAGTGTAAAGAACCAAATCATATGGACTGTTAAAAGCGTTTGTTAACTCTAAAATGGAGCTAGTCTGTACTGTTTTTTAAAAAGTTATTTTATATAGCTGCTTAGTTGTTATAGAATAGTATTCTAAACTTTGTGGAAATGTATACGTTTAAATTGTTATATCTTATTTTCACCAATTTGCTGAAATATTTAAATTCCTACAGTGTTACAAATAACTGAAATAGTAATTTGAAGCTGTTGGTGTAGGTTCTATATTACTAGAAATCAGTGTGTCACTCATTTCATTTTTAGATATATGGGTAAATAGTTTTGAGATACATCAGTGTAGAATAAATGGCAAGTTTTCCATGTTCTATACTTCATCAGGTGGGTGTTTGTCTGAAGAATACTTATTTACTTAGGTCATTTAGTGAGTAAGTAACATGTTAATTTGATTAAGAATTAAATTCTCCCATAACATTTCCTAGCAGGTAAAATATAAAAACAGAACAATGTTAGTTTAGTTAATCAACTTTCATGATTTTCAGAATAATTTTATAGAAATTTAAACAGTGTTTTGGTTATTTATTGTACATCCTTCCAACTCTGTTATTCTGTTCTATTCTGTTAGTGATACACTTTTGAACTGATACTATACACCTGTGATTCCTGGCAAGCTGACATTAACTGTTCATAGCTAGAAAAGTTTTGCATAAATCTTGCAAAAATCCAACCATCTTTGAACTGCTTAAGTCTGCAATCAGGCAGAAATATTGACAGGAAATAATTTATAAAACATACAATATTTTAGAACATCCTGGGAATTGAATTATTTCACACATTAAAAAGTATGTGCAATGTTTTTCATTCAAAGATAAAATTACACTTTCCCCAAAGTATAGAAGCACGATAGAAATAGCAACAGCTTCCAAGATTATTTTTATGAACATATGCATTTTATTGGATTTGATTTTTAAAACTCTATAATTAGTATTTCAGTATATTAAATATACTATTTTGTATTTTTGTCTGCTGTATTTTAAGATAACTCCTCTTTTAACTTTATTAAAATGTAAGTTGCATTATTTAAGCAAAAATAAAAATCTAAAAGTTAATGTTCCATTTTACCTGTACTTATTGAAAGCTAATTTAATACTACATTTTGCTAATGGGGACTGAAGGAGAATGACTATGATACACCACAGGAACTCATGTATTTGGATATAGCTTCTCAGTTGTTATAGAATAGTAGTCTAAACTTTGTGGAAATATGTAAATTTAAATTGCTATAACTTGTTTTCACCAACTTGCTGAATTATTTAGGTTCCTGCAATGTTACAAATAACTGAAATAATAATTTGAAGCTGTTAGTGTATGTTCTATATTACTAGAAATATAACAATGTGTATCAATATCCTTAGTAATGATGCATATATATGTAGTATAGCAAATATGCTGGTAATAATAATCAATAATAATATGCATATCTATTTATATGGAAGTAGTACCTTTGTTTAATAATTGCTCTGCCTATAACCTTAACTGCACATTTAGTAAGAATTTCAAATGTATTGAAATGGTCCCATCCTAACAAACAGTAGATGCAAATTCTATCTTTGTCACAGAGTACTTTGTAGAAGCAGAAATGAAATCCTTCTTCTCTCCCAACATAATAGTTTATGTGATACATTAGGACATATGTGCAAAGCATCTTTATGAAGCCAGGCTCTAAATATTACACACATGCAAGCACACACATTTTGGAACCAATGACTTTGCCAGGTAATTTAAATTCAACACTTAAGGATTCATTTTAGTTCAAGAGAGAGTGTACATTTTGACTCTAAAAACATTAATAGCTAAAATTAAATTTGCTTTTGCATTAAAGCATGTTGTATTCTTTAAACACATTTTTTTAAAATACAGTCTAGACTTTTCCTTTGTTATGAGTTTCTGTTTAGTTAATATTAAATCATCTTATACTGCCATTGGCTATGCTGTTTGCTTGCATTAGTTTTATGGTAAATAAACTTTTTTCATATTGATTCAAATTTGTACTTAGGATTTTTAAACGTTTTTCATAGTTGGTATTTGTAAACAGTTTGAAAATCTCTTCTTAAAACTGAAGTTCTTAAAACTGACCAGTTCTATACATTTTAAGAAAGCACATGTGAAAAGGGTAAGTTTTCTTATTAAAGATCATTTTTGCCAATGTAGCTTACTGATATTACTGATTGCTTATAGTATAGGCAACTTATTAGTAATACCAAAGAAGTGAAGTGGGGAAGAAGCTAAGTGAAGAAAACTAATTAATGACAATATAAATTAAGTCTAAATAAATATGGTTTTAAGTTCATAGGTAGGCTAATACTTCAATATGTTCTAAAGAGATTTTTCAGTGTTTTTTCTCCTTTATTTTATACTTTTAGCATATGTAATGTCCCTGGCCTTTAGTTGATAGTAAAGTAAGGCTTTAGAATTTATAGATCACTTTGAAGGTCATTGCATTATCAGTGCTGTTTCACTAATTACCATAACTAAACCATCTAAAACAGTGTTTGATAATTTTGTACATGCAAATGGAACAGTATTATTGATCATTGCTAGCTGAACAAATCATGTGTTATTTTTGTATTTGTTCTTACCCAATACAAACTACCACTAACCTAGCTTCTAAAGTATCTGCAACAATCAGATATTTTGTCTTCATGAAAGCAATTAAGAACACATATTTTTGCATTATCTGCTACAATTTGAGTTTGTCATGTTTTTAAGTTCTAACGGGATATTTCCAGTATATTTGATTGTGAATTACATATATCAAACCTGAAACGATGTGCCCCGAGTATTTCAGAAATTATTTTGTATTGACAGTATTCCTGTTATCCTATTTGGTTTGTCTGAATCTGTAGTAGGAAACACATTTTAGTGTAGGATTTTCACCACATGTTAATAAAAAGGGAATCCTTATTCCTGGAAGGGTACTTTGTAATTCAGGGCTAACTGTATAAGCACAGATGTTTTTCTTTTTCCTTTCTTATTCCCCCATTGCATTTAAAAAAAAAAATCTCACCGTTAAGGATAGATTTACGCTACGTTTGAAATGTAAGAAGGATAATTTTTTCCCCATGTGCAGTTAACGATTATCACAGTTTCAAACTATAATAATAAGGCAATATCAAATATTTATTAAAATTTAAACAGTCTTCGAATTTAAATAACATGTGCTAAGAATTAAGGGTATTAAATCAAGTGCTTTGTAACGAACGCTGTAGATATAAATAATTCCTAAAGGCATTATCACTTTTTCTTTAAGCATTTCTTGTCTGCTTCTGGAAACTGGCACCACAAAATGTAATTCTACATTTTAAAATGCATACATTTGAGTGGAAATTTTTCACCGTTTTACCAAAGATTCAATATACATTATCAGTTAAAATTGTTATTCTATAATTATGCATCTATATCTATCAACATGAAATGGAATATTCACCTATGGAGAAAATAAAGATTAGGAATTTGTCTCCTTAGGCTCTTTAAACACAAATACATATTTAATTCTCCTTTATTAAAACTTATTTAACCTTACATCATCTGTATTTTTCTCATCTTAAGAAATTGTGACAGTTTTACAAATGAACTCAGACAATGAATATATAAAATTCCACATATTTAAAAATATCTCTTCTAGAAAAATAAATGTAGGTTAAGCTAAAGAAAAAAATTAAGCAAAACAAAAAATCTGAATGCATGTCATTATGCCATGAGGAATTAAAAAAATTATTGAAAGCAATAAAAATGTACTTGAACAGCAAAAGTAAACCATTTTAAAGTTTACATTTCATTTTAATTGTTCACCTTAATTCAAGTGGGAAGAGTTATAATTTATTAGATCGGGAAAGCTAAAATACAGTGTCAGTGTGGTCCAAATAGAATACAAGAAACAGCTTGCGTATATGATACTCCAAGGACAACTCAGATGATGAACTTGAAAAAAAGAAAATAATTTGAAAGCTCCATGCTTTTATTGGAAAGCTAAAATGTATGAATCCTAAATATGTAAAGCTTGGCTGCTCATCCACATGCAACCAAACTTTTCCTGTTCGGTATTGTCACACAAAGGAGCTATCTACAAGCCCAAGTTTCTGCATTTCATTCCTGGAAGGCCCCTTGGGTGGCTAGCACTGAATGGTGTATTATTAAAAAGAGGCTAGTATCACGTTTCATTTTTAAAATGTGCATGTTAGAATGCTGTGTGCATATTATATATATATAAAAAATAATCTTTCTTTTAAATGTACTCGGATTTAAAATGCATTTGGGGGGGAAAAGTGAAATATTTATGCCACTGTCTGCAGTTTAAATTGACAAGCCTGTTGCAGTGTGCCTGTAAACTGCTCTTCTGTTGACATTTCACTGTAAATCTGTGTTTAGTTTGTAAAATATATTACTGGTTTTCTGCTGGCTAATTTGTCCTGCAATGGTTACAATGATGTTCTATGAAAAAAGCAGATAAGCAGAAATGGCATATCCATTAACATAGGATTTTGTTGGGATTATACTTGACTCTTTGTGACCTCATCCCATGTAAATTCACTCCGACCTTTAAGCCCTAATTGTTTTATGTTCCATACTCTCTACCCAAATTGTGCAATGGCATGAGAAGCTTTGGCATACTCCTCCTTATAAGTGTTGGACACAGGCATCACATAAGTTGATTTCTATTTATAAGAAAACAAACTGATGAAATTTGCAGAGACAATTTAGACTGATCTGTCCGTTCCCTTGTGTTTTGTGAAAAACTCTTCCAAAAGAAATCTTTTAATTCATGAATGGGAATTTGGAACCAGTCCTATGCTCTGAAATGGTTGGAGGAGTATTTAATTTAATTCAGTTTGTTTTATTTTATCCCAACTTTATTAAATTTATAAATAACTCAAAAAGTGGTGAATATGTCTAATACTCTTTCCTCCTCAGTAGTGGGTTGTCAATTTTTTTACCACTGGTTCGGGTGCGCTTGACACTTCTGCACATGTGCAGAAGTGTCTGGGTGGGTGGCCGGAGCCTCCCACCACCGCTACTACCTGTTCACCCTATCCGGGCCAAACCGGGAGCAACCTACCTCTGTTCTTCCTGCTTTCTTCACAGCATCTGTGTTGTGAATCAGACTGAGGGAGAGTTATTTGAAACCCCATAACACAAAGGGATCATATTTACAATATTATTTAATTTAGCCTTCTGTGTTCTACGTGGGGGTCTGACTTTGAGGAGTGGTCTCATGTCTAAGGTTGACATTTTTGAAGAAGCTTGATTGGAATCAGAAAATTGTTGTGGTTCTCCTAGCTGGATCATTGTAAATTAGATGCCATCTTTGGTATTATTCAAGATTTAAAACACGATTGGTACTAGCAGAACAAATGCTGGAGAAATCACTGCCAAAATACTAAATAGTTTTGAAAACAGCTGTCTGAAAGTTCTTATATACATGTATGCACTGCGATCTGTCAGGCAGACAATTTAGGTTTTTTTATGCTTTTACTTATTTCTGTGTTTAAAATTTTGAGTAATATTTTTATTTCCAATCATCTATTTGTCGGCAGGACTGGGATTTTATGCTGAGTTTCTTAGATTACAATTCCAGAGCCAAAAGTAGTGTTTTATATATGTTGACTGTATTCAGAAAGCAATTTAAAAAGAAATTAATAAATAGCATATAACATTATACTTGTATTGATTGGTAAAAAATAACTATGAAAGTCTTAAATCTGTTTTTGAAATAGATATGTTAATGGTAAGTCTAAAACGTTTTGATTTTAAAGAAATTCATTTTTCAGTAGGTATAAAACAAAATACAAGGTTTGCCTTATTTGAATCAAGTGTTCTTCCTATAATGTCAAACTAATTTGCAGATTCGTTTCTGCTGATCCTGCATAGGTGATCCTTCCAAGGTTGAGTATTCTGTATGTAGTACTGTATGATCAGATAACTTTGTTCTTGCTGATTATTTTGAATCCTCTATGCTTGCAGTTTCTCAAAGAAAACAAAGTCTGAATTAATTATGAGGTGACTATTTAATAGATCTACCGTTTGTCTGAGAAACATTAAATACAGTAGCTGAATGTTAACACATTCTTAACATGATTACATTGAGACAATTACATAATTTTTATTTAGAAGTTTGCCATAACCTTTTAATGAGCTTCAATTTCAAAGATATGTAATCCCATAGGGACACTTATATAATAATTGTTTAGTTAGAAGTTTGCCATAACTTTTAAACAAACTTTAATTTCAAAGATATATAACTGGGTAGGACTGGCTTTGAATTTATGCCAGTTCCGTATTTGCTACACATGTATAGTTTTATATAGGAAACAGCACAAGATTTATCAGTGCTATATAAGAAGAGGAGCAGTATACACTATTTTTCTGCTTCACTATTGAAATATAATTTAGCATTGTACATGTAATGTAATATTACTAATGTGATATATTATTTTAAAATTATACCTCACTATTTTCTCATGAATAGTGGATAAGTAATTAAGAAAAGGTTAAATAAAACTAAAAAGGAAATTGAAAAATTGCACCGTAGTTCATATACAGAGACCCAGCTCAAATCTATGAGCTAAGATGTTTCCTGAGTAGCTTTGCCCCAGAGGCTCTCTTGGAGCCCAAGCTACTTTCCAAGGATGGCGTTTGAGAGATAAAATGAGAGGCAGGAACCCTCTGTTGCATTAAGCTCCTGAAAGAAAGGCAGGATTTAAAACCAAAAGTTAATCAGTAAATAAAACATTTTTGTTGTTTTTAATGTTTTAATGTTTTATAATTTTAATATGATTATATATGTTGTTTTAACTCTTGATTGGGAACTGCCCAGAATGGGTTAGAAGATGAGCAGCTAATATAAAAGTTATAAATACATTTCCCTTCCAAACAGAAAAATGAATAGTTAAAACAAACTTTGATTCCTTTATTCACAACATTTTGGAATGCTACTTTAATGATTAGTCTTGCATCATAAATAAACATACAGTATCCATCTGGCAAACCAGCTCACACATCAAAAGCATGTGTGGATAAAGATTTGACATGAGATTTAAATGATTAACAAGTCAAAATGTGTGGGTCTTAGTCTTCTTGTTATTCTACATTTCTCTGATCTCCGAAATGAAATGCTGTCCTACAATGTAGACATTAGACATATTTATTTGCATTCACAGAGACAGAGACCGACAAAGGAGTTAAACATCTCTATCGCATAGTTAAAACATCTTGACCCCACAGCATATTTTGCCAATGTATCTTCTGCCCTTATTGGTATTGTTCCACAGCACCTGACCCAACCTTAAAAAGCAATCTGACTTGAAAACTTTCAGAAGGAATGCCTCGTTTCAAAGTTGAAAGAGCTTCTGGTAGTCTTCCAGAACTTCTCTAGGTATTTTACCTTAGAACAGGTGTCCAAGATCAAACAAATGTTTGGGACTGGAACATTTCAGCCCTGGAGCGGTTTGCCCACCTCTAATACAGGTGAAACGCAAAAAATTAGAATATTATGCAAAAGTTCATTTATTTCAGTAATGCAACTTAAAAGGTGAAACTAATATATGAGATAAGACTCATTACATGTAAAGCAAGATAGTTCAAGCCATGATTTGTCAAAATTGTGATGATTATGTCTTACAGATCATGAAAACCCCAAATCCACAATCTCAGAAAATTAGAATATTGTGAAAAGGTGCAATATTCTAGGCTCAAAGTGTCCCACTCTAGTCAGCTAATTAAGCCATAACACCTGCAAAGGGTTCCTGAGTCTTTAAATGGTCTCCCATTCTGGTTCAGTAGGAATCACAATCATGGGAAAGACTGCTGACCTGACAGTTGTGCAGAAAACCATCATTGACACCCTCCTTAAGGAGGGTAAGTCTCAAAAGGTAATGGAAAAAGAAGTTGGATGTTCCCAAAGTGCTGTATCAAAGCACATCAAAATAGAAAGTTATGTGGAAGGGGAAAGAGTGGAAGAAAAAGGTGCACAAGCAGCAGGGATGACCGCAGCCTGGAGAGGATTGTCAGGAAAAGGCCATTCAAAAGTGTTGGGGACTTTCATAAGGAGTGGACTGAGGCTGGAGTCAGTGCATCAAGAGCCACCACACACAGATGGATCCTAGACATGGGCTTCAAATGTCGTATTCCTCTTGTCAAGCCGCTCCTGAACAACAAACGTCAGAAGCGTCTTACCTGGGCTAAAGAAAAACAGACCTGGTCTGTTGCTCAGTGGTCCAAAGTCCTCTTTTCTGATGAGAGCAACTTTTGCATCTCATTTGGAAACCAAGGACACAGAGTATGGAGGAAGAATGGAGAGGCACACAATGCAAGATGCTTGAAGTCCAGTGAAGTTTCCACAGACTGTGTTGATTTGGGGAGCCATGTCATCTGCTGATGTTGGTCCACTGTGCTTCATTAAATTCACGGTCAACTCAGCCATGTACCAGGAGATTTTGGAGCACTTCATGCTTCCTTCCGCAGACGAGCTTTATGGGGATGCTGACTTCATTTTCTAGCAGGATTTGGCACCTGCCCACTCTGCCAAAAGCACCAAAACCTGGTTCAATGACCTTGGGATTACTGTGCTTGATTGGCCAGCAAACTCACCTGACCTGAACCCCATATTGAATCTATGGGGCATTGTCTAGAGAAAGATGAGACATGAGACCGAATAATGCAGAAGGCCGCTATTGAAGCATCCTGGTCTTCCATAACACCTCAGCAGTGCCATAGGCTGATAGCTTCCATGCCACGCCGCATTGAGGCAGTAATTGCTGCAAAAGGGGCCCAAACCAAGCACTGCATACATATGCATGCTTATACTTTTCAGAGGTCCGATATTGTTCTATGTACAATCCTTGTTTTATTGATTGCTTGTAATATTCTAATTTTCTGAGAGTGTGGATTTGGGGTTTTCATGATCTGTATGACAAATTGTTATTACAATTATGACAAATCACGGCTTGAACTGTCTTGCTTTGCATGTAATGAGTCTATCTCATATATTAGTTTCACCTTTTAAGTTGCATTACTGAAATAAATGAACTTTTGCACGATATTCTAATTTTTCAAGTTTCACCTGTACATTCACAGAGAGAAAATAGGTAGTAGTATAATTAAAATATTGGTGTTTTCTGGGAGTATAACCTGTTTTTTTCTGCACTTCTTCTATATACTTACAGTTGTTTGATAATAAGCACATTAGAATAAATTGTAAGGTACCTAACCATAAATGAATATAAGTCTACAGGTTTGTTATGTTAAGATTCTGCAGAAATTCATATGGATCTGAACTAATAAAATGACATACAGCATTATGAAAGTATTGAAATTAAATTTATTTCTTATATGAACCAGGAAAAAAATGGATTGTTGAATTTGATAGTAGATTTACGATGCTCAAAAAAGAGTTAGGTTTAAATAATAAGATTTAGATTGTAAGCACTTGTTTGTTTTCTGTTTATTGGAGGTAAAAACAAAAGAAAACAAAGACTTTTATGAATATGTTTGATTTATATCGCTTCATTTATTCAGAGACATTAGGACATCTTAATGATGACCTCTATAAACTAGTTTAGCTGTCAGAGACAGCAACGCACAGGGCAATTTGAGATGAGATCCTGGACATTCCACATGTGAATTTTAATCAAGGCAATTGTTTAACTCAGGTAGTAGAAAAATGAGACATATTCACAATTAGAAGATTTAACATCATCTGTTCAAACTCATTTTGAATTAGCAAATTAGTAGAATAATCAGTTTTAAGCTTTAGTGCATGTGTTTAGATGAAATTGAGCATCCTATAATTGAAAATTACTTGTACAACTGCACTTTCACTCCGTTGCTTCCACTACCTGAAATTCTGTTCTCTATAATCTCTGCAGATTTCACATTGACTTCTCATATATTATTTGATTTATTGTAGATATATCATGTAAGCAATGTAAACTATTCCTAAAATTTGTTTCATGACAGGTTATTTATTTCAGTTTTCCAAATAAAATTTGTATTTAGATCAATAAGGTGCAGATCAAATGAAGAATGTGAAATTGTATTTCTAGGAAAAAAATATTCACTGCTGTTCAGCATTTTGTGTTTAGCCGAATCTTTTTCATATGTCCTTAGAAAAGACATCAGCCACTGCCATTCTGTTTGTTTTTAATATCTTGTGGTCCCATTTCTCTCTATATATATCTTACTTTGCATATGCATGTTCTAGATAACTTCAATGGATTTTCCATGAAGATTTAATTTTCTCCTTGGGTTATAACTTGAATTTCAGGAATCCCAATGTGGTATATTTTAGTAAGCATTAAAATGTGAAGAATGATCTTATAGACTTCACTCATTTTCTTAACTGTTTTATTTTAACAGGAAGAATGTTTCTTGAATCTAGAAGCTCCTATTACAAGAGTATGTGGTTATGACACCCCATTTCCTCACATCTTTGAACCATTCTATATCCCAGACAAATGGAAATGCTATGATGCAGTTCGGAAAATGATTAATTATTGATGTCCAGGTGAGAAAAATTTCCCAAAGCAATTTAAGTCTAAAATGGTGGCTGAACTACGTATAGGAAATGTGTTAAGATTTTGATCCTTAATTTAGAGTAGGGCTGCCAAACTCCTGGCCCGCGCCTGTTTTAGTGAAAGGGGAAAAAGTCCCAATATGTCATGTGATGCCTCTGTGACGACATGAGTTTGACACCCCGGATTTAGAGAGTAAATTGTAAGCACAATTCATAGGTTTACAATCAACACTTAGGACAAGATCAAGCAATTTCCCTGAGATTGATGGCTGCAACTTGTTCCTCCAAAGGTCTGGAAAGTCTGTAACCATGTCACCAAAAAGATGATGATAATGATTGGAGTGCATTGGAGTTTTGGAGGGGAATTTTAAGAGTTGAAATAGGACTGAAAGATACAGAGCACCATTTCAGGCGGTGTTTTGGATATGGAAGGATTTGGGGTGTTATTTTACTTTTCATTTTCACCCTTAGTTTCGATAGGGAAAAATGCAGGGACCTAAACCTTGATCTGAGCTATTTGTGTTATTAAACTCACATTAGAAATGCAGTATACACAGTTTTACCTGTTGTTTAACACCAATTATAGGAAGAAATAAAACTGGAAGTGCCTTATTTATAAGAAAAGTAAGTAAATTTCAGCTTTCCAGATATCTCTGATAGAGGTCTTAGCATCGTTCATCATTGAACATATGACAAACTCTCCTGGAATTGGTCAATACAGCAACATATGAACTACCACAAGTTGCCTACCTGTCTTTAATAAAAATATATAATTACTTGTTGAAAATAATGCATAGAAGTTGATATATAAGAACCTTTCTAGAAAGAAAAGCTATCTTTATTCCTAGATTGGCTTTCATAGCCTAAGTGGAATCTAGTAGAAAGCAAGGAGCGGTCATAAATCAGGAAAATCAGTCAACAGTTATTCTCTCTCATAAAACCATAAATCAGGGTCTAATTCTTCATATTGGTTGCAAGAGGTCAGGCAGTAACACAGGCAAAGCTCCCAAAAAACAGTCTTGAGTATATAAGTCACGTTTCACAGTAGACTTAGTCATAACGGTTGGGTTTATTCTGGGGATCTATCATTCATACAGCATTTTCAAGATAAAGCTGTCATAGAAATAGTTTCAGCAGAGAATCTCCCACGTGAGTTTGTTGGACCCATTAAATCAGAACTTGGATAGTTTTTAGTATCCAAGTTCTGATTTAATGGGTCCAACAAAGCTTTGGTTCCTCTCAAGTACCTTTCCCTGGAAGTAACTATTCCTTAGCCTTGCTTTCTTCTGCTTTTTCTGCCTTGCTTTCTTTCTTGCTTTCTTTTGTAGCAGGGCAATATGTTTTACATTAAAATTAAGAATGGTGTAGCTTGCTTCTGTTTTTTTCTGATATTTCTCCACATGACCTGGGTGTCCTTGGTTTCTGAGTTGACAAATTCATCAGCTAGCTTATTTTCTAAGGAAGAAGGTGAAACCACTTGGGCTCAAGCTTGTGAGCAGTGTGGTTGGGGTAAAGGTCAATGGAGATTCTCAGTCATCCAGATCATGGTTGTCCCAAAGGTGCTTTTTCAAGAAACAACTGGACTTTTTGGTTTTTCTTTGAAGATGTTTTGCTTTTCATCCAAGAAGCTTCTTCAGCTCTGAGTGGATGGTGGGGAATGGAAGGATTTATACTCCTTGCAGACAGCTGGTCATTTGCATTCTTTTAGCGAGTCATTTGCATTCTTTTAGTGAGGTAAACCTCCAGGTGATCTTAGCAACTCCCTAAAAGAATGCAAATGGCCAGCTGTCTGCAAGGAGTATATATCCTTCCATTCTCCATCATCCAATTAGAACTGAAAAAGCTTCTTGAATGAGAAGCGAAATGTCTTCAAAGAAAAACCAGAAAGTTCAGTTGCCCCTTGAAAAACCAACTTTGGGACTAGTGGTTGATGTAATTTAGAACTTCCTGAAAGATCAATCCTATTCTTTCTCCCTGTCTCTCCCTTCCCCCCTTTCTATTCAGTCTTCAATTTAACTTAATTATTTGTCTTACGTTCTTAACAATTACCGCTCCTTTACTTCCAATTTTCATAATATTATAAAGAAAGGGTCACCAGAATCATGCACTACAGACCCTTTAGACCAGGGGTGTCAAACTCAAGGCCTGGGGGCCAGATCCAGCCCGCAGGGTGCTTAGATCTGGCCTGTGGGGTGATAAGATGTGGGCCAAGGGGCCATCCTGGAAACAGTGAAGGACTGGCCCGCGGTGCCTCTGCCAGCGAAAGCAGAGCTCCTGGCAAAAGGTTGCAGGAGGCCATTGCAGCCAAAAACAGAGCTCGGGAGCCCAACCCTGATGCGGCCCTCAATGAAATTGAGTTTAACATCCCTGCTTTAGGCTGAAGAGTTATTTGAACTCAATAAACATATCCCCCCCACAAAAAAACCATGGTGGTACTCTTGTTATGAAGCACCAGAATAATAAATAATTGCAGGAAGCATTTCGATGAAATAAAAAGAGACCTCAGACATCATATATCTTCAGTTATTCCCAGTTATATTGTAGATAGTTTTCTTAACTATCCTGAGTTCACAGTGCAGGGAAAGGGTGGCCATAGCCAACATGTTGAATAGTAGCATGAAGAATGAGAAATAATTGAACTGTTCAATGAGGCACAGGAGAAAAGTAGAATTATTATTCACTAAAATGTCTGGTTTAACATCTGTAAATGTCATGGAGAGGATTCAGCCTGCCTGTTTCTTTCAGAATTATTCTTGCAGACAAATATTTTGTGACCTTGTGACCTCCTTCCCTGAACCTATTAAAAGCTACAGTACAAATATGAATTTATAACGTTTTCAAAATATGCACAAACTTTTGTGATAAATAGTAACACAGCGAATTCCCCATTTGTGGTGCCAAGGAATGCCTTACTGTTTGTATGGGTTGTTTGAATATTATTAGAATTATTAGAATGAGTAAAAGTTTGTTGTAGTTAATATATGTGTTTATATGCATATGCACACTGACATGCCAGTTATGAGGAAAGCAATTGTGTCTCAACATAAAGCCATTTGCAATGTGCTTCAACTTGCTTTGTGTAATTGTCATTAAGGGCCTTGCTAGAAAAAATATTGTTAAATATTTTAGAACTATATTCCGGCATTTGTGATATGTGTCAAGATAATCTGTGATATGAAAAAAAATGCATTCAGCATTTTTCTCAATATTTTTTTCATTTCTTCAACAAAAAGAAATTAAAAAAAACAAATTTACCTTTAAGGAAATATTGCAAAGTAATGTTTAGCAGGCCCAGCCAAGGGGACGGTAGTAGAAACTTAAGAATTCTAATATTATAACAAAGGATAAAATATTTGCTAAGGCAGATTATCTACCAAAGTAGGCCTGGTTACTTTTTCTCCTTATAATTAAACCTAAATTTGGATTGATAGTAGTAGCAGGATTTATTTTTGATATGAGTAATACTTACCTGCTCCTGAGGTAAACATTGCTAGCTTGCTTTATATACTTTGTTTTCTTTGGAGCTCTTTGAGGCCTTGATCTCGGATGGGGGGGGGGGGGCACGGAAAGTCATAGTTTAGTTTTTTGAACATAGGAGGCTTTTTAAAAAAAATTGTTATGTAGCTTACAGTTATCTGCTTGGTCACTTTAAAGGAAGCTGAACCCATAAATACTAGAACCTTTGTAACTGTAAACTTGAGGATATAATGTTCTTATTTTCTTCCCATATTATGAAGAATGTGTCAGAAAACAATGCATCTTCACTTAGTGTAAACATCCTTATAAAGTAAAGAGGCAGTAGAAGAGAATATTCATAGCTCAGGTTAAAATGGGGCATCCAAGGCGCTCTTTGAGCTTGGCTGTTTTCTCGCAGACATTTCATTACCCAGCTAGATAACATCATCAGATCTAGGAGTCCATCTAGATGTGCCTTACAAAGCATTGTATACAGATAAACATGCTTTTGGATTTTGGCAATGGTAAATATGAAATGTAGCGTATACAAGTCAGTCCTGTAAGTTTATATAGATTTACTGAATAGCTGTAGGTTCAAGTTTAAGCATCCCCAATGAAATTATGCATTTCAGTAAATCCCTCACTCAACCAAAGTTAACACAGCCTCTGTATGGTACAAAGTTAAACTGCACGTAGAATATACACAAATTTGACAGTTTCTGCAAAGTTGTTGGTTTTCTTATTGATTATAGTTACCGTATTTTTCGGAATATAAGACACACCCTTTTCCCTCAAAAAAGAGGCTGAAAATCTGGGTGCGTCTTATTCACTGAATACAGCATTTTTTGCCTCCTGAAACCCCACCCACCAAAATGGCCATGTATAGCCTTTAGGAGGCTTCCAGGGTGCTCCTGGGGGCTGGGGAGGGCAGAAATGAGCGAAAAATGGGCAGTTTTTTTTCCTCAGTTTTGCCCCTCTCCAGCCCCCAGGTGCACGCTACAAATCTCCTAAAGGTTATTCATGCCCTTTTAAAAAAGGGCCCATTTTTGCAAAAAAACGGGCCGTTTTTGGGAGGTCTGCAGAGTGCAAAAACTTTTTTTAAAATTTGCTTCTTCAAAATCCTGATGTGTCTTACACTCCGAAAAATATGGGCAATTGATCTCAGAACCAAATAAGAAAATTTGGTAATTATTTTGCAAAAAGTTAAAAGTTAGTTCAAAGTGTTTATTTAAAATGATATTTAAACAAAACCTATAACATATTCTATTTCTGTTCCTTTAAAGGTGAAAGGAAAAAAGAAAATTCAACTGCTATCTACAGAATGGTTGCCATTAAACTTGGGCTTATTTTGTTTTTTCTTTATTGGGAATAACCATTCAAGATTCTTTTCTGGATACTCACCTGACTAGTCATCAAGCCAAAATTCTGTCAGCAGTGGAGTTTAATATGGCCACGTGATTGTTGTAAAATATTTATTTTGATTCTTTCCCAATTTTGCACATGACTGCTAACTTGTTTTATCATGCAAATCAAGGCTCAGGTTGAACTTAATAAATTGTAATCAAGAGACCTGTGGTCTACTTTTTTTGCCTTAATTGACAAATGTATGTTACAGTTTTTACAGTAGACTTGTTATGTATGTATTGATCCTAAATACACTAGAGTGTACATTTATTTTATTTATTTATTTCTTAGATTTTTAGACTGCCCCTCTCCCAGAAAGGGACTCGGGGCGGTGTACAGTCAATACAAATAAAACCAGTCATAATAATAAAATACATTTAAGATACATTTGGAGGGGGAGATAGGCTGTACTAAGAAATAAATATATTCTAATCCTAAAAACATCACAATTAAAACCCCAAACCCAATTAAAATAAAATAAATCCCCGGGAGGTAAAACTAAGAAAGTGCCAGGCCAGCTGATTGAAATAGGTGAGTCTTTAACTTTTGCCGGAAGGAACGGAGGTCGGTGGTAGTTCGAATGTCTGGGGGGAGGTCATTCCAGAGGGTTGGGCCCATCACAGAGAAGGATCTACTCCTAGGTGTCGCCCGCTGGCATTGCCTAGCAGACGGCACCAGGAGGAGCCCCTCCCTGTGTGAGCGGATAGGTCGCAGGGACGTGTGTGGTAGGATGCGATCCTGCAGATAACTAGGTCCTATGCCATGGAGCGCTTTAAAGATGGTGATCAATACCTTGAAACGCACCCGAAAGGCCACAGGTAGCCAGTGCAGCTCGCGCAGGAGAGGTGTTACGTGGGAGTAACGTGTACTTCCCATAATAACCCGCGCGGCTGCGTTCTGAACTAGCTGCAGTCTCCGGATGCGTCCCAAGGGAAGCCCCATGTAGAGGGCATTGCAGTAGTCCAGGCGAGACGTCACCAGCGCATGAGTGACCGTGCGCAGGACACTCCGGTCCAGTAGGGGGCGCAATTGGCGCACCAGGCGAACCTGGTGGAACGCCCCCCTTGCCACGGCTGCCACATGGTCCTCCATTGACAGCCGGGCATCGAGGAGGACGCCCAAATTGCGCGCCCGCTCCACGGGGGACAGTTGTTCGCCCCCTATGACCAGCGATGGAGTCAGCTGGCTGAACCGAGGTGCCGGTACCCACAGCCACTCGGTCTTGGAGGGGTTGAGTTTGAGTCTGTTGTCCCCCATCCAGACCCCGACGGATTCCAAACACCGGGACATCACTTCGACAGCCTCGTTGGGGTGGTTTGGGGTTGAAATGTACAGCTGAGTATCATCAGCGTAAAGATGGTACTCAACCCCAAAACCACGGATGATCTCACCCAGCGGCTTCACATATGTGTTGAACAGGAGAGGCGAGAGTACCGACCCCTGTGGCACCCCACAAGTGAGTGGCCTCAGGGACGACCTCTGCCCCCCTGTCAACACACATTGCTTCCGGTCGGAGAGGTAGGAGCCGAACCACCGCAAAACTGTGCCTCCGACTCCCATCCCCTCCAACCGGCGCAATAGGATACCATGGTCGATGGTATCAAAAGCCGCCGAGAGGTCTAATAGGGCCAGGATAGAGGAACAACCCCTATCTCTGGCCCTCCAGAGATCATCAACCAACGCGACCAAGGCTGTCTCAGTGCTGTGCCCGGGTCGGAAGCCGGACTGGCGTGGGTCTAGATAGTCGGATTCGTCTAGGTGTCGTGGAAATTGCTGCGCCACCACATTCTCAACAACCTTCGCCAAGAAGGGGAGGTTGGAGACTGGACGATAATTAGCTAGCTCCATTGGGTCGAGCGAAGGTCTCTTGAGCAAGGGTCTCACCACCGCCTCTTTCAAGGCGGTTGGTAAGTATCCCTCACCCAATGAGGCGTTCACCAGGCCCAGGAGCCAGCCTCGTGTCACCTCCCAGGCTGCCAGTACCAGCCAGGAGGGGTACGGGTCCGTTAAACATGTGGTGGGTCGCAGCCGTCCACGCAACCTGTCCAAATCCTCGGGGGCAACAGAGTCAAACTCCTCCCAGAATGGTCTCTCAAGACTCGCTGTTGGCGGCTCGTCTGGTCCACTGACAGAGGTCCACCCGCTCCGGATCTGATCAATTTTGTCCTGAAGATATTCCCCAAACTCCTCTGCTCTACCCTGTAAGGGTGTCTCCCGCGCCCCCTGCGATAAAAGGGAGCGGGTCACCCTAAACAGGGCGGCAGGGCGGTTATCTACATATCATCATTGGTTATTGTATTCATGCAGGTTGTCTGGGGTTCTCCAAAAATCACTTGGAAGCTCTGAAGGATCCTCTAGGGTAGGTTGACAAATACATTACAGGTGCATCAATAAAGAGTAAGACAAATTCTTTCATGTAAACAGATGGCTTCTTGAGAGGCTGGATGTGATCATTTCAATAATTTGTAATTAAAAAAAAAACCCAGACATACTTGATTTGGCCTAATCTGATCCCTTTTATAAGAAATGTGGCATTCTCCAAGACATATCAGAAGACTATGTTTATTAATAAGAATATATATTATAATATTTTGTTGCTGTGTGAAAATTAAACTGATTGATTAGATTTATTCTGGCTGGCTTTTTCAGCAATTTGGGAAGAAGTCAGGTCAAAGCGCTTCAGAGACTACCTCATTTGATTTGGTTTGTAACTAGCAGTCTAAGACTTCCTCCCCTGTTGATTATCATTGCGAAATTAAGAAATGGTGATAAATTATTAAGCTTTTTGACAGAATGGAATGAAATCTGTATGCATAATAACCGTCGTTAGCAAAGAAAGCATTTGGCATTTCAGACTCATAGATCACTCATAGGGTAGACACATCCATCTTCTGGTTCTTTTTTCCATTGTTTGTACTAAAAACTAAGTGATGAGAAATTATCATTCTGCCCCTAGAAACCTGTAAATGCAAACACCTCCTTAAGCTGTAAGTAATGTACCCAATTTCAAAAAGAAGTTTATAGTGGTTAGGTAATTTTTGCAAATTAAATAAAGTTTGCATTATTTAATAAGTATTTAATAATAAGTCCTAGGAATATTATTTAAAGAACAAAGAATGTTGTACAGTGGGATAGACAATGGAGACATTCTAGAGCAGGGTTTCTTAACCTTGGCAATATGTTGGCTGGGGAATTCTGGGAATTGAAGTCCATGTGTCTTAATATCGTCCCAAAGGTCTTTTCCAGGAGGCAACTGGACTTTCTTGTTTTTTCTTTTGAAGACGTTTCGCTTCTCATCCAAAAAGCTAGCTGTAACAGGATAGTGGGGAATAGAAGGATGTGTCTTAAAAGTTACCAAGATTGAGTCCTGTTCCATTAACCTGTTCCAGAGGTTAATGAAACTAGGTCTGGTAGCATTCTTAGGAATTGAGGCCAGTGTTGACAAGATGCTGAAAGTGAATATTCAACACCTGGAACAGCATAACTTTGCCAGTCTGGAACAGAAAATTGATATCAAATTGAAATGAAATCTATGTAATTATAACTAAAATAGTATGGAATAAATAAGGGAGAATGGAGGATGACATTTCTGAGGTAAAACTACATTTAACAAGAAATATAGACTGAAGCAAAAGCTAAAAAAAACCCAAGCAAACTGAGAAAAGGATTTTAGGAAAATTGACAGGAAAAGGTTGGATGGAAAAGAAGGAAACTATCCTAGGAAGACATCAGAAAGATAACACAAGCCCAAACTGATGGCTACTGCAATCCTTTTTTAAATACTTTGCAGGAGAGAAGTAAGAACAAGCAGGCATCGTCATAACATCTCTTATAAAATAATTCCCTGCAGTTAGAACTAGATCTGTCACGCATAATATATAATTTCTTTTATCTTTCCTTAATTCAGTACTTTTCTTACATAGAAAACCTGAGGGGAATTTTTGTGTTTTTCTAGACGTTTCATCATCCTCTACTTTTCCAAATTGCCTGAAAATTATGACAAGTCCTGAATGTGCTTACAGCAGTTCAGAGTACTATTTTATTGCTAGATAAGAATTTTAAATCTGTCCAGAGCAGTTCAGTCTGACATACCAAAAATGAATGTGAATACAAAATTAATGGATTCTAGCCAATTCAGATGTTAACACGGCAGGGTTGATGTGTACTTGTGAGAATATACAGAATAAAATATATGTGGAAGAATAGTTAAGTTTTTCAAAGTTGTAAAATGGGAACCGTGATTGTTTTGGAAGATTTGAAACTTGCGATGTATGCAGTGTATCCTTATGGAATTAAAAAGAGCTGGGTTCATTGGGTTGAAAGAAGAGGCATTAGTGGAATAATTTCCATTTTGAGCCAGTTATTACTAGGTGAAAAAGTTCTTGGCTAGATCTTGACTAGAAAATTGAGATAACACATTTTATTCCTTTCCTGAACGGTTTGAAATAAAATTATATTATTACTATTTTTTCCCTAAAATCAGAGAAATTATATGCAATTGTTTTTCATGTGATGATGTTCAAGTGGCTTATATTAGAGAAATGCTAATAGTAACAAAGATAAGGCCAGCAAGTTTAAAATAAAGGCTCATCATAGTAGCTAGAAAAATAAATAGGAAGTTGGGTCAATTTTTTTTGTACATTTTTGACAAAGCATTCCAGTGTGAGAACTTCTCTCTCTTTTTTTTTAAAAATCAAAGTTTTATTGGTTTTTAAAAAATTTACAAGGAAAAAGGTAGTGGAAAGGTACAAATTTTGGCAGTTGCGATGTGTGGTAGGTGCCCCCTCCCTCCATACTCATAATATACATTTACACAAAATTCAATACTAAATAGTAACATATAGTCAGCGTATTAGTTCAGTTAATAATTTCGATCAATTTATGTCAAACAGATTTTCTTGTTCATTTTTGTGATCTGAGCTTTCTCGGTATTGCCCCATCTCCCCCCTCCGCCAGAGCTCCGGCCCCTCCCGTGTCCTGTATGTCTGTTGTAGGATCATCTGGTTTTTCTCAAATTATATTATTACTATTTTTCCCTAAAATCAGAGAAATTATATGCAATTGTTTTTCATGTGATGATGTTCAAGTGGCTTATATTAGGGTAATGCTAATAGTAACAAAGATAAGGCCAGCAAGTTTAAAATAAAGGCTCATCATAGTAGCTAGAAAAATAAATAGGAAGTTGGGTGAATTTTTTTTTGTACATTTTTGACAAAGCATTCCAGTGTGAGAACTTCTCTAATCTCCAGATGAGGATTGTTCCATAATGTTTCAACACTATTGCAAAAAATGTCACCACCTTACTACAGCTGAGTTCCTATACATAAACTGAAATATATTCAGCAGAGTATTATATCCCAATAGCAATACTTCCTATATAAAAATAGGCAGTGAAATATGCTGTTGAGCCCTAATTTGGATCAAATTTTAGAAAACCTTGGAATGTTCAATGTTGGGAAAGTGAACAGTTTGGAATACCCACTAAATTTTATTGAGATTAAAGCTCGGGATCAAATCTTCACACAACACTATATTGTTCCTTAAAATGAAAGTGCTTCATTGTATTCTTGAAAATACTATTGGACAGCTTATGAGATATTTTAAATGTGGGGAATTAAAAAAGTTTTTTTTAAATCAATTTCTCTTTAAGGAGCAGGTCTGAATATGTTTAATAAAGAGCATTTTTGTTTTTAAATTATGTAATGTATCTTCGGATAAGTCTGAAGTTAATTCATTAGGATTTGTCATGCAAAAAGTTAAGTTGGACAATTAATGATTCTATTTACCACATAGAATACATTAATTACTTTGTACATTAAATAACTGGAGAAAAATATGATTTTTTTCTGCATAGATTTGTCTCTACTCTAAAACATTGAATGTTACTATACTCTTTCTGTTCAAAGAACATACATTACTATGTTTTAATGCATTTATAATAATATAAATCGGATGCACTACTTTGATTTTTGCAACTTATTTACAGAAGGACTGCTGCTCTCTAAATGTTGTCTAGATGGCACTGTACATCTATTTGACCTGTATTTATGGATAAATGCCTTTGCTCTGCAGGATACATGCCTTGTGAGTTTATTGTGCAAAAAAAGTTACTCGTGGATGTAAAAATGTCACATTGCTTTCCAGGAGATAAGGAACCACAAGCAAAACATAGTTCAATATTGCATTCTCTAAAATAAAACTTGCCAGATTTTTAATATAACTAAACCGAAGAACAAATAATAATTTTAACATTTTGTGTTAAAAGCTAACGATCATTATTGTTTATGTGTTTTCATTTGATAAAAGTATTACAGATTTGTTACTTGGAAAGTATAAAAACCAGTTCAGTGAAATAACTGATTCTGGTAGTGGACCAACATTGAACAATATGTTCAAATATATATATTTTACTCTGAATTTGGAATTGACCATATTATGTCTACATATAGACAGGTAAGAATTCAATGTTTAAGAATATTCTTTCTTTTTAATAATTTGCTATGTAAGAGCAAAGCGATTTGTGAAAATATGAATTCAGCTTAGGTCCATTTTAGTTGTGTCTATACGGTATAAGTGGGAAATGTTAATGAAAATTTCCATATGGATTGAAGGTAACTATAGATAGTTTGTTTCTTTAGGTTGTCTTCTGTATAATATGATTGATTGATCTATAATTAATTATAGATCAGAATTTTAAAGCCCAAATTCCTCCCCATGATTTTATTTGTTCATGAGGTGAAATATTTGGTTTGGAGTACAACCGACACCTTAAAAGTTATTACCTTGCAACTCATAAGCCAAGAGAATATGGAGCAGTGATCACCATATACATTTTTAAAATAGGGACTTTCTCAAATATAACTTTTAAAATAATGTTTGCAACGAAGTATGTTGACAACTCATACAGAACAGCTAACCTTCTGTTTGCCATAAATCAAATGTTTTGCAGTTCTGCTAGATAGCATTTAATATTATTTGTGGTAGTTTTTCCATTACAGTATTTTATTTTCTATCTTGTGGTACGGCATCAATTCCCAAATAGCTTCTGTTTTGCAAAATATTTCACCTCCAACATAATGAACATTATCTGTTTTTTTAAAAAAGATAATGTCTTTTGGCTAGCAAAGAAGATGAACGAGGATGTGGAAAGATTACAAAGTTGAATTTTTAGATAGGCACAAATCACAATTGCTAAAGTAGTTATGAAAATGTTTCCCCTGATATAGAATCCAGTGGTCAGCACATGATTTAAGAGAAAAATAATGTACTTTTTTGTTGTTAATGTTTTATGGCCAAGTTATAAGTATGCCCTTTCCTATGCTATTATTGGAAAGATGTCTGTATTTGATTTCCTAATATGTATCGTGATTGATTTTATTAGTATAGTTATAGCTTCAAAATTAATTTGAAGTTTTTATTTGCTGTATTAGGGCAGTGAAGTATATTTGTGTTACAGTTTATCTCTTGATTAATGCTGTGATTTATGGCAAGAGAAATTTCTTGTAATAGGAAAATTTTCAGTCAGCCAATGTCAAAATGATATTTATTCATGCATATAACCATTCTAAGTTTTTCAAATTAAATGACCCAGTACTTGTATCCACTCATACAAAATCAATTTGAGGAAGATTTGTTTTTTCATCTGTGCTAGGAGTTTTATGACTAAATGTTAACACTCTAGGTTGAGTTTTGCTATAGTGTACTATATTTAGAATAATTTTGAGTATAGTTTTTACATGCTCAGTTAAGCCTAATAGATCATTTGTTGTTGAAAACTGTATGCCAGTAATTAGTGATAAAAAAACCAAGCAAACTGACACAAAAAACCCTTTATTCCACAAAAATAATTCACCTCAAGTTTGTAGAAAGAAGTTTCCATAGGTAGAATTGCTTCAGAAAGAATGTCTTATGCTTTGTTTCCAACAATATGGGTAGTAGAATACTGAACAAGGAGTCTACAAAGCAGATTTTAAATTTCAAAATAATATAAATTGGAAGATGTGATTTTTCAAAAATGAAACTAGTTAAGGTTCTATAGGAAATAAGTTGTCTCTTGAAGCCTGCTGGTAGCCTGGGCAATTTTAACTTATTTTAAATGTATTGTCTTTAAAATTTGGTTTTTTTCTTTTTTGGATATGTATATAATTTTTTTAAACGTTGGGATGTGTATTTTTTTTAATGTTGTACGCCGCCCTGAGTCATTTTGGAGAAGGGCGGCATATAAATCCAAATAAACAGAAACAGAAACAGTGCCATGATGTCTGCTTACTATAATTTTGAGATAATTCAATGATTATTCTGTATCTTCTAGTTACACATCTTTGCTTCTTCTTTAATATTAAAGAAAAAGAATAAAAGCAGTAACAGGATACAATTCAATTTTATTTATTTTTATTTTTTTGTTCTCTATATATACATTCACATAATTATTACTTTTTTACATTCATAATTCTAATACATTTGTCATTCCATTTATAGAATTGTAATATTCCATTCGGGTTGTTTTGTTTACCATCCCTCGCCTATTTTGACACCACTTTCTTCTCCTTTTCTTTTCTCCCTCCCTCCCTTCTCTACTTCCTTCCTTCCTTCTTCCCTTACCTTTCCCCTCCTCCTCTCTTCCTCTTCCCCTTCCTACCCTCTCTCCTTTTCCCTTTCATCTTCCTCTCCTCCTCTCTATTTTCCTTCCCTCCTCTTCTCCTCTCCTCTCTTCCTTTCCCTCCCTCCCTCCCTCCCTTTTCTACTTTCTTCTTTCCTCCTCTCCTTTCCCTTCCTTCTTCCCCTACCTTTCCTCTACTTCTCTCTACCTCTTCCCTTTCTTCCCCTTTCTCCTTCTCACCTTCCCCCTTCCATCTTCCTCTCCTCACCTTCCTTCCGTCCTTTTCTTCTCATTTCCTCTCTTCCTCTCTTCCTTTCTTTTTCTATTGCTGCAGGTGTCTCTTCCAGTTCTTAATTTCTATTTTCTTGGGGTGGTATTTCCACAAACCCAAAAATCTTTGTATATCATTTCTTGTTTTGGAGTATATTCTTTGGAGAAAAGAATATTTTTCTTTTTTGGTCAGACAAAGACAGACAATACATAACACATAGAACCTTCTTCAATCATGTACAGCATGTCGTTTGGTTGTAAAGTTTTTGTGCATCACTTCCATAGTCCTCACTTTCAAATGTATATAAAATCACAAATTATCAACTCATTTCAAACAAATTCGCATATCATCAATCCAGTATATTATATAAAAATATTATAATTATTAAACATTCATTTGACTATAAATGGCTTTTACATCCTTTTGCATGAAATGTCCTAAGTTGAAGTAAAACTATATAATAGCATTCCATTAAATCCTCCTAAAATCATCCAATAACATTTCATCTTTCTAACATATTCTAAATAAAAATTGATTACCGTATTTTTCGCCCTATAAGACGCACTTTTTTACTCCAAAAAAGAGGGTGAAAATCTGAGTGCATCTTATAAGCTCAATGTAGCCACCTGGGTCCACTGTTCCCTCTAAGGTGCGCGGCAACAAAACACCGCGCAGCAGTTTCCAACTGCCACGCGGTGTTTTGTACTGTCACAGGCGCCGGAGGCTGGGGAGGTCCTTTGCAGATGGCTAGAACTGGCCGCCCGCAAAGGACCTCCCCGGACTTGTTTTGGTGAGTGCGGGGTGACTGACTCTAGTTCAGCAAAGCAAGCCCGGGGAGGTCCTTTGTGGGCGGCCAATCCTAGCTGCTTGCGCCCGGCGCTGCGGCTAAAATAAACCCTCAAAGCCCCTGCCGCTACTGGAATATCTGCTGCCGCCTCCTCCTCTAACAGCACCACATTTGCTGCCCGACGCTGCGGCAGATTTCCTGACAGTGAGAAGTGAAGCCGCCAAAGCTCCCGCCAAAGCTCCCGACGACGACGAGCCCCTCCCAGAATAACAGCTGCCTCCTCCTCCTCCTCCTCTACCACATTTGGAGTGAAGCCGCCAAAGCTCCCGCTGGCGCCCCCGCCCATGGCAGCGGTGGCGGCGCGTCCCCCTCCACTCGGAGCATCTGAGCTGGGCACCGCATTACCCTGCTGCCCCCTCCTCCGCCGTGCTTTTGAGAAGCCATGAGGCTTTTTTTCCCCTTGCTGCCCTCCACCGCCTTCCCGCCTGTGGCAGCGGCAGCAGCGCCTCTCCCTCTGTTCGGAGCATCTGAGCTGAGCCCCGTTACCCCTGCCCCCTCCTCCTCTGCTGTGCTTTTGAGGAGCCATGAGCCGCGGGAGCCAGTAGGAAGGCGGCGGAGGGCAGCAGGGGGAAAAAAAGCCTCATGGCTTCTCAAAAGCACGGTGGAGGAGGAGGGGGCAGCAGGGTAACGCGGTGCCCAGCTCAGATGCTCTGAGTGGAGGGGGATGCGCCGCTGCCGCTGCCACGGGCGGGAGCCAATAGGAAGGCAGCGGAGGGCAGCAGGGGAAAAAAAGCCTCATGGCTTCTCAAAAGCACGGCGGAGGAGGAGGGGGCAGCAGGGTAATGCGGTGCCCAGCTCAGATGCTCCGAGTGGAGGGGGACACGCCGCCGCCGCTGCCATGGGCGGGGGCGCCAGCGGGAGCTTTGGCGGCTTCACTCCAAATGTGGTGGTGGTGGAGGAGGAGGAGGCAGCTGTTATTCTGGCAGGGGCTCGTCGTCGGCATCTTCAGCAGCAGCCCTGCCCCCTGTGAAAAAACCTGAAGATGGAGCAGATCCACGCAGATGACGTTGCCGCAACATGACTGGAGGAGGAATTCTGGGAGTTGAAGTCCACAAGTCTTCAAGCTGTCAGGTTTGAAGACCCTGGGTTTTTTTTTTAAGGGTTAAGGGTGCAAGGGTCTTGCAACTTGACAGCTTTAAGACTTGCATGTTTCAATGCCAGAGTTCCTGAGCCAACATGACTGGAGGAGGAACTCTGGGGAGTTGAAGTCCACAAGTCTTAAAGCTGTCAGGTTTGAAGACCCTGGTTTTTTTTTTCTAAAGGGTTAGGGGTGCAAGGGTCTTGCAACTTGACAGCTTTAAGACTTGCATGCTTCAATGCCAGAGTTCCTGAGCCAACATGACCCGGAGGAGAAATTCTGGGAGTTGAAATCCACAAGTCTTAAAGCTGTCAAGTTTGAAGACACCTGGGTTTTTTTTCCTAAAGGGTTAGGGATGCAAGGATCTTGTAACTTGACAGCTTTAAGACTTGCATGCTTCAATGCCAGAGTTCCTGACCCAACATTTTGGTTATAAAGCAGGAGTGTTGTTAAGTGATACTATATAACACTTTTAATTAAGCGGGTACCTTGAATAAACATTACTTTGAGTTTCAAATAATACTGATTTTGTTGTTGTCTTAGGTGACACCTGTGAAAAAAATTCAGGTGCTGCTCAGGCATAAAAATGTGCCGCTCAAATACTATACTTTTCTGCTCACACTGAAAAAAAATTAGAGGGAACATTGCCTGGGTCATCTAAAAATGGGGGACATAACATTGTTCTTAAACTGCTGTTAACTTTATACAGTTGATATAAAATATTTTACTACAGTATTTGGTTCAGAATCTTTTTTTTCTAGATTTTCCTCCTTTAAAATTGGGTGCGTCTTATATTCCGGAGCGTCTTATAGGGCGAAAAATACGGTATATTTAATAAATACTTTTACATCTCCTCTCATAGTCCTCATTTGCAGTTTGTATAAAATTTCATATCCTCAAACTAGTACCTATATATATATATATTCTTATCATTATTACTCATTTATATGGCTATATATAATACTCTAAATTTAACTAAGTTTGACTCAATTTTTATTGTAAACTTTCACTACATCAACCTGTATCTTTCCAGTAATAGTGCAGTTTTATATCTTGTGTCATTTGTGGAATTAATATTCTGGTTGTTTTCTTATTAGGTCTTTTATGGACTTCTTTTTGCAGCTTGTTGCTCATTATATATCTTATGGGCACTCGAAACCCTCCATCTATTCCTTTCTTTAACTTATCTTTGGTTATCACCTATATTCCAATCAAGATTTTTCTCCTTACTTCCATCAAATTTTCTCTTTTTTCATGTTCTGTACTTTGAGGTCTGAGGTAGAGTTCCAGTCCACCTTTCCATACTCCATGCTTATTATTTCCAACCACGCTCAGTATGCTGTCAGCATCAACAATTTTCTTATCTCTTTGTTCCTTTTTTTCCTTCAATTTTTGGAACTCTGTCCTCAACTTTCTTCCTTTGATAAATGTCATCGATTTTTCCATCTCTTTTTGCTGTTCTTTGTTCTGCATTATCTATTCTCATCTCAATTTTCTCTGTAATTACTAATATTTTATGAATTTTAAACATAATCATTTGCAATATTAATATTTCTTTTCTTCCACCTTATAAACATTGCCACTAGAGCATTCAAGGCTTTTATTGTATTCCAAACAAATTCTTTATAGTCTTTCAGGCCAAACCTTTATCTTCACTGCAGTCCAGCTACTAATAGAAACTCCAAAAGAGCACCTGTGTAAACAATTTGTGCACTTTCCACGTGCTCTTTCCACTATCACTCTCAATAAACAAACTGAAAGGCTTTGAAGTATAACTCCAATGATCAAAGAGAGGAAAGAAAACACAATGTTTCCAAGCTCCCAGCCTTAAAGTGGCAGTGTTACTTTTTCTCTCTGCTGTTACAGACCTCTTTAAATAGCAGATTTAGGGAGAAAAATTCTTTAAAAAAAACAATCCAATCAAACTTTGTAGAACAAAAAAAAAAAAAAGAAAGAAATTTTCAATCCACCAGTATATATAGAAAAAATAAGGAATAAAAAGTAGAAGAAGAAAAACAGAGCCTTCCAATTTAAAAAATGGGAAACATTTGCAGAACTTCCATTTGTAAAAAGAGAAATTTTAAAAAAGGATAACACACTAAGTCTAATGTAGCTTAATTTCGCCGCTTGTTTTCTTTTGTCTTCAATTTTAATTTAGTTTTAATTTTCTTTGGGTAGTCTCTTTTCTAATAATAAAATTTCCTCACCAATCCGACATACTTTCTCTTTCATTTTCTTTCCGTTCTGGAGCTGTCCCAACTTCAGCAGCTCGCTCTTCTAATAGGGAGCTTAATTATTTAACACTGGTTATGGACCCAGTGTATCCTGTGTACCCAGAGTGTGCTAGACGTAGTTAAAAAGAGAGTAGTTGTTGATACGCATTACCGTATACAGATAGCTGTTTAGTTTATAAGTGTTTACTATTATGGAGAAGATGGCACACACACCATCAGCAAATTTATCACTGATAACCCGGTTGGATGGAACAAACTATGTTTCGTGGTCAATGAAGTGCAGCTTACTTCTGTGTACTGAAGGATTGTGGGACGCTGTACAGAATCCACCGGATGTGACTTCTTGGAATCCAGATGACGAGGATGATGCCAAGAAGATAGCAGAGTTTCAAAGATGCAACGAATGGGCATTGTGTATAATTGGTCTAACGCTGTCTGACCAACAATTAGTTCATATTCGTGGGGAGAATTCTGCAGCTAGATGTTGGGAGAATTTGAAGAAAATATATGTACGTGACATTGTAGGTGCACATATACATCTTTCCCGCAAACTGTTTAGGGCACGTCTTCTGAAGGGAGGAGTTATGTTAGCTCATTTAAACTTTATAAAAGGAGTTTTCCAAGAGCTACATGAGAAGGAACTTATTTTTTCAGAGTTACATCAAATTTACATAATTCTGTCATCACTGGATGAGAGTTATGATGATTTTGTATCGTCCCTCGAGGTCCTAACCCAAAATGAACTAACATTGACTGACATAACTGCACGCCTGTTGAAAGAGTCCAGAAGAAGGTTGGAAAGAGAGCAACTGAGAGAGAAACCACCACAACATGAAGAGTTACCTTCAACTGCCTATACTGTTAGAAAATGTTTTTCTTGTGGGGCAAAGGGGCATATAGCTAGATTATGTAAAACTGCTAAACGGAAGAATACTAGAGAAGCTAAGAAAAATGCTAATGTCAATTTAGGTATGTCTACTTTGACTATCTCTAGAAATGCACCAATAAGCCATGATTCATGGGTTGTTGATCGTGGAGCATCACAGTGCATTACTAGAAATAAGAATTGTTTTATAAAAATATCTGCCAGCAAGCAACATGTATCTTTGGCAAATGGATGGAGGGTGAAAGCATCTGGTGAAGGTATGGCAAGGTGTTCATTTGTAAATGAGCATTTATCCATGTTGTATATACCTAAACTGAAATTTAATTTATTATCAGTAAGAGCTCTAGTTAAGATTGGCTATGTAGTAACCTTTAGGGGAGATAAATGTCTCATAGAGAAAGCAGGTAAAATGGATACTGTTAATTTAAAGAATGGTTTGTATGTAATGTCTGATGAAAGTGTAGTTAATTCTGTGTATACAAGTGCTAAACAGCATGATGAATGCATACATCTGCTACATAGGCATATGGGGCACATTAATTTCAAAACACTGCAACAAACTGTAAAGTTGTCAGAGGGAGTGAAATTAAAACCTTGCAGTAAGTATTTAAATTGTAATGTATGTAGTAAGAAAAAGGAAAAGAGCAAGGTTACTCCAGCAAACAAGATATAATGGGTTTAAAACGAAGGAACTTTTAGAAGTAGTATTTGCTGATCTAATTGGACCTATAAAACCCAGTTTGGGAGGTGCCTGTTATGTTTTGAGTATCATGGATCATTACTCAAGATATGGTTTTTGCTACTTAATGAAAGACAAGACAGAAACATTTCAACAATTTTTTAATTGGCTGAGATTTGCAGAAAGAAAGATAAAAGCCAAGGTTATTACTGTAGTTACTGATAATGGGATGGAGTTTACAAATTATAAGTTCCAAACTATGTTTAAAACAGCTGGTATTGAGCATAAACGTTCTGCTCCTTATAGACCTCAACACAATGCATTTGTGGAAAGGAGAGGGCAAACATTACAAGCTATGACTAGAACCATGTTATCCGATTCAGGATTGCCTGAAACATTATGGGGTGAAGCCATGATGTGTGCTAATCATTTACTGAACAACGTTGTAAATGCTTCTACTGGAGAGGTACCATTTACTCGTTGGCATGGTTGGAAACCTGATTTGAGCTACTTGCACACGTTTGGAGTTCCTGCATGGGTTCATATTCCAGCACAGATTAGGTTAAAGGGACAAACTCATGCAAGGCAGTTAATATTTGTAGGTTATAAATCAAACCCTAGATCTTATGGGTTCTGGGAACGTGGGACAATTAAGATCTATCACAGTGCAAATGCGAAGTTTTTAGAGCATGTTGGTTGGGATAAACTGGAAATAAACAATGATGTAGTAATTGAAACCCGAGTAGACCAAAATAAGGTATCAGTAATACCAGAAACGTGTGATGAAGGAAAGGAGTCTACTCAGGAGGAGGAACTGAAAAGTCAGGATGAACTGATAAAGCAGGAGGACGTTCAGGATAGTCCATCTATAAGCCCTGAATTACCCAGAAGGTCAACCCGTATAACGCGGCCACCTGATAGGTATCAGGCATCTGTTGCATGTAAGATGGATAAGGTACCTGCTACATACAATGAACTGACTACGTATCCAACTGAGGATAACAAGGTAGGGCAAGCTGAAATGAACAATGAGTTTAAGTCATTGCAGGATTTGGGAGTGCTTGACAAGACTGATTTAACTTCAAGTAAATATGCAAGGAGATGCAAACGCGTATATAAGCGCAAAGCTGGAGTGAATAGGAATTATGTAGACCATTATGTTATGTAAACCCCATGAGTTAGATAATGTTGATATACAAGGTTCTATGTTTGATAAGGGATGCATTATGCAATGTATCTTGAACCTACATTATATACTATATTTTGTGTTAAAGAAAAACATAAATCATTGTGATGATTATGGATTTAGAATGTGAAGTTGTGTGTAAATACATTGACAACCCAAGAGGGGAAAGTGTTAGGGATGAAACCCTAGGCTTGGCTTGGCAATGTATATTAAGCTATGATTATATTACTGCTACTTTAAATGCTTAAGAGATTAATTGGTTAATTACCTCAAGCAACCATAAGAGGGAGCCAGAATGGTTGTTAGCTCTCTGTTTTGTTAGAAGCTGGTTGGTGTTTACTGAGGTATTGTGGTTTGCAACTGTTTAGCTACTTTTTGTGTTAAACTGAGACTATTTGATAACTGAATTACTGAACTGTGTATGATTTGGACTGTAAACTGAACTCTGAATACTTCTATATTTCTACACAGTAAACTACTATATTTTTGTACTATTCAGTGTCTCTGTATGCTGGTTTGTGCGTGTTATTCCATATCACTCTCATTACACTTCTCTGCATACTCGCTCTTCTAACGGGGAGCTTAATTACTTAATAACTGTTTTTGAGCATATCTGTTCAAATAATAAAGTGTATGTATTCTATTTTATGCATTTAAACACAATTTTTCTGAAAAGAGATTGATAGGTTTCAGCAGACTCTGAAAGGGATCCATGGCATAAAAGTTTAAAAAGCACAGATTTAAATGGATAGCAGTCAATGAATGCTGCCTCTAATCAAATCTAGCAAATTTGACAAGATTTGAGCAATAATTATACGAATATTGGCAAGTAATTTTTCAAAAACACGGTTAAGCACATTTCATTTAATCATTTTTAATCCCACTTAAAAGACAAGCACTTTCTCTTCTACTTCCAAGATAAAACAGTAGATAACAAAAAATTAGGATAATCTTCAAAGATAGTTCTGTGAAATGTATATTAAAATTGCAGGTGGTCAAATGGGTAATCTCTCAGCTTTTAGTTATTTTTGTTTCTTTTTATAATAATGGAAATGCAAGCTTAGGATACTGGAAAGAAGATAGCAAAAAAACTGGTTATTGTTGATGTTTTGATGTCTGTTTTAATCAAATCAAGGATGCATTTGAAGATAAACCTACTTTTTTAAAATAAAATTTTTATTTTCAAACAAACAAACACACAACACATATAACATAAAAGCTTCTTCAACTACATACAGTGTGTCGATTGGTTGCAATGTCTTTCTGCGTCCTTTCCATAGTCATCACTTGAATTTTATCAAAATTCACATATTGTCAATCAAGATATCTTTATATACATTGTTATTATGCTTCCTTTGTTTGATTATCACTATTGTGTCTCCATTTTAGACAAGGTATTCTAAATAAACTCCAAAACTCGGCTGCCGAGTCTTCCAGCAACGGCCGCTCTAGGAGTGCGCTCTATGGTTGTGGACCGGCTGCTGGAAAACTCTGTCCGGAAGACTTTCTTTCCAGCAGCCAGCCCACAACCATAGAGTCCACTCCTAGAGTGGCCGCTGCTAGAAGACTCGGCAGCCGAGTTTTGGAGTTTGGAAGCTGAAAAAGAAGTTATGCTCAGAGAGCGGCGGGGGCGGAACAGGCGCTTGCGCAACCCCCCTCCCCAGCCAGGCAGAGCTCCATGCACTGACCTAGGGTGTATCCAGAATGTGCCAAGCCACGGGAACTGGGGAACGGGCAGAGCACCACGTGCCTTGGCGCCTTAGGAATACTCCCTAGGTCAGTGAATGGTGCTCTGCCCAGCTGGAGAGGGATGTTTGCTGGGCGGCTGCTCGCGAGCGTGGTCACCTCATGGCCGTTTCACCCCTGAGGCTGTGCCTGGCTCTTCGGAAGCCAGTTTGCAAGGGAGCAGCCGCCCAGCAACTCCTCCCTCCAGCCAGGCAGAACACCACTCCCCAACTTAGCGGTATCCCGAAGGCACCAAGCAACGTGAGCACCTTCCCCCTGGTTCCCGCGGCTTGGCACCTTTGGGATACCACTAGGTTGGTGAGCGGTGCTCTGCCCGGCTGGAGAGGGGGTTTGCCGGGCGGTTGCTCGTGAGTGTGGTCACCTCATGGCTGCTTCACCCCTGAGGCTGTGCCTGGCTCTTTGGGAGCCAGTTTGCAAGAGAGCAGCTGCCCGGCAACCTCAAAACAATAAGCCCTCCCCCTATAATAAGCCCAAGGCCATATTTCATGGGGCAAAAGTAAATAAGACCCTGTCTTATTTTCGGGGAAACACAGTACATCCTTTCAACATAAGGCATATTAGATTTGAAGTAAATTTATATTATGACATTTCATTACATCATCCTGAAATTATCCAATGATATTACATCTTTATATTCTATTCTATATAGAATTGTTTATCTTTTATAAAAAGACTTTTCAACATCATCTCCATAATCCTCACTTACAGTTTGTATAAAATTTCATATTATCAATCTAGTATATATAAATGCTTTGTTAAGATTATTAATCATTTATTTGACTATAGCTATTATTACGTTGTACATAGCACTCAAAATTTAATTAACTACATTTAACTAAATGTTATTGTGACATTACATTTCATCATCCTGCATCCTTCCAGAAATAGTGTAGTCCAATATCTCTTGCCATTTGTAAAGTTTGTATTCTAAGTGTTTTCTTGATAAGTCTTATGTGGACTTCTGTTAAGAACTTGTTGTTCATTGCATGTCTTATAAGGATTCAAAACTCTCTATCTGCTCCTTTTATCAGCTTAACTTTTGTTATCATTAGTGCTTCTGCTGAGATTACTCTCATTATTTCTGCCAAATTTTCTCTCCTTTCTTCATCTATGTTCTGACATCTGAAATAAAGTTCCAGTTCATCGATCTCTCCTTTCCATATTTCACACTTGTCATTTCCCTCCACTCTCAGTTTGCTGTCAGTGTCAACAATTTTCTTATCACTTTCATATGTATCTGTGATTTTTTGAGCTCTGTCCTCAAACTTCATCACTGTCCCCGTACTTTCTGTATTTTGATCTATATTTTCAAGTCTCTTTTCAATTCTCTCTGTGATTATTAAAACTTTTTGAATTTCTAAGAAAATTCTTTGCAAAGTTAGTGTCTTTTCTTCTTCACATTGTGCCATTTTCCAGGTTATAAACACTGCCAAAAC
Organism: Natrix helvetica; assembly: GCF_964273705.1. Taxonomy (NCBI): domain Eukaryota; kingdom Metazoa; phylum Chordata; class Lepidosauria; order Squamata; family Natricidae; genus Natrix; species Natrix helvetica. Next base: position 171,991,185 of record NC_138552.1, read on the forward strand.
ATCCAAGACTTTTTAGGTTTCAAACAAATTCAGTGGAGTTTTTCAAATCAAAGCTTTCTCTTTCCTTCAAAGGAACACCTGTATAAACAAAACATTTTCCACTGACCCTTTCAGTAAACAAAGCCTATAGCTTCGTAATATCAGATATTACCAAGCCTCTAGCCACTAGATGGCAGTGTTACCTCTTTTCCATCTGTTTTTGCTCCCTCTGCAAACTCCAAGCTCCGGAAAAGGGAAAAAAATGTTTGAAAATTACGCTCTGACCAAGCCTTACGAGAGAAGAAACTTTTAATCCATGAATACAAAAAATGGAAAAAGTATAGAGAAAGAAGGAAAAAAAGAGACGAGTCCAGTTTAAAAGTAAGAGGCATATGTAAAAAGTCCATCCATAGAAAACAAACAAAGTTAAGGTAGAAAAGATAATACAATAGTTTTAAACCAGGGTTAATTCGCCGCTTATTTTCTTCTGTCTTCAATTTTATTTTAAACTCCAAGTCTTTTGGGTTTTCCCTTCTCTAATAATAATTTTTTTCTCACCATTTCGACACACTTGTCTCTCCTGTACTGCTTCTGTTTCAGGGGCTTGTGCCAACCTGAAGCCATTTTGGCTGCTTTTCTTGTAGCTGGCAAAAAGAGCTTTCTCTTGGATCAATCAGGGACTTTGCGATGTCTCTGAGATCAGCAGGACATGCTCTTCTCTATCACTGTTCCTTCAGAACAGTTTAGGTCCAAAAGGACCATCCAGGAACAGAGATATCAACAGCAATCCTGGAGCCCCAAGATTGCATGTTGTGTCATTGCGATGTCAAGCCCCGCCTCGAAGGTAAACCTACTTTTATACAGCCATTTTGAAGTTTCCAATGATCAGACAGAAATCTGATTGATTCCATGGCCTTCAGCAAACAATGTTTCATTCAGAAAAAGAAGGAATAATTTTAAATCAGACTTTGGAGGTAATCTCTGAAATTATATAGAACTTGATCTAATCAAGTTGCTGTTTCATTGTCCTACAATCTATTGATTTGCCTTTTATGTCTACAACTTGGATGTTCCTCAAAAATATGATTGGTTTATGATTGGTCCATTTGATTCATTTTCGGTGCAATTAGTTTCATTCTTTTTTCCCCTCCACAAACCATGCAAAATCTTATAAGCTGTCAATTTGGATATAGTTAGCAAAGTGACACTTAATCCAGACACTGGATATGACTAACAGGAGAAACTAAGTCAATTAACAATGCTCATTGTTGATTTTTGTAATGTTACCTGTATATCTGGAAGCAGAAAAATAAAAAGAAAGGTACAATAAAATAATGCTGCAATTCAAAGTCTGTAATATTTACTACAGAGAATATGCAGTATAAAAGAATTCTGTTTAATTCCCCCAGGCTACTAATTTAACATGAGTTTAAAGTTACTTTCCAGGATAATGCTATGTTTTTTCCCTTTAATTGTGACTAATTCTTGCACAGTGCCTGGGCATGTCCCTGCCATTTTCTTGGCAAGATTTCATAAATGGTTCGCCCCAGCTTCCTTTCTAGGGCTGAGAGTGAGTGCTTAGGGTGATTTAAAAAAAAAAAAAAGTTGGAGCATGTGAATTTAAGAAGTGATGTGGGTAAAATTCTTCTGAGGGCAGCAAAGTTGGCTGTTTTCTCTTTGCAATTTAATTTGCTCCAGTGGGCATGTATACCAATTGACCACCAAGCCAGAATCAAACAAGAAACAAGCAATTTATTCTGTTTTGAATCGAATCAAAGGTAAATATGGAAAAACATAGGGAAAATGCTAAAAATATAGCATAAGATGATACATTGCATTTTAGAATAGATTAAAATACTACAATTGAAGTTTTCACATGTAACTATAACAAAGGCAGCGATAAAGAAAGGCGACAATAAGGCAATTAATGATACACTATTTCTGAACTGTTTGAAAGATAATAGATGACAAATGGAATTCAAGGGAGACAGCTGACTGAAGCCTCCCAAATTCACAGCTATTAAGAGAAATGCATTATTCATTTCTCTAATGGAGCGATTAAGATTCCAAAGTTCCAAATAGTGTTTAAATATTGCTGTTCAGCTGCATTTAAAATGAAAAACAGTCCAGGAAGGTTAAGAAAAATGAGAAAATAAATAGCGAATAACAAGGCCTTTTTGTTTCTTTGGTTTTTAAAAAAAGAAGAGCATTTTTTAAAATAAATGTACGGTAGAGCTATTGTAATAGTTATAGGACTAAACTCAGCCAGGCAACTTATTGTGAACATTAACTAGAAAAATGAAGGGGAGAATTCAAAAGGGAGAAACATATTTTTTTCCCTAAAGAGACTAAATGAAAGCAACAAAAAAGCCATTGGTATATAAGATCTAATTGCTTGTGCTCCCCCATTGGAAAAAAGCAAAAGAAATACAGCTAGAAGCAAGAGAATGAAGCAACAAAGGAAACAATTAAAAACAAAAACGACTTGGTTCTAAAAACACATTGAAATTGTCTATGTTTCCATTGGTTATTTCTTATTAAAATTCCAAATCCTATTGGGCATGGGTCTGTATGGATTAATATCTGCGTACCAGTAAAGGAGAATATTTGTAAGCACCAAGGATTCCTTTGAAATGAAGGGAGCCCTTTGGTGTTCTCTGACCTTGGTTGTTTTCTTGCTTTATTTTCATTATCCAAACTAGGTAAGATTGTCAGTACTAGTCAAAATTTGTGTAAAAAGACCTTGGTTTGTCCTTTAAATTTAAAAGCTTCATATATACACCTCTTGAACCAGACCGGATCGCCCGAACTGATAGCAGAAATCGCGAGTGGCTCCGCCCACCCACGCATGGCTCTATGGCATCCCATTTAGCCCCCTTTTTTCCACCAAAAGTGCATGCTGCACATGGCATGGAGGTGGTGCGTGTGAATGAAGCAATCGCACGCTCGCTCAAATTTGTGAACCGGTAGAGAATGTAACTGTATGCCACTCCTCCCTTGAACAGCCTAAAAAGTGAATTCGGTAGCCCTAGGACACTGATTGAAGGGAGGCATGGAGGGAGGGAGGAAAAAAAGCATGAATGAAATTAGAATGGAAATAAGTGTTGTAGGAAAGGTAAGCAGGATGTGTCTAAACTGCAACTTATTGTTGCAGCATTTATTTTCATAGTTACACTGCATTTTTTTTAAGAACAGAGAAATAACAATAATTATGGAACTTAAAACAAATGTTTGTTTTGTCTTAAAAGAAACTGTCTCTCCTCCTCTCTTTTCAATGAAGCTATATATTGGAACAGAGTTATGCATATTTCAAGTGCAGCAAATAAAACAAGGTGGCTTTGGTGACATGTTCTAATATTTTAGTTATGTGCTAGAACGCTCCCTCTTTTTGGAGATGTATGTGTCAGACACTATGTTATGTTATTTATTTATTTATTTTTCCTCCCTATAATTGGGGTTAAAACTGGACAGAGCCCTCTCTGTCTGCAAAGGAAATTTGAGAGCAGAGCATCTCTTGAAAAGACAGGGCCTTTCAAACCTTCATTTATTCAAACTGTTTGCAGCACACTGAGAGGAGTGGCCACGTACTGCTTTCTTTTCTATGGAAGACCTTGATTTCAATCTGCAAATGGCACGTTAACTGTGAGGGTTGTGAAGTGCAAGCGTGAGTTGCACGGTTAAACATTAACCTTGCCACCACAACCAACCGTTTTGCTTTTTAGCTTAGCGTGCCAGGCATGCTGTCCTGGTCCCTTTGTTGTAAGATTGGGAGCAGCTAGCTGCTTCAGGTTTAGATGACCTTTGCTCTAATGGCTAGTATTTCATTTAATGGCTTTTGAGGAAAAAAAACCCCCACCAGACCTTTACTGGAGTTACTATGGAATACTGCAATTGCATTTGCCAATCTTCAGTCCCTGGTTTTCGCAAGGGTTGTGCCAGTGGTGAAATTTAAATTTGTTTACTACCGGTTCTGTGGGCATGGCTTTGTGGGTGTGGTGTGGCTTTGTGGGGTGGTAGGGGAAGGATACTGCAAAATCCCCATTTCCATCCTATTCTGGGGGAAGGATACTGCAATTCTTCACTGATGAGAAAGCAGACATGGTCTGCTTGCCTTGGTCTAAAGGCAAGATCGTGGAGAAAAATAAATTTTGCTTCCGCAGCCCTTTAAATACATTTAATAGCACTAGCACTTAGACTTATATACTGCTTCACAGTGCCACTGAATTTCAGCACCAGATTGTAGAGGAACTTGAGGGCTGTGAAGTGCAAGTAGGAGACTTCATATCAGACGTGGGAGCTCTGGTGGGTTATTGCTGGATATGGTAGCAGTAGGAAGCATGAATTGAAGGACATTTTACCTTTTATCTGTTTGGGGTGCTTTCTTTGAATAATGTCACCTGCACGTGTGCTTTGTCTTTCACATCCATCCTACTTTTTTTGTTATGTTTATTTTATTTAAACTTCAAAGAGGATCCATGTTTTAAAATTATGTGGGGCAATTTTGTAGGGCAACAGAGATTTGATCTATACATTATGCAAATATAAGGGTACTTAGCAAGAGGGATGCCAATATTGCTTTACCCCACCTTCTGCATCCTGTTGTGTTATGAACGTTTTTCATGTTCCCTGGATAAAATATTGGTGGCTGACAAACACTGGCATTAAGAGCTGTAAGGTTGCTTCCAATATCAGAACAAATGATGTTGGGATTATGAAGGATGGAGTAAACAGACTGAACAACACTGCCAACTCAGATATGACCTGTCTCCTGTGTAGCTGGAACATAGCAAATTCAGGGATCCTGAAGTGTTGATAATGGTTTACAATTCTGTTAATTGCTTACAGTGGAAAATAATGTTGTTTTGTTTCAGGTACTTTTTACATAGAAGTATTGTGAATGTGAAGAAATTCTAAACATACCCCTTTTAATCTCATAACTATAAACTATCTAGCATACTCATAATTCCCTTCATTATTTTCCTACATCTATAAACCCATGTAAGCTATTTCACAGTAGATGAGACCAGTGGTGAAATTCATATTTTTTACTACTGGTTTTGTGGGCGTGGCTTGGTGGGCATGCAGGGGAAGGATACTGCAATATCTCCATTCCCACCCCACTTTGGGGCCAGCCAGAGGTGGTATTTGCTGGTTCTCCAAACTACTCAAAATTTCTGCTACCTGTTCTCCAGAACCTGTCAGTACCTGCTCAATTTCACCCCTGGATGAGACTCTAAAAAAGAACAAGGTTCTGAAATAATTAATTCTAATTTACTTTGAGTCTCTCCTTGCTGCTTTCAATATAATGCAGTACTTGAAAATATTACATTAGAGGCATTCTTTGTTCCTGAAGGAGGTCAGACAATAAACAACTCTGACCTCGCTCCAAATGATTGCCTTGCTCTAAACAGGAAGGAAAAGTGAGACTGTGTGTTTATGTCTTGGCAATTGTTGTAGGCCTCTTGAAAGAACGGAGACACACCACAGATAGTAACAGGAAGATGATTGAATGGTTTAAATACTTAAGTATGGTAGTGGAAGGATTTATAATAACCTCTATTTCTACGATGCGTCTACTAGCTACAGACACATACCAGGAAAACTAAAGAAAGGGTGGCAGTTAGTTAAAATTATGTCTCCGCTAAGAGGGAGACAAATTTATTTGCAGCAATGCATATTTTTGTGGAATTTTGGAAATTGGGAAAGATAATGTTGATCTTGACAGCACTGTCCTCATCTTAACCGGCTTCCAGGCAATACCATGTACTGACTGACTACAGAAAGTCAGGCTAATATCAGGCTTCCTGAACCCTGTTTAAGATTTAAGGTATGCTCCCATTAACTGGATGTTACAATTGATTACAGGGAGAAAAACTGTATACCTATTAGTATAGGCAGGGGGCCTTGCCTTCTGCAGATATCATGGAATTGACATCAAGGGAGGGGGATTATCTGAAAATTGGAAGAAATTAAGAATATTTAGCTCTAGCTCTGGACAACAAATGACTTGAGTCAGCTGTCACAATGGCTGAATAGCAGCTATTTATGTCAGTAATAATTGGCAGATAATTTGAAATTATCTATTCTAGAATAGATCTAGCATATATTTGTCCTTGAGATAATTATTCTAAAATGTTTAAAATAATTGAAAAAACCAAGTTCATTTTTTACACATTTCCCCACGTACATTACAGCCAATGAGGATCACACAAGACTTGCCCCATTGAATAGCCTGATTATTTACTGATTTGTTTAATTCAATTTATGCTCAAATTCAATTTACCTATTTTATTTTATTAATACTGTACATATTAATATAGAACTTTCACAATTTTCAGTAATATGGAACAAATCACCAACATATAACAACTGTAAATATGCAACTCCAGAATACTTTAAGTTTATACCATTCCATAACTATTCTTTATCAAGTACTTAATGGGAATTGATTTCCAGTTTTGGAGCTATAAGCACTTTAAGTAATTCTGATGGATATTATTTTGCATAATACTCAAAAGCTCTTTAAAGGTATCTTCCAAATGTTTTAAATCTTTATTTTTCATATGCAAATAAGATGCTTTTAAAGAATCCCATATAACTAGGAGCTTTTGGATTTGTATGTGTATGAAATAAGACTATGAAGGGTATACAGGTAGACCTCGACTTACAAGTTTGTTTACTGACCATTTAAAGTTAAAACAGCACTGAAAAAAGTGACTTCTGACTGTTTTTCACAGGTATGACTTTTCCAACATCCCTCTAATCATATGATCAAAATTCAGATGCTTGGCAACTCTCTCTCTCTCTCTCTCTCTCTCTCTCTCTCACACACACACACACACACACACACACACACACACACACACACACACACACAAAGAAATTTTTATTGCCACCTATACGCATATGGCGATTCAATATTTATAACCATTGTTGTATCCCAAGATCATGTGATTACCTTTTGGGACCTTCTGACAAGCAAAGTCAATGGGGAAGCCAGATTCACTTAACAACCGGGTTACTAACATATCAACTGCAGTGATTCATTTAATAACTGAGGCAAGAAATGTCGTAAAATGGGGCAAAATTTACTTTAAAATTGTTTTACTTGACAACATAAATTTGGACTCAAATGTGTTTGTGAGTTGAGGAATACCTGTACATACCCCCAAAATCTTGTTTAATCTCTTATATAATTGGATCATTTAATAATGTCACCTTTAGCACAATCTTCAGAAAGACATGACTTGTTTTTAATCATCCTAGTGATTATTAACATGTTTAATAACAATATTAAAATATTTTGTTTACTTGTTCCACTATTGAGTTTGAAGATTTGGTAACCATAATTATGATACAGTAGATTATGTAGTTCCATGAATATATTATTTAACATTTTCTAGATTAAATATGAATTTCTTGCAGAAAGGTACAAGTTTCTTGTAAAAGAACAAACAAAATTCAAACAAAATTCAGTTTTTAAATTATTCAATTTACTAAGCATCCATATCCTCCTGGAAGGACATCTAAAGCCTTTTAAATCGCAGGAAACACTAAATATGACATACAAGTGAAACACACTACACATAAAAAATCCCAATCCCTATATTTTCATAGTTTAAGAGAAAAAAGAATTTAAAGGAGGCGATTTTTAAAGAATCAAAAAGAAAAAATGGAAAAGTCAGAAATAGAAAAAAAAAACATTGAAGAGAAACTTTGAAATAATGAAATACAACAAAAGAAAAAAAAATCCAAAGCAAAACCTAAAAGAGAATCTTCAAATCATAACAAAATTAATTTCCTAGGGGTTTTTAGAAAATAATGTGTTGGAAACGCAGTTTAGGAACTCATCACTTCTCAGAAACAGTATTGTACAGCTTTAGTTACTATAAGAAAGACCATTCTGTTTGTTGCAAGTTGTGCTTCTGTTTTGGGACAAACATAGGAAGACTATATGCAACTTTGGGGCAGCAATATCTTTTTTGGGGTGGTGGTGATCTGTAATATATTTAGGTCAATGGTGGGAGTAAAAAAAAATTACTACCAGTTCTGTGGGCATGAGGTGGCTTTGTGGGCATGGCTTTGTGGGCGTGGCAGGGGAAGGATACTGCAAAATCCCCATTCCACCCCCCACCCCACTAACCTGCTTTCCAGCTCTGTTCTCCTGTTCAGGGCAACAAAAGAAGATCAGCTTGGAGGTTGGGAGGCAGTGGGGCGGGGCCAGCCTATTTGCCGGTTTTCTAAACTACTCAAAATTTCCGCAACCGGTTCTCCAGAATCTGTCAGGACTGGCTGAATTCCACCTCTGATTTAAGTATTGTTCACTAGGAGTATCTTGTTTCTCTGTAGGGTTTCTTTGTGCCAGCATGCTTATTGACTGTGTAGCTCATTTTTAATATGCATACTAAAATAAGGAACATATTATAAGTTAAAAATTGTATGAAAAAAATAATCCACACTACGAATAGCCTTAAAGCCATTGCTTGACTCATATACAACTATTGTGTGCCCCCTCCTTTATAGAAATGTACTCTTCATTAGCTCATGAGATTTGACTGTGTACCTCTGGTTGTAAACCACCCTATTGCTTAACTGTATTCTCAGGTAAATTGTATAGAGGTTGTTAGATTGTTGTAGCTTCTCATACGGATTGCTTTCTGTATTTCATCAATCATATTAGGGCAGCTTGACTTTGCACAGCTTTGGTTTTCATGCCCTTCCATGCCATTTCATGGAATCCTAATGTGGTTTAGATGGGGTGAATTAATGGGAATGATTGTGATAAATGATCATCTGACCATTATGTGGACCAAGAAACAAGGAAATAATTTTGCTTTTGTTTTTGCTAATTAGGATGGAACGTATCCTAATTAGTGCAGGAGTGGTAAATCTGTTAAATTAGCTTGCTTTGAAATGCTGATGAATCCTGAAGGATAATATTGGCTTTTCCCCTTCCTTAAAATTATAAGCAATGTTAGTGCTCTGGTTGATCTGTGCAATTCAGGTGGCTGACATAGCTGTCCTAAGGATCCTCTGTTGGTTTGAATTTTATTTTCAAATATAAGATGATGAAGTGCCTCAGTGATAATTGAGGAAAACCTACTCAAAAACAAATAAAATATGCAGTCCATAAGTATGCCATGATGGATCAATGGATGGATAGATGTGTGGATGGATGGATGGATGGATGGATGGACAGACAATAGATGCCATTTATAGAAATTAGAGCTTCAGTTAAAGCTGAATGCATGGCAATAAAACCCACAAACAAATATTTCTACTTTAACTGTACAACCCAAATTGTTTATTTTGACCTACAAGGTCAATATTTTGAGGTTCGAATGTCTAAAGGCCCACTTACTTCCATTTGAATTTACTCTACAATTTAAACTTATGATTTAAAGCCATGTTTCATGCCCCATTAGATAAAACAGCCTTGTTGGTTCTTACAAGAGGGCCTTTGGGCCAGATTCTCTGCCCCAAGGAGGTGAGAGGACCCCCCACTCCTTGCTTTGCTAGATACATGAAATCTTATATGTTTAAAAAGTCTAAAGAACCCCAAAACGAGAGGGAAGAATTAGAATTTTATGTAACTTTCTGTTCCAGCTAGCAGTCATCTGGATTTTTTCAGCCCAGATAAAGTAATCCAACCATGGATTTCACTCACTAAAATTGCATATATAATCTAATCTGTTACAATCTTATAAAGTTAGAGATAAAAACATTCAAAAACTTGGTGTAATTATCAAATCATTTTCTCATTTTCTTTTGGTTATTCATTGTTCATTGATTTCTTACTTATTTTAACTGTCCAAACTAGAATGATAGCCGGGGTTAGCTGTTTGCTTTTGTTGATATTTATAGAAATAAATATTTTCTACTACGTAAAGAGGTGGCTGACACTTGCAAAAAAAAAAAAAAAAGGTTACACACCATGACCTGGATGGCTGAGAATCTCCATAGACACAAGGGTTACACAGGTTATTTTTGTATGAAAAATAATTATTAATTATTGCATAAGGGTATGCATGGCACATTAGTTCATTCAAATCATCTGCAAACACAGACATTCTAATGAGGAATTACTGATAGGTCTCCCAGTTCTACAATTAGTATTTTGCTTCCAACAAAGCTCTGCAGGCAGTCAAATAGAAATGTCTAATTACCCTGCTTAGAATTCAACAGACATTCACATCCAACATTTATACTAATGAGCACATTCCCAACATTTATCTATGATGCTGTTTGTTCCAATTAAAGGTTAAAGATCCTGCATGGGTGAAGGTAGAGAGTGATTCAGAAATGGGAGAAGGATGAGGGGGCTGACCAGAGGTGGATTGCTGCTGGTTTGGCCTGGTTCAACAAGTAGTGGAATTCAGGCCTGAGTCACAGAACCGGCAACGACCCAGACCTGACATGCCCCCGAACCGGTTCCCTTGCTGCCGCTTGGGCACCACCATTTTGAATTTTGAATCACACGTGAACTGCGCGTGTGCAGTTCACTGTAAATCGTTCTGCACATGTGCGCAGAACAATTTGCGTTGAACGGCGCACATGTATGCATGTTGCACGTGGGTTGCGAACCGGCACTAACGCCGGCAGCAACCCACTTCTGGGGCTGAAATATTTTTGTCTTCCTGCTAGTTGTGGCCGATAACTTGATCAGTACAAAGGATTGTGGGATTGTCCCTGACAGTTTGTCATCACCTAAAGATTTCATTATTCAGCATGTTTAGAAACTACTAGTGCTGAGATTGTATGCACAATTGTATTACTTTGCAAGAAACTCAAGTTATATGATGGACCAGTTTTATATACTAATGCACACTTCCGTTTTACACACTTTATTGATTCCTCAGGATAGTCAAATCTGTTAATGAAATGTGTTTATCCACAGATCACTCTTGCATTTGTGACATCACAGGGAGCTTTTTCTTTCCCATTGAAATTATATGACAAGGTAGAATCAAATAAGGAAAATCAGTTGCTTTGAGTGTTCCAGTGAGCATGATAAGGACTTTCTTTTCATTTTTTACCTGTGACAGTAGCAATGTGCCTGAAAAAACATTTAAAATTCTTACGGGGCGGGGTGATTTCCAAAAAACTAAGGAATTGTCCAAAAACTACCATTGTTTTGAGATCTCCCTCTCCCCCATCTGTCTCCTTCTCTCTCTCTCTTTCTCTCTCTCTTTGTCTCCCTCTTCCTCTCCCTCTCACACACACATACCACACTACACAAACACAATTGACAAATAGTCCAAGTCCTGTAAAAAATGCTAAATAATTTCTGGAAGCCAAATCAACCTTTAAAAGGCATATTGAGCTAAACAACATATGCATATAGAATATCATAATGGCATCTTACTTAAATGAGGAATGATGGTCTTCTAATGGGAATAAGGGTCTAATTCTCTGTATCCCCACCCAATGATGGGTGCCTTGTTGGGACTAGACAGTTTCTCAAGGAAATGTTAGGCAGAAATCTGTTTCAGAAGAGCCAGCCATGTCTTATCCTAAAACACATAAAGCAGCTGTTTCTGTTGGAAATTTTCAGGACAAGGCAGACATCTGTCCTCATTTTACATAGATTAGATTTTGTCTCCTCCAGCTACCCTCGTCGTCTCAGCCATAGTGGAGAATATGGGCTTCACCAACACTAGGTTTGGACCAGGATAGAATAAGGGAAGTTATTCTCTTATTTTGTCTCTCACTGTCCAGAACAAGGATTCTGATTGTACCTCTAACATCCATTCCAGTTCTGTATTTATTTATGTGTTTAATTTATATGCCACCTTTATTATTTTTGCAAATAACTCAGGATGGCAAACATATCCAAACACATCTTCCTCCTCCTATTTTCTTCACAACCACAGCCCTGTGAGGTGGGGTGGATTGAGAGAGTGTGACTGGCCCCAAATCACCCCGCCAGCTTTCATGGATAAGCAGGGCTAGAACTCACGGACTCCTGCTTTCTAGCCTGGTGCCTTAACCTCGAGACTAAACTAGGTATGATCGGATTGTATCTGATACATATGATTGTATGATCTCTTGCTATTCTTTGCATGTCATCTGTAATGGCGTCCTTCTCTGGGTGATTTGAGGTGAATTTACAGGGTAGCTTATTCAATAATAAGAAACTTTTCTTCTCTCTGTCAAGTTGCTGGAAGAAAAATGAAGAAAGATCACCGGGACAAAAGGATGACACAAGGACAAAAGGATGTTCGCCTCAGTCTGATATTACAAACACATTTTTGGACTGACCAAATTCTTGACCCTTATTCTGTCTGGCTGATTAAAGCAGCCAAACTGGAATTGGCCTCAGAATCAAGATGAATTTTTCCTTAAGACTAGGACAAGGTTCTGTACGTCTTACGAAGGCAATTATAAAACGTTTATGAAAAGAAAGCCCTACCTTGACCCACAAAAAGTCAGTCTCATGTAACCCATTCATGTCCTTTTACGAAAGCAGCAACAGCAGTGATGTGCACCTAACTTGCAGCATGTCCTGACTTGAAAACGGTACCCTTGAAAATGTCTAGAGATTGCAGTTAGGACAAAATGTAGCACTTGGGCCACTGACCAATGCACGATACATGGGCCATAAGATTCCTGTACTGACATAGTCACACAGGCTGCTTGTTCGCTATTGGACACAATTCAAGGTCTTTGCACACACTCATAAAGCCATAAACAGCTTGGAGACCTAGTTTCTCACAATGAACCTAATTGCTCAGTTTCATAGGAGAGGCCCTTCTGAAGTAGCCCCCACTGCTGACTCTGTGACATACAGAAAAGCTTTTAATCCTTGGCTCTTTTCATATTTAGCTTTTATCCAAACTTCAAATTGGGTTATTGCTGTTTTATTTACAGTTCATAATTCTTATTGGTGTAAGCCACTTTGATGGTCAGATGGATAGAAACTGAATGATTACATGCTGTCTAGTTGTCGTTTATTCCTAACAATCATCAAGATCAGGGGTGAGCAATTAATTTTCCCATGGGGTTACATAGGAAACGGAGACTTTTGTGAAGGATTGAACAAATCGGGCTGCATAAAAACAGCTAAAGGGCTGCATGTGGCCTGCGGGCAGTTGAATGTCCAAGTCTGACTTAGATACATTTTCTCCGTGATTATATTTCCCTATTGCTGGTCCTTCAGCAATTTCAATGGTAGACTCCTGGCTACTATAATTGCCATAGGCTTGCAGTATAGTTTGGTTAAGACTTTATACATTCATCTTCTATTGCTTGCCATATTTCAGTAGGTATTCCATCCGTTCCTGTAACTTGGTAAATGACAGGGTACTGATCTAACTTGATTTCCTAGCAATTAAAGATTCCCATATGTTGGAAAAGTCTAAGGTATTTTAGATATTGACATCTCTATTGTACATAATTTCAATATACTTCTTCCTTTGCTTGATTTCTTTGTTACTATCGATCCATTGGAAACTTTTAGCATACCAGTTCGCGGTTGGATAGATATTCAAGGACAAATATCTAAAGGTCTAATAATTGCATAATCTCCCCATATTTCTGAATGTTTCTTTTTTTTAAATCTACATTTGCTAAAAAGAGGAAGACTTCACTAGTTCTGGGCAGCAAAACTATTATATAATTTCTGAATCATATGTGATTCAATTGTGAATAAAAGTGGCTGAATTAGCAATAATAATAGCACTTAGACTAAGACATATACCACTTTATAATGCTTTGCAGCCCTCGCTAAGCAGTTTACAGAGTCAGAGTCAGAGCAGAGTCAACAATCTGGGTCCTCATTTTACTGACCTCAGAAGGATGGAAGGCTGAGTCAATCTTGAGCCTGTCAGGATTAACTCCTGACAGTGGACAGAGTTAGCCTGTAATACTACATTCTGCGCCATGAAATCTTGCTCATGAAAACACAGATATTTTTTGAGTTATTTTTTATTTTGAAAAAAAAAATGGAGAAGTGCAATCCTGTGTGCACTGGGAAAGCAATGTAGCAGTGTTTCACTTTCGAAGATATTCCTTGGTTTAAAATGATAGTTTTGTAGAACAGCTTTCTTTATTTGAATTTATCATTGAGGTTATTGTTGTCAATAATAATAAATACAAGAATTAGTAATCCTTTGGGGGATAATTCCATACAGTGGATTATAGCCAAAGTAAAGTTGAAAATTACAATAATTAACCATAAATAAAGATTATAAAAGCAGTAGATAAAAATATCAGAAACATTACAGATTAATTAAATTCAGACTGCTTTTTTAAAAAAGTCTTTATCATCTTCCTGAAGGATAACAAAAAAGACCAGCCATTCTGTGAAAAGACTAACCTTTTCTTTTTCTCTTTTAATGTTGGCCTGCTTTAAAAAGTCTCTCTTCTGGGTTGTTGTTTGGCTCCTATTTAGAAAAACAAAAGCACAACTATTTTATTTTATTTATTTTATTTCAATTTGTACAGCTGCTTATCACACCTATGTAATTCTGAGTAGGCTCACATAATTAAAAACAACGAAACAGCACAGCCAATAAACAAAACCCCAAAATCAGTAAAAGTAAGTTAAGATGACCAAAAAACATACACATGGTCAATATGAACCCACAGGATCTTCAGGGCCAAAACTCTTAGCACTCATATCTCAGCTGCAAATAATTACTTTTCTCTACATTGCTCCTGCTCTTCCTATCTTTCAGGAGTGGCAACAAATTATAATAAAATACTGATGAATATCTGGCATGCTTGATAAATAACATTTTAACTAGAGCAGTGCTGATGAGGCAAGATATATTAACCTATACTTAAATTCCATGGATTGCTTTAGATCAGCACCCACACAATTCTCCTTTAATTTTGCAGATGTTGGACAAAGGGAACAGTGACTTGTTGGTGCTGTCCAGATTTGAGAATGTTTTTTGTTGAGCCAGACAAGCACATCTGTGTCAGTCCATTGGCGCCCAGACATCTGTTATACAGAGTGAACAAGTGCTTAAATTAATGCATTCCTTGGCTGACATAAAGTTGCAGCGCACTTCCCAAATTTTGCTTGCTGTTATCACCTCTCATTCCTTTTGATCAGAACTGTACCATATGCTTTCCCAGGGCACAGTTGACAAAGTAAATCTTATGGTTTTTTATAAATTTTTATTCTTTCTTACTGTTTTACCCCTTGGTAAGGGAACGATGATAGCATTCCAGCCAAAGATGCGGTCTTATCACATAAATTAATTAAGCAATGCTGTGAGTAAACCATATTTATATTTTTTATTATTTTAATTTACACCATCTACATCCACATTCTTCTGTTTTTCAACATTGTCATAGCATTACTAACACCATTTTCATCCTTCTGGTTTTTGAACATCAACATTTATGATGTTCGTTTAATTTTTCTCTTGAATATGTTATTTTTCCCTTACAAATCTCTGAAATACTTTCAACATTCTCTCACTTTAGTTTCATCCCAAATCATGCCATTAGTTTTTGTTTTGGGTTCTGTCCACCCTGCTAGAATCTCTTTGTTTCTTTTTACTTCTTTCCAAAATATTTTTTTGTTTCCAGCAAAATCATTCTTTTAATCTTAACTGTAACTTGTTCTGTTTAATTACTTTGCTTTCTAAACACTTTGTGCAAAATCTCTCATCGCATTTGTTTGGAGTTCTTTTTGAATGTTTCTGTGCATCCATAACCTTCTTCCCTTCATCCTTCTTCCACTAAGCATCTTTTCCAGTGGCGGGATTCAATTTTTTTACTACCGGTTCTGTGGGCGTGGTGTGGCTTTGTGGGCGTGGCTTTGTGGGCGTGGCAGGGGAAGGATACTGCAAAATCCCCATTCCCTCCCCACCCCACTAACCTGCTTTCCAGCTTCGTTCTCCTGTTCAGGGCAACAAAAGAAGATCAGCTGGGAGGCAGCTGGGGTGGGGCCAGCCTATTTGCCGGTTCTCCAAACTACTCAACATTTCCGCTACAGGTTCTCCAGAACCTGTCAGAACTGGCTGAATACCACCTCTGGTCTTTTCCCATATCATTGTATGTCACTTGATAACATAACAATTAATTCTTTACAAACAATTTCTGTATTGTCTTTCTTTATGTTCACTTTCCATTCATTCTATTTGGAGATTAACTTCTCTTGTAATATTTTTGCACACAGAGTTTGTAGATTGATTGCAGTCATTCCCCGTTCTTTATAGTTCTTTCACTAACTTTTTTTTTCATGTTCACTGATTTGCCAGGTCAATCTGCAATAAGGCCTTCCTTATTGCTGAATTGACCATTGCAGAAAAGATGGACTTGGTATGTATCATAAAGGCCTGGCTTTATGGGACAGAGGGACAGGTTCTTCTCAGATATTTGCCCGGCTCAGAAATGTCGCATCAGCCTAGACTGCAGGCCAAGGAATATGGAACATATTTAGAACATGTTTTATTTGATCAAACTTAGATCCTTTCCACTAAAAATTTAGCATGAGCTTCCTTCCCTTTATTAGTCAGACAAATGGAGATAAAAGTGTCACTTTCTCCACAAAAACATGTACTAAACTAGTGGATAATTTATAACCATTCTACTGCAAGGACATAGAAGAGAAAATGGTTTTGTGCAATGGTAAGTGTCACAGTGTGATGGAGTTTCTTTTTAACTGGAGCTGTATTTTGTTTTGTAAGACTAGCTGTCATACCTGGAAGCCATCTTTTACCTTTGGGGCTTCAGGACTGCCACATTTTCTATTGTGGGGAAATGGGAGGGGGGATTATATAGAATCTGGGCGATATATAGTCAAAATAACATTCTTTCTCAGAAATGTCAAGGCCATATGGCCTCCAGATGCCATGAGGTGAATGGGAGGTACCTCCAATTTTGAATGGCACCTGATTGGGCCATGTGATGGACATATGGGTGCTGGGCAGGGACTTGATCCTTCCTTTGGGTGGGGAAAACCTGGAAACTTTCAGATTTGGGTTTTCCCAGATGTGCCAATATGATATCTCTAATAAAATGGAACTTTGAGAAAACTCAAGCCTTGGAGTCTTTCTTTCATTGGGGGTGTTACTTGGAACTCTGACATTAGCAACTGAGACAAAAACCTATACCGTAGATATTTTAAACTGTTTACAGAAAAACAACTTAAAAAAACACAATTCTAGTGTTCCCCCAATGTCAGGTTTCCTCCTAATTTTCCCTATTTATTACCCTTTCCAGTTCCCCATCGTCCTCCCATTTCATTCTGACTTCCTCCCTGTTTCTGGCTTGTCTAGAGAGGATAAAAAGAAAGAAATTGCCTGGATTTATTGTAGTTTGGCCAGCCCATCTTGACTTTCTCCTGCATCTGTTCAGCGGAAAGCTTCTCTGTTGGAGGAAGAACCTCCCTCAGGGTCTTTTGCCCAATCTTTCCTCAGAGAGGCTTTTCCAATGACCAGTGATTTCCTACTTCCCTTTTTGGATCTTTGTGAAGATGACCCCTGCAGCCAGAAAGTTCCTCCTTCCTGTTCTGGGTCTTGGATAAAAAACTTGCCTCTCTAGATCAGTGGTTCTCAACCTTCCTAATGCCGCCACCCTTTAATACAGTTCCTCATGTTGTGGTGACCCCCTAACCACAAAATTATTTTCGTTGCTACTCTATAACTAATTTTTCTACTGTTATGAATAGTAATGTAAATATCTGATATGCGGGATGTATTTTTATTGTTATAAATGGAACATAATTAAAACATAGTGATTAATCACAAAAACAATGTGTAATTATATATTGTGAAATATTTATTTCTAATTACAAATAAATGAAATTTTGTCTGGGAAGTTTAAGAGCCGGCTCTAAGGGGAAAGAGTGCCTTTCTTTTAAAAAGAAAAAAAGGAAAGAAAAAACAAAACAGCCACCAATTCTTCCTTTCTTTCTCTTTCTCTCTCTTTCTGTTTCTCAGAGGGCTTCGGAGAGCTTTGGAGAGCTTCGGAGGGCAGCTTCTGGAGAAGACCCGGAGAGTCAGAACAAGTTCCCGCGATTACAAAGTCTCTGAGGCTGTAATTGTATGGGGCGTGCGCATGCACCTATGTTTTCCACGGCATGGAGCCGTGGTGACTCTCTGCGTGGCCGGCGCTGACTCCGGAGCCCATCCGCGGGGGATTTAGAGCAACGCGAGGGGGAGTCTAAAGTTTAGAGTTCCAATGGTCTTAGCGACCCCTGTTCGCAACCCACAGGTTGAGAACCGCTGCTCTAGATCTTCACTTTCCTTCTTCCCGAGAAGCCACTGATGGATCTTTCTTTTCCCTTCCTGAACCAGCAACCAGCAACTTCTCTGCAGGCTCAGGGAACTTCACAACCCAACTTTTCTCTCTAGCCACTTTGTTTTGCAAGTCTTTTTCTCTTCTTTCCTTCTCCCCTTTCTTTCTCTGTCTCCAGTTTTGGTCAGATTAGCATCATCTTCACCATCAGCTGAGGAGGTGTGTGTGTGTGTGCGCGTCCTTCAAGTTCTCATCCCCAGGATTTGTATACCAGTCTGAGCAATGGGATTGTTCTCTCAACATTTCACCTTGCAGTGAGATGGGCAGGAAACAAATTTAATAAATCAGCAAATGAACAAAATCTTCCCACAACAGCTCTATCTAGCAGCCAAGTCAGTATATCAGTCCTCTTAACTGTACCATTGCTCTTCAAGTCCACAACTTGTGAATCAGCTCACTCAAGAACAGCAGTCATGCCTGGTCACCAAACTCCATGTGTCACAGTAAAATGTGTGGACAACTAGTTGTATTTTGGTCCCAATCTTGCTCTTAACTTAAATAACTTATAAGTCCAAGTTAATGCAGCCCTCTGAGTTCCAGGTTTATGGCCATGTAAAATGTATGAACTACTAAATTCATCTAAATTTAAATAATTCAAATATACTAATAAAACAATCATACAGATGAATTGAACATCCTATTGCCGTGATGGCGAACCTATGGCACAGGTGGAGCCATATCTGCATGTGAGCCGTCAGCCCCAATGTGCACGTACATGCCGGTCAGCTGATTTTTGGCTTTCTGGAGGGCAGGGGAGGCTGTTTTCACCCTCCCCAGGCTTCAGGAAAGCCTCCGGAGCCTGTAGAGGGTGAAACACAGGTCCAACAAGCCAACAGAACTTCTGATTGGCCCGTTGGGCCCATTTTTCACCCTCCC
The DNA here is from genome assembly GCF_964273705.1 of Natrix helvetica. Taxonomy (NCBI): domain Eukaryota; kingdom Metazoa; phylum Chordata; class Lepidosauria; order Squamata; family Natricidae; genus Natrix; species Natrix helvetica. The sequence continues at coordinate 172,010,298 of NC_138552.1, forward strand.
CAGGCTCCGGAGGCTTTTCTGGAGCCTGGAGAGGGCGAAAACGGCCTCGCCTGGCCCCCCGAAGGAAATACCAAACTCAGCATGGAGGTGAGTACTGCAGCGCATGGGGGAGGGGGGGGCTTGTGCGCATGCTACTGTGCACGTGCCATCTCATTTTGGCACCCAACAACAAAAAGGTTAGCCATCACTGTCCTATTGCTTTCGGTGAACACCTAGTCTGGTTTTGTCATAAGTGTAGACAATTACAAGAGAAAAACACATAATAGTAACATTCCAGTTCTGCAGAGTACGAAAAAAAAAATCTATCTTTGGAAAATAGTATCAAAGCATGTAATTTCTGTAATTTATACTAGTTCTGTGGATAGTATCATTACATAATTAAGCCCCTAGGAGGCACTTAACAAAATAAAAGCTTTCTGTGGCTTTTGCTTTTCTTCCTTTTTTTTTTTAAAAGCAACAAAAATAAAGTTAAGTTTCATGTCCTGACTGATTTGTCTCCAGTGCCTTCTCAGATACTACTTAAGGTATATCAGCTTTCTAGTCTGGCTAAAAATGATTAGCATTCTACTTCTCCCCAAATTTTCAGTCTCCATGGCAGCTGGGCAATCTGGAAGGAGTCATCCCAGAACATCTGGAGAGCAGCTTGAAGAAAGAAGACTGATACATCCCACCATGGATGTTCTCATTTTTTTTTACATCTTGTTTTTCTTAAGATAATTTACTTTATACTAGTTATTTTGGTGAGACGTTGGCCCGAAATACCAGCAGCAATCAAAGTTCTTGTGATCCATGCTACAGAGAGCTTTAAAGTCAATGGTATAGACTTCTCCTGCGGAGGGAGGGGGGAAAAAAGTCAAATTAAGCTTTTTCTGGGTGTGGGCAGTGCCTTAGGAGTCTGTTTAGGCTATACTTTTGTGACTAGCTTGGAATTTAAATCCTTTATATAAACATCTACTTAACTCCTAACCTTTCAATGTCATAATTACATGCCACCACTTATATTCATTTTGCTTTGCTTTGCTTTGCTTTGCTTTTATTACAGCACTGTAAAATCATACCATAATATGAATATTAAACCCAAGGGAACTTAAAAAAGAAGCATTTTTCCTAACACATTTATCCAGCTTATTTTTGGAAAAAGCAAATTTCTGAAGGAAAGCTATTGCACTTTTCATTCAATCACTGTCTAGAGTATTGTTCTACAAAGGCTGCCAGTTTGAATTACAATAATGACAAGTAATTTGCTGTTCTAATTGCTGACAAAGATGACAAAAATGCATTTCTGGCCTTTTCTCAAACTTCAATGAGCATTCTATGCTACCATGGTGCATCCTAGAATGATCACATGCTAGATGAAGCAAATTGTAGAAAAGAGAAAAATAGCAAAAGTAGGTCCAGATATTTAATGACTAATCTGGTGCTCATTTCTTCACTTGCAATCTAAAAAAAATGAATCAATAATTAATATTTTGGCACTTTGTACATGGTATTCCCCAATAAGTATAAGTATAATCTTTATTGTCATTGTACTTAAATACAACGAAATTGATTATATCCCATAAGATGAAGTAACATGCAATTTTTTTGCTCATAAACTGCTTTCCCTTCCTGAATTATAAGGCCAGACAACAACAACAAATATTTTAGTTTCCAGTGTGACAAATCAGAACAATAAAATAAGATGGTGCGTATCCAAATTGTCCGGAAGTACAATAAAAAAACCTATTGAGGGTAAGCTTCTGCTATGAATTATGAGCAATTTTAAGGGGAAAGTTTGATTCTAGTTGCAGAAGGTAGTCCTTAAAGTTGGTTGACATCTGATTTATCTTAACCTATTTTTAAAGATGTTCTGCTCACTTTCTTCCATTAGGAATAGTGCCTGCAGTTGTAATTACTCACATTTAAGCTTATGAGTTACTGATAGTCATAACCCACAAAGAACAGTGCTGGCCTGAGAGACATTTTTGCCTGAAAGGAGGGTGGGGTGGAGGCGAGTAGAAACGTATTAAAAATCTTTTTGCGCCACAGATCCTTGGCTTTCATCAGTCCCTTCCAGGCCACCATCAAGAGGAAATGGTCATCCATTGGTATATTTTCCCATTCCAAATCTATTTATTTATTCACATGGTTTATATAGCCGTCCATCTCCCACAAGTGACTCTGGCTGAATTATAAAGATTAAAGCAGAGAAAAAAAAAGTTGAATCAGAATAGAGCTGGATGGGACCTTGGAGGTCTTCTAGTCCAGTCCCCTGCTCGAGCAGGAAACCCTATACTATTTCAGACAAGTGATTGTCCAGTCTCTTCTTAAAAACCTCCAGTGATGAAGCACCCACAACTTCTGAAGGCAAGCTCTTCCTCTGGTTAATTGTCCACACTGTTAGGAAGTTTCTCAATTCCAGGTTATAATCCTGATCAAGATAAACAATAACCCCACTTGTGGAAAAACAACAGCAGAGGTCATCTTCCCATTGACTCCAATCAGAGGTGTTATTCAGCCCAGTTGGACAGGTTCACCCGAACCAATAGTGGAAATCACAGGTGGGCCTGCCCACTCACCCTGGCTCTATGCAGTCCTATTTAGGCACGTTTTCAAGTTGTGCGCATGCTTGCAAGCTGCATGTACGATCAAAGCACATGTACGGAAGGCCAAGCGCATGTGTGGACGGGGGCACGCACTCACATTTGCGAAACGGTAGGGAAAGTAAGTAAATACCACACCTGACTCCAATGCTTGGAGAACAGCCAAATCTTCGATGCCCTATAATAGACTAACAGGGGTTGGAGCCATTTGAAACTCGGTGGGGGGTGAGGATGCTTCTGGCTTCTCCATTTTTCTTTTCTTTTTTATTGTAATTTTATTAAAGATTATAATTACAACAATAAAAACTAATGCAATGAAAAAAAATAGAAGAACACAAAGAACGAATAGGAGTTGCAGAAAATAAGGGAGAAAAGGGGGAAAATAGAAAAAGAAATAAAAATGGAAATATAGTAAAGTAAAAGAAATCTATAAAGGCGTGTATTCCCACCTTCATCCAAAGAAGTATCAACAATTTTAGTAATCTATCATCTGCTGAAAGAAAAATGCAATACATGAAGGAAAGTTATCTTGGTTCTTCTTCTGAAAGCATACTTCTGAGTTGACCATACTGTCAGAGATATTTGAGTATTTCTCCCAACAGTCATTGCACACGCGCCACCCGCCCGCCCGCCACCCACCGAGAGAGAGAGAGAGAGAGAGAGAGAGAGAGAGAGAGAGAGAGGGAGAGAGAGAGAGAGAGAACCTTTTTCTACCTATTGTAGTCAAAATGTCATCTAAAACAACCAAATCACTCTGAAGATAGAACCTAATTTTATTTGCATGCATTCAGTAAATACAATTCATACTGAACACCCAGGAAAGCTTTGATACTTTGCTGAGCAACGTGAGAAAACACCAAACCAGGACTCATATACTGTACCTTTGGCTTACTATATTGCAAAGGCAAGACAATGAAAAAGACAGATAGAGTGGAAATTAAGGCACAACATCAGAATATTTTAAATAAACCCATCTGTATGACCTCTATTATTATCATTACTTATCCCTTCCTACTAGGTCAGCATGTCAGCTATACTATCTCTGAGATAAGGCTAATGAATATAAACTATTTGGTTCACTGGGCCACAGGTCCCTGACTGAGTCTTGTCCTTGTCACCACTCGGGGTCACTGAAGCTTGCCGTGAATGTTTTCTTACAAGGACACTTTAAGGATTTCCCATGTATTGGAGGGGGGCATCCCATAGGTTTAGTAGTGAATGCAGCTTATGTGTGATTTGGGGACATATCTTTTACTACCACACAGCTCTATCTGTTGGGGAGGGGGGACAAAGTTTTTAGTGAAAAACAAACAGGCCTTAGCCCATAAGGTTGACATCAGCCAGCTGTAATGTTCTAGGCAACCATACACCATTTTCCCCTACCAAAGCTGTTGAATGTATACTGAGCCTGGCCCTCCCCCCCCCCTCTGGTGCTACTTTGATTTTTTTAAAATCTCATATTCTGTAGCCACAAGATAGAACATTATTTTTGCCTGAGAGAAGCACCACACAAAGGAAGAAGAAGAATCCTAGCAGAATGCATAGGGTGACCTTTTTTAACTTATGGAATTAGAGCTTTTGCTTAGGTAGGGGGATCCTATCTCCAACTGCTATTTTTGTTTTTCCTTTTAATTTTCAAACTCAATCAGGCCAACTTTCTTACCTTGGGCCTTCCATTTTTGACATCTGCATCTGCTGTGCAACCCTTTCTCTTAATCTGTTCATATTTGTTTCCACGCTCCCAGCCTACTTTTGTTCCGGTATTTGAAACCCTTGTATCCTTTTCCTCAGCAAAATCCAACATAAACAACTGCCTTTCAACAGTTATATTTTAGAGAATATTTTAGCCCATTTGCTTAAGGTTTAAACAAGGCAAGGATGTAAGTTATCGTTTCCCTAGTATTTTATAGTGTACATAAAGCTCAAGTTAGATAGAAACTAGAGGAAAGCATCTCACAGAGCAAATTGGCCTAGCCTGAGCGCACATTTTAATAATATTTAACAGTATGTTTGACAAAGGAATGTTGATCACAAACAAGCAGGATGAGGTTATAATGCAATATTTGAGAGAAAAGGACTTTTAATTAGTGGAATGCATTGTTCTTGGCAGGAAACCTCTCCCCATTGTCGAAGGAAAGAAGGAAGATAAGCAGTTAAAGATGTTGCTGATTGCTAAGGCTCTTGCTAATATCACTGACGGTCGAGGTCCTTCAAACTGAATTTAATATGACTAGAATAAAAAGGCTGTTCAGTGATACATTTAGATAATTTTAGATTCTGGACAGAAGCTAGTCTTGCTACACTAATGTGCCTCCGTTTGTTTTTTTCTTCAAAATATAGCAATGCCACCACCACAAAGAGAACCCAGATACTTTACAACAAAGCAGATAAAAAAGGGATCATGTTCCAAACTGCTGCAAAAATATGTGATCTTAAAGTATTTTGGCTAGAAATATTTTTAGAAACTCCGGAAGCTTCTAAAACACATATTTTTGTAGCTGTTGAAACTACAATATTTTATGGAATCACACCATGCTATTTTTCTTTATAGAGCAAGATGTGGTAAGCTGACAATGCTTTCGGGATTTGAGGAACCCCTTCCTCATTATCATGAATGGAACAGTGGAGGTCTGCCCTATAGTCTCCATAGGATGCACCACATTATATGAGTGTGACTTTTTGACAACAGTAGAGGTCTAGTCTTCCCCTTACTTACACTACAGTTTGATGCAAATTATAGGAAGTTATTTTATTCAGCTTGTGCAAAATTAGTTTCCAATCAAAGAGAGAAAATCAAAGAGAATCACAGAGGGGAAAACAGCTCCACAATTATAGTTACCTATGGTATTGTGGCCATTTCTCGTGTTCTACAGGTGACTTATAGCAATAACTGTAGTCAAAAGTAAATTGATTGGTGACATGAACGATCACTTCTGGGATCATGAATGCTCAAAATCCTGCTTAGGTCTTCTGATTTAAGAAGCTTGACGTGTTTATTTGCTTCACACAGCTACTTGTTTAGCAAACATAAACCTGGGGATATTAATTAAAAAACCTGCAACTTTTATAAATGAACCTCCTAAATTGATTTCTCCTTATAATTTATTTAATACTCATAGCTCAATGACCTCCCCCCCAACATTAGAACCACCACCGACTTCCGCTCCTTCCGGCAGAAACTAAAGACTCACCTGTTCCGACTGGCTGGCCTGGCATAATTTCAACGCCTATCTCCTGGCATTTATATTTTTACTGGTTTTTAAGGGGATTATTCTGTAGACTTAATTTTATTGGGTATTGGGATTTTAATGTCTGTATATTTTAATTATTTATTAGCAATACAGTCCTGCACATCTTTTATCCTCCTCTTATCCATCTATTTTATATTTGTATATATATATTGTCCATTTAGTAATTTTAATTGTTTTAATTTTGTTCTTTGACATGGACTGTACACCGCCCCGAGTCCCTTTCGGGAGAGGGGGCGGTCTATAAGCGCTAATAAATTCAAATTCAAAATTCAAATGTGTAAAGCAACCCCAAGGAACAGTATTATCCCTCAGGTTATATGAATAGACTAAATCCCTGATTTAAAAGTCCATTCAGTGAGCTTGGTGACAATTACTGTATATCTGAATGCAGCATTTTCTAACCACATGAAACACTCTCCTCTATGCCAGAGCCAAATTTATTGATACAATGTGTGTTTCATCACTGATGGCTCATTACCACTTATTGCAGAATGAGGGAGATTTTGGCAGTGACGTGAAATGAATTTGGGTTTTTTCCCCTCTGAGATTTTATTTCTGCTGGGGTAATATCCCATAACAACACTTAGAATAATAGCACCTCTGCCATCAGTCCCGAGCATATAAAGCCTATTTCTGGCATCAGCTGTAGTTTTAATATATTTCCCACCTCAGAATGTTGGGAAATGCTGACATTAAATCAGCACCATTGGACTAGTAATCTGTGGACAACATTGGCCTGGTGGTTTTAAGACATACCATATGTGGAGTGAAAAGGTAAAGGTTACCCTTGCACATATGTGCTAGTCGTTCCCGACTCTAGGGGGTGGTGCTCATCTCTGTTTTAAAGCCAAAGAGCCAGCACTGTCCAAAGACCTCTCCATGGTCATGTGGCCGGCATGACTAAACACCAAAGGCGCACGGAACGCCTTTGGTGGGTTACCTTCCCACCAAAGATGGTCCCCTTTTTTCTACTTGCATTTTTACATGCTTTCAAACTGCTAGGTTGGCAGAAACTGGGACAAGTAACAGGGGCTCACTCAGTTATGCAGCACTAGGGATTCTAACCACTGAACTGCTGACCTTTCTGATTGACAACCTCAGCGTCTTAGCCTCTGAGCCATTGCATCCCTTACTGTGTAAGGGATTTACTGTGTAAGTACTAGCTAGTGCATGTTCCTCCTTATGATTTATAGCACATACACATAGTCCTTGACTTACAACCACAACTGGGGTCAGGATTTCCATTGCCCAGGAAGTTGGCTGTTAAGTGAGTTGCACATGATTTTATGACCTTTTTGCCACAGCTGCTTTGTTTATATCCCACCTTTATTATTTTAATGAATGACTCAAGGCAACAAACATATCCAACACACTCTCCTCCTATTTTTCCCACAAGAACAACCCTGGGGGGGGGGGGGGAGGGAGGCAGGGAGGGAGGAAGGGGGAGACAGAGAGACAGAGAGACAGAGAAAGACAGACAGACACTGGCCCAAAGTCACCCAGCTGGCTTTTATGGCTAAGGTGGGACTAGAACTCCCGTTTTCTAGTTTGGTGCCTTAACCATTAGACCAAACTGGCTCAGTTGTTAAGCAAAACATTGTAATAGTTAAGCGAATCACATACTTAGCTATTAAATGAATCCAGCTTCCCCCATTGACTGTGCAACCATCCTAAATGCACACCAGTTTTCCAAGCTTCTGAATTTTGATCATATGATGTGCAACGGTCCTAAGAGTTAGGATTTTTTCGTAGTCACTTTTTTCAGTGCTGTTGTAACTTTGAACAGTCGCTAAATGAATGCGTGTAAGTCAAGGGCTGCCTGTATATCACCAACTGAAATATACACAAATTAATTATTCTGGAGGGACATACCATTTTAGTTCATGCCAAAGCAGGGTATTCGGTGCAAATCTACCTTTAAGCAGTTTATACTTTATTCACTAACAATCATTTCTAAAATACATTCTTTTTTATGTTGTGATTCTTCCTTATTTTGGGATCTAGGGATATCTTTTATTGTCTAGAATTGTTCTTTAAATGCTGGTTAAGGTCCTAAGTAAAGCAAACTAAATCCAAAGTAATGTTCCTTTACTCATCATCCACTACAGACAGTGTGCTATATAGAAAATGTCTTGAGTGTGTCAAAAACACTCGTCATTCTAAGTATATTGATAGTTTACAAAGAAATTATTTGGAATGGGTGCATTAAAAACTAAAGCTCAGAAGGAGTTGCTTGAATTTTATCTTAACTTTCCCAATACATTTCATTTATTTATTATTTTAGGGGTTTTTGCCATCTTGTTTTTTATTTTTTGTGTTTTTGTATTATTTGTTTTTAACATTTTTATCAATTTCTAAACCACTCAGAGATGCTGGGGGCCAGGTAGCATACACATTTAATAAATTATTATTATTTATTGTAACTTCTTTGATTGTTGTGAGCCACCCAGGGTCTCTGAGAATTGGGCAGCACACAAATATAATAAATTGTTGTTATTATTATTATTATTATGCAAATTGAGATTTTTTTCTCTCTTATCCTTCCAGCTAGTAATCTTGACGAAGTTTGGGGTTCCATGTTACTGTTTCTGAATAGGCAGCATGGAAAAACATGAAAAAAGAAAATAAGGAGAAATAAACGTATTTGAGAAGAAACACTCTTAATATAAAAATATCAGAGTAAATCAGGGTTAGAAGGATTTTATTAATTTTTGTTTTTTATCTGAATTAGAAACTATGCTTCTTTTTTTTGCATTGGAAAAGAATGTAATATGGCAGTGGAAGGAAAAATATTTAGAAATAGATTTTTTTGGGGGGGGATTTGTAAATTTTGTTCTCTCTCTTGATTATTAGCTAGATTAAAGCTATAACTACTATTAGTACCATAATTCTGGAATGCCCACTTTTCTAAATGCTGTCAAGTTCTGTCTTTTTAGTTATTATGATTTGAGGTTGTTTTCCCACGAATGGATGAAAACCTAATATTGGATGAAAGTGCAATATTTCCACATTTGTGTCTGTATCAAAGTCAGATGTCTTCAAGTTGGTATAGCACCACAGAAATTTCATCTGCTGACAGTGTGATTGTGCTGTGCCATCATATTAGAGCCAGTCTCACTTTGACCTAACATACTATCCTATTCCTTGGAGTCAGTGTTTTCAAATCTTGTTATTTATACAGCAATTTGGTCGTGTTTTGGTCATGATGTCAATTTTTGAAGACCATCACATGGATGAGTCATGCAAAACATTATTTTATTTTATTTTTTCATTTTTGGAAAATGCAGAGAAGAATTTCCAAAACTCTAGCCACTAATATAACGTAATTGACAAGGGGAAACTGTTCTATTTCTAGAAGGAAAATGGATTTTAAGTGGTATGTGTATGAGAAGGGAGAGCAAGGTTGAGTTGATGGCCAAATTATCTTTCATTTCTTGGAGATTTTACATATTTTCACCATTACTTCAAAACAGTCTGGACCTGTCATGTGTTTAGTGTTTAAACAACCTTCACAAAACCATCCCATCATTTCAATAACAGGCTGTTGGGGGGGGTGGGTGGGTGGGGAGAGAAAAGACTGTTTTTAATAGCTTTCTCCTTGGTACCTGATAGACTTGGTGACCAAAAGAAAAAAGCACAATAATTTCTTGTAGCTGCCATATAAATGTCAAATCTACATTAATAATGACTTTAAATGACCACTTCTTAGTTCATCCAAGCAGACCTTCAGAGTGAAGCACCCGTTTCTCAAAACCACAAATGGGCAAAGTTGAAATTTAAATCTGATTCAATTACAAAGATGGTACATCATTCAAAAAAATTATATATAGAAGGGAAGGATATTATGAAGGATGTGAACTGACAATAAAAAGAGCAATAAAAAGAGGCACTGAAGGCAAGAAAAATAAATGAAGGAAAGCTTATGCTGTCTTTTAGAGTTAGTTAAATGTTCCTGTTTATTCATTATTGTTCTAAATCTTCTCCATTTTAAGAGCATATCTCTTTTAACTAGAGATACAATAGACCCTAAGAACTTCTGTCCAGGATGAAAGCTATCAGTGATATCCTTTTTAGACAGAACTTTTCAGAAATTTATTTTTGAGTAAGCTATGCTACACTTATAGAATCTGTGTGGTGATAAGAAATTTTTGATGAAGGAAGTTAATTTTTGTGGTTTATGGAGGGCAAGGCAATACCCAATTATATTGGAATGACATATTTGTATCACTGTCCTTGTTACTATGGTTCTTTAAGTGAATCCTGACTCTGGATGACTATAGGAATAAGCCCAGGTAATTTTTTTGCCAATATTTTCTGAACGTCATATGTCGTACCTTCTCCTGTGGTGGAGAAGAATCACTGGCCCATATCAGGGAAAATTAGAATTCCCAGTTTCCCAGCTTGGAATCCAGTGCTTATAACCACTATACCATATTGACAATATGGATTTTACTTCTGTACTATTGGCTGCTGTAGCATTCCCCCCCCCCCCCCAAGGTGGTATTCAGCCAGTTCTGACAGGTTCTGGAGAACCAGTAGCGGAAATTTTGAGTAGTTCAGAGATCTGGCAAATAAGCTGGCCCCACCCCTGCTGCCTCCCAGCCTCCCAGCTGAACTTCTTTTGTTGCCCTGAACAGGAGAACGGAGCTGGAAAGCAGGTTAATGGGGTGGGGAAGGAATGGGGATTTTGCAGTAACCACCCCTCAAGATGGAGAGAGCATGGGGATTTTGCAGTATCCTTCCCTACCACACCCACAAAGCCATGCTCACAAAGCCAAGCCATGCCCACAAAGCCACGCCCACAGAACCAGTAGTAAAACTTTTTGAATCCCTCCACTGATTTCCTGCATATCTGGGAAGCTCATTCCATGCTCTTAAACTTTGACATTAGAAAATATAAGACATCCACTGTAGCTTTCATAGAGATTTGTGGTTCCACCATATCCAAGTTCTCTCGGACACACAAATTCACACAAATAACTCTCCCCCCTTCAGTTCTACCCAGCATTTAGAAAGGCTCAATTGAGAGGCAGCTCAAACAGCAAGCAGCACTGGCCCAAATGGGAAGAAGTTCTTCATGTGAGATTTCTTTCTGGCTTCATCCAGTATTGCCATGGTATCTGGGTTGCCTTCAGTTGGGGTTTTTTATTTACACTAAATAAAAAGCTTCATGCAAGATGTCCAGACATGTGTTTAAAAGTGCCCAGACTGACAAGAACTTTGCAAAGTAGAGAAGATAATAGAGTGAAGTCAGAGAGTTCCTCTAATGTACATAGAGAACACCTTCCCATTTCAGCCTAGAACTGCTCTGCTGTCACAGCTTTCTGTGAGCTGGGACCTTCCTTCCTTCCTTCCTTCACATAATCAGTGGTCTTCCAGAAGATCGCTCAGCACATATCAAAAGCAGCTCCTGCTTTTCTTTGCCAGGCAGTTCTCTTACCACCCCTGGCAAAACAAACCAAAGGAAAAAGAGTGGTTTAGCTGACAGTTTTCTGATTCCACAGATCAACTTTGTGGGATCAGAGAACTAGCATTAAATGAACCATTTCACCCCACTGCTACTTGGACCACGGACTGAGTTCCCAGTGATTCTTCAAACATCAACTGGAAGAGACAGAATAGGGAGACTATGGCGGAAGGACATATCAGAGTTAAGGAGTGTGTTTTTACCCTTGCATCTCTTCAAGACGTCAAAGGCACAGGTTCATAACTACAACCTAGACCTTACTGCAGTGTGTGGGAGAAAATTACTTAACTTGGAATACCAAAAAAACTAAAACTGAAATATTTTAGACATATAGCGAGAAGGCAGGAGTCGCTGGAGAAGACCCTGGTTGGAAAAACTGAAGGCAATCAGTAAGTGCCTGACAGAAGACAAGCTGACTATATACCATCACACATGATGTTAAGAACTCAAAGAAACGATTATTGACAAACAACCCTTGCAGAATGGTGATTATGATGAATTTGAAGTGACTATAACACTGCACTCTAAAAGGTTTTTTTGCCTCCCTGGCCTCCAGCAGCACTCTGCTGGCCAAAAATGGGCCCTGCAAGGCTCCTGCGTGGCTTGTTTTTGGCCTCCTCAGCCTCCAGCACTTCACCAGCTAAAACTGCCCTGTTTTCGGTTGGCAGAATGCTGTCAGAGGGCTGGATTGGACTGGATTACAGTTATGTGGCCTCAAGTAAGCGCCTGATCTGGATAGAAAACAAGCAACATCCTATGTTAATACTACAGTTTAATGTCAGATTTTACATACTGTAGGTCCATTTCATCTACAATCAACGATCTATAATTGACAGTCCTTTCTATTTACGGGTATGTACGTATATTGCAAGGAGATAATATTCAGAAGTGGATCAGCAGATATTTCCCTAGTTCACTGTGATACAAGAATGGGGAGGATATATAGTGAAAGGACCCCTGAAGGATTAGAGCATACACAGAGTGTAACCTAATTCAGCTTTTGTTAAATTGCTGTTGAGAGAAGCTCCATTGTAACCTAACGTGCCAACTTCATAGATAAAACTTCTAGGTGAATTGCCAATCTTAGCCTAGTAAAGTAACGACTTGTTAAAAGTAAAAAAAGTGGATTCAGTAAAATAATCTTGCTTGCAACTTGAAATGTGGGTTCAGCATTCCCTAACAAAGCTCGGTTTTGTATGCCAGAAAATGTATTTCTTTCCTCTTCTAAAGTCTACTGTTTTCAGTGCGCTGAAAAAAATCATGAGGTTTGGGTAACATGAAATAATGTTTCTAACACTATGACGATCTGTACAAGCTGTGCAAAGACTATAAGAAATTTGACAAAAAGTTTTTTTTCACGACTGGACGGTGAGGCTCGCACCTGTTTTTCTCTCTCTCTCTATGCCTGTTCTGTTAAGGTGGGAGACAAAAATGCCGTCAAGTCTTTTTGCTTTCTGCAGAAAATAAAAACTGATTATCAGTAGCCTCGTGTTCAGAGTTTCATTGGAATTATCAGATTCTAAACTGAATTCAAAAACCTTACAATATAGTATAACCAGATTTGCAAGATCCTCTTGTTATAGCCAATGCCAATAAAAATAGTTCTCTTTTGTGGAGCTGATATCCTGGTATGGTCTGCCTAGTGGGTCTGCCATTAAGGCTAGGTCTGACCTTGCAATTGGACATGGATCTGTATAGCTTAAGGTCTAGTTTTGTGTTAATTTAACTAGTGTAGGAAAAAAAAAACCTAAAATTTAACAACAAAGCACTCAAAACATGTGTATATTCTTTCATTATTAATTTTTTGAGATATGTATAAAATTAGAATGTCACCTCTTTGGGATAGAATTTTTTACATTATGCTTAATTGTTCTGCGCATGTATTCTGGACAGTTAGTAATAATGAATTATGAATATATTTAATAAGAAATAATGGGTTGTCTTGCCTGCAGTTTTCTTTTAAGAAAATGCAGAGAAAATAGCATAAACAGAGTGCATATTTCTTAAAATAGGCTTTGTTTTTATTGGATGGCTAATATCCAGGAAGCCTAGAGCAGCATAATGATATGAATTTAATGTATTTATGGCATTAGTTACAAATCAGACTTTGGCACCTCATGTTTAGTATTATTTGTGCATTTTTTCTCACTGACTTAATTGCCTTTTCATTCAAGTGTGCACAGCTGAAATCATAAGATTAAAAATTATAGCCAGACTTGCAACAAGGTAAATAACCCCCAAAATTAGAAGGACAAACAAATCTGCACCAAGAATGCATTTTCAATGCCAGAGGGAAAAAAATGTGATGAATCATAGATTTTGTATTACTGCTTAAATAGTTGGACTTTATTGAAAACAAATCAGTATCTCCTATACATCAGTGCACAGGAGGGACTGGAGTCAGCTAGACTGTGCTATTAAAATATGCTATAGTACCAACTTTTAAAACATAAATGTAATTAGAGAGCCAAATCTACAGCAAGTACTGTATATATGCGTATACATATACACCACTTCATTTCTAAACATCTGATGATATTAAGATAACAATGTGAGCTGAGCTTTCTGTATACCATTTCGTTTGAGTTCACAGCTAAGAATATAAATAGTCTGCTTTTGAGATCTCTCTGTAATGGCTCATTCACACATGTGTGAACACATTTGCTGTTATAATCAGTAAATGCTAAATGCCAACAGAATGAAGAAATCTTTAACCTATTTATATATAACCAACTTAACAGAAGAGCTGAACAGGAGGAGATCTGCTAGCATGTGTATAATAAATACACTTAACAGAACACTTAGCTGCGGAATTATCGCTCACTTTTCATTATAAACATGCTGTAACAAATTTCATAATAGTTAAACATGAAGACAGAAGCAGGTTCTCAAATATTATTTGAATGCTTTGGAGTATTCCAAATTATTTCAGTACATTATCTTGTTTCAGTGTTAACAGTCTTTCTCTTTGCAGCCTATTATTCACATTCTATCTACCATCACTCATAAAATTAATTCATCATAGAAAGCAAAATTGTTAGTTCAGTCTCTTGGATTGCCATCCTAATTATCTAGAAATATGCCACACGGAACTTGATCTGCTAGTTGTTCGCCATGATGCTAAATGTGTGGAATTCTAATTTCTGTAGCACATAAAAGTGAACTATTGTTTTTAAATATACGTTAGTGTAACAATTTTGTTTTGATGAACCCAAATAACTATGGTGCAGGATTAATGCTTGTTAAGTTTATACGACCATGGGATTTATAAAAATTCTTCTACATACTGTGAAAATATGTGTTTTGATATTCCTGAGTAATGAACCTAGTTATAATGGTATAGATCACTGATTAGAATGCAGTACTGCCGGCTACTTTTGTTGACTGCAAGCTGACAGCAGTTCGGCAGTTTGATTCCCACCGGCTCAAGGTTGACTCATCCTTCCATCCTTCCAAGATTGGTAAAATGAGAACCCAGATTGTTGTGGGCAATATGCTGAGTCTGTAAATTACTTAGAGAGGGCTGTAAAGCACTGTGAAGTGTTATATAAGTCTAAGTGCTATTGCTCTTATAGGGGCTGATAGAGTTTTTCTCAACTGGCTACCAGCCAAAGTTAAAAATGTAGGCATTTGGAGGCTCCAAGTTGGGGAACCGTGATCAAATACTACTCCTACTCCTTAACCTCTAGCTTTAGAAGGAAAATTCATTACAGTTCTCTATCTGTGGGTGCGCTTTGATCTTAATCTTCAAGAGTGTTTCTTGTCCTTCTTCCTGGCCAACTTTTCACCAAGTGTAGTTTATATAATTTCTGCAATATGTCATTGTAGCCCAGCTGGGCATAGTTAGATCAATTGATCCCCCCCCCTCCACTTCTCTATAACTAGAATCTTCCTGTTGTCAAGACACCCAACAATAATTCTCTGCCGTCAAGATGTTTTAAGGATTTGTGCCAGGACAGATTCCATTGAATTACTTGGATGTGGTTAATGCACACGGAAACACTTTGAAGAAATACAATTTAATTATTTGCACCTAGATAGTTTCCTATCTGTAATTTTAGATGTATGTTGATCGATCTAGGGTTTTTTATTTGACAATGTTGTGATTTCATTATTGATCCTGACATAGCCCAAGTATCACCTGTATTTTTCCAATCCAGCATTGCATAGGCAGAATTATCATTTATTGATGGTTCTTCATTCATGAATATCACAAAACATTTCTCCGAAAACAACTAAAAGCTTAGTTTTGGTTCAACTTTAAATCCCAACGGTGCTTTTTGGACAACCATGACCTGGATGACTGAGAATCTCCATAGACACTCAACTTTAAACGTTTTTTCATTGGCATGGCTGGTGGACATTCCAGGACATTTCCTTACTATGGCGCAAATGAGGATGTGGCCTCCTCTATTCTATTTTCACATTTTCATGAGACTATGTTTAACTGAATACTAAAGTAAAATAAATAAAAACAAAATAAAATAAATAGTGGAGTCATCTATTGATATCATATGACCTGTATTGTTCTCATTAGTAATTGACATTTCAGTGTGGAATTCAGTCTATGAAAATATTCTTCTCTCCTGATAGACTTACTAAAGAATGTTGGATCTAAGACAGCTAGAGAAGCATGGCTTTCTCTAAAACTTCAAGGACAAAGTTTAATCACAATGTAAAAGTATGCTGCCATAGCTACCATTCCAAGAGCCCACATTTTTGCGTTTGGTATTTGTATGATGAAACAGTCATTGGGATGAATCATTATGCATAACTTTTTGCACTAAGATCCCTGGTTCAACTCACATTGAATATAAGAATAGAAGCTTATTTTTAGAATATAAAAAGTTCTAAATCAGATGTTCCTCTCTGCTATTTTTTAAAAAATTAGATCTAAGTCTGTAATTCTATGCATTCTCACTTAGAAGCATATGCAATTAATTGCAGAAAATCAGCTTACAAATATGCTTGAATCCCAATGGGCTGGTTATTTTATATCCTATTAATATTATTTAGATTACTGAACAAAATAAGGTTACATGGCTTAAGAATTAAGCGGAAATGTGTAAAAACTGTCCTCCAGATCATCAGAAATTGATATATTAAATATCAAAGTATAGTTTAGCCAGATAGCAATTATACGTATTACCGTATTTTTCGCCCTATAAGACGCTCCGGAATATAAGACGCACCCAATTTTAAAGGAGGAAAATCTAGAAAAAAAAGATTCTGAACCAAATACTGTAGTAAAATATTTTATATCAACTGTATAAAGTTAACAGCAGTTTAAGAACAATTTTATGTCCCCCATTTTTAGATGACCCAGGCAATGTTCCCTCTAATTTTTTTTCAGTGTGAGCAGAAAAGTATAGTATTTGAGCGGCACATTTTTATGCCTGAGCAGCACCTGAATTTTTTTCACAGGTGTCACCTAAGACAACAACAAAATCAGTATTATTTGAAACTCAAAGTTATGTTTATTCAAGGTACCCGCTTAATTAAAAGTGTTATATAGTATCACTTAACAACGCTCCTGCTTAGTAACCAAAACGTTGGGTCAGGAACTCTGGCATTGAAGCATGCAAGTCTTAAAGCTGTCAAGTTACAAGATCCTTGCATCCCTAACCCTTTAGGGAAAAAAAACCCCAAGGGGTCTTCAAACTTGACAGCTTTAAGACTTGTGGACTTCAACTACCAGAATTCCTCCTCCAGTCATGTTGGCTCAGGAACTCTGGCATTGAAGCATGCAAGTCTTAAAGCTGTCAAGTTGCAAGACCCTTGCACCCTTAACCCTTTAGAAAAAAAAACAACCCAGGGTCTTCAAACCTGAAAGCTTGAAGACTTGTGGACTTCACCTCCCAGAGTTCCTCCTCCAGTCATGTTGGCTCAGGAACTCTGGCATTGAAACATGCAAGTCTTAAAGCTGTCAAGTTGCAAGACCCTTGCACCCTTAACCCTTAAAAAAAAACCCCAGGGTCTTCAAACCTGACAGCTTGAAGACTTGTGGACTTCAACTCCCAGAATTCCTCCTCCAGTCATGTTGCGGCGACGTCATCTGCGTGGATCTGCTCCATCTTCGGTTTTTTTCACAGGGGGCAGGGCTGCTGCTGAAGATGCCGACGACGAGCCCTTGCCGCCAAAAGAATAACAGCTGCCTCCTCTTCCTCCTCCAACAGCACCACCACACTTGGAGTGAAGCCGCCAAAGCTCCCGCTGGTGCCCCCACCCATGGCAGCGGCGGTGGCGCGTCCCCCATGAGGCTTTTTTCCCCTTGCTGCTCTCCTCCGCCTTCCTACTGGCTCCCGCCCGTGGCAGCGGCGGCGGCGCCTCCCCCTCTGTTCGGAGCATCTGAGCTGAGCCCCGTTACCCCTACCCCCTCCTCCTCTGCTGTGCTTTTGAGGAGCCATGAGCCGCGGGAGCCAGTAGGAAGGCGGCGGAGGGCAGCAGGGGAAAAAAAAGGCTCATGGCTTCTCAAAGGCACAGCGGAGGAGGAGGGGCCAGCAGGGTAACGCGGTGCTTATTGCTATTGCTGCTCCGGAAAGATTTGGGGTTGGGGGTGGAGAACGCTAGATGGGACACAATCAAACTTGATTCAAAGGCTTTGGCTCCTGAGATCGGTGCGCTGCCATCCAAAATGCTATTACTATGATCTCTGCCGCCTGGAACCGCCCGAGAAGCGGCAGGTAAAGCGGGCGCTGCAGCGATCGTGGTACCAGCATTTTGGATGGCAGCGCACCGATCTCAGGAGCCAAAGCCTTTGAATCAAGTTTGATTGTGTCCCATCTAGCGTTCTCCACCCCCAACCCCAAATCTCTCCGGATAGCAATAAGCAGATCCGGAGAGATTTGGGGTTGGGGGTGGAGAACGCTAGATGGGACACAATCAAACTTGATTCAAAGGCTTTGGCTCCTGAGATTGGTGCGCTGCCATCCAAAATGCTATTACTACGATCTCTGCCGCCTGGAACCGCCCGAGAAGCGGCAGATAAAGCGGGCGCTGCAGTGATCGTGGTACCAGCATTTTGGATGGCAGCGCACCGATCTCAGGAGCCAAAGCCTTGAGGCACCTTTCGTTTGCAGGAGGAGGGCAGCTTAAAGCAGAGCCCCAGCAATGTGAGGAGCCGCTGCCACCGCCACCACCGCCTAAGCCCTCTCGGGAGCCCAGCCGAGCGGGAGCTCTGAAAGCGAAACCTCTCTCCTTTCCAGCCATCACGATCTCTGCAGCCCCCTCTTTGCCTGCCCCATTTTCAGATGACCCAGTGGCTACATTCGGCTTACAAGACGCACTCAGATTTTTACCCTCTTTTTTGGAGTAAAAAAGTGCGTCTTATAAGGCGAAAAATACGGTAATTATTTTAATTATTTTTTGAATATTTTATAGACAGTTACTATCATATTATTTTAATATGTCTTTAAACCTTTGGTGGTCCTTGCAGCTTCTTCTATTATTCTGAGGCCTAGTCAAGAGTTGATGCACTAATCTGTATAGATAAAAAAAGCTTCAGTGAAAGCCAGCATCAAATCACCCTTCCTTAGTTGGTTAAAATAGTACTACCCTAGGAGACAGAAATGCGTTTTGGATCTTGGAATATGACAACTTACCATGACTTACTTGCCATGGGAAAAGTCACCACAGGGCAATTCAATGTGGGATAACTCAAGAAAGACACAAGTAGAATTGTAGCTAACCCCAGCCTCGATGAGGTCTAATTTGAGAAGGTTCAAGCTTAAAGAAAAAGAAAGCCCACTGCAATTCACTTGTCCCTCTCTTGAGTTATCAAGTTGTCCCGGGAAAATTAGCCAGGGTGAGTTAGCCAGCATGAGTCAGCTGGGACAAGACAACTGGAATGAGTTGGCCATGGCGAGTTGTCCTAGACCTTCTTTGTATTGCTTTAGAAGATAGCATTGCACAGTGTATCCTCTAGGTCAGTGTTGATTTTTGGCACCGAGTGCTGAAATGGGAGCATGCGCATGCGTGCAAGGTAGCGCCGGAAACAGGAAGAACAGTTCCCCAGTGTGCATGTGCACACCAGAACCCAGAGGAGCAATGGGTGATGGCTGGCGTGCCCAGAGAAATGGCTCTGCGTGCCACTTCCTGCATGCTTGTCATAGATTCATCATCACGGCTCTAGGTGCTTAGTGTAAAACATTAAATCATACTGTGCAACTTATCCAAACTATTTGCGTTGAAAATAACATATATTATTTCACCTCAAAATTCTGTATTTGAAATCTGGTAACAGAAATTTGACAGTTGTGAACTTTTCTATTTAGCTTAATGATTGTTGGTGTCTGTTATAAAGTTGGTTAATTATTACACATCCTATAAAGGTAAGTTACTACTAAAATCACAGCTAATGATGAATAGAAGCTTCAATAAAGAGAGAAGTTCATTGTGAACTTCAAAGCATTGTGGGTGATAGCTGTATGTATGTATGTATGTATGTATGTATGTATGTATGTATGTATTCATTCATTCATTCATTCATTCATTCATTCATTCATTCATTCATTCATTCACTCACTCACTCCTGAAGCTACCTGAATCCATAGTGACTAGAAGAAAGCAAAGTACAGCAAGAAAAAAAGAAGACAAGTGACCAGAGACAGAACCCCCCCCCCCCCCAAGCCCCAAAGCGTTCAGTTCAGGGTCTAGGAAAACAACCAGATCTGAAGTAGCAGACGTAAATTGTAATAGATCAAAAGGTGTGAGCAGTAGGAATCCCTCGAAAGATGATCATTCTACAGGGGTGGTATCTTCCCAGGGAACCTCGTGGGACCTTGGAATATGACTACTCTACCTCGCCTTACTGGATGGATAGAAATCTACAGAGACATGTGGTTCCTGAAATAACTAGGCCCTATGCTATAAAGGGCTCCATAGATTATCACCCACACCTTGAATTGCATCCAGAAGCATATTGGCAGCCAGTGTGGTTCACAAAGCAGTGGGGATACATGCATAAACTGCAACCCTACCTGTTCCATTGTGTTCTGGACAAGCCATAGTTTCTGAGTGGTCTACAAGGGCAACCCCATGTAGAATGCATTAAAGCAATCCAAGCTAAAGGAGACCAAGACATGACTGTCTCAAAGCCCTTCTGATTCTGGAACGGATAAACTCACACAAAGGGCTTCTTGGCCATGGCTGTCTCCTATTCTCATTTATGCTCCCATGACCTTGTTCTGAAGAAAACAAAAGTTTGTCTTTAGAATCCCCAAATTCATTCGGATTGTTGATACATTTTGAAAGGGGCTTGAAGATGTTTCTTCTTCATGAAACGATGACTATAAGAAAGCATGGAATTAAATACCTTCTGACCACATGTGTCCTGCTTGCAGCTATGGTTCATTTGCGAAAGAATTTGGAATTTACAATGGAATATATACCCTATCAAGATATGTATACAGATTGCAGTGAGCTAGGGGCAAAACATTAACATAACAACAGAGACAAAACAAAATATAAACAGCAAAGATTGTTAGGAAAGCCTGGAAAATTCCAAGCGTGAAACATTCAAGCACATTTGCTTGCCTTTCACAATGGACTGCCAAAGAGAAGGTATGGATGGAAATATGCTTGCGTTTTTTCCCTGTTATTAAAAGTGATTATGTACCATTGTATGCAGAAGTAGAAGGAAAATTATTCAGAACTGCCAAAGAACTTGCCTAAATGTTGACAAAAGGCTAGTAGCAGGGATGTGTAGAAATGTAATTCAGCAACATTTGGAGGGCCACATGTTCCTCCATTCCTGATTTGCTGTTATTATGAAGACCATAAATGTGTTCTAGGATATAATTCACCCATGCCAGAACGATTCATGCAATATAGTTCTCTGGGATGAAGATCCTGTACAAGATCATCAGATTTCAAAACAGATTAACAGAGTTGGACGGGACTTTATAGGTCATCTAGTCCAACCCCTGCTCAAACAGGAGACCCTACACCATTTCTGACAAATGGCAGTCCAATCTCTTCTTGAAAGTCTCAAGTAATGAAGCTCCCACAACTTCCGAAGGCAAGCTATTCCATTGGTTGATTGTTGTCCCTGTCAGAAAGTTCCTCCTTATTTTTAGGTTGAATCTCTCCTTGGTCAGCTTCCATCCATTTATTCCTTGTCTGACCTTCAGGTGCTTTGGAAAATAGCTTGATTACCTCCTCTCTGTGGCAGCCCCTCAAATAGTAGAACACTGCTATCATGTTTCCCCTAGTCCTTCTCTTCACTAGTCTAGCCAGACCCAGTTTGTGTAAACATTTTTCATATATTTTAGTCTCCAGTCCCCTAATCATCCTAGTTGCACTTTTTCTAGAGTCTCAATATCTTTTACACAACCTTATGTGTGCTGGATTCTGCTCTTAAAGACCAAAGGAGATCTCCCCCAGCATTTGAGCACTCTAAAACGCTTTGTTAGATTATGTTTGTACTTGAGAAATAACAATTGACAGGAGTACATAGATCTTTACAATGAATCCTGGCTGGAACAGAAAATATATTTTGCTCATCTCAAATTCCTCTGCTCATGTCACAGTTTGCAGAAGGATCAAGTGATGCTGTAACTTTGAGATTTTTCTACTTCAAGTAAATAATTGTGCCTGTTATTTTAATCCCTGAACATTATTGACCCACAACGATATTTTAGAGATACACATTGTACGTTACAAAGTAAGAAGGAAGGTACTTCTTGGAAAAGTCTTTTTACTCAGTTGATGCATTGGATATTAGTGATATGTAACAGATGTGATTAATAGCCACAACGAATAACTTATGCGTCAAAAAAGATTATGGTGGAAGTGATGTTTTAGAAAGTGTTTGTCTTGGTACAGATCTACAGTTTGCCACAGTTGTGTGACTGATTCATAACATTTTAAAAAATTGTGCGTTAACACAATTTTTATTTTTACAGATGGGTGACAAGCAGAAATTTAATACTTGAAGCTTCTCCCGTCACATAGATATATATGTGGGAAAATCTTGCATTTTGGCTTGAGAAGCGTGGACTGGATAGGAACGGATTGCTAGCCATATCATTTTTTCCCTTCACTTTAGGCTGATAATTCTTTTTATTTTATGGTCAAGAAAAATATCATCCTGGCCTTTATCATACTTGATATTTGAGGGCCACAAATCTGGTTCCTTGAGATACAGAGGCATATGTCATAATCTTTCTTAGCTTGGTGACCTACAAACTTGAACAATGTGTCACAAAAGCTACAATGCAGTACATTCTGAGAACAATACATTTTCATTCAATCATCTGTGGACAATGGCAGGTTGCTCCAGCCATAGGGTTTTTTCCTCTGACTGGATTAGGGAGGGCCCCCTGCTGTCTCACTTTTTTCAAATATTCTTCAAGTTGAAAATTGTGACAGGAGCTAATAGATTAGAAGAGTCAATAGAATAGAATATATGTTGCTCAGGTTTGAACTGTGGAGTCCATTTAGCTGACTTTCATGTCTAAGGACTAGAACTCACAGTTTCTAACCTGTAACTTTAACCACTACTTTGTATGTTGTAGATGATTCATATTTTTTTTTTCTGAGCTTACTGGATCTTTTGGTTTGTTTGAGATATTTTGAAGACTTTAGCTCGTTTGTGTGCTATGGTAATATTGTGTGGTTGTAATAGTTTGTTGTAGAGGTGGTATGCTGCCGGTTCACACCGGTTCAGACAAACCAGTAGTGGCGGTGCTGTGAGGCTCCGCCCACCCACCCAGACATCATAAAGGACCTTCTGCGCATGTGCAGAAGGTTCTGCACATGCCCAGGTGTGCGCGCTCCTGCTACCAAACTGGTAGTGAAGAAAATAGAATACCATTACTGGTTTGTTGGTCGTTTCTGAGATTTTTTTTATAGTTTGTGTTGGTTGTGCTGTAATGGGTTGAGACACTTTTTGATAAAATTGAGTATCCATTTTATTGGAAAATGTTATATAAGCAGTCTGTTTCCTTTTTCTGGTGTTCCTGGTTGCTGCAGTGCCTTTGTATTCATCTAAACAATGCCCCTTTCTTGTGGGAGGTTGGGTTGTTACTTTGATTATGGAGTTCTTGGTTAATGTGGGTCATTTTTCAACAGATTTGCATTTCTTATTTGCCATGTTGCCTCTGCTGATGAAGATATCCAGGAAGATTAGAGTGTTATTTCCGTCTTCCCGTGTAAATTTTATTTCTTGGAAGATTTGATTGTTTCATGTGTAAGCTTACGATTCAAAAAATATTTTACAATCATAATGTTAAAAACATTTTAAAACAATAAAAATAAGATGTGTCATCTACATACTGGGTCCATACTTTTGGTTGCATGTGTGGGAGTGCTATAGTTTCTAGACACTTCATTACAGTCTTTGACATGAGTCGTGCGAATAGTACTTAGGCTTATATGCCGCCTTCCAATGTTTTCCAATGCTTTCCAGTCCTCTCTAAGCAGTTTACAGAGTCAGCACAATGCCCCCAACAATTTGGGTCTTCATTTTACCCACCTTGGAAGAATCGAAGGCTGAGTCAACCTTGAGCCTGGTGAGATTTGAACTGCCAAATTGCAGGCAGCCGGCAATCAGCAGAAGTAGCCTGCAGTACTGCACTCTAACCACTCTAACCGAATGGTGGTTATTCCATGGAATTCCTCTGATTTGTTGATGTATTTGTCCATTAAACTAAAAGTAGGTATTGAGACAGAGATGGATGAGGTTCATGGGTCTGGGTATTTTGATCTGAAGTGTATTTGGCTAGGTTGGACAGGCTGTGTAATATTGCTACTATGGATTTGTTATGAGAAGTCAAAATCCAGCAGCCTCGACTTTAAATCTCTTTGTAATAATTACTTTGATCCTCTGGTAAAACCTGTTGCCACACATTAATCTTTCAACTACATGCACAGTAACTCTTTTCTAAGGAACTCCAACAGTCATTTGTGGTTGGGACAATTTTGTCCAAATGTTCCTTTTAAAAAAGAAGCAGAAATAACAGTGCTATTTTCCATAGCAAACTCTATGTATCCACAACATGCCAAAAATATATTGAAAGTTTCAAAAGCATAAGAATACATGGCTCCAGAGAACACAAATAGCAATAAAAGAAACAGCAAGAGCACAACAATCCAACATTCCAGTAGCTTAAAAGGTTTCCCCAAAATTAATTCCATAATAAGGCCCTCATTATGCATTGAATCCTGTAATCCCTTGCTGTTTCACTGCTATCACAATCGTAGTAATGGTGGGTTTTTTTTTTAAAGGTTAAAGCAAGAGAGGTTCTTCATCTAACTACTGGCACTAATCCTGGGCCACTCTTGAAAGATCTTCTCTCTGATGGGGAGAGACATAGGCAGGAACCTTATTTTCCATCCTTGTTGAAGTTACTAGCAGGTTTGACCCATAGAAGAGAATAATTGCAGCTCAGAATTAAACTGTGGAGTCCTTGTGCTCTCTGTGAACTTGGTCGTTTTCTTGCAGACATTTCATTAGGTAAATCTAGGTAAATCTTAAATAACTGGGTAATCAAATGTCAGCAAGAAAACAACCAAGCTTAGAGAGCACTGAGGGCTCCACATAACAAACAGTTGCTCCACCTTCCATCACAAGACATCATCAGTGGAACAGCTTGCCTCCAGAAGTTGGGAATGCCCCAACACTGGAAGTCTTTAAGAAGATGTTGGATAGCCATTTGTCTGAAATGGTATAGGTTTCCTGCCTAGGCAGGGGGTTGGACTAGAAGAACTCCAAGGTCCCTTCCAACTCTGCTATTGCATTATTATTGTTATTATTATAATAGTCAAATGCAACAAAGAATGTTAAAGATAACATTCTTGGGGCTTGGAGCTGAATCTTTTGAGCAATGATTAAAGGCCTGGTTATATTTAGCCTAAAAAAGAGAAGGCTAACGGGAGGCATGCTAGCATTTCCATTAATTGATGAGCTTTCATCGGGAAGAGGATACGGATGTATTTACAAAGCTCCGAGGGTAGAACAGGAACAAATGGTTGAAAGCTTTCTAAAGGGAAATTCAAACTTGAAATAAGGAGGAAATTCCTGACTATGAGACTTATTGACCAGTGAACATCCTGATTACTGGAGTTGTGGGTGTCCCAGCACTAATGATTTTCAAGCAAAGGGTGGATAACCATTCATCTGGGATGGAATGAAGGACTAGAAGACCTTCAAGGTCTCTTCTATCCTTGCACATCTATGATATCATATTCATATTGTAGCATAGTATATCAGATCATATGTAAGATCATTTGATATTGCTGGGCAGACATTTCTAGGAATCAAATTCTATGCTGATCTGATTTTTGATGGATGCTCAACATTTTTCCAATCATCCTTTACCTCTTCCCCCTTCCTTATTTTATACATTATCACTTCCTTCTGCAACGTACTAGTGCCCAGTGAGTAGGATAGGAGATTGTGCTCCAGGCATTTTCCCATACAGATTAAATTGTACAATATCCATAAGATGGTGATTGCCAAATGCCCTGGCTTGAAGAGGTTCATTTGGTAATTATGCTCTTGGCTATGTGCCTGTTGTGCGTACAAAATGAAGATCAATATAAGTTAGGGAGATGAGCCAGAAGCAACATATTTAATTGGAATTAAACACAGTGAGAAGGATGACATGGTGTTAAAGTGCCAGGAAAGAGCGCGTGTGTTTTCCTGCTGCATATTTCATAATGTTCAAACACGCAATTCCTTTGATTACCCCTATGGTATTATCGTATTAAAACAGCTTCGGAAATTAATGTTCTCATATTGCCTGTTATATATCTCCAGCATCATGTTGAACATTTTAATTCTTCTAAAGTATCAGCCCTACACACAGTGGTGTTATTCAGAACCTCGTAGTTTATTTCCAGTGGCCTGCAGACATACTTCAAATTGTTAAATACACTTTCCAGTTTTTCTGTTTATCCATGTGACTAGAAGCTTTGCAGTATTCTGCAGTCAGGTAAACACAGAAAGAGCAATATTGATACAAGACTTTTACAGGACAATTAAACAAGTCATGAAAGAACTTTAGTTCCTAAAGCCACTATGAGTAGAAGAAATTAGTCAGTGCCCCTTATTCCCGAGAATGCCTCAGTTTTGCCTTGAAGGATTTTTAACATTGGTAGCAATGCAGGGGTAGGTTGCTGCCGGCATTACTGCAAAACATTTTGCTCAGCGCATGAGCATATTTGCATCTAAAATTGTCTGCGCATGCGCAAAATGTTAAAAAAGGAAAAAAATATATTTCTGCAATGAAATTTGTTCTGTGCATGTGCAGAACTGAAAATCAATATGGCACCGCCATACGAGAACCAGTTTGGGGGCGTGGCAGGCCCAGGTCGCTACCCGTTCTAGCGACCCAGACCGCCAAGTTACTATCTATTTGTCCGAACCGGTCCGAACCAGTAGGAACCCACCTCTGTAGCAATGCCATAGTTTCCACAGCTTACCTTGTTTTTAATACTCCTGTTTTGGTAAGACACACCTTTGGTCCAATTAGCTTCGCACTGGGTTACAGTAGAGATCTTAAATTGCTAAACAACAGTTATAGTCTTTCAGTGCACCGTTCCTCTCCAAAAGGATGTAAGGACTCATATCTGCTGGGAAATAAGTAATCCTTGCACTTTTTAATCACATTTCTAGACACCTTTTCCCTCATGATTTCTTATTTAAAATAGGACAAATGTTTCTTGCATTGATTGCTAGACATTG
Organism: Natrix helvetica; assembly: GCF_964273705.1. Lineage (NCBI taxonomy): Eukaryota > Metazoa > Chordata > Lepidosauria > Squamata > Natricidae > Natrix > Natrix helvetica. The sequence goes on from NC_138552.1 coordinate 172,037,286, forward strand.
TCATCTCTTCTTGTTCCTTCATCAAGGAAACGGGAGTTAGAACTGGAAAACAATACCTACATCTGAAAGAGCAACTTAAAAATGAGCCCTAACAAGAATTAAACCCAACTTGGATGAAAACAACCACAAGTAATGTTAGTGGGCAACACACATGCCTCTGAAAATGAACCAATTAAATTAGAAGAAATGGATGAACAAATCTCATCCTTTTAGTTGATTCTCTCCAAGGAGAAATTCCCTTCATGGCCAAAATGATATTTTGAGGTTCAAAATATGTGCATATAAAGGTACTGTGTTTCTGATTCCTTCCTACAACTCTGACTGATCTGCAGAAAGGAAACACTGGACAGAAACTTTCATTATTTATCTTCCTTTCAGGTTGATAGGGGGCGTTTATTTCCTTAGGGTCTAGCACTGCTCATGGAAAGCCGGACATACAAAGTCCACATTTTGGATAGGGAGGACCATTGGTTTGAAAGAGGAGTGAAAGAGCCCATCTATGTTAAAACTGAGCAGCCTTCTCTCAACAGAAGGGTAGGATGCAGCACCACCTATCCCCTGTCTACAACACAGTGCTTTCAGCAGTTCTAAGAAGGTTCCACACCCATTTGCACTCTGATTTAGGGCACAGATAAACTCCCAAGTGGCCTCAAAAGAGAGAGTGCTAACAAGCAGATGACTGTATAGAAATATAATCTTTTCATTCCTCCCATCCTGTCAAAACCTCTCCTTCCATTGCCCCTCATCATCCTATCACACTGGATGAAGCTGTTGCTGCTCCTCTTCCTCCTCTTCCTCTTCCTCCTCCTCCTCCTCCTCCTCCTCCTCCTCCTCCTCCTCCTCCTCCTCCTCCTCCTCCTCCTCCTCCTCCTCCTCCTCCTCCTCCTCCTCCTTCCACAAAGGGAAAAAAAAGTCCAGTTGCCTTTTGAAAAAGCACCTTTGAGACAACGATGACCTGGATGACTGAGAATCTCAGGACATATTCTGTTCCAATGTCTTCTCCATCTCTTACCATCTACTTCTTAAGTGCATGATCTGTACACACTCAGTTTTCATTTACAATGAATCTGCAGCGAACACAGATTTTATTAACTAATAGAAGTAATAACAATGTTTGGTGGTCCAAGATATGGTGAATAGTCTTCCAAAAAGTGTATCAGCCTTTCCAGTCTTTTGAACTATTCTGGCTGAGAAAAACTATCAAGGATAAAGGCCTGTACTTGTTCTCACATCTTGAAGCACTCAGCAAAATCCAATCCTTAACGTTCTGTGCAGGGGGAAAACAAGCCACCACCATTCCACTTTCAGCTTTAATATTATTCCCCAACATTTTTCTTTCCATGTATTTTGAGTAGATTTTCCTGTCCCCAACAGTTTTATGTGAGGAGGCAAAAGTGTGTTTTGTCTTCTGCTTTCATGGTTGTAGAATTTTCTGCTGCCAAGGAACACAAGAGTCAAAGCTTGACTTGGCTAACTCTTTGCCTGGCATTGTTAGACTAACAATTCCCCAAAAGAGCTTGGGCATGTTTGATATTCAGTTTTATTTCTAGGTACTATTGTGTGTCACAGGAGTTGGCTCAAGATATCTAGACAGGATATTTTTAGTCAGGCAACTTTCCTTGTGCTTATTTGATTTGAACCTATGGACATGTCTGCATTTTGCTTACTTTAGGTTTTGGCTCACCCTTCTGCTCCACGAACAGTCTCAGGTTCACATGGATTTCTATGATCATGGCAGCTGGAAAAATGGAAGGGCAGCCATAACAATAACACTTAGACTTATATACCGCTTCACAGTGCTTTACAGCCCTCTCTAAGCAGTTTACAGACTCAGTATATTGCCCCCAACAATCTGGGTCCTCATTTTACCGACCTGGGAAAGATGGAATGCTGAGTCAAACATGGGCCAGTGAGAATCGAACTGCAGGCCGTCGGCAGAATTAGGTTGAAATACTGCATTCTAACCACTGTGCCACCAAGTCATAAAATGATTTTAGGGATACACAAATGTATGACAGTCCACGATTCAATCTAAAACTGTCTTAAGTTGGACTCTATGATTGCTTCATCTAATATACAGTCTTTTCCCTCATTGGTAGCAATAACACAAGATAGCACTTCCTGGGGATCTTTTAAACGTGGCAGATACCCTCTGCCTCTGAGCTTTGTTCTACTAATGCACACTTCTCTAAGAAATGACAGATGCATGAATAACAGAAGAAAACTCAGCAGCAAAAGGCCTGTATCTCAAAGATGGAACATTTCCCTAGTTCCATTCCTAATATCATCGGGTTTCTACTACTTCCTAAACCCTGAAGAGCTATGCTTCAAACTGCACAGGAATATTTCTATAACATCCAACTGCTGTTCCTTTGAGCAACAAATTCTGGATTTGCAGGGTTGCCTTCAGCTTACAAGCTCTCCTTGAAAAGACTTGGTTTAAGGAGTTATAGACAGTTGATGTGTTAACATCAATCTGCTCTCTAAAGCACCTTTTTACTTTACTTACTTTATTTCATATTTCTAGACCTTTTATTTTTTATTACCTTTTGCCTTTTATTATGAAGCACTGCACAGGCCTAATGAAAAGTTGCTATTTGTATGTGTCAACAATACTGGGCTAGACAGATGAATGGCTTGAGTCAACAGAAAGCAAATTTCAAGCACTCCTTTTCTGAAGAGGAAAACAAACAGGGACACAAAACTGACTCTCAACAAAAGATGCAATAATCTCTTCAACAAAATTTCATCCTTTCTTTTCCAAGCATGCATCCTGATTCAACTTGTGACCAGGTATTTTGTTACTCTGAAATTCATAATTTGCTGGGCAATGTTTTTCACATATTTGTTACAAATTTCATTTGCAATTTTGATAGATTTGTTAACATACAGTATATACATATCAGGGGTGGGTTCCTGCCAGTTCTAACCTCTTCTATAGAAGAGGTTCCACAAATCTACAGTGCCGTTTAGAACTGGTTCCCCATGCCCGTCCACACATCATCAAGATGAAGAGCGAGAGGAGGAATTCTGGGAGTTGAAGTCCACAAGTTTTAAAGCTGTCAAGTTTGAACACCCCTGGGGGTTTTTTTCTAAAGGGTTAGGGGTGCAAGGGTCTTGTAACTTGACAGCTTTAAGACTTTTGTGCTTCAAATGCCAGAGTTTCTTAGCCAACATTTTGGTTGCTAAGCAAGAGTGTTGTTAAGTGAGTTTCACCACATTTTACAAGTTGGCCACGCCCACCCAGTCACATGGTTGGAAGCCACTCCCACCTGGTCACATGGCCGGCAAGCCACTCCCACAAAGCAGGCCACACCTACAGAAGAGGTTCTAAAGCATTTTGAAACCCACCACTGGTACATATACACAACACACAAACACATTAAGTAATAATACAATACAAAGGGGACTTTAATAAGTAAATAGTTTAATATTGAAAGCTCTAGTCTAGTGTAACAATTATTTTTATGTGAGTTGCAATGTTTTTTTAACATTATACTCAGCTTTGAATAAAAAAAAAACTCTAAATAAATTTAGGCTGTACTATTGCCATTTTGGCAAAATCACGAAACTGCGTCTCACTTACTTTGGCCATATCATGCGGGGGAATTCAATGGAGAAAGCAATTATGTTTGGAAAAGTTAGTGGTAAACGGAAACCAGGCTGTCAAAGAACATGGTGGCTGGACACCATCAAAGCTGACACCAGCCAGAACTCAGAAAAACTCAGGGAAGTAGTACAAGATTGGAAGATGTGGAGAGAATTTTCCCATAGAATCACCAAGAGTCAAACATGACTGAATGGATAACATCGTCATCTCTGACATTGTTCATCTTAAGTTATAATAAAAACTGATAGAATATTCTTTCTCCTTTCCATTCTCAATATTCCTAGATATTTAAATAATGGAAGACTAATAGTTTTAGTTTTCTATACATTCACGCATATTATATAAGCATGAATGTATAGAAAGAATACAATATACTAAGATTGAGTAAGAAAAATGAATAACTACATTATTAGTACACAATATGTTAATATTAAGGGGAAAAAGGAGAATAAAATTGCCTTTTTCAGAGCACTGTATGTAGAAAGTTAATTCTGTTGTAGGAGCATTTCATCTAAATCAGAATAGATGCAACCTAATAATTTTTCCACATTATTCAATGTTAGATAGTACATGATTGAAAGACATAAAATGCCTAATTTTAGGTTAATACATCACACAGGACTATTTCTCCCTCCAAATTTCTTATCAGTTTGTATATGACTATGAAGATCAATGATTTCAACCAGTCTTTTTCTCTTTTGTGGAATAGCTGATGAAATGGCTCTCATTTATTGTCAGAGTGTGGACAAGGGAATGTTCTCAGTCCTGTTGTGGTGAGGTTTTTTTTTTACTTGTGCCCTAGTCTCCTGATTGTTAATTCATTTTGTCTACATATATACGATTCCAGAATTTTTATATCTGGAGAAGACCTGGGCATGGTAGAACACTATCTATGTCTTGGCCAATGGATCTCAATAGAAGGTAATACAATAAAGGAAACTGAACAGAATGTTAAATGTGGTTGGCAAGCTTTGAGCAAGATAAGCATAATTTTCAAGGAATACCTCCCCCTATGCCTGAAGAGAAAAGTTTTCAATCAGTGTGTGCTACCTGCTCTAAGATATGCCAGTGATTGGATTGGACTATCTCTCCTACCCCCTTCCCTCTCTCACTCACTCTCAAACAAACACACACACACACACACAAATTGGATTGGATATCTTTTCCAGTGGCTTGAAAGCAGCTCCTCTGCCATCCCCCCCATTCCCCTGCTGCCTTCCCCAAACACCTCCACCATTGCAAATGCAGCCTGCTGTCTGGGTGGAAAATGCCTGGAACGCAATAAAACCCACCCACTCACCTCCTGCTGGCAGGCTGGGGTGAGAGGAGAGGCAGAGAAGCCGGAGGGGAGCCGATCCGAGCCTTCCAAAAGAATGAGGCTGGGGGAAAGTGTGTGTGCTGCAGCATGGCTCTTTGCCTGGCTTCTGTGGATGACTCTGCTTAACTGTTAAAAAAAGCCTCTAAAAAGCGCCCTCTACTATGAGGCAGGAGAACTGCGTGCCTCAACTACATCAGGAATTTTTAGGCTTTTAACCCTTCCTTAACTCTGCTCGAGTGATCATAAATCGCCTAAAGTCAGACTAGAGGAGGCATGCAGTTTTCCTGCCTCATAGTAAAGGGTGCTTTTTTAGAGGCTTTTTTTAAACAGTTAAGCAGAGTCATCCATGGTGAGGCAGCAACTAGCTCAGCTTTTTCCTTTTACATTTTTTTTCTTTTCATGATGAGAGTGGTGAGGCTGTGCCTCACTTGCCTCACCTGACTGCACGTCACTGCAGTGAAGCATGGACACTAAGCTTGCAATAGCTATGAGTGGCACAAAAAGCTATGAGTGGCACAAAAAGCCATTGAAAGACACATGCTCGACATCACAAGACAAGATAGAAATACCTGCACATGGTTTAAAGAACAAAATCAAGAATTGAAATAGAAATGGGTAGGTCACATAGCAAGAAGATGGCAAGTGGACCAAGGCAGTCGTAGAATAGATCCCACTTAATAAAAAGCATACACGAAAGAGACCTAAAATAAGCTTGATCGATGACATCAGCAAGTATTGCAGGCCCAATTGGCAAATGACAGCTCAGGACCATATTAGTTGGAAACATGCGGAAGAGGATAGACAAAGGCTAAAATAATGATGATGATGATATATGACAGCAATGGCGAATCTTTTTTGGCTCGCGTGCCACAAGTGGGGGCGAATCTTTTTTGGCTCGCGTGCCTCAGGGGGGTCGTGTGCGGGCGTGCCACACCCATAATGCAACACGTGACCCCCCCAGTGCACATGTGCGCACAACGTGTGACCCCCCATTTTTACATGCTTTTTTCGCCCTCCCCAGGCTCCAGTGGCTTTATAGGAGCCTGGGGAGGGCGAAAATAGCCTCTCCCGCCTCCCCGAAGGCCCTCCGGAGGCTTCAGGGACCATCCAGAGGCTTCCCTGAAGCCTTTGGAATGCTTAAAACCACCCTCCGAGCAAACCGGAAGTGACTTCTGGGTTGCTCGGAGGGTCTTTTTAAGCGCTCCGAAGGCATCAGGGAAGCCCCTGGACGGTCCCTGAAGCCTTCGGAACGCCTAAAACCACCCTCCGAGCAAACAGGAGGGTGGTTTTAAGTGCTCCGAAGGCGTCAGGGAAGCCTCCGGACGGTCCCTGAAGCCTTCGGAACACTTAAAACGACCCTCCGAGCAACCCGGAAGTCACTTCCGGTTTGCTCGGAGGCTGGTTTTAAGCGTTCCGAAGGCATCAGGGAAGCCTCTGGACGATCCTTGAAGCCTCTGGGGGGCGGGGGGGAGGGGAGGCTCTTTTCGCCCTCCCCAGGCTCCTATAAAGCCTCTGGAGCCTGGGGAGGGCAAAAAATAGCTTTTAAAAAGGTGAACTCAGCTGGCCAGCGCGCACATGCGCGCTGGCCAGCTGACAGGGCAGCGCCTCATGTGCCCTGACAAATGGCTCCACGTGCCACTTGTGAAACGCGTGCCATAGGTTCGCCATCACAGATATATGATTTGAAGTAGGTGTTTTCCATAAAAGCCCCTTCCCTCCATGGTAAAATTCACTTAAAATTGACTGATAGTTGAACATCATAGATCCTGGACAATTATTGTACTTGATAGCTAAGGAGGCATTGCCCACTCCACAGGGTGAGTTAAGGGTAGCACATTTTAATCTACCTAAAATCAGGTAGACTAAAATGTTCTACCCTTAACTTACCCCATGTTGAGGTAATTTATCTTTTGGCTTTTTGGAAATTAACAAATGAACAGGTGATTTGCTGTGACATTTAATATTCTTCTTTTGAAACAAGGCTTTATTGCAAACAATACAATAAATGATACAGATAATTTTTTAGGTCGAGACACTTCCTCTCCTGTTATTTTTATATCCGTTCCAAGAGTTTGCAGTGGTTGAACAGATGGGGTAAGCCTTCATATTTCATTCTGTGTTCATTTGAAATAAGGTTCAGCACAGTGTCATTTCACTTCTACCTTCATTTTTCAGATAGGTTTCTGGATGATTCTGCCAGTTCAAACATTGGCATACAGGGGAACAAAGGACTTTTAACTAGTTAGCCTTCAAAGAAAATACGCAACAATACTAAGAAAATTTTCATGGCAAAGAAATCAAGGGCATGCTCTGTAATTTTAAAGACCAATCCACAATCTTTTTTATCCATACCAATTTAGTATAGATACAGCTGATTTACTACTCATATGCCCGACAAACCTTATTAAATTGACTTCAGCTTTAGAGTGGAATAGGACCATGTGATGGATCCATCTCTTCCTGCCACAATGGTATGGAAATAATCTTTTCTCTATTATGTTTTTCATTTCTGTGAACTGATTCCTTTGGGTTATTTCTGGCAGCAGCTGGGTGACTGTCTGTGCTCAAGAGCTAAGAAGGGTTAGTCCAGGTTAATACTTGGATGGGACATTGTATGGCTTTAGATAGGCGAGAAACTTGAAATAACATTTTAAGAGGTACAGAAAACCCATTTCCCTTCTGGAGTCAGAAACAAAATTTCATATTATATATGAACCCTTTGTTCATTATTCCTTATGTGTTGAAAAGCTATATATCTAAATTAAACATGCAGAATGTCAACTGCTCCATAAAAAAGGTTTTCTCTATTTTTTCAACTATAATCTCTCTCTGTTGAAGGTGCAGTAGGCCAAATATCGGTATCAGGGGCGGGATTGAAAATTTTTAGGAACCGGTTCTCTGTCCGATTGCTGGGTGGGAGTGGTCATGGGGGGGCATGGCCTCCTCAGCCTCCTCACAAAGGGGAGCATTTTTGTCCTCCTCAGGCTCTGGAGGTTTTTCCTGTGCTTGTTTCTGAACTTCCAGAACTTCCGGTAGACCCGTTTTTCACCCTCCCAGAGCCCTGTACTTACCTGGCATGATGAACGGGTCTTGTGGAGACTCCTGGGAAGGGCAGAGCAGGGTGGGCGTGGCCAGCCAGTCCTTGTAACAACCAATTTGGTGAACCAGATGCAAAATTAGCATCCAGTTCGCCCAAACCGGTGCAGACCAGCTGAATCCCATCCCTGATCGGTATATAACCTGATTGTGTTCAAATGATTTTTCGCCCAAGACCAGTAGAGAAGTTATTGGAAGTGGTTCACATTTAATTCTCTGCTATATCTTAGCCAAGATGGTAGTAACCAAGTGCAAAAGTGGTGAGAGAACAAATATACCAGGAAAGTTTCCTGAAACAAGATGATGAAGTCACATTGAACTGCTACTGGTTTTCTATTCAGTGGTCTGATTTGCACTTCCTTCTTGTCCAGCAGATGAGCCATCTACCCTTTTGGAACAATGGGAATGGAAGACATTGTCCTCAGCCTAATCCTAGGCTGCTGAGAAGTTGGCCTCTACCCATGGCTTCTTACTCTTTAGCAAAAAATAGCATTTCACCCGGTCCCCTATTTTCCAGTGCATATAAAGTGGTCCAGTCTGATGGCTGTGTTTTTATTTTCTCTTGCACAAAAGCTTCTGATTGTTTTATTTGATTGGTATGTGTTTTGGTGGGCACCTCCCCTGTCTTGTCTGTCATCAATGTCCATTTGGTATATATATATTTTATCGGTTCTGTGTTGAAATGGTGAAATGTTGGCTATTAATATGTTGTAATATTGTAATTTCTTTTACCAGGTTCGGCAGAGGAAAGACAAAACAATGACTTTTTTAGTTGAGCAAACTTGATGAAACATCTGTCACGTTTCCCTTTCTAACCAAAGTGAATCTGTCCCGTCCCCCCCACCGCTCTGCCCATCATTGCTCAAAAGACTCACCCAATCAAGGAAAAACAATTGTAGTTTACTTTCTTGAGTGGGTCAGAAAAAGAAGCAGGAGAAACCACTCCTTGGGGTTTCCATGTTATCATTGTCCAGATGAAACACTCATCTGGCCAAAGTATAGAAATCTGGCAAGAATTCTTATGCCAGTTTATGCACAGGAAACAAGTAATGAAAGGTTGAAATCCTCAAAAACCTCATTACATTAGCACAATTACAATAGAGTATATATACATGTTTATGAAACAAAGTCATAGTAAGAAACATCAGCCCTTTGAAATTTCCAAGTATATCTAATGCCAATGTTCCATTCTGAACTTCAAAAATACATGTTAACAAGATCAGGGAAATAAAAATACCCAAACAACAGAATTTATTTATTAACTGGAACCTTTTGAAACAAATGGGGCCCTTACACAGTGCAATCCAGTTACTTTTTCCCCTATGTTTTCATTTAGATCAATGAGATGTGGATGAAGCATCAGGCTAGATACCAGGAGACTGTGAGTTCTAGTCCTGCCCTAGGCACAAAACGAGCTGGATGACCTTGGTCCAGTCATTCTTTCTCAGCCCTCGGAAGCAGGCAAGGGCAAACTGCTATGGAAATTTTGCCAAGAAAACTGCAAGGAATCAGGTCATTATCTCTATGTCAATGTAGGCTTCACCACATTTTTAAGGTATAGTCATTTGCCAATGTTTGAATTTCTTTATAATATAATTTGATATTGTCTATAAAATATGCAGGCCAAGTATTAGTAGGAGCAGATACCTTACATAGTCTTGACACTTTCAACCCTAATCCTAGATCTCATTCTAGATCTCCAGGGAGGAAACCCTGCATTTCGAAATAATTTTAGCTCGTGAGGTTTTCAAAAACACTGTCTGGTTCAGCAGTTGAAAGCTACAGCTTCCAGCTGGGCTAAAATTTCAATTAGGTGTTTTCTCATACACAGAGAAAAGAACCATTTTGTCTACTAAGGCTACTAAGAAAAGTCGTTAAAAGAAGAGAAGAGTCTTCAGACCCTCCTTTACTTCCAACGATGCTTAGAAAGGGGCATGAAGTGCCAGCATGCCCCAGTCAGGCTGCCATTCCACTTTCATGAGCCTCAAAAAGCAAACACAATAGAACAAATCCTCCACAAAGCATGAAGTGGATCTCCTCAGTCCCCTGTGAAATGTGCTGTGTGCTCAAGAAAGTATATTGCAATTTCATTGTATTCCTTTCTCTCTCACAAGGAGGACACACAATTATGTGAAACCATTTGTGCACTCCAGTACATTGAGAAAGGGGAAGTGGTTTCCATCATCACTCCATTTTCCTTCATCCATCCATCCATCCATCATCTATCTATCTATCTATCTATCTATCTATCTATCTATCTATCTATCTATCTATCTATCTATCTATCTATCTATCAGTTGAATATCTAACTTTAGGAACAATCTTTTATTAAAATCCAAGACTTTATTTATAAAAACTGAATATGAAAAACCCAAATTCATCCTATTTCCCCCCCTGTCCCCCCCCTCTCACACACAGCCATTTGCCATTTAATCTCTAGGAAGTACGGTAAGTCTTTAAAAGTATCTTAGGAGTTTGAAAGAACTCTTAAAAACTAAGAAAAGTCAGGGAAATCTCAAACCAAGAAGACTCCTTAAATGTGTTCTAGAGTCTTAGAATTAGAAGCTGTAAGCAGGGTGACCTGAAGAGACTTGTATGGTAACACTCTCTACAAAGGGCAACATATTTTGACATGTCCATCTGCCTAAGCTTTAAGCATTAGAGCTCATACTGTAGGCTTATTCCTCCCTCCCCTGCATTCCTCCTCCAAATCATGGGACTGCTAAGCATCTTAATGTTATATATGCAAAGATCTAAGTCTAGGCAATTGGGCACCTAGAGCTTTTCACAAGTATAACTTATATGAGTGTGCACATCTCATATGAAAATGTCCTGCATTTCTCTATAGGTCAGTTCTGGACTTCATGTTTAGACAACATGGAGAGAAGGATATGTAGGGCAATGATCTGGACATGTAATGGGCAGGAGGAATCACTCTGAGAAGAGAAGGGCTGCAATGAAGATAATGGTTAGATAAAATACATTTGAATTTGGGCCAAATTGGTAACCCAAAGTAAGCACCTCAGAGAGACCTTTGCTAGTTCTCATAAACATAAAGGAAGAGAAGTACATTCAGACTTGTAAGATTATATTACTATAACCTTATAATAAAAGTAGCATAGCACGTGTGGTTCTTCCTATTCCTGGAGTTCTGTCAACACCTGAAGCAGGTTCTAAGTGTTAATAAAATATTTGGGAAATTATCTCTCTGTCTTCTCCATAAATATTTCCATATATTCCCAAGGCATATTGTATTTGGCAAGGATAGGAACTTGAACCAGAAGTCATTGTAAGCAATATCAGAATAAAAGCAAAGTGGTTTTCATCATGTGTAACCCCTATGCCTCCACCTCAAAAATAATACTTTTTGACAGACTCAACAAGAAATTTCCATTTGGAATGTCTTTTTAGTAACTTTGACTGGATATCAGTGGTTTGTAGGCCATCCTGAGCCAACAACTGTTATTGCTCAAGCTTCACAAAATTAGGGTTAGACTAAATTGGCTCAGGAGTTCCACGTTCAATAACTTGGGATTGACAAACTCTTTACTGATTCTGTGAAGAGCAAAACTCTCATTCTACTTATAAAGATAATGCTGAGGGGAGCATCCAGTGGTGGGATTCAGCCAGTTTGCACCTATTCGGGAGCAGTGACGTGTGGTGAGGGTTATGGCTGGTGAGGCTGGTGACGTCATCAGGAAGGCGGGGAATGGGACCACGTGTGCAGGAGGCTGAGGCAGCCTCAGCCTCCAGCACACGTGGTCCCATTCTCCGCCTTCCTGAGTGAACATTAAGGGGACCGCGGAGTGCACTGATCCGCGTCACATTGCTTCCTCCACCAGCGCCAGTCCCTTCCCCCACCCACTCCTTCAAGGTCTCCCACCAACCCAAAGCCCGATCCCCAGCTCCCTCGGACAAGGCTTGAGCCACACCTACCCATCTGGTCGTTAGGGCAGAGAACTGGTTAAAGTATTTGAATCCCACCACTGGGAGCATCTTTTTCTGTTTTTTGCTTGTCACATATTTTTGTAAACCTAATAGACTCACCATAGAGGCATTCATAATGTCCACAATTGTGAAGAAGGTTTCATCTGGACAAGCTGACTAACTAATCCTAGTGGTCTCTGTGCAGAAGTAAAATTTTACATAACTGAATGTATATGCTATCTATAACCTACCCCAGAATTCTCCAAAGTGGTCAATATTGATCCCCAGACGACAACGGGACTACCCATTATTCTTGTTGTTGTTATTATTATTCACAATGCTATTGGTTAAAATAGTATTTATTAAATTATTTTCATAGACTAAATGTTTAGTGTTGATGAACAACCTGAAAGTACATGAAGGGATCAATAATTTGAAATATTTTATCTAGATGGGAAGATAGATAGGGTAGGATGATTTGGCGAGATAGAAAGTAATCTTTTGGGGTTTTTATTTAACACAGATCATGATCAATTCTGTCACAAGCATCAAGCTGACTGATAGAAAACAAAATGATGGATTGTGTCCCATTAAATCTTTGGACTTATAGAATAATTATTATCAATGAAAAGGAGAGATGCTGGCTCCCCAGTAACTTAGTATCTGCAAGAGGGAAGAGAGAATGACCAATTTGCAAAAGTCTGTTCATGCAAAGTGGGATATTTTCCAATGGAAAATTACTGAATATGTTCTGCTTGGCTATCAATTCTTATGGAAGAAAAATGGTACAATATAGAAAAGTATACATTATCATGAATACGTTCAAAAAAAGCTTTTGGTTTAGTTTTCGAAAACCAGAATTAGAAGGAAATATTTGAATGCTGAGCCAGAAATTTTAGAAAGATTCAAGAGACCTACCCTCTTTGCGCTTTTAAGCAGTAGAATTTCAACGTAATTGAAATATGCTTTTGCTGAAAACTTGAGGGTTCTCAAGGAATGGGAGATCAAGACTATGAAGAATAGCAGAAATAACTTTTTTGTAACTTTGGCATGTCATCCAGGCCAGAGAAAACATAATGGAAAGTGGAAGGAAAGAGAAATTTGAAATAGGAGATATTTTCATAGATATTTCCATTAGTTCACTCAGTTCAGGAGGCTTCCTACCTCCTTGGATTTTGCCAGGAAAACTGTACTGTACTGGAAGAGATTGGGAGAAAATAAATCAGAAATTATAGCAGGGGTGCCATTATTTATATAATGAAGTAATTCAATGGTAAGAAGTTGAAGAAGTATTTGAAATTAGACACACTTAATGAAAGAATTATAGGTGATCGGAAATATTATTGCTCTGCTTCTTTAATCTATCAAAAATATCTTCTGTGGGAGAATTTGCTAGGGTGAAACATAGAATAGATTGCATAATATCCATAATAGATTTGGCAGAGACTGGCTATGTCTGAGCACTAAATTTTAGTTTATAATGATCTGCTTTATGGAGTGGCAATAAAATTTGTCCCCCGGCTTGGTTTACAATTTTTTAAAAACTACGTTCTGAAAGAAATAATAAACACAAAATGCATTCAGTTATCAAAGTTATAGGCTTCCCTTCATCTGCAGTTAATTTATGTGTAACAAAACATACCTAGGCTGAAATTATAATCAAAATGGCATACTTTAATCTTAAAATAACAACAATGTCAGCAGCAGGATAGAATAATATGGACCAAAAATCTGTGTTAGGAAGACTTCTAGGACAGAGCATGTCCTAGCTTTGTTTTTTTTAAAGATGGCATTGAAGATACTACTGTCTATCATTGCCAGCAAAACTATGCTAAAAAACCAATATCACATCTAGAAAACAGCAGCTTCTGATGTCCTTGGGGGTTATGAGCTGGGTGTTCAGAGAAGATTTGGGAGAAAATCAAAGATTCAGCCTACGATCTAGGGCAATTACTTCAGAAAGTCACATTTCATAGAGGTGGCAGCTAGTGCACTTTTCACTCAAACTATCTTGCAGGGAAGCAGGATTGAATCAAGACTCTTCTTTCTTGGACACGAGGCTGCAACATGTTTTCCACTTCCTTTCAAGGATCTAGAGAACTTATCTAGCACCAAGTGGGAGAGGGCAACTTGGCAGCCATGGAAAGTCAACCACTGTTTGTAAAATTTCCATGGGGTGGGATTAGAATGCCTCTCTCACAGGGGTGAAATTCAGCAGATTCTGACAGGTTCTGGAGAACTGGTAGTGGAAATTTTGAGTAGTTCAGAGAACCGGCAACTACCACCTCTGGCTGGCTCCAGAGTGGGCTGGGAATGGAGATTTTGCAGTATCCTTTCCCTGGAGTGAGGTGGGAATGGAGATTTTGCAGTATCCTTTCCCTGCCAGGCACACGAAGCCACGCACACAGAACCGGTATTAAAAAAAACGAATTTTACCAGTGCTCTCACACCTTCTATCCTGTGCCAGGTGACTGGAACTGCAATATGTTTGTTTGTTTGTTTTATTGGATTTATATGCCGCCCTTCTCCCAAAGGACTCAGGGCGGCATACAGCATTAAAAAACACATATTACAAAACTTAAAAGAAAATTAGAAACAATCCAAGAAACAAACCGAATTAATATAACACTAACATTTTAAAAATTAGATAAAATTAACAGGCCAGGCCGACTTGCTGGAAAAGCCAACTTTTTAGGGTGCGTCGGAAGGACCGGAGGTCCGGGATTATGCAAAGCTCCGGGGGCAGCTCATTCCAGAGGGAAGGCACTCCCACAGAGAAGGCTCTCCCCCTGGGGGTCGCTAGCCAACACTGTCTGGATGACGGCACCCTGAGGAGGCCAACTCTGTGGGATCACACTGGACAGTGGGAGGCTACTGGTGGCAGTAGGTGGTCTCGCAGGTACCCTGGGCCTAAGCCATGGAGCGCTTTAAAGGTCATAATTAATAGCTTGAATCGCACCCGGAAAACAACCGGCAACCAGTGCAGGCTGCCTAAAAGGGGTGTTTTACCTAGGTACCCCCATGATAACCCGTGCGGCCACATTCTGAACCAGCTGAAGCCTCTGGGTGCTCTTCAAGGGCAGCCCCATGTAGAGAGCGTTGCAGTAGTCCAGGCAAGAAAGGACGAGGGCATGAGTGACTGTGCATAGAGCATCCCGATCCAGGAAGGGGTGCAACTGACGTACCAGGCGAACCTGGTAAACTTTTGTAAAGTCTGTTGTTGATTCTGTCTGAGTTCTTCCTTTAATTCCGCCAGCTGCTTTTTTATTTCGTCCTGTCCCTTTAAGAGTGTCTGAAACATTTGGTGGAACGTTTCTTGAGACTGCTGTTCCCCCTCGGGAGCTTTTGGTTGCAAAAAAGAAGTTAATTGCATTTGCGGGGGAACCGGGCTTGAGACAGCAGAAGATGGAGCCGAGGCTGGTTTGGGTGGAGGCTTTTTTGCAGGCATTTCAAAGTTCAGAAAAAGTTATAGGTCTAAGCAGAAAATATGGCGTCTGTAGGAGCACGCTGTCAGGGGGGGCCAAGAGACGGGCAAAGTCCAGTGTGGGATATCGATCTTCAATACAGCTCCCCTCTGGTTAAGATCAATTTTTCCCAATCCAAGGAAGAGTTGTACAAGGAGATTCCTCTAGGGTTCACCCGGGTTTTATAATTCCAGCCCAAAAAGTTTTTCAGAGACGACAGTTCATTTGTAACGACAACAGAAACGGGGGAAGAAACGCCATTTTGGCTCAGTCTTCCCCAGGGATTGGAGAACAGTCATTTAGAAAGTTTCCATTCATAGTTTTTTAGGTCAGCTCACTTTCTTTCTTCCGCAATTGTTAAAAAGGGTCGTTACCCCATTGCTTGAAAGAAGTGAATATCAAAGGTTTTTTTTCCCAATTCTCCCTCTCACTGAGAGAGAGAAAGATCGTGTAAAGCCGCTTTTCTGAGAGGGGGGGGAGAACAACCCCCCCTCTCCAATCTTAACACTTCACAAAGATCAAAGAGTCTTAAGGATACTGCTAATCCTCATTTATTTGGTTGTTCAAAGAAAGTAAAAAGAAAGACACCGGGGGGGGGGTTCCCCCCTCACCGCATTTCTGCTGTTGCCTTCAAGTGGAGCGTTTTCTTCCGATCTCCTCCGGACGAAAGCGCGCATGGCAGGCGCGCCCCCCAAAAGCCTCCCAGTGCCTAGGGCAAAGCTGGCAGCCCCCCTGCAGCCGCCGCTGCTCCAGGGGGCTCCAGCAAGCCGCCCCCTTGGCAGGACCCCCCTACAAGGCATCCTGTGCCCCCCCGTAGATCAGGGGGGACCCACTGGGACGGCGAGCGGCGGACAGCATGTCCGTCGTCCACAGAAACAGGAAGTAGAATCGTGCTATCACACTCTTGACAACCTTTGCTACAATATGTGCTTAGTGAATGCCATTGTGTTCCTCCTCCAAGTTATATTCACATGGAAACTTTCGAAAATGTATGCAAGGACTTGACCCTTAACATCGCTGGCTGCATCCTTCACTCTCTGGGCATCTGACTATTGTTGTGTGCTTAGCATCCATACAAGATGTTTTCTTCGACTGATATGTTCTGAGACCATGGTCAAGGCTTAGAAAGCTCTGATTGTTAGTGACAAAGAGTGAACCGTGCGTGCTGATTGACAGCATATGTCTGGAAATGAAGTTGTGCTGAGTGCCAAGGGAAAGAGACTGGAAAAGGGGAAAGCCTTTATTTTTCTCTAGAAATGGAAAATATGCATGAGATATACATTTTATGGGGCCATTGAAAATATTCTTTGTCATGGAATGTTAATCATATATGCTCACATACCATGCCAACCCGCTTTTCTACTTCAAATCTTTTCGCAAGTCTAATTATTTCCAGTCACTTTCCATGACTAATGTTCCCACCTAGCCCCCATTTCAAAAGCATTTAATCCACCCATTATATCTAAAGGCCGAAGTGAAAATTTAACTAATAAAACTAACACAATACGAAAAGCATGCTTTCCCTGCTCCCCCCCCCACTTCAATATAACTTTTGCAATATACAATATATACCACAAAGTAGCTTAACCCCCCCCCCCCAATTGTATGAGGGGGTTTGCTGTTTGATTGGAATGAATAGTACGTACTGTCATGTGGAACATAGGGGAAAAAATCCATGCTTTGGTTGATGTCCATCTATTCTTCCTTCCAGTTTGTTTAGATCAGTGTTTCTCAAACTTGGCGACTTTAAGTCCTGTGGACTTCAACTCCCAGAATTCCCCAGCCAGCTATGCTGGCTGGGGGATTCTGGGAGTTGAAGTCCACAGGACTTAAAGTCGCCAAGTTTGAGAAACACTGGTTTAGATCATTTAAGTGGTAGCCTGGCCCAGGAAAGGAACGAAATAAAATTATCCTATAAATAGTCTGGTAGGATGACTGAACCTAGAACAGTACTATTATAGTGCAGAGCTGGAATGGCAAACTCTTTATTTATTTATTTATTTATTTTATCAGACTTATTAGTTGCCCCCTCTCCCCACAGGGACTCAGGGCGACGTACACAAGCAACGGTCTACGGACTACGACTTTGCATCCTTTCAGACCCATTTTTTAGTTTTAGGAGCCTTAGCAAATTGCACAGTTGAAACTTGTTGGTACACTTCTGTAAAACAAAAGAAAATCCAGTAATTAAGTTTGTGATGCCTTTTCTACAAAGGAAACGAATATAGCAATAGCAGTTAGATGTATATACCGCTCCATATTGCTTTACAGCACTCTGAGTGGTTTACAATCTCAGTATATTTCCCCTTAACAATCTAGGTCAGGGGTGTCCAAACTTGGAGTTGAAGTCCACAAGTCTTAAAGTTCCCAAGTTTGGACACTCCTGATCTAGGTCCTCATTTTATTAACCTCAGAAGATGGAAGGCTGAGTCAACCTTGAGCCACTCAGGATCAAACTCGTGACAGTGGGCAGAGTATGCCTGAGATACTGCATTCTGACCACTGTGCCACCATGCCTAAATGGGTTAAAAGCACTCCTTCTACCACCTCTTGGGATGTCACTGGACTGGTTGTAATTCCTGATGGCAAAATTTAGTGTTAGTAGCTGCAATGTAAGGGTTTGTAGAAAGAACAAAATGTTTCTGGAATGGAGAAACTTTCCTTTATGGCCACAAATCATTCTGAAAACGATGAAGCAAGTATCTGGGGAAAGAGGTGATGGCATCTTGGGAATGTCACAAATTTGTGGCAAGAATAAATCTTATGGAGACTTAATAAAAACTTTCTGAATACTGGATACAAATAAATTGGAATAGGATTGAAGAAGGAAATTGCTCTGAGGTTGATTTAGTAATCACTAAAAGGTGGGAAAAATTAATAGAGCCAACCAATTTAATTTAGCTTCCTTTATCCAAAATATCTAATAAAAAACCTGGGGGAGGGGGGAAATCCGAAAATGTGTGAATGAGAAATGAGCTCTAAGTGTGAAATCATTCAGGGCTGTTGGCAGTTGGCCAACATATCACATATGGCTATGACTAATGTCCAGATTCAAGGATGACTGTCTCAAGAGAACCTCTGTGTGGCGCCTTGGGCATTTTTTCAACAAATGTTTAAATCAAGCACCTCTGGGAAGATGATTGTGAAATAATGGGACTCCTTGCTTTCAAGAGCAAAGTGGTTTTGCAAGTATGTAAGAAAATTAAGGCAGAGACGCAGTGGCTCAGTGTCTAAGATGCTGAGCTTGTCGATCAGAAAGGGCGGCAGTTTGAATCCCTAGTGCCGCATAACGGAGTGAGCTCCCGTTACTTGTCCCAGTTTCTTCCAACCTAGCAGTTTGAAAGCATGCACAAATGCAAGTAGAAAAATAGGACCACTATGGTGGGAAGCGTTCTGTGCACCTTTGGCATTTATTCATGATGGCCACATGACCACGGAGATGTCTTCAGACAGCGCTGGCTCTTCAGCTTTGAAACGTAGATGAGCACCGCCCCCTAGAGACTGGAATGACTAGCACATATGTGCGAGGGGAACCTTTACCTTTAAGGAAATCAAGAATAGTAGCAGGCATGCTCTTTACACTGGAAAGTAGAAGATAAATCTTCTTCTCCATTTTTTAAGTTTTAAGATCAGGCTGAAGAATCCCTGATCATGAATGCTGTGCAGTTCTGAAAATTCTATCAAGAACAGCTAAGATGACTCTTTCTTCCATCTGGCTCCAGGTCCAAAGAAGATATGTGTCAATAAATGTCAAGCAACAAATCCAACATGTATTTACCATTCCCTTTTACCATATCCAGAGCACCAGAAGCATGGACAGATGTTTCATAGAACAAAAAAAAAATAGTTTCAATGTGATTACAGGTTTTTACATAGTTACTACTATAATTATATAGCATCATCATATCTTATATGGTATGTGCTCCCAAATGCAGGGACTTGGAGATCTCAAGCTAGATGCTGAAAGTGGCACTTGATTAACATTTTATTTCCGCATTAATGGAAGTAAATCACAGGTTACTTGAATTTTTAAAGGAAATATGGTAATACATAGTTGTATCTTTAATGTATCCAAAGTTTCTCAACTAAGTACTTCTTATTGTGTCAGTTAAAAAAATGGGACATCCTCATTTCTATGTCTTGTAAAAGATTTCTACTGAGAAAAAAGTAGATGGTGAAACATATTTTTGTTCTATTTAAGGTTACAAGTTAATTAGATATCATCTACAGAAAACCTTTCTTGTGTTTTTGGGTTTTTTAACATTTTTATTTTAAGAAAATAAAATCTTTAGAGCCTGATAATAATAGGAAAAGGTTACATTTGTCCCCAAGAATAAAATAAATATAGAACTCTGCATCAAAGCAAACTCTTCATTTTCTCAGCTTCCTTTTGGTTAAGCACAGTCCAAAGATAACATAGATTGTACTATAAATACAAGATTGGCCAAGGGAGTGCTCTGGCCTGTGATTTAAGCAAAAATAGCAGGATATTTAGAGAATCTTTGGTGATAGCTGTTCACGACTCTAAAATTTTGCAAAATGGAGTATTTTATCGTACAGAACTGTTTTAATGATTAGACCAGCTTATTTTTGTTTAAATATTTAAATAATTGTATCTGTCTTGGAGCAAAATATTAGAATAAGAAAAGTGAAATAAATATAAATGAGCCAGTATTATAATGTCAAGGAAGATGGTGTTTCCATAGATTATCTGATTCACCAAAGTTCGAGCCCAGCATTGAATAATGAATTGATCTTTTTTATAATCTTATCTTATCTTATCTTATCTAATCTAATCTTATCTTATCTTATCTTATCTTATTTTATCTTATCTTATCTTATCTTATCTTATCTTATCTTATCATCACATATCACTATGTAATAATGGGAAATGAGGAACTCCGCAAGGTTGCATAGCATCAGTGGTGGGTTCCAGATCCCGTTGCAACCGGTATTGTTGCAACAGGGCCCGGCATCCATCACATGAATGCGCGCAGCATGCATGCACATGTCCTTACCCCTTGCTATGCCTCCGTGACGCTCCAGCTGCTTGGCGGAGTGTCACACAGGTGCCGTGTGCTCCGTGTGCATGCGCAGAAGCGCTGAAGAGCTCAAATACAGGTAAGGAGCTTGGGCGGGCGGGTGGGCCCTCCGGAGAACCATACCGGAACGGTACCTGGTGCTCCGGGCAGGCACCGGTACATCTGTACTGGGGCGTACCACCTGAAACCTACCACTGCATGGCATTTATATAGGAAATGTTACTTTGCTCTCTCATTCAGATAGTTGACCAGTATATGAGGAGAATGTAGGCTCTGCTTTATATAATCTTATTGTAGATAAGTAAGCAAATTTCTTTGCTTTCTTTACTGTTATGTTATTTTACAAAAGTACAAACTAGCCATTCACAAATGCCTCTGGGTGGCTAACAAAATTATAAGCAACAATATTAGCATCACAGCTATGATTAAATTCATTTATGGCACCATGTAACTCTACTATCAGAAATAAGGTTGTCATTTCACGTTGACTAAAAATCAGATATTAAGGTTTCTTTTCTACAATTTGGTTCCAAACCCCTTTTGAATGTTGTGTAAAATCTTAAATATTCTTCTATGTTCTCTCTAGAATTCAAGAAGACAGCTGGTGGATCTTGGAACCACAAGGAGAGGTCAAAGAGCTTAGTGGAACCTCAATTAAGTCTTCGTACAAATCTGTCATTTAATCTGTTTTGATCTTCGTCTCAGCTAGGTTTCACATTGTCTCAAGTTAAATAGAAGGCGACTTTATTGGTAATCTTTTAGCAAACATTCTATCTGGCATTTATGGTGAAATAGGTGGTCAAAAGATTCACTTTGTCTCTGCTTGTACAACCCTATCTTTTATCCTTCTGCCAGTTAAAGAAATCCACTGTTGGACTTGTTTGTTAAATATTTATATTTATATTTATATTAGTAGAGACAGAAATGTTATATTGAAATCATCTGTAAACACATTTTAAATTTATATAAGATCTCTCTGTCTCTCTCTCTGTCTCTCTCTCTGTCTCTCTCTCTCTGTCTCTCTGTCTCTCTGTCTCTCTCTAAGATATCATAATCACCAAAGTAAATTTGGCTTTTCTCAGAGGAAAGCTTGCATCAAAATCATTATGTAGAAAGATACATCATTTGCCGGAGAGTTGTATGAAATATGGAAATACTCCTTGGGTGATTTTGCCAAACAGTCAGCAAGATGTTTAACTATCTGCTCTTGTACATTTAAAAACAGCTGGTACACCTGCTTAGGCTAGAATAATGTGAGGAAATCTTTCCACATAATGTGAAAGCGCAGCATGTTGACATATGGTCTAATCCGATTTGGTGCCATTCTGGGAAATAAGCATGCGGGATTAGGAATTTGAAGCAGAAAATCATAAACAACTTATGGCATTGCAAGATGATTCACCATGTATGGGTAAATGAGTGCTACTTTATTAGCACAGCTATGATTATCAATGATGTTCTACAGATGGCAGGTCCACAGAGAATAGGCTAGGAGCTCATAAAAAGTGTTAAAATGTGGTAAGCGCATTGAGGAATACAGTTATTCCGGAAGAAATATTTGGAGGTTTCTTTGCTTGCTCTTAATTCATTACATCGTAGTTTTGTCCACTTCTTTTTTTATAAAGCTCCTAAAACCGTGGAAAATTGTGCTAACATTACAATGGTGTAATTTTTTAGAACCTATTCTGTAGGTGTGGCCTGTTTTGTGGGAGTGGCTTGGTGGTCATGTGATGGGGTGGGAGTGGCTTGGCAGTCCTGTGAATGGGTGGGAGTGGCCAACTTGTTAAAATGAGGGGAAACTCACTTAACAACGCTCTTGCTTAGCAACCAAAATGTTGATTCAGAAACTCTGGCATTTGAAGCATGTAAGTCTTAAAGCTGTCAAGTTACAAGATCCTTCCACCCCTAACCCTTTAGAAAAAAAACCCGAGGGGGGTGTTCAAACTTGATAGCTTTAAGACTCGTGGACTTCAACTTCCCCAAATCCTCCTCCAGTCATATTGGCTGAGGAACTCTTGGCATTTGAAGTGTACAGGACTTAAATCTGTCAAGTTACAAGACCCTTGCACCCCTAACCCTTCACAACCCCCTCCAAAAAACCTAAGACTTTATTTTTTAAAGTATTTTGCACCCAGGGAAAGTTGGAACAGCAAACCAGCAACACACCACCTCCACTGACTTTGAAGTCTTTTTCTCACGCTGCCAAAGCCCCTTGGCGCTCTTCACCTGTGGTCACCTCTTCAACCTCCCATCCGTGGAGGATACGCAGTGGTCCTCCAGGAGGGGCAGCCAAGGAGCACTTTCCCCCACCCCCCGAATAGCACATAGGCTGAGGAAAGTGAGAGGGGAGAGGGGAGCTGCTCTTTTTCCCCACTTCTTGGCCTGAAACAAAGTGGTGGCGAGGAAGGAGTCTCTGGTGGCTGCAGTGCAGCAGCAGCAGAAGTGGCTGTGGCTGCTGAAACACAATCCGGGGCAGTCAGTTCCAGGCTTCGGGCAGGAGGTCCAGTTGTGGACTTCAATTCCCAGAATTCTTCCTTCCCTTGCTCAGCTGCTATTGATGGGGTGCTGCCAGGACAAGCAAGAGAGCCATGCCGAAAGAGAGGGGGTGGGTAGGCTGGTTTAAATGTGGGCAAGTGGACAGTTTAGTGCCTTCTTTGCTTGTTTGGGCAGATGCAGAAAGAAAGGAGGCATGAGATAGCCAAGGGTGAAGGTGCTCCCCTTCACCCTTGGTGGTGGGGGTGTTTTATCACACTCCTTTCTTTCTCCGCCTGCCCAAACAAGTGAAGGAAGCACCGGTGGCCGGCCCCAAACCGCCCGCTCACCCGCATTCAAACCAGCCTGCCCCCTCCGCTTTCCTGGCATCGGCTCTCTGGAGGGAGAGGAAAGGTTCTTTCCAAAGATCAGCTTCTTTCCTTTCCTTCTGCGGCTGGCAAAACAGACATTTTCACAGCAGCGGCTGAAGCACAATCCCAAGGCAGTCAGTTCTGGCTCTCCCTTCCCCAAACATGTCCTGTTGTTGCTGGAGCCACTTTGTTGAATCCGGCGTGGCGGCATGGCTCTTGCCATTGCTGAGAGCTTCGCTGGCAGCCACTTCTTGCCATTGTTGCTGCGCCGGATTTAGCAAAGATAGTTGCTGAATCTATTGACCCCTGCCTTTCTGCTGCCTCCAATCCAGCCCACCACAATCTCCCCACCACCCCACTGACCTGGGGACACTCCCGGCTGCAGTTGGCATTCTCCTAGCAATCCTTCCTGGCTGCACCACCAGAGCATCACATGGCGGCACCTGGAAGGGAAGGATCGGCAGGAGAAAGCCAACTGCTGCCAGCAATGGGGCACAAAGGAGCATCCGCCCAGCAGCTGCCACATCCCATTGCAGGCAACCAGGGTGGCCTCCATATCCTACCTCCCTGCCACTTCCATCCCCACGCAACCTCCCCGCCAACCCACTGACCTCGGAACACTCTGCTGGACAGCCTCTCCTTCGTGTCCTGTTGCTGGCTGCAGCCATGGCCGGGCAGGTGCTGTGTCCCCAGAGCTGTCACAAGGCAGTGGCGTGTGGGCTGCTGACTGTCCCAGGGCCCACCCGATTGCTTCTTGGTTGCAGGTAGACGGGCAGCATTCCCCCCCATCTCCCCGACCGCCTGCAGCCTCGGGCCCTCGGCTGGGCAGGCAAAGGAAGCGGGTAGGCGGGGCAAGCATTGTGTGGACGGACAGGGCGAGCAAGCGGCGACCAGGTGGGCAGGGGGAGCGAGCAGGGGGGCAGGCCAGGGGAGGGAGCGTTCCGGTATGGGACCTCAGAAAGATCAGATACAGGAAGGCAGGCTAAATTTTACCAACCGGTTCGCTTGGTCCCAGTGCGTACCCGCTGAAACCCACCCCTGTAACATTAGCTCGCGAGGCCATACTCTTGATTTTTCCAGGATATACTTCTAGGAAATATGACAAAAGGTATACGTCTACTGGATTTCTCTTACTTTTTCTAATCCCCTTTTAAAAGTATACCCACAGTGTTTATTTAGCGACTGTTCATTTACTGACTATTTGCACTCCTGGCAGTGATGAAAAAAATAGGTTTGCGACCATTCCTCCCATGTTCAACCTTTGGAGGACCTGTAAAGCAAAGCAAAGCAAAGCTGAAGTAAGTTTGTGAGAACACTTGTGGTTTCACTCAGTGACTGCTGCACTTAATGACTGAGTTGCTGGTCCCAATTGTGGTAGGTAAAGGAGTACTTGTATGCTTTGGAGGGGATTCCTATGTCTGCCTTTATTGTAAATAAATACAAAGTAAATCTATAAAGTGGATGGGTCAGACCTTTGGAACAGGATTGAAAGTTTGACCTGGGATGTAAAGAAAGAATAAGTGAACCATTAATAAGGGGACCTGCAGAAAAAGTTAGACCGTCCTGGTAAAAATGAAAGTGGGAGAAAGAAATTCAAAATAACTCTGCTTTTTCTTAGTACAAAATGGTATAGAGAGAAGTTTGGACAGGTTTTGATGATTGTGTATTACAATATTACATATCACAACAAAGTGTATCTGTGAAATCAGAGGTGGCCTTCAAAAATTGCAGTGACGGACTCACTGTCCCATTGCTGGATGGGCGTGGCCATGGTGGGTATGGCCTAGTCAACCTCCTGCACCACGGCTGGTGTGTATGTGTTATTCGCCCTCCCAAGGCTTTCCTCGAGCCTCCAGGAGGGCAAAAACTGCTTCCTCCGGGCTCCAGAGGCCCTCTGGAGGGCGGAAACAGGTCCATTTCCAGACTTCCAGAACCTCCAGTAGGCCTGTTTCCCCCCCCTCTGCGCAGACCCTGTACTTACCTGGCATGATGAATGGGCCACATGGAGACTCCTGCGAGAGGAGGGGCAAGTGTGGCCAGCCAGGGGTGCCATTTGGGGGTATAATCCTAGCTAGAGGATCGCCCAAACCCATGTGAACTCCCAGCCCACCCCTGCCTGAAATCCCTGCCATATTTGGTACTTGACCTGGCCTACCTCAAAGGGCCAACATCAATCAATCTTTCAAGTTTCTCTTTGTCACATCTTATTTATTTTATTTATTATTCTATTTATTCTATTTATTTTATTCTATTTATTTTATTTATTTTATTTATTTTATTTATTTTAGTTATTTTAGTTATTTTAGTTATTAATTAATTAATTAATTTAATTTGATATGGATGCCCCCTCAAATACATTGAATCAGGGTGGCTAGTAATACAAAAATAGTAAAACCCTCTCTTAAATATGGATTAACTACCTCCAGGACCTAGCCACATGTCCCTTCCTGAGTAATCTTGATAACTCACGGAGGACATGAGTCTAACCCAGAGGCTGATGAGTTAAAACAGCCAGTCTGCAGCAAAATGATCAACAGCAGGACAAGGACTCGACTTTATCAGGACGAGGACTCGACTTTGTGCTGCTGGGGAAGCCTAGGTCAGAAAGGACTGTCTTTTTTATTGCTCATCTCCCAGTACAATTTCCAGCAGCAGCAAAATGATCAACAAACATAGCTGCCTGCTTCTCACAGTGGCCCTACAACTAACAGATTCTACAGCTCTATCATCTTCCAATAAAAGGGCTTGTTGTGGCCACCAGTGGCCAGCGGAGCGGGCAGCAGATTCGGACAGTGAGGAGGTTATGGAGGAACATGGGCCAGTCCTGGAGTCAGGGAAGGCTCTGACGAGTGCGCTGCGTCGGAGTCAGAGATGGGGCCAGGGCCATCTGACAGTTATCAGCTGCCTTTGGAGTCAAGACATCAGTGAGGCAGACAAACAGCTGGAGCTTGTTCCCAGTGTGCGCATGCGCAGAGTTGCCAAAAGGCAACAGCTAACGAACAAGGGTCGCCTTGGGAGTAAGGCCACAGTTGGATGGTGAATGGCCTCTCCCATAGAGAATAAAAAAAGAGTGAAAGGGGAAGAGTGCTTGCAGGAGACAATTACATTCTTCCCAAGTATTGTGGCGTCTGAAAGATATCAGCCTGGCCACTCTCCAAGCCTGATAAAGGTAGTTAATTGTGAACTATCTTGAAAGACTGTGGGCCGGGTCTTTGCTGGAGAGGAATTCACTGTAAATTAAATAAAATGTGTTTATCAGGACTCGGACTCGACTTCGTGCTGCTGGGGAAGCCTAGGTCAGAA
Source organism: Natrix helvetica (assembly GCF_964273705.1). Classification (NCBI taxonomy): domain Eukaryota; kingdom Metazoa; phylum Chordata; class Lepidosauria; order Squamata; family Natricidae; genus Natrix; species Natrix helvetica. The sequence continues at coordinate 172,063,889 of NC_138552.1, forward strand.
AGGACTGTCTTTTTTTTATTTCTCATCTCCCAGTACAATTTCCAGAGGTGGATGCCATGCTACCTGCTCATCCTCTAGTACCAGGGCACCATAAAAGTCCACATTTTCACCTCTGTCCCTGCTCTGCTGCAACATTCTCTTTCAGTTTTCCAGATCATCTTTTCAGTTGGCCTTTCTCTCATTCTTCTCAGTTCATCTTCCCTGTTTGCTCAATCCACCCAGTCCTTCTTCACATTCACCTTAATTACTTTCAGTCTTCCTCCTAGCTTCTTCCTGATTTTTAATCTCAATCTATTTATACGTAACTCTATCGGTGCCTTCAAATATGCCACTATGTCTCCTACATGCCCAAATATAGCAGGACGCAGTGGCTAAGACACTGAGCTTGTCAATCAGAATGGTCAGCAGTTTGTCGGTTTGAATCCCTAGGGCAGCGATGGCGAACCTTTTTTGGCTCACGTGCCATAAGTGGGGGGAGTGTGGGGGGTTGTGTGCGGGCATGCCACACCCATAATGCAATGCACGACCCCCAGTGCGCTTGCACGCACTACAGGCGCTCCCCCCATTTTTACATGCTTTTTTTGCCCTCCCCAGGCTCCAGAGGCTTTATGGGAGCCTGGGGAGGGCGAAAACAGCCTCCCCCGCCCCACCCGGACGCCCTCCGGAGGCATCAGGGAAGCCTCCGGACAGTCCCTGAAGCCTTCGGAGTGCTCAAAACAATCCTCCGAGCAAACCGAGACGTCCGGTTTGCTCGAAGGGTCGTTTTGAGAGCTCCGAAGGCTTCAGGGACTGTCCAGAGGCTTCCCTGACGCTTTCGGAGTGCTGAAAACGACCCTCCGAGCAAACCAGAAGTCACTTCCGGTTTGCTTGGAGGGTTGTTTTAAGCACTCTGAAGGCTTCAGGGAAGCCTCTGGACAGTCCCTGAAGCCTTCGGAGCTCTCAAAACGACCCTTCGAGCAAACCGGACGCCTCCGGAGGGCGTCTGGGGGGGGCGGGGGAGGCTGTTTTCGCCCTCCCCAGGCTCCTATAAAGCCTCTGGAGCCTGGAGAGGGCAGAAAATGGCTTTAAAAAAGGGTGAATTCAGCCAGCTGACAGGGCAGCGCCTCGCGTGCCCTGACAAATGGCTCCGCGTGCCACCTGTGGCATGCGTGCCATAGGTTCGCCATCATTGCCCTAGGGCCATGTAATGAAGTGAGTTCCTGTTACTTGTCCCAGCTTCTGCCAACCTAGCAGTTTGGAAACATGTAAAAATGCAAGCAGAAAAAATAGGAAGCACCTTTGTTGGGAAGGTAACAGCATTCTGGGCGCCTTTGGCATTTAGTCATGCCAGCCACATGACCATGGAGATGTCTTTGGACAGCGCTGGCTCTTCGGCTTTGAAACAGAGATGAGTCAGGAACAACTAGCACATATGTACAAGAGGAACGTTTACCTTTACCTTTAGGAGAGGCAGTGGGCCCCTTAGCCCACCAATGTGATGTTCTCTGCATCAGATAAACCAATCAACTGCAAACCTTTGATTTTCAGCCTTGGGAAAACCCACTTGTTCAAAATATCAAATTAATTTAGCTCTTTCTTCTTCTATGAAATGTCACAGTGAACAGTTTTTTTCAGCTTTCTGTAGAGAAAATATCATTTTAAATTTAGAAGCATCTTCCTTTGGGGTAAATGCTGAAGTCAAAAGAAGTGATGAAGGGTAATGCCTTTCTACTTCAATTTGTTCAATGAGTGACACTTCCTTCACTAAAAAGAAGTGACTTTTTATTTAGCAATAATGGAGGGGACAAATAAGCCCTTTGCTCTTTATGTTTTGGCTTTTATCGCCCGATTATGTGTTTCTTTCATTTGCTTGCACTGTGTGTTGAAACATGATAAAGTTAGTCTCTGGTGCTTCTTTTCCGACAACTAAACAGTAAATGGAAAATTCTTCCTGGCCAGGAGGAAAGGTTAGTGATCAAAGAATCAAATTATTCTCTATTAAACTAGGATCAATTCCACAGCTAATTAATCTTTTCTCAGTAGTGAGCAGTTCTGTTTGCTCAACTGCTGAAGTTTGCTATGGGGATCATATTGGATTACTCTGTTATGTTCACTTTTAATTAACATTTGGAGGAAATATGATAGCAATGGAAGAAAAAGCTGCTATTATAGGAACTACTAAGCTGTGTTTAGGCTCAGTTAATATAGGTGGGTGGATAGTTAGATGCTGGAAGGAGACAAACACATTTGTCTTATCGTAAAAATGGGAGAGGAAAACAGATTTGTCCTTTGATTAAATTTGGGCAAATTTAGGAACTCAAGTACTGAGGTCAGACTGTAGATTCACACAGTCACATTTATCTTTAAGGTAACTTAGCACCAGAGGTGGGCTGCACATACTTAGATAACCAGTTTGCCAAAAATGTGAGAGCACAAGCATGCTTCATGTCCACACGCTATGCACCAGTGGTGGGTTTCAAATTTTTTTAGAACCTCTTCTATAGGTGTGGCCTGCTTTGTGGGAGTGGCTTGCCGGCCATGTGACTGGGTGGGACTGGCTTGCCGGCCATGTGACCGGGTGGGAGTGGCCAACTTGTAAAATGTGGTGAAACTCACTTAACAACGCTCTTGCTTAGCAACCAAAATGTTGGCTTAGAAACTCTGGCATTTGAAGCACGCAAGTCTTAAAGCTGTCAAGTTACAAGACTCTTGCACCCCTAACCCTTTAGAAAAAAAAAACCCAGGGGTGTTCAAACTTGACAGCTTTAAGACTTGTGGACTTCAACTCCCAGAATTCCTCCTCCAGTCATGTTGGCTCAGGAACTCTGGCATTGAAGTTTGCAAGTCTTAAAGCTGTCAAGTTACAAGCCCCTTGCACCCTAACACTTTAGAAAAAAATCCCCCAGGGGTGTTCAAACTTGACAGCTTTAAGACTTGTGGACTTCAACTTCCAGAATTCCTCCTCTCGCTCTTCCTCTTGATGATGTGCGGACAGGTGGGGGGAGGGAGCTGGAACCGGTTCTAAACAGCACTGTAGATTTGTGGAACCTCTTCTATAGAGGAGGTTAGAACTGGCAGGAACCCACCCCTGCTATGCACGGACAACTTCCACGCTTGCACGCAACCCTGAAAACAAGGCTTTTTCGATGGGGGCAGCTTTCTGCACACCTGTTAGGTCAGCCATGGCTAGTAGAACAGGAGAGATGCACAAATCAGCTGGGCTGTGGGGCAGGGCAAGCGAACTGGAAAGTGAGATATCTAGGACCAGATAGTGTCAGGGCGGGTGAACGGGTCCTACCAGTGCTCAGAACTACTAGTTCGGGCGAACTGATCTGAACCGGCAGCAGTCTGCCACTGCTTAGCACAGAGGTACAAAATCCTAGTCTTTTATTAGGCCTAGCAGCTCTTCCAGAATATGATTAGCGATAAACTTTGAGCCAAAATGTATCACTTTTGGGGGGGTTCATTCTCATTAGTTCAAACAATTTTGTAGGAGCTGAACAAATTCTTCAGATTTCATCACTTGAGGGTTGTTGTTTTTTGGGTCACAGCTGAAACCAATTGCATTTTCAGCTTACCAGTTGAAAAAGGAGAGGAGGCTTATGGTTCTTTGTTGACCTGCTTCCCTAAACTTTCATTAGTGCCAGAACAACACAAAATGACACACCTGTTCTTCAATCTGATGATGCCTTCTTCAATGTTCAACCAAGCACAAAATACTGCTCCAAGAATGGTGCAGTATAAAATTCAAGTTATGTCATGTTCATGAGGAAAACAGTGGCTGATCAACAATGTGAAAGGTTAAGTGAACTTCAAATCATGACTATTTTTTTTATTCATAATGACTTAGAAGACAAATGGCTCAGGCTTCACTATAACTCTTTACAGAATGCTCATCTAGGTTTTCAAGATGAAGGGAAGGTCAACATTTCAGTAATTTGAGTATCATCAGTCTGAGATTTAGTTTGTGCACGCACCATCAGATTTCAGCTTTAATTCCAGCTATGGCAGGATATGACCAGTATAACCTCCTTGAATTCTGCCCTGGGATGAAATGCTGCTGGTTTGGACCAGTTTGCCCAAAGCAGTAGTAAAATGTGCCACCGGTTCAGGTGAACCAGTATTTCCGATGATCAGCTGGCGACGATCATCAGCTGTGACGCAATTTATATTAGCTAGAATCGTCAAGTTTCCTGCTTTGTAGCTAATCTAAATCACATGGCATAGCAGATTTCCACCCTCGCTGTTCTATTTACCTTTTCAGACTCGGAAGGCTTCAAAATGTTCCTTTTTTAGCACTGTGCGGGCACTCATCAGGTGCGCATGCGTGCACAAAGTGTGCGCTCGGTAGAAGACTCGGCGAACTGGTAGCAGATGTCAGAAGATTACACCGCTGATTCTGCTGCCCTTCAGGGTGGAAAATACTGAGCTAGGCAGACCAAAATTCTGCTTAGAATTTTGAGTTGGGATTAAGCAGCTTTATATGTCCCTATTTCATGAAACCTGGCACATTGTATAAAGCTGTTAAAATTTAAGGAGAAGCTGATGTTGCCAAAGAAATAAAACAAAAAATAATTCATTCTTAAAACTGTTGTACTTTAATTTCGGTTATGAATGATTACGGCATGCAACAAAGCTTACAAAGAAGTATGTGTGCTGCAAAGATACACTAAGTGTGCACATTTTAATTACATCCTATATTAGCATTGTCTTCCTTCTCCTACCTATTAAAAGCATAGTTTGAGCTCTTAGAGGATGGATAGTCTAAATTTCGGATTTGAAGAGTTTTTAATATATTGTAAGTCTATTTAGTTATGCAAAATTATAGAGTGTTCCAACTAAAGATCTTTTGGGGTGGTGGAAGTCTTCATTCTTGTGGAAGGTTGAAAAAGGAGTAGAAAGGTTGCTTTTTGGACTGATATGATCTCTTCATCCATGAGTGGCATGGTGGCCTAGGTGTGCAGATGCTTGCCTCCTACTCAGAAGGTTGAGAGTTCAAACCTAGGCAGCAATAGATGTTACTCTATCAGGGCGCAAAAAAAAAAAAAAATCCGCTGCAAACTCTGCATGGCATCAGGAAGGGTATCTGGCCAAGTAAATGTCCAGCTCCATCCAGACTCTACCCTGAATTAACGGATTACAGGGTTTTAAAAAGGGAGTTATATGATTTTTTCCATCCCACCCACCCCCAATCCTAAGGTGAATGAAAAAAAAAGTAAAACATGCATAGCATTCAAGTGATGCCTATGAATGAAGGGTTGTAGCAGCTTTACTCTGGCTAGTCCTGCCTTAGCAGGTGCCAAAAAAGAGCCATAGAACTCATATTTGAGTAAGCTGGAAAGAAAAAGTCCCATCCAAGACAAGTATACCTCATTCTTTATTTATTATTTCTCTATGCTGGTCCACCTCTTTAGTCAACATATAATGGCCAAGTCTAATAAGGACAGTCTGCATTCTAATGCATTTACAGAGGACTGGCTGCCGATTCAACACTACTATCAAGAGGAGACAAAAAGTTTGACTAGGACATAGTACCCTATTGAAAACAGTCAGAGTTAACTGGGCAGTGGGCATCCGTCTCATAGTCTTCCAGACAAATAACAGACAAGATACACTTTCATATGATGCTGCATATAGTGAGCTAAATTCATAAATGAATTCCAGCTGAATTGTCATGGTAAAAACAGTCTTTAGGCAGAGGTGGCCAACATTCAAAGTCCAAGAACCTACCATCAGATTTATGAATGTGATCAGGCTACTATTAAGTCCCATTTATTTCAATGGGAAAGAGACTCTTAACAGTCTTGTGGAAATTAATGGCCTTAAATTTGGTAGTTTTGGCTTAATAATGGTCTGAATCCAAGAAACACTCTTTCTTCCTAGATATTTTCAGTTGATGCCTCTCCCATGTCTCTTTCCATCTCTTTCTTTTTTCTCTCCTGCAACCTCTCCTACCAGGAAGGATGCTGACTACATTAAAATAAATGTGTACCCAGTAACACAATAAAGAATTCATTTTTTGAGCCACGGTGGCGCAGTGGTTAGAATGGAGTACTGCAGACTACTTCTGCTGATCACTGGCTGCCAGCAGTTTGGCAGATTGAATCTCAACAGGCTCAAGGTTGACTCAGCCTTCCATCCTTCCGAGGTGGGTAAAATGAGGACTCAAGTTGTTGGGGGCAATAGGCTGACTCTGTAAACCACATAGAGTGGGCTGTAAAGCACTGTGAAGCAGTATATAAGTCAAAGTGCTATTGCTATTTTTTCTTTTACATTTTTCTTTTACATTTGAAATCTGAATTTTGGTTTCAAATATTCTACACTTGCTGTATGTTACTAGTGGATTATTCATATCGTCCATTGTGTGAGCAGCATCTTTGAAGAATATTCATCTGTGTCATCTATGTTAATTTTGTCAATATAATTTATTAGAGATTGACATTTTTGTAATGTTTATTTATTTTTACACACACATAAACACACACACACAAAATCTAGGGATACGAATCTTTTGTCATGCACTTGTACTTAGCTCAATCAGTAGGAACACAAGCTCAAAAAGCAGACAATGCTTAAAATACTTACAAAAATAATTAAATATCTAATAAGGATTGTAAAACAGGCAAAACAGGATATAGATTATTGGAAACAGAACTGAAAAGAGCTACTTAAGACACTGAGTCAAGAGTTTCTGCTCCATAAAGAATCCATATTTAAGCATTTTTGACTGACCCAATAGCTTGAATAGTTGTTCCTGGTCTGTTTTCATATTTTCAAAGAGAACTTCATTGGCAATAAAAAAATCAAGATGTCTTCAGTTTGTTTTCTTGCTTAGTACAGCTTTGTCACAATGTCACTTACCCTAAGCAATCATAGAAAAAGATGAACCAAAAGGAATGACATAATTCCTGTTGGAATTATTGTTGGAAATTTCTATGATGGGCTTGAGAAGTACGCAGCATTTTCAACCCTGAAGACCACATCTGATGTTGGATTGTAGAGGGTCTAGTTCTCATTCATCACAGTATTTAGATTTGCAAAGATGTTACAAAGGAACGATTTTAAAGGAACATAAGTAAAATTATTGAATGCTATGGAAGAACCCTTTGTTCCCACTTCCCTGTTTACTCTTTAGTACAGTCCATTTGGTTTTCCACATACCTGAAGCTCCCTATCAGATATGCTTGATGGAACCTTTGAAAGGTCGGTGAGGGTGGGTGGGGGGAAAGAGGTAGTAGAATAATATTTGATAATATATGATTTTGGGCATAGAGTTTCACAATGCAAACATATCTGAATTAAGCTTCCTAAAACTATATACAGGAATTGGAAGATTTTAAAAAAATTGCATATTTCTTCTTAGTAATAGGTAATACACATTGGAAGTAACAAGTTTCTACATTCAGACAGACTATAAGTTCCTATGCATGGACTTGGATTCTCACCTTGCACATGTTGGAAACTGCCAATCATCCCGAATTAGATAGTCTAAATGAACATCATTGGCACTGACTCTTACCAGTTCTTCATGGAAATGCCAGGGATTGAATCTGAGATCTTTGGCACCCAAAGCCAATTTTCTAGTGCTGAGATATGCCTCCATTATTGCTGCTAACATCTATTCTCTCTTATGCCTCATGATTTTTAATTGCTATAAATAAATATTTTGTATGTTTGTCTGTTTTATAACTTAGTTGTACAGTGCCTAGAGTCACTTTTTGTGAGAGGGATGGCTATATAAATTAAAGATATATGACCTTCCCTCTCTAAAAGCTGTATTGCTGGAAACTGCGAGCTATTTAAGCCATCTAATGTTGTCAGCTTGCTTAGAACATTTCAGAAAACCCAACAACTTAATTTCACAGATGACTCAAATACCATTGATAGATCATAGGTGCATAAATGGGTAGTAAGTAGGGAAATACTTAACCAAAAATCAAAGGGAGCACTTTTTACAACTTTCCAATAAAATATTTCCAATTTTATTACTACAAGACCTCTTTTGATTTTTAGCTACGATAGACGAACACGGGTTTTCTCTATAAAGTTTGTATAGCTGTCAGAAGTACTTCCTGTCATACTAAAGGCACATGGGTTGTAAGTATCTAATAAATACCATTTCTGCTTTCTCCAAAGGAAGAGTTATATTTGGTTTAAAATCAGATCATAGAAACGATCAGTTCTCCACACATGATTAATATGTGATCCTAGGTTTGCTTTTATATCTCCCTCTATAAATCTCCTTTAATCCTCACATAAACGAAGGTGGTGGTGAACCATCAGCAAACAGTTTGATGCAACTCTAAATGATTGATTGGTAATCCTGAGCTATAAAGGAAGGAAATAGATGAGGACAAGGATGACAGCAGGGTGTGGGCGGAAGATTGCAACAAGCACCTGTCCGTAATAGGGTTTAAATCAATGCAGCACTCATCTCAACTATCCTGGTTATGATACAACTTGGTAAATTAAATAATACTTGGTTGTTTTAGCAAGCAACCTTCAGCAACACAGAGAGCACTTATTAGACCCTGTTCTGCACTGAGTAGCTTCCTTCCAAATGTCAGCCAGGCCATTCTTTCAAAGGTGTCATATTAAGTCAGGTCTAAAGGAGGAAAGGCATGTGTTCACATTAGAGCTCTTTGTCATTAATATTAATGACAAAGAGCTCTAATTAATATTAGATTGATACCACTGCCAATTGCAACAACAACACTCCCCTTCCATGCAAATAAAATTCATCAAACCACTCATGTTTATATATCTGATGTAATTCTGGCATGACGTAGATTTCCTGGAATTAATCTTTTTGGTAAAAATGCTTAAGGAAATTAGAGTTAGCTGATCATATCTTCTTGATCTCATGCAGTGCTTTGCTAAATTTGTACTTTAATAAACGTAATACTAAAACAAGACCACTCCAACCTTAACTCTCTCGGTTGCTGAGTTCAGTTAAGCAAGTAAAATGACAGACTGTACATGCAGTGGTAGATATCCGGACAAAGATTATCTTTACCTTTGTTAATAAAAGGCCAAAGTCAAGAAAACGTGTCTGACATTTTTGTAATTTAGCAATGGGCAGGTTGACGACCGTGCTCCTTTTTTTCTTTTTGCAGCCAGGACCCATGTACATCATAGAACCAAATTTCAAATCTGGAACTGTGCCACCTGCGATCGGACCTAAGCATATTAAACAAAATTGTCTGCTACAACGTCCTACCTGTCAATGACTACTTCAGCTTCAACCACAATAATACACGGGCAAACAATAGATACAAACTCAAGGTAAATCGCTCCAAACTTGACTGCAGAAAATACGACTTCAGCAACACAGGGACGTGCGGTCAGGGGAGGCAGGGGAGGCAGGGCCTCACCTCTCTTCATGAAATAATAGTATATAATATTATATACTATATATATATATATCATATTATAATATTATATACATCTGTCCGGCCGTGCCCGGGAGCTGCGGAGGCAGAAATGTTGTCGGCGCTTCAGGATGACGAAGGTACGAAAGCAATTGGGTTCCCCAGTCGCTTTCTTCGTCATCGGGAGCGCGACAACATTTCTGCCTCTGCCCTCCGCAGCTCCCGGCTTGAGTGGGATGAAAGTGCAGCCCCTTTCGTTGCTTTCCCATTCAAGCGGCTGCACTTTCGTGCCTTTGTCCTCCGGCAGCGCCGACATTTCTGCCTCCGCCCTCCGCAGCTCCCGGGCACGCCCAGACGGAGGTAGCCAGAATGGCGCCGAGGCAGTCCGGCGGGCGAGCGACCGAGGATCAGGCTGCCTCGCTCGCTCTTTCGTCCGCCCGGACCGCCTCGGCGTCACTGTGGCTACATCCGGCCAGTCGGCCGGGAGCTGTGGAGGCAGAAATGTCGGTGCTGCTGGAGGACAAAGGCACGAAAGCGCAGCCGCTTGAATGGGAAAGCAACAAAAGGAGCTGCGCTTTCACCCCGCTCAAGCCTTGCCGCCTGCATGGGAAAGCAACGAAAGGGGCAGCAAGGGCGGGCAGGAAAGCAACGAAAGGGGCTGCGCTTTCACCCCGCTCAAGCCTTGCCCGAGAGAGCTGGGGATCGGGCTTTGGGTTGCTGGGAGACCTTGAAGGAGTGGGGGGGAAGGGACTGGCGCCGGTGGAGGAAGCAATGCTACGTGGATCAGTGCACTCCGCGGTCCCCTTAATGCTCACTCAGGAAGGCGGAGAATGGGACCACGTGTGCTGGAGGCTGAGGCTGCCTCAGCCTCCTGCACATGTGGTCCCATTCCCCGCCTTCCTGATGATGTCACCAGCCTCCCCAGCCATAACCCTCACCGCACGTCACTGCAGCAACAGAGTAGTCAATACCTGGAATGCTCTATCTGACTTCCTTGTTACATCCTCAAACCCCACAGCTTCAACCTTAAGCTGTCTACCATGGACCTCACCCCATTCCTAAGAGGTCCATAAAGGTCATGTGCATAACTACACCAGCATGCCTATATTCCCAATTTACTTGTATTCATTTCCTTTGTTCATGCCCATGTTCATACTTATACCTGTTATCCTGTAAATGTTTGAGAAACTAATAAAATAAATAAATAAATTTAATCAAGTCTGTTTTGTGTACAAGATGAAAGGGGTTAACCTCTGCAGTGAGCATATCAGTCTCTGTCCTTGAGGCTTTGAAAGTTATTCTTTCACTACTGTTTCTGACACAGTCTACATACCCACAAAAGCATCTGGAGCATGTTCTGGAGAAAAACATCCACCTCTTGGGTCAGGCTGTAAATTGGATATGGAAAGTCAGCTAGAAGCATGTTGCTAATTTTTAACATTTTGTGCAATTCTCCCTTCTGCCCTAAGACGCGTATAAACCCGAGTTGCTGAAATGGATTACCATTGGTTTAACTGATCATATCACCCTAAATTTTATATATATTTCTCTGCTTGCTTATCTTTCTTTTCCAAATGTTTTAAGCGGTTGCATCAATAACGGTTTTATAAATACATGCATCATTACTGGATCCAAGCATGGTCCTCCGGCAACCCATTAAATCATTATTTTTATGAACAGCTAGAGCATTGATAGAGCAAAGATATTCTCAAAAGAAAAGCAACAGAATTACCATCTTCGCTTCCCTTTTCTCATTCAATACCACCAACATTGTTTTAGTGAGTCTCTCTCTCTCTCCCTTGATGGGGAGCTGAGACCAAATAGTTTCTCAATTGTACAACTGGTTTCTAAGAACAGTTAATATTCTATTATAATGCAAAATCTTCTAGGATATGAATTGGGATCCTGCATGGTATGGTGCTGGTGTGATGATGTCCTGCTTGTTAACTTTCCATAGGCATCTGATTGGCAGCTCTGGAAATTGAATGCTTGAAACCAAATGCTTGACTTTGGACTGATCAGGGAAGGCCCTTCTCACAAGTAGCTGTACAATTTATATTTATTTACTTATATTTCATATATATGTATATGAAAGAGGGCAAATTACCTCTTTGGGAAAGAGGGAAAATTATCTCCATCTCCATCTCCATCTCCATCTTCATCTTTATCTCTATCTCTGCCTGTCTATCTATGAATTTGTCTGTCTGTCTGTCTGTCTGTCTGTCTGTCTGTCTGTCTGTCTGTCTGTCTGTCTGTCTGCCTGCCTGCCTGCCTGCCTGCCTGCCTGCCTGCCTGCCTGCCTGCCTGCCTGCCTGCCTGCCTGCCTGCCTGCCTGCCTGCCTGCCTGCCTGCCTATCTATCTATCTATCTATCTATCTATCTATCTATCTATCTATCTATCTATCTATCTATCTATCATCTATCTATCTATCATGTACATATATAATATATGCATTATAATGTGTATATAATGATTTTCATATTAGTACCTATAATTTCATGATAAAATTATGGGCAAAGAGAGATAATCTGTAACTTAACCAACTTCCCATTTTAATTTTTTTTGAAATTTTTTTTGCTAAACTTTTAATCAACAGATATGCTGTATTGCAAATCCCATCATGCTCATCCAGCCATGCTGCAGAGCACAAGATTGGAGAGATCTGATTAGCATATTTTACATCAAGCCTTGTTCTGATTTCCATCTTCATCAAACATTCATGATGAAAAATTGCTTTCTACAGTGTATCCATTAGCTACCAACACGGAGACTAATAAACAAAGCATGAGTGCTTTAGATAGCAAATTGAAATGAGTCACAAAATATACATAACATGCCTTTCCTGTTTGGTGCGTCACAAAGAGAATACTTTTTCCTTAACAACAAGCTTATGAAGATTGGAAGCGCAACCTATATATTTTTTAAAAAGCTTGGTTAACAGGAGCTCAGTTAGCAATGCTAACTACCTTGTTTGCTTTCCAATGAATTATATCAGGAAAAAGTAATATGCGAAATGACCTTTATAGCCCAAGATATTTTTAAATCTACATTTAATACATATATATCTGTGGGTGTAGCAAAGCTCTGTAAATATGCGTATTATGTAGTTATTTGATCTGCTAGCTCTGAGTACAAATTCAGCATCACATCAGAGGAAACTGTTTTGTAATGGACTCATTAACCTAAATGCCATGAACCTCGATAGAGAGTTGAGAAGGAAAGAACATCACGAATATCAGAATCAATTGAGTACATGCTTGAGATTAGCCAGTAAAATAGAACTATCCCTCTCATTAGGGAAAAAGATGCATTTTCCCTGGGCAATCGATTTTTTTGGGGGGGGAGGGGGAGAATATAATGGAAAAAAAATCTGCCTATGGATATTTCCTGCTTTCACCTTTTGAGCTTTCTTGCAGTCCCATGAGCAGCTTCAAAGTGAGAGTCAAAAGTCTTCTCAGCTTCAATAATATGTTGAAATGTTATTGCAGGCATGCCAGGAGCAAACAAAAAATTGTTTCAGTTTGGTCATATTAAAAAGCAACTCAAAATTAATACTAGATGGAATGATTCAAGCATCATTGCAACTTATTTGGAATCTTGAAGAAGTCATTTACATTTAAAATCATACCATGCCTCCTTATTAAATAAATGCCAAATCACATGCTGTCAGCTTTATGAGGTAGTCAAGACAGAAAACATGCCCAGATGAACTAATTCTACCCCATTCTAAGGTTACATTAACAGAATCTTGCAAATCTTGCAAAGTGTACCTGTCCCCTGTTGCTTTTAACAGTGCAAGAAACTAGAGAAGATCAGTTCTGGGATGTTGGCCTCATCCACATTCCTTCTGAAGGCCAAACTGCCTCTTATTCACCCATTTCCTTGCCTTTAGTTCAGCCGCTTGTCTCCCAAACTCGTTCCCACATACCCTTACACATGCCACTTCTCATTGTACATTTGGAAATGAGAATATAGGAATCCAAATTCAAACTTGTCAGGTGGCTGCGTAGCTTTTGCTTGAACACATCTAATAAAGGGAAGGCCTCATAGAATGATTCCTTTAAAATCAGTTGGGCATTGCCATCCTATAATTTAAATCTTTATGCACAGAGAGAAAACAGGTCTGGACATTCTTCTATGCGTCATTGTGTCATCCTATTATTCCATATTCTGCAGTTGGAATTAATAGACAACAGTTCTTGACCTTCCCCTTGATGTCCTTATAACTTCCCTGCTCAAGGCTTCCAGCTTCTGCAATACCTTTTCATAAGGCGTGGTAATCTCCTTATCATTCTTGCTGACCTTATCTGAACTTGTTTCATTTTATCTTCTGAATCTTCCATGTTGCCCTTTAGCAGCTCTGGTGATCTATGCACCTTACCCTACAAAATTGAGTTAGGTTAGGGTTGTTTTTTTTAAAAATGTGTGTGTGAATTTGATTAGTCAACTTTTCTGGCAATATTTTCAGAAGCAGCTTCTTTCTAAATCTGAGCAAGATGCTCAAATCATCCAGCAGGTTTCTCTGCCTAAGGCAGGATTATAATTTAGTCTCTGGGCTTCCAATCCAATGCCTTTATCCCACCACACCAACTGGCTCTCCCTAAATTACTTGCCATGCATTAAATGAGGATGCTCAAGTGCCACCTGGTGAACATTTCAAATATTTAAACCCTATTAGAACTGAAATATGTAACTGAGATCTTGAGTCACTTCAATTTCAATCAGATGCAAGCAGAAGTATCCTTCATCCTTCCTATAAGTATCTCTAGCATCACTAGAGTTCAGTTCTGTTTATTTACAGCTGCAGCTTTAGTAAGCTGCCAACCTGCTTACCTGTATCTTTAAGATGCAGAAACATGCTTCCTGTCACCGGAATCATTGATTTATACAACAGGTAGATGGTGTGCAGAATAGTGTTTGTTCTTCATGTTAATTGTAGCAAAAACTGGAGCAAAGAGCATTTAGCTCATTTTATCACAGCAATGGCTAGGTCTAGCCTCTTAATATTCAGCAAGGAACAGATGGAGGAAGCCTAATGTACTGATTAGTATCTCATGAGAAGAAGATCCATGTTTCTGCAGAAAGCCAAACAATGTCTCAATGTGCCATATGTCTAATGTCAATTTGGAAGAAGTCAGGAGGTTTAAGAAAATGAACAGAACCTGGATTGTGATTTTAGTAGTCACCAAGACAAAACAAAACAAAACGTACTTGTCACCTACTATCGGGTGAACTTTATTGACACAAAGGATGTTGCAATGGGTAGAATCCAACTCCTGTAGTTTCCATCCACCAATTGAAAATTGCCCATTTAATTGATGGAAACCTTAAATGAGTTAAAAAAAGAACCTCACACAAATTGAATTTAGCCCTTAATTTTAAACTTTCCAAGTTCTGCCAAACCTGTAGAAGATTTGTTCCATCATTTGGAATGATGGATTGTACGCAGTGCATAAAGCATCACTTCTTCCACTCGTTCTGCCTTAACAATAGCATCGGCAACGTTTACAGAAATCTGAGTTTTCCTTCACTGAAAATCATAGCTTGACTTCTTAAAACAACAGTCAAGACTTAGAACCACAAAATTGGCCTATCCATGTATTATTTCTGCCCCAAAGAGATCTGGAAAAAGCACCTTCCTGACCTCTGTTCTCTCTGTATTCGATTAAGTGCGGAGTACGCTGCCAACCAGAAATACACAGTGGAAGAGATTTACCTCCAAGACTTGTCAGTAAATTAACTACGGCTTTAGCGTTTCATCTGGGGAGGAAAATCAGTTGCAGACATTTCATGCAACTTAAGGTCTTTTGTAACAAGGTTAGAATTATGAAGAGGACCATCGCAATAAAGAATGGTAGCTTTTACTTATTCATTTCAGCAAAGCAGTGAGCCAAGTCTTCCATCCAATTCTGTTTGGTTTTACTTTGTTTAATATAGAACACAGTTAAAAAAGGACTAAAAGGTTTTTAAAAAATCCTTTTGCATTTACAAATTTGTGTGCGTGTCTGTGTATTTACATATATAAAATTTGTATATGGGTATGTGCGCGCACACACACACACACACACACACACACACACACACACACACACACACACACACACATATATATATATATATATATATATATATATATATATATATATATATATATATATATATGGTCTCATACACACACACTTATATGTGAAATATCTTACATGACAATTTCAGTAAAAGATCATCATATTTAATTGTTATAGTCCATACATAATTGATGTCTATTGGCAACTTATTCATAGAATGCAAGAAATATCCATTCAGTAATTGGGGCCTTCAATTTGTCTTTCCAGTGTTGAAGAACTAATCCCCTGGCAATAATAAGAGCATGGAAAAATCATTTCTGATATCCAGCTGTAAATTTACAATACAATACAATACAATACAATAGTAGAGTTGGAAGGGACCTTGGAGGTCTTCTAGTCCAACCCCCTGCCTAGGCAGGAAACCCTATACCGTTTCAGACAAATAGCTATCCAACATCTTCTTAAAGACTTCCAGTGTTGGGGCATTCACAACTTCTGGAGGCAAGCTGTTCCACTGATTAATTGTTCTCACTGTCAGGAAATTTCTCCTCAGTTCTAAGTTGCTTCTCTCCTTGATTAGTTTCCACCCATTGCTTCCACCCATTGCCCATTTCCATGCAGTAAAATAAAGCCAAGCACTTATTGGGGGGGGGGGGGGTTAAAAGAAAATAAGACCCTGTCTTATTTTCGGGGAAACATGGTAGGTAGAACAGAAGCTTCCAATTCTTTATTCCATTTACTCTTTAAAGTTTGCATAGCAAAAGACCAATTGTGTGTTTTGGTCTCATAGGACTTAATAACTCTGTTTAATAACACAGGTGTCTCTAAGGTTGAAAATATCTTGGCCAAAATGCTGTAATTGTACATTCTACCAGTGGGTGGCAACTGTCAAACAGTATTTATCTTTTAAAGTAGAAATAATAAAAACACATTGTTATCATCTACTGTATTAATTGAACTAATGTAAGGATCCCAACATCCTACCAGATATTCCATAAAACCATTTTTAAATTAATTCGGAGATGAAAATTATCCCATATCCTCAATAGAAGAACGATCAAAACACATTTCCCATGGAAATCATATGCTACAATTTTCAAATCAATATCATAGTGACAGGTGATAAAGCCAATCTTTGGCAGTTTCAAGTTTTTCATAGTTATTTTTGGAATTTGGAAATAGAAATGTACAAAAGCTTTTGATGTTTTGAAAACATTTTTCAAAAATGGATATGTCTGTAGGTATTTTTCGCAAAAGATAAAATATCCTGGAATTTACAATCAGTTTAAAATTGTTCATCCTATATTGGACTGTAAGGTTTAATAACACTCATCTATCAACATTTGGAAAGAGAAGCTTCCAGTGAGGAATGGCCAATTGATATCCTGCAGTTACTGGGAGAAACAGTGACCTAAAATGCAGCTGGATGCTGGACCTTGAGCATCAGGAATCTCTCTGGAGAAAGGAGAGCTCTTGAGATCACCCTATGCTCCTGATAACTGTTTTCCTATTGGAGTAGACGGCAGAAATGGATGTTTTGGCAGTCTCCTACAAAGAGATGGGAGTTATGGAATTCTACAAACCTCAGGGCTTTTAATGTAGCCTTTTAAGGTTTGACTTAACCAGTGGTGGGATTCATTTTTTTTTTTACTACTGGTTCTGTGGGCGTGGTTTGGTGGACATGGCATGGCTTGGTGGGTATGGCTTGGTGAGCATGGCAGGGGAAGGATACCGTAAAATCTCCATTCCCACCCAACTCCAGGGGAAGGTTACTATAAAATTCCCATTTCCTCCCAATCAGCTGGGATTTGGGAGGCAGAGAAAAGATTGGGGTGGCACCAAAGTTGGTGCTGTCTGAACTACTCAAAATTTCCACTACTGGTTCTCCAGAACTGGTCAGAACATGCTGAATACCACTTCTGGATTAAACCTTTTTTTCCCCATCAGTTTGGAGTTTACTTTTTTTTCAAATTGCTTGTTAAATATTTAAAACTCACAAATATTTAAAACCTTCAAACCATATTCACAGGATAAGTTTTCCTCCAATTCTTTAATTAATAAAATTTAGAATTTAAAGATCTTTTCCCCCCCGTATATAGAAAACAAAAATGCCAGAATTTTATCAAATTAAATTTGTATTTGATTTAACTACGGATGTTACTAATCATTGTCTTTTATGGGTGGGTGCATTCCTATCTAATTTAGAATCTAATATCTCATTAAAACCTGTCACTACAATAATATGGTGATAAGAGATATCATTTAAATAATAAAAGCATTCATGAAATAGAGTGGGAGTCTAAATCAAGACAAAACTGTAGACATTAATCATAGCTGTAGAAACTTTACCAAGTAGAGTTATCAAATGATCTTTTTTATCTGTTATAATTGATTGACCATATAAAGAGAAGTTAATATGAATGGGAACAGCCATCTGTTTGCCATTTGGTTGAGGTGGTAATTAAATACACCTGTCCCAACCAGTGTCTAAATGAAGAGTTTTTACCTTTCTCAGTTAAATGTGCATCAGACTTTGAAGACCTGGGATCGATTAAAATGCCACATGGCTTCCTAGATCCTCTCAACTCTTTCACTTTAAAACCAACTGGATTTAGTTTAATGAAATCTATTGGCTTACATCTTCCAGGGTTCAAATAGAGAAGGCCCCAACATAAAGGCAGAAATATCATGTGTAGCTATCTAATGAAGGCCTAACTGTTCTACTTTGGCTGCTCTGGTTTCGTACAAGTTGCTTATACAATATAGTACCTCAATGGGCAGCCACCAAAATTTTGCAGCATTTCACTTCTCTCCAAATTGATCACAATAATTGATGTGATTAAGACAGTAATGAGAAATCTCTCGTGATGCCCTTTGTAAGCTATCAGTGGTAGGATACGACCGGTATGCCCCGGTACGGGCATGCCGGTGCCTGCTGGGAGCACCAGGTACCGTTCTGGTATGGTGCTCCGGAGGTCCCACCCGCCACCTCCCTCCTTACCTGTATTTGAGACGATCAGGGCTTTTGCGCATGTCCACGGAGCCTACAGCACCTGTGCGGTGCTCCACCGAGCAGCTGGAGCATCGCAGGCGGTAAGTACGCATGCGCATGCTGCGCACCTGCTGTGCACATGCATGTGGTGGACATTGGGCCCCGTTGCCATGTACCGGTTGCAACGGGATCCGGAACCCACCACTGCAAGCTATGTGTAGCATTTTTCATATAGCCCTATGCTTTTTCCTTTTTCATTTTAGATATTTGGCCATGTTGTGGGTAATCAGGACAAAATTCATTGTGCCCTGAAATTCTGATGAATATGAACATGTACAAAGAAAAAAAAAATCCTCAAGCAGTTTTCAAGCACGTAAACATTTATGCGCTATGAATTGAGCGTGTTTTTATTTTAGTTAACATATATTCACCTTTCCCAGACGACCACACAATGTGTTAGCAATGGTTTGCCAGGGAATTTTCATGCAAGATATCATTGGCAGCCAAATCAATTTTAACAATGTTCTTATCCTTTCTAACTTCTTGGTCGATGTCATTGGACAGAAAGAGAAAACTAGATGAAACCTTCTGGAGACATATATCCAAGACTACTAACAATATTGCCAATGAGATTCCCAATTATGAATAGTAGTAGCAAAATTAAAACATTGCCTTTTCTTTTAAACGTGGGATTCCCATTTACCCTTCACAATTTGTAAATGGATCATAAGCTTCCTAACAGACAGGAAACAATAGGTGAAGCTAGGCAAAATCACATCAGATACCTGTAAATTAGCACAGGAGCCCACCAAGGGCAGTGTGCTCTCTCCACTTCTCTTTTCTCTCTACACCAATGACTGCATCTCAAAAGATCCCTCTGTTAAAGTACTGAAGTTTGCAGATGATACAACAGTGATTGATCTTATTTGAGACAATGACAAATCTGTATATAGACGGGAGGTTGAACAACTAGCCTTGTGGTGCAACTAGAACAATATTGAACTAAATACATTCAAAACTGTAGAAATGGCTGTAGACTTTAGGAGAAATCATCCTATACTACCACCTCTTACAATACTAGACAACACAGTATCAACCATAGAGTCCTTCAAGTTTCTAGGTTCTAACATATCTCAAGACTTAAAATGGACACCTAACATCAACAACGTCATTAAAAAAGCACAACAAATAATGTTCTTTCTGCGCCAACTCAGGAAGCTCAAACTGCCCAAAGAGCTGCTGATTCAGTTCTACAGAGGAATTATTGAGTCTGTCATCTGCACCTCTATAACTGTCTGGTTTGGCTCTGCAACCAAACAAGACAGACACCGACTTCAGAGGATAGTTAGAACTATCAGAAAAACAATTGCTACCAACCTGCCTTCCATTGAGGACCTGCACACTGTATGAGTCAAAAAGAGGGCTGTGAAAATATCTACAGACCCCTCATATCCTGGACATAAATTGTTTCAACTCCTATCCTCAAAACGACGCTATAGGGCACCGCGCACCAGAATAACTAGACACAAGGACAGCTTTTCCCCAAATGCCATCACTCTGCTAAACAACTAATTCCCACAACACTGTCAAACTATTTACTAAGATTGTATTACTATTCTTCTTCTTATCCTTCCTATTACCTATCTCCTCCCACTTATGACTATAACCATGTTGCTTGTATGTTTACAATTTATATTGTTCTGTTTGTTTCCTAGTATGATTTGATTGCTTATTAATACTATGACTATCACTAAGTGTTGTATCTTATGAGTCTTGGTGAATGTACCGTATTTTTCGGAGTATAAGATGCACAGGAGTATAAGACACACCAAGGTTCTGAAGATGCAAAAAAAAAAAGTTTTTGAACTCTGCAAACCTCCCCCAAACAACCCATTTTTTGCAAAAACGGGTCCGTTCCCCCCCCAAAAAGGCATGAATAGCCTTCAGGGGGCTTGCAGAGTACTCTGGGGGAGGGCAAAAACGAGCAGAAAATGGTCTGTTTTTCACAAAAACGGGCCCGTTTTTCATAAAAAAAGGACCTGGATAGCCTTTAGGAAGCTTATAGAGTGCTCCTATAGAGGGCTGGGGGGGGGGGTTTAAAAAAATGGGCCGTTATTTGCTCATTTCTGCCCTCCCCAGCTCCCAGGAGCTCTCTAAAAGCTTCCTACAAGCTATGCATGGCCATTTTGGTGAAGGGGCCCCCCATTTAGGAGGAAAAAATGCTGTATTCAGTGTATAAGGCTCACCCAGATTTTCAGCCTCTTTTTTGAGGGAAAAGGGTGCGTCTTATACTCCGAAAAATACGGTATTTTTTTCCTTTTTTGTTTTTTTCCATTTATGTACGCTGAGAACTTATGCACCAAAGACAAATTCCTTGTGTTTCCAAACACACTTGGCCAATAAAGAATTCTATTCTATTCTAATTCTAGGGAGCTCACAACTTATTAAAGGTAACAGTTGTTCTCAGACTTCCTACAGGCCAGCTCGCCTACCACAAAGCAATAGAAGGAAAAGCACAACAATGAAGAATTAAAGCATTAAATACAGCAATTGGTGAAAACCAGCAGGACAATTCAGTGAAATACAATATAAGATAATAATATCTGTAGCTCAGGATTGAGTGGTAGCATTTTTGGTGATCTTGGTTCTTTGACTGCAGACGTTTCATTACCTGACTAGGCAACATCTTCAGTGCTACAAGAAAGTGGGATTTGTCCTGTCAGCTATTGGTGAGTTATTATTTTCTCCTTGCAGTTATATATACACATTAAAACTGAAAATCATTTTAAAATGTGTGAAATGTAACTGGATTTTATTTAAAGGAGAGGCTAAAGGTTTGGCAAATCTCCAGCTATAGCATCTTTCATTTACAGTTTACAGAATTATGTATATAAATACACAAGGCATACCATATGAAACATTTCCACCCTTACTAAAAGAAATGATACTGTATAACAATTTCTTCTCATCAGTAACAGTTCTGTGAAATGACAGCATCTTCAGGGCTCTCTGGACATTTTTCAGGGGTTAGTTGAAGGTCAGTGGCTAGTTGAAAACCAGCAGCCAAGAACTCTCTCTACACTAATCTTCATTTTGCAAGAATGACAAAACCCCCCAAATGGTGCCATTGACTAATGGTAGGAGTCAAAACTGGTCCTCAAGCAAAAATAACACGACTTCCGGTTCCGGCTGCTGATCGCGACGGGCAGGCTCTGCTCGCCCCGCCCTCTCCTGGTGGGCCCCTCACTCCTTGGGGGGGCACAGGATGCCCCGTAGAGGCTCCTGCCAAAGGGGCGGCACCGCAGGGGATCCCCTGAGTCGGCAGCGGCCGGGGGGCCCCCCGCATCGCCCTAGGCATCGGGAAGTATGATGGGGAGGCGCTCCGGCGCCTTCGTGAGGAGGCAGCTGGAAGAATGAGCAATCTGAAGGATGCGGTTGCTGTGCGGTGAGGTGGAAACTTCCCCCCCATTCCTTTTGTCTGCTTATAAAGAAACTGTCAGCTATATTTGGAACTGCTTTCAACTTGTTTCGAGAAGCGCGCTGGAGGGAGGGGGATTTCCCCCCCCCTCGGACAGGCGGCTGTAAACTGTTTTTGCTCTCAGCTCTAGAGGTGGAGGAAGGGAGAGAGCCTTTTAATGATTCCAGGCTCATAGCAAAGGCGAATTTTGGACTATAACCTTACAAATGAAGTGGTGATCTGAAAACTTCGGAAATTTTGAAAACTTTCTGTTATGTCTCTTAACTCCGAAGCTGGCAGGGTAAGATGGCACACTTCTGTTGTCTTTATAAACATTGAAAATTGACTCCACCTATAAAATTTCAGGCTTCCTGTCTTTGTCTCTGTGACACTCAGACAAATCTCTTGTTGACTTGGATTCCCTGGAACAAAGGATTCATCACTCTATTGCCAGAGATTGTAACTAGAAAAAATCTCCTTCTGCCTGGACCTTTAGTCTCCTGAACTCTCTTGGCGGTTTTCCCTCTCTGACTGATCTCTCTCTGTATTGACTTTGAACTCTTTATTGCTCAACACAATGCCACCTAAAAGACCACCCCTGGGGAAGCCGGGCTTTGCTGTCTCCGCCCTGACATCTACAGCATCTAGTCCTAGTCAACAAATAATAACATCTTTGATGCAGCCCAAACCCACTGAGACGGACTTTCAACAAATGTTCCAACAAATTTTAAAGGGACAGGAGGACATAAAAAATCAACTAAAGGAAATGAAAGAAGAGCTTAAAGAGAACCAAGACCAGACCAGTAAAAATTCACAGAGACTGGATCTTTTGGAGGGGGGGACGGCTGAGATGAGGGGGGAGATGGAAGGGGTGCAGAAGAGGAACAAAGAACTTGAGATCCACCAGATGAAAACAGAATTTGAAAGAATGTCCTTTTTTCTTAGATTTCAAAATGTGGTTGAGGCAGATGATGAAGATTTAAGGGACATCATGACGAACATATTGGCTGAATACATTCAGAAAGAGAAGCAACAGATGGGGTGGGAACTAGATCTGGTTTATAGAGTAAATTCAGCATATGCTAGAACACACAATGTATCCAGGGAGGTACACATTAAATTTCTCAGAAAGACCACAAGAGATGAGATTCTGAGTGCACAAAGGGGGCAAGTTCTGAAATACCAAGATAGAGAAATAACCATTCTGAAACAGATCCCCAAGAAAGTGAGAGAGAAAAGGAAAAATTATTCGCAATTAGCGAAGAAACTTTACCAGAAGGGGGTGTGGTTTAGATGGTTGATGCCTGAAGGTATGTTAACATTCTGGGAGGATACAAGAGTTAGAATTAACACAACCATAGAGGCCCAGGCCTTTATGGAAAAAACCAAAGCAGTCCTAGATAAACCAGATGATTTTACAACAGATGCACAGGACACGGGAGGGGCCGGAGCTCTGCTGGTGGGGGGAGAAGGGGCAACACCAAGAAAATTCAGATCACAGAAATGAGTAAGAAAATTTGCTTGATATAAACTGATTGAAACTATCACTTGAATTTACATGCTGACTAAATATTGTTACTTAGTATTGAATTTTGTTTAAATGTATACCATGAGTATGGGGGGAGAGGACACCTGCCACATATTGCAACTGCCAAAATTTGTAACCCTTTCCATCACCCCTTTCCTTTTTATTTCCTAAAAACCAATAAAACTTTGTTTAAAAAAAAAAAAGCAAAAATAACACAAAACTTGCCTTGTGGCTTATGAGTCATAGGAAATATTTTAGATGCTTAATCATATCTAAATTATGTAATTAGCAAGTTTGGACGTAGGGAGAAAAAAGGATCAGAAAAAAGCTATCAGTTTCATTCTCCCCTAGAGAGGAAACATTGCAAAATTCTAAAACAGATAGATAGATAGATAGATAGATAGATAGATAGATAGATAGATAGATAGATAGATAGATAGATAGATAGAAAGATAGACAGACAGATAGATAGATGATAGATAAATGATAGATAGATAGATAGATAGTAGATAGATAGATAGATAGATAGATAGTAGATAGATAGATAGATAGTAGATAGATAGATAGATAGATAGATAGAGAGATGATAGATAGATAGATAGATAGATGATAGATAGATAGATGATAGATAGATAGATGATAGATAGATAGATAGATAGATAGATAGATAGATAGATAGATAGATGATAGGTAGATGATAGATAGATAGATGATAGACAGACAGCATTTAACCTTTGAGCCTTTTTAGGCCACACCGCCCAGCAGTCCAACAAAATGACCACTGATGGCAGAGGGAAGCAAAGAGCTGCTCTCTCTCCCCCTCCCACCCCTCTCTCTGCATGATGCTCAGGCACACAAACATTCATGCTGACCAGAACATAGTACATGGCTTGTACTGCTTTAATGAATCCTCTAGGGAGAATACTGGATAGAAGATCATATCCAAATTACAAATCAGATTGTTTATGCAACTGCCTTCAAAAGAGATTCCTTAGTTCATTCATCTTGGCAGACAAAGCACTTATCTAATCGTTTGTCAATTTTGCCTAGACAAGGTCAGATTTTTGGCCTTCATCCAGTCCATTACATGGCATTGATTTAGTATACCCCACTTGCATTTGATGAAAATGAAAGGCAGAGTTAGACGTCATCTGGGTACTGATGACACATCATGCCAAATATTTGGATAATCGCTCTCTAGGCTTCTGTTGTAGATATTAAACAGTTTTCAGAATAAAATACAGCTCTGTGGAACTGTTCAACTGCCAAGGAATAGAATAATCTTGTCCCCAAACTGTTTTTGCAGAAACCTATCCCAACAGGAACTGCCCTTTAATTATGGTTTCTTGCACAGTCAGCCAGATATTTATATTGGGTTTGGCAATATCATCCACTTGCTCTTCCCAGTACCTGAGATAGGTAGATGTAGTTAGTTGCAGAGGTGGTGTTCAGCAGGTTCTGACCAGTTCTGGAGAACTGGTAGCAGAAATTTTGAGTATTTCGGAGAACCAGCAAATGCCACCTCTGACTGGCGCCACCCCCATCTATTCTCTGCCTCCTAAGTCCCAGCTGATCAGGAGGGAATGGGGATTTCCCCCTGGAGTGGGGAGGGAATGGAGATTTTACTGTATCCTTCCCTTGGAGTTGGGAGGGAATGGGGATTTTGCAGGATCCTTCCCCTGGAGAGGAGAGGGAATGCAGATTTTGCAGTAATCTTCCCCTGGAGTGGGGAGGGAATGGAGATTTTGCAGTAATCTTCCCCTGGAGTGGGGAGGGAATGGAGATTTTACAGTATCCTTCTTTTGAAGTTGGGGGTGGGTGGGGATTTTGCAGTATCCTTCCCCTGGAATTGGGAGGGAATGGGGATTTTGCAGTATCTTTCCCTGGAGTGGGGAGGGGATAAAGATTTTACAGTATCCCATCCCTTCCATGCCCACCAAACCAAGCCAAGCCAAGCCATGCCTGCCAAACCATGCCCACAGAACCGGTAGTAAAAAAAATTTGAATCCCACCACTGTTAGTTGGTGATAAAAAGTTCACTGCAGGATACAATCTGTTCCAAATAAAACTACTTTTTTGTAACCAACTGTTATTATTTATTTATTTATCTATTTCCAGTACTTACATTTATCATAGCTGCCCACTCTGGGCAGCTTACATATACATATACAAGACATTACAACCTCCCATTGGCCCCTCAGGCAAAAATAATCAAACAAGAACAAATCAAGCCAAACCAAAGGCCCATCAACACATCAACCCCAGGCCTGAGACCAAAGCCAGATCTGAAAGCCACCTTTGTAATGAAGTACTTCCTGCCAAAACAAATTACAACTGATACATGATAATGACAAGCACTGAAAAGTCTAAGAAAATCCAAAGTGGTGCCTTAGGGAATCCTTTGCTTTGGAGAATTCATTGAACACATTTTGAAGAAAATCAAAATGAAGAGTTGAAGAGTTGAAAGCAGAATGCTAGGTTAACAAAACTACAAGAAGTCTACTGCAATCTCAATTTATTCATTTGTTTAAATAATTTATAGGGCCACCCATTTCACAAGAGTGGCTCAAGGCAATGTACAAAAAAACCAACAACAACAAGCGCAACTGCCTACACTCCGCCTGGGGTTAACATTGAAAAAACGTGATCAGAAAAAAAAAAAACACATCAAGTGGTTGGGTGAACTGCAGAGCTCACCCAACCACCTGTCCCAAATGCCCGGGGAAACAGATAGGTCTTCAAACCTTTGTGAACGGCTATCAGGGTTGGGGCCACCCAGATGTGAGAAACAGGTACATAGGCTTGTTTGGAAGACGTGTGTTAGATAATCTTCGGCTGGTTTCTCACAAATGTAAACAAACATTTTCTTCAGCAGAAAGACACCAAGGTAAGTATAGTATATAGTATAAGTATGTTACAGCCCTTTTAGGCGGCCTGCACTGGTTGCCGGTTGTTTTCCGGGTGCGATTCAAGGTATTAATTATGACCTTTAAAGCGCTCCATGGCTTAGGGCCAGGGTACCTGCGAGACCACCTACTGCCACCAGTAGCCTCCCACCGTCCAGTACGATCCCACAGAGTTGGCCTCCTCAGGGTGCCGTCGGCCAGACAGTGTTGGCTAGTGACCCCCAGGGGGAGAGCCTTCTCTGTGGGAGTGCCTTCCCTCTGGAATGAGCTGCCCCCGGAGCTTTGCATAATCCCTGACCTCCGGTCCTTCCGACGCGCCCTAAAAAGTTGGCTTTTCCAGCAAGCCGACCTGGCCTGTTAATTTTAACTCATTTTTAAATGTATTGTCCTATAATTCGGTTTGTTTTTTTGGATATGTATTTAATTTCTTTTTAACTTTTGGGGTGTGTGTTTTTTAATGTTGTACGCTGCCCTGAGTCCTTTGGGAGAAGGGCGGCATATAAATCCAATAAAAACAAACAAACAAACAAACAATAGTGACTGGCTGCTCCCTCACTCCTCCCTTTGGAAATAAAGTGCTGGAGTCATTCTGAGGCTACTTTAAAAAATGAAATTGGCACAGCAAGGATGTTGTTACAAAAGAATAATGCTTTGCTTGTCAAAAGAGGAGGAGGGAGATAATTACGGAACACAAATTAAACAGTAGGTTCTGTTCCAATACCTATCCGTATTCCGTTAAGTACATTTTTAAAAAAGCAATTATGATGCCTATTGAAAAAAAATTGTGCAAATGCTACTTTGAAGAGAGGATTACACTACAAGATCCAACTTGTTTTGTTAATTACTTTTTGCTGGGTAATAGCAGAAACTCACTGTTAGGGAACTTTTAGTAAACTGAGACCACAGGGCATCAGGAATGCAATGCATTTCGATTTTAAACTACGGTGATTCTGTGCTTTCCTCCTCTGGTTCCACTGACCTTTGATTTACAAAATTTATTTTTAAGAATAAATGATTCTCTTTGGAAGCCAGCAATCAAGAACAGTTGCCGTTATTCAGTGTGTTTTAGGACAGAAATGGATAACTGTGCAAGATGCTTGCAGCACACATAAAACGACATAGAATGCAATGCTATTACATGTATTTTCGACTTTTGATCTTGCAGGATGTGAAGCCTTCTGCTGCCTGCTGCTGTTATTTTTAATTAAGAGATTTTTATCAAAACAAACTAGAATATGGTACCCCACTGAAAGATTCATGGAAGCCTATTCACTGCAGATTAATATAACACGAAGATAAAATTCCCATCTGAACTAAAATGATTCTCTTTTTCAGAGTAGTCCAAATGAATTTTGGTTATGTATAAAAATGCAATCTTATCACTTCAACATTTCAGTCTTGGACGTCTGGTTTTATACATGAAAGGAATGTTGGTTCCTTGTAAACTTCCAATTACACTTGGTTACAGCACAGCTCATATGCAGATTTAATTATCGCCTTAATTTCTGTAACTAATTCCAGCACTAGATTGCATAAACTTTATAAGTTCTCCCATGGTTTTCTTGAAAGCCAGTAATGTGGCTCACAGCAGTTTCATAATCATACAAAGTCCTTAAATAATGACAATATTCTATGAAATGGGACAATGAATTACATTAATTGACTACAATAAAACTATCAAAGCAGCTGCCCAAATATAAAATAAACGAAACAGAAGATTTTAAAAATTAACAGGCCAATTGATTTAAAATATCTGGCCATATAAAAAGATCTTTGCTTGGTACCAAATGGGCGTCACTTTAGTACCAGGTAAACGACATGGAGAGGGAATCCTGGCGATGGGAGTGTAACTGAAGAGGCCACTCCTGTATTGCTGCTTACTGCACTCCAATGAGAGAGATTCATAGATGATAATATGATATAATCATAAGCATAATTGGACCAGGGGTGGGTTCCAACAGTCACTACAGCCAGTTCGCTCGTGGGCATGCTGTGAGTGCACCCGCAAGCAAATAAAAATTGCTCTGTGCATGTGCAGAAGCAAAGAACCGGAGAACTGGTTGGGGAGAGTGTCAGGTCTGGGTCGCTGCCAGCTCCAGCGACTCTGGCCGCCAAACCACTACCAGTTCAGCCAAACTAGTCCAAACTGGTAGGAACCCACTACTGAATTGGACCCTTAAGCTGGTATAAGAGATGAAAGACATTATGATCCTAGCCTTTGTGCATGGTAGTAGAACACTATCTCCTTTATGTCCCAAAGGTGATTTTTTTCAAGTGACAACATAAAGGAGATATGTCTATGGAGATTCTCAATCATCCAAGTCAAGGTTATCCCAAAGGTGCTTTTTCAAGAGGCAACTGGACTTTGTTTTTTCCTTAAAGATGTTTTGCTTCTCCTCCAAGTTTCTTAATCTTCAAGGAAAAAACAAAGAAAGTCCAGTTGCCTATTGAAAAAAGCACCCTTGGGACAACCATGACCTGGATGATTGAGAATCTCCAAGGACATATCTCCTTTATGGTTATTATTACTATTATTTTTTTAAAAGTGCAAAATCCCTTTATCTAAGGATACTACATAGTTCTGGTCTGCGAATGTTTGGATGACAATCAGATAGCAGTAATGAGATAAAGAAAATTCTTAATTTATCTTGAGAGATGGGATAGAGGCAACAGTAGGTTGGTTTGCAAGCATTCTCTAGCTCAGAAATCCTAGCTTCACAAAATAGTAGTTTTGGCACTATCATTAGTATCATTATTAGCAGCATTAATACGACTAAAGTTGCTAACCCAAGTCTACACCTTCTCAATATTACTCAAAGAGAATTATGTGAAAGCAATAATGAATAAGTAAGGAATGAAAGTAATGAACACAGAGCCATTTTTTGTTCTAACCTAGGCTTCCAAAAAGTATGAAGCAAACTCCTTGTCCTGACAAAACCCCTTTTATTAATTTATTGTGAATTCTGCTCATTCACATCCAGCAAAGTCTTTCAAGAGAGGATTTACAGTCACAGACCTTATCTGGCTTGGAGAGCTGACAGGTCAATATCTGCAAAATTTGGCAAAGAGCCTCAGAAAGTCACAAACCAATTAAATGAACTAATTGTCTCCTGCAAACTCCACTCCCCTTTCACTCCTCTTTTATTTCCTCTGGGGCTGGCATTCATTGTCCACCTGTGGCCTTACTCCCAAATTGACTCCTGTTCTTGAGCTGTTCTCTTTGTTTGGCAACTCTGCACCTGCCCACACTGGGAAAAGGCTCCAGCTATTCATCTGCCTCACTGACGTCTGAGTCAAAAGGCAGCTGATAATTAGCATATAACTCTGCCCCCCCTCTGCCTCTGACACAGAGCTCTCATCAGAGCCTTCGCCAGACTCCAGGAATGGCTCATGTTCCTCCCCAACCTCCTCACTGTCTGAATCTGCTGCCAGCTCTGCTGGCAGGCCACAACATTTTGTGCTGAAATATTGAGATAAAAGGATGCAAAGACACAAGCATGATTAAGTTGGAAGGGACCTTTGAGGTCTTCTAGTCCAACTCCCTTCCCAAGCCATAAACTCAGTTATTTTTTTCTAGTAGTACTTAAAGAATATAAAATTACTTGGATCAAAATAGTAGAATCTTTTCTGCTTGGAGAAATTAATTGTATTTTCAGGAATAAACTCTTTAAAATCTGTCTTGATATTTTTCCATATATATATATTGCCGGGCAGATTTTGCATGGTATTTCGTAGACTCCTTGGTTTTCTAGCTGGATTTTGTCTTTGGGGTTTCTTAAGATGTTGGCTATTTTTTTGGTCAGTGGTGAAGTGGTGAACCAAAAAATAGCCAACATCTTAAGAAACCCCAAAGGCAAAATCCAGCTAGAAAACCAAGGAGTCTACGAAATACCATGCAAAATCTGCCCTGCAACATACATAGGACAAACAAACAGGAGAATAAATGCACGCATCACAGAACACAAGAACGCAGTAAGAAAAAAAGAAAAAACGTCCTCCCTTTTCCAGCACCTTAAAGCTACAGGACATGAAATCAACTTTGAAGGAGACAGGTTAATCTTCAAAACAGAACACCTCAACAAGAGAATAATTATGGAATCCATCGAAATAGAGAAACACCCCCACAACATGAATAAACGTGATGATACCTCCCGCCTACCAAACATCTGGAAACCAGCCCTAGTGAACAAACGAACACCACCCACCACCAAGGGCATTACAATACAAAACAACAATGCACACACAGCCAGCACCAATCAGCACCAATCTACCAATCATGATACAACCACACAACCAATCATTCCACTTACTGAAACAAAGCCAGCACCCCATCCCCTCCCACCAAGATTTACAGAAAGACGGCAGCTCGGATCGCATTTTAAGCCCAAGCCTGAAGATGGCAAGTGAGATCTTGCCGAAACGTTGCCAAGACAATTTCAATCCTACACGGGAAAAGACCCGAATACAACAAAACCAGCATACCTACACCCGTGAAAATCTATGAAAACAAACATATATATATGTGTGTGTGTGTGTGTGTGTGTGTGTGTGTTTGTGTTACAACCCCTGGTATGCCCAAATATGGGAGGGAGCTCACTCCTCCCTCTTTCTGTCCTTCGGCTCATCACAGAAAACCATGCAGGCAGAAACCCATATTTTTATTTTTAATGTTGCCTTTTTATATTTGTGTTGTATTTGTGCTGATAAATAAATAAAGGGAGACTAGTATGGATCCATTTCAAGCTGTTTAGCTCTCATCAGCTAGCCATACCCTTACTGGGATTTGAACCTGGGATGTGTTACATATTAGGCAGACTTGCTAGCCACTACACCACCGGTTCTCCTCCTTTATCAGCTAAGCCAGGATGGATCCATACTAGTCTCCCTTTATTTATTTATCAGCACAAATACAACACAAATATATCAGCACAAATACAACACACACACACACACACACACACACGTATGTATGTATGTATGTATGTATGTATGTATGTATGTATGTATGTTTCTTCTATACAGCAGATTTAACATTTGCGTGTGGAAAATAAAACTTCACCTCTGCTAAATGAACAAGACAAATTTCCTGTTACTTTAGACTATTTTTGTAGAACAGTCTTGGCAGTGATCGCAATATTTTTGTCAAAATCTATTAATGAAAAAAAATGTTTACATTTCTTCTAAAGCAACCAGGTCATTAATCAAAAATATTAAAACAAGTGAAATGGATTTGATTATTAAGATTTGATCAACAAAAGTCCAGGACATTTGTTTCTGATTATGTCTGACTAGAAAGATTTTTTATTTTTTTGTATTGATGACAATCTGATTGCATGTTTCTTCTGACTTTGACTAATAACCCCAAATAACATAAGAGTTCTGACAGATAGGAAAATTAAGGATGTAACAAAAGCCCTTTTAGATTGGGTTAGTGGTATTGGGTGTCTACTCAGCAGTGGACAATCTGTTCTGTTCTGGAGATTCAGAAATATGGACCAGATGGCAAACACATTTTGCTCTTGAGTCCCTCCCACAGGGTACAGTTGGCTGCCTATGACTTTGAAGATTACAAGCTGTTATCAAGCCTAGCAGCCAATGGTTTCTACGCTGTCTGAACCTGTGGCCATCTCCATATTTGATGGTTGCAAATTCCACAGTTAAATGATGTTTTGCAGGGAAGCACTTTATGATATTGCAAAGATTTTGAAATGTGATCATTTTAAGCAAATGTTCCCTTCAACATTTTCTTTCCAATCATCCCTTTTCATAGTTTAATGATAGTTTTGTTTTAAAATGATATTCTCTTGAGTTATCCCATACAATATATATTGTACAGATAAGTGACATCCCACTGAGAGCAAGACATGCACATGAGGAATGGATGGATAGATATCCACATGTTCATATTAATCCAATTCACATTTAAACTAGATTTTTTGAGTCTGGGCAAGTCCCTACAGTTTCCTTGGCAATGTTTTTCAGAAATTGTTTGCCATTGCCTCCTTCATAGGGTTGAGAAACAGTGACAGGCCAAGGTCAACTAGCTGCCTTTGTGCCTAAGCTCACTGTCTTCCAATTTCTAGCTTGATGCTTTAACCAGTACACCAATCTACTCTCAAGCCTGATGTATGTAGGCATCAAATGACAATGTATTGTTTTGGTTTAGTGCCATGTGCCATCAATTATAGCTTAGAATTAGATATACAGGTAAAGGTAAAGGTTCCCCTGCACTTGTGTACTAGTCATTTCCCACTCTAGGGGTGGTCCTCATCTCCGTTTCTAAGCCGAAGAGCCAGCACTGTCTGAAGAAGCCTCCATGGTCATGTGGCTGGCATGACTAAACACCAAAGGCGCATGGAATGCTGTTACCTTTCCACCAAAGGTGGTCCCTATTTTTTCTATTTGTATTTTTACATGCTTTCGAACGGCTAGGTTGACAGAAGCTGGGACAAGTAACCAGAGCTCACTCCGTTATGCGGCGCTAGGGATTCGAACCGCTGAACTGCCAACCTTCTGATCGATAAGCTCAGCATCTTAGCTACTGAGCCACCACGCCCCTCCCAGAATTAGATATAAACCAGGCCATTATGACAATTTTAGCAAGGAATATCTAAGATATTTTGGCTTAACATTAAATGTTAATGCAGTCCCTGAAGAATAAATATGTGCTAGTGGGTGTTCAGCTTTTCTAATCCTATTCCCCAACCAATCTGCTTTTCATTTCCCAACTTTAAGAAAGGTTAGAGTGAAGTAAAACTTCTGAGAAGGAGGGAAAGTGATGGCAAAAATCAGTCTTAGCAACAGCCTTCTCTTCCTACTCTCCATGCTGCTGAACCAAATCATTATGACAAACATTAAAATGTCATATAAAAGAAATATTGGCTTAAATGTTATGTATTTATGCAGTCACTGAGGAATATGCATATCTTAGCTAATGAACATATAGTCTTCACACCCAACAGCAACCATTAGTATATTTGTAGAATGAATCTGAATGTAACATAATATGGCTTTGTGCTGATAGGAGACTTTCTGCCCATTAGTAGAGCCACATAAAAATGGATTTTTTTTTTAAAAAAAAATCTCATTCTGAAAAAACAAATATTCATTAATATTAAACATTTTCAGTGGGCTGGAAGGATATTTAGCAAAATCACATAAACATATTTCTACATAATAGTTTAGCTGCTGGTCCAGAGTTCACCTGCATATGTATAAAAATGTTTCTGGAGTTATAATATAATTAATTTTATATTCTGACAATTGAACTGAAAGACCGGAATAAATTAATCTGCATTGGTTCTCAACCTGTGGGTCGGGACCCCTTTGGGGGCCGAACGACCCTTTCACATAGGTCGCCTAAGACCATCGGAAAACACATATTTTCGATGGTCTTAGGAACCGAGACACCAATTTTATGGTTGGGGGTCACCACAAGATGTGGAACTGTATTATAGGGTCGTGGCATTGGGAAGGTTGAGAGCTACTGTGCTAAGACATAAATATATTGGAATGTAAATCATCAGAAGCTTTGGAACTATAAATACAATGCAAGCATAGTATTAATATTATTCTATGTACGCCCTCGCATATCTGAAAATCATAAAGCGTGAAGATGGAAATAAGCAAATATGTTAAGCTGGTGACACAATTACCACAAATTCTAACACTTAGGAACATTGTGGCTTTCTAAATATTTTCTGCAATAACAGTCACAAATGTAACCTTTATAATTTGGCTAAACAACTCTTTCCTAATGAATTAATCCAGTGACCACTTCATATTTCCTCCCCCACAAAGAGGCATAACTGTAAATAGTAAATTGGATAGGTTGCAGTTCTTCTACAGGTCTGAAGCTGCTTGGCAACTTGACATATTTCTATACTTAGGCTCTTCTGCATTACTACCATATTAGACAACAGCATAGGAAGTTCAGAAATGGCTTAAAGTGAAATTTCTTGGTCTACCTGAACACAATCTTTCATTCTATGCTGGTTGACCTACTTAGTATACTGGTAGCAGCCTATTTTCTTTTTAAAAAAAACCCTAACAGACTCATCCTTGTTTAGGGCTCTATGATGCCAACAAAAGACTAGACACTACAGGCACTTCCTACTCAGTGGCCTTTTCAATATTCACCCTCTCTCCATAGCTGCATAGCAAATAAAAAAATTGGGCAAAACAGGGGATGAGTATATTATTACAGATTTTGCCAGAAGTGAATTGGGAAAAAAGAATCAGACTTCCTTTGTTAATTTATTTATTTTTATCTGCCTTTATTATTTTTTAAACGACTCAAGGTATTGAACATATCTAATATTCCTTTTCCTCCTCCTATTCTTTTCCCACAACAACAACCCTGCAAGGTGGGTTGGGTTGAGAGATAGTGACTGATCCAAAGTCACCCAGCCAGTCTCCTGGTTCCTAGCATGGTGCCTTAATCACTAGACCAGACTGCCGTTGAGAGGCATACCAACATATCTGCTGCCCAATTCAAGTCATCCTGAATTGTCTATTGCTGGAACATAAAAGCATGTGACTTGATGGGAAGAGGAGAGTCCTGGGATTGGCAAGATGGTATAATATTCACCAACCTCTTAGTTTAATCTGAGTAAAAAGGTAAATATTTCCTGTCCAATTGTGTTCGGCTTTAGGGTAGGGTGCTCATCTGTTTCTTGACTGAAGGAGCCAGGGTTGTCTGAACACGTTTTCCATGATCATGTGTCCAATTTGGCTATGTTGGCCATATTGGCCATAACCATGACCAAAGTTAAATGGGATGCTGTTATCTTCTCATCAAAATGGTACCTGTTGATCTACTTGCATTTGCATGCTTTCGAACTGCCAGGTGGGCAAGAGCTGGGAAAAGTAACAGGTTCACGTGCATCTTGAACCCAGGCTGTGAGCTCCAGCTGACAAGCTCAATGTCAAAAGTAATATTATATACTGTAAGTGGTATTTTTCAGCTTGAGAGAAACTGAAAACAGAACTCATAGATTAATCATATAAAAATCAGAATGATGAGTGGAGAATCAAGGAGAGTTTGAAATAAATTGCTTGAAGTAACTCAGATGAAAAGACAGGTTGTCTGTTTATTATGATTCATTACTTACCAGGGCTTGTCCTTATCTACTACTCATAGATAACAGTTTTGTAAAAGGTTGGTATCCATAGCATCTAAACAGTTTTATAGTAAAGCAAGAGTAGAGAAAATAAGGAGCTTAGTTTCCCCCCTTCCTTTTAATTATTTTTAACAATAGGTTTTCTTTTTTGGGGGACTAAATTGTTTTGGCTAGCACTTTGGCTAAGTTGTTTTGATTTCCATACATTCTCTGAAAAGAGCAAAAGGAAAATCCAGGCTGGAGCAAAAAGTTGTTTTCGCTGGCTGATCTTTCCCAATTTTGTGTGGCTGGCACAGAAAATGTAAAGCACTTGGCATGATAGCCAACAATTTATGTGCTCAGTTTGCCTAATTGGTATAATTTCCATAAAATACAGATTAGGCTACCTGGATTTGGAGAGCTGAAATATCTAGTGGTGACACAGCCAGAAGGAGATTGGATAGAGGATTGCCTTCTTCTCAAATTGAAGAGAAAATGACAGGCAGGCCAACTTTCTAAGAAGCAGATGCCATAGGAGTGAATCTCAATGTAGAACAAATTGGAGATGACTCGTAGAAGAATCCTGAAATGTGGAACTGTATGGAAGAAGATTGCAGACTTCAGCTGATTTGCTTTAGAAATATCAGTGAACAGAACAGAACAAAAGAGTTGGAGGTCATCTAATCCAACCCCCTGCTCAAGCAGGAGACCATGTAGCATTTATGACAAGTAGCTGTCCTTGACTGACATATCTGAAATGGAAATGCAGATAGCAAACCAAAGTAATTCTCTCTAAAATTTGGAGAAAAAATATATATCATCTTTCATTTTGGTCACGGTAAAAGGAGAAACACAATCATGTTACTGGATATGATCAGAGGTGGGGTATTCAGCAGGTTCTGGCCAGTTCTGGAGAACCGATAGCGGAAATTTTGAGTAGTTCAGAGAACCGGTAAATACCACCCCTGTCTGGCCCCGCCCCCATCTATTCCCTGCCTCCCGAGTCCCAGCTGATTGGGAGGAAATGGGGATTTTGCAGTAACCTTCTCCTGGAGTGAGGTGGGCATGGAGATTTTACAGTATCCTTCCCCTGCCACGCCCAACAACAAGCCATGCTCACAAAACCAGTAGTACAAAAGTGTTGTATCCTACCATTGGATATGATGGCATATGGGAATAAACTTGAGACACAGGATGAAGAGCCGCAGACTTGACAACCATCAGTTAAGAGGTAACTGAGCCTGGAGAAGGAATTGGGAACGTGGGAAACATCTCAGAAATGATCACCCTCAGTTTCTTGGATTATAAAGGTGTGGAGAAGAGGGAGATGTATTTTCAGACTTGGGGGATTCTGTTAATGTAACCTTACTGTAAAGTTAGAACTAGTATTTCTAGGTGGGTTCCTTTCCTGGACTACCTCACAAAGCTGACACGGGTCCATCATTCTGACTACCAGCCTCTGATATATCAGGTTTTTTTCCCCAACCTTATCTGAGGAATGAGGATTGAACTGATTCTTGATACCATAAAAACCAATTGTTGTACTATATCCCCACTCCTTCTTTATGATGACTCACACCCTGGTCAGCCCTTCTTTATTCTTTATTCTCCTACCATCTGGAAGGAGATATAGAAGCACAGGCAGCCACACACACAGGCTGAAGAACAGTTTTTATCCGTGGGCTGTCAGACTCCTGAATGCAAAAAAACTCTACAACAACATAGTACGACTGACGTACAATAAGTTCACATGGTGCAATAGGACTGGGTGTTTGTTAGTAGGATTCACTGGGCTAGGGATTGTGAGTTGTATTGTGTTGGGGTGTGTGTGTGAACGAAGGGAAGCTCAGCCAATCTCATTGTACACATGTTGTACTCTGACAATAAAGTTTTGAATTGAAATTGAATTGAATTGAATTTTGAATTTTGAATCTGTGCTCTTTTCAGTGCAAAGCAATACTTTGCTATTGTGCTATGGTCTTCCCTCCATAGTCTCCTATGGAGTCTAATGGCTAAAACAGGCTACTTGGTTTGGTGGGTGACGGGGAGGTGACAGGATCTATTTCATACCAACCAGTGTTTTAATCTAATACTTGTCTCAATCTTTCAAATAGGATAGTAGACTATGCCAGGAGCCAGGTTTGATAAATGCAACTGCTTTCGGAGGCACATCCAAATTATATATACATCACCAGATGCTCAGGTAAAACAAGATATTGGTGGACATTATAATCAATTTTGCCCTTTTTTTTAGACAAAAAAACTAAGTACATATCTTTTGAAGTTTTATTTCTGGATGATTTTCAGATTTCCTTTGCAAGAAATGAGAATGAGGCAAACATCAAAACTATTTTAAATGGAATGTTGAAAAAGCATCTGGTCAACAGACAGACCTTTTCCTCATGATGCTAAATGTTTGCATTTGTACTTTAGTAATATTGACATGGGCTGTATTTATATTTCATCTTGAACATTTTTTTAGCCCAAGCAAACAAGAAACAAACTAAAAACTGTGTATGTGGAGAAGATCCTTCCTTCCTTCCTTCCTTCCTTCCTTCCTTCCTTCCTTCCTTCCTTCCTTCCTTCCTTCCTTCCTTCCTTCCTCCCCTCCCTCCCTCCCTCCTTCCCTCCTTCTTTCCTTCCTTCCTTATTGGTTAGATTAATTGGTTAGATCCTTATTAACTAGATTAATTTGGAAAAACTGAATCAGGAACAATTCATTTTTTGTTCTTTAGATCTTTTGATTTCTCAGAGAAATTATCTCCATTATTATTTTCTTTACGTTTTTATCTAATTTAAAGCAATTGGGGGGGGGATTCTTCTTTGTTTTTGTTTTTCCTTTCTGGCTATTTCCATAGTACAAGCATAAATCACAATCCCTATAATTATTTACTAGTTGGATTTATTTGTTGTCTTCTAAAGCCAATTCTCCATGCATTATACTAATGATGTCAGCTGTTCTTTGTTTGCTGGATGATGGCCGGTTTTTTCCTCGAAGCTTTTAGCTGGCACTTGTGAGCTTATTTTTCCAGCATGACAATCTCCAGACATTTAAAATTTCAGTTCATCCTGACTTTATTATCATATTCTTTTTGATCCACCAGTGGAGGCATAGTTCAGAACACATTCCTAAGTATTCTCAAGTAAATCAATTTTGCATGCCCCTTCATAATTAATCCCAGAGTCATTTTGATAGTGAGATGAGTGACATATAAAACAAACAAACAAACAAACAAATGCAAGAAGTCCCATGACTTGGGTCTACAACTTCCTTTTCCATATTTCTCATTCGGACTGGAAGCTGAAACAACTAGCTTCTGATTGACTTGTTCTTTTTGCCAACTCTACCTTATATGTCCATGTCCCACCATTTCCAGAATATGTAGCTGCAAATTAGTAGGTGTTTTTGAATGCTGGGAAAATACCAACTATTTCCTAAGGAAGGGAAGCAGGGAAGCAGGCAACTATGAATTGAGGGTCACTCTTTCCATTCAGAAACTATCTCCTGGTGGACTAAAGATAGCAGAGGGTGATTCAAACAAAATCTAGTTGCTGGTTTGTATTGTTCCTCTGAAAGGTTCTTCAGGAGATGGTTAGTGTATCCGAGAATATTCAAACATGAGAGAAAGGAATGATGTTTCAGTAGGAAGAAATAGAGGACCGATAAAACTATTGAATTTGAACATACAAACTTTTGATGAGAACAGATTTACATACCTTGCATAGACTACATTGGAAGAGCTGCCATTTTCTAATCTTTGATGAGCCAGGGCAGAAGCTGGGAAGGGAGATCCATTTTTTCCTGACTCAGTTGTGTAGAAGAATAGTAACAGAAGAGCACTTAGACTTATATACCGCCCTATAGTGCTTTACAACACTCTCTGAGCAGTTTGCAAATATCAGCATATTGTCCCCAACTATCTGAGTCCTCATTTTACCAACCTTGGAAGGATGGAAGGCTGAGTCACCTTGCTGGTCAGGATTGAACACTTGGCTGTGAGCAGAGTCAGCCCGCAATACTGCATCCTAACCACTGTGCTGCCATGGCTGTTAGAACGCTGAGAGCTTCATAGCTTCAGTTTCTGGAGTATAGAAATGAAGGGCCTATGAGTTCTCAGAGCTTTTCAGAGGTCCACTTTTACTAGAGACCCACATGCTACTTCCAGTATTTGACCCCGGTGGGCAAAGCGCCACTGCTTTGAATGCAGAGTAACAGCTTGAACAAAGACTTAGTTTAGCTAAGTATTTCAGTTGCTTTGAAAGTATTTCCTCCAATGTAGGAAAATGTTTAGAATGAGGTTTTAGTTGTGCTACCTTAACTTTCTTGTCCCCCTCCAAGAAATGTCCCTGAAGTAGACCCTACAATGAGAAGAAAGGTTTGCAAAGCAGCAATAGATTAGGGAAGTGATGTAGACGCAGACCTCTGCAACTATGATTAGTATGTTGTGGCCTGTTGGCCACCATCCCCTCCAGCAGCTGAATCAGAGGAGGAGGCGGCGGCGTGGGAGTCAGGGTCAGCCTCAGGGAAACCTGGGAGCTCTGTGGGGGAAGAGGAAATGGAGCTGGCAGAAGAGAGACAGAAGCGGAGACTGGGCAATCCGTCAGCCCTCCGATGGAGAGTCAACAGCCCCCAAGTCTGGAGGTGGTTGATGATGAAGAAGAGCAACAGCTGGGTCCAATGCCTAATGCAGCTGTGCAGAAGGCAGAGAAGGAGAGAGGGGTGGAAACCATTGGGCTGATCCTGGGGAAGGAAGAACCACCACTGCAAATCAGGTTCCACCCTAGCTCTGGGGATAAAAGGCAGGGGGTGGAGATGAGTAGGTGTGACAGATAACTATTCATCTTCCAGCTTGTTAGCCTGCAAGAGAAACTTTTTGCCAGGACTGCGAGCATTCCTAATTAAGGAATCTTTTGAGTTCACATCAGAGAAACACATTTCTCATGTTTGGGAAGCTGGGTCAGAACATAGCAGTATTTTTTAATCCTAAAATAAAAATGAGTGATAGAATAGATTTGAGTAAAGTTTATTTAAGCAGGGGAGAAAAATCTGTTATAACAGGCATTCCCTTCACTCTACAAACTCCCCCCTCCCCTTTTTTAACCAGAATTGCCATTGTGGTTGAAGTAAACCATTCCTTTCTGCACTTTAAGGGTGAGCTGTTTTATATTTCTCCTTTTTATGACAGGGCTTGTTGTTTATTGTTGGTGAGGTGGAAGGCAAGCTTTCCAGAGCCATTAAGGAGTAAATAGCATTCCTCCACCCATCTCCACCAAAAATCTTGAATGCTTGTCCCTGCTGAGATATTTTTTCTTTGTTAAAGTTATATCTCAGCTTTTCTCTAGGAACTCAACCCAACTCCTTTTATTTCAGTCTACCAGCCACACCCTATGAAGTTGACTGGGTGAAAAAAACAGAATGCCCCAAACTCCATCTGGAGCTGAAAGTGAATCTCCTTACTTCTAGGCAAGCCCTCTTTCTAATATATTTGAGATTTCCAATCTGGCATGATTTTCCAGTTTTACAAGTCAATTTATCTATTGTCTGTAAAGTTATTAGCCTTTATGTGGATGTATTTTTTCCAAGAATAATATAGATAGTGCTTCTTTAGTGACTATAATTAGGGCTCCCAACTCCATTGTTAAGCGAAGTTGTAGCTAAGTGACACTTCAACTCAGTGACGTGCAGTCAGGTGAGGCAAGTGAGGCACAGCCTCACCACTCTCATCATGAAAAAAAAAAGTAAAAGGAAAAAGCTGAGCTAGTTGCTGCCTCACCGTAGATGACTCTGCTTAACCTCACTGGTGCTCTCCCTCCCCAAGTGTAGTGACTTCCTCCCCAGGCCCCCATTCATTTCTCTCTCACACACACACAGCTGGATAAAACTATATAAAAATCTAGCCCAGCTTCACTGATTACAAGTTTGAAAAGGCAACGTGGCTCCACCTGCAATCAAACTACACTTGGGGAGGGAGAGCACAAGTGAGCACTGAGGAGACCACAGGAGGAGGCAGGAAGCCAGGCAAAGAGCCATGCTGTAGTACACACACTCCCCCCCCCAGCCTCTTTCTTTTGGAAGGCTCAGCTTGGCTCCCCTCTGGCTTCTCTGCCTCTCCTCTCACCCCAGCCTGCCAGCAGGAGGTGGTGGGTAGGCTTTATTGTGTTCCAGGCATTTCCCACCCAGACAGCAGGCTGCATTTGCAATGGTGGAGGTGTTTGGGAAAGGCAGCAGGGGAATGGGGGTGGGTGGCAGAGGAGCTGCTTTCAAGCCACTGGAAAATATATCCAATCCAACTTTTGTGTGTGTGGGGGTTTGAGTGAGTGAGAGAGGGAAGGGGTAGGAGAGATAGTCCAATCCAACTTCTGTATGTGTGTGTGTGTGTGTGTGTGTGTGTGTTTGAGAGAGGGGGAGGAAGGGAGAGAGGGAGGAAGGAGGGGAAGGAGAAGAAAAAGAAAAAGAAAGAAGGAGCAAAGGAGAAAAACAAATGCTGTCGCTTCAAATTGGAACTGAGCATGCCTGGCTGTGGAATTCTGGGAGTTGAAGTCCACAAGTCTAAAAATATTTGAAACCCAGCACTGTGTCAGTGCCTCACCAGTCATAAACCTCACCGCACGTCACTGCTTCAACTGTACTATGATCTTACTTCAGCAATGAGCTGCAGAAGTTGTAAATGAGAGGATTGGTTGCAAAGTTATTTTTTCAGCACTCTCACTGTTAATGTTCACTAAATAAGGCAGATGGTAAATGACAACTATCTTTATTAAAATGAGAAGGAATGACTTTCTGTCCCGCTTCTTCCCCACATATTAATTTATGCTAAAATGAAATTACATTAAATGTCTAACTTGTTAATTGAAATTTAATCATTCACTAACATTATTGAAGCTTGTATCTGCAAAATTATTCTGTTTGATATGACTGTAGATCAACATTTTGAAGCTCTGAGTGTACACACAGATATTGGCATGAATAAACATTGCTTTTTCTTCTGTGATGTTTCAATAGCTCTATAGGAACACTCTGCGTATTATATTAAGATTTATTAATCTTGATCTATAGAAAAATTCTTCATGCAATAGGCTTCATGTATATAGGGGAACTCTACTAACCGTGGATTGGTTTTATCAACTAGATGCCAAGTTAATTCATAATAAACAATATATACAATGCTTACAGTGAGCGGTTAGCTGGATAAAATAATATCTTTCTTAGGTGTTATTTTAAATACACAAATTATTGAGTCTTTGGTAATTATTTCTGTATAATAATTGCCATACTGTACATTTAGGGATTTATGTAATTTTCTGCAGCAGCTGGATTCAACTCATATTGTAGGAGTATTTACATGAATGTAAGATGGGGCCTTTGCCACTGATATGGATAATGTGGGCCACTACAGAATATCATAGAATGTTTTCTGTAATTAAGTTAAATGTTGGACTAGGATTCAATCATAATACAGAAGATTCTCAAAGTGAATTTAAAGATAAAATGAGAAACTTTTCTTTTGGGTTTAATGGAAAAAAGACTTGGAAAAAAATGGAACTTTGATGTCATATGTTGATGGCAGCAAGGTTATTTTATGCACAAAAATGCAAGGTTAATAGAGTTAGCAGAGATGGTGATACAATTACTTTTGTTGTAAACCACTTGTAAACCACTTCTGGACTTTGTGCATGAGGTGGAAAAAATGAAACTTTGATTTGGGGGTTTGCTGATTAGATTTGTTGTTATAGAAACAACATATTGCTAGTTTATACTATTATGTAAAAGCAAAAGTTGAGGTTTGATGATATTATCCTCAAATAAGTTGGAGTTGGAACTCAATGCCTTTTCTTTCTTTCCCCCTTTTTTCTTACACTTTTCCTTTACCTTTTCCCTCCCCTATTCTTCTTACTATTTTATTTTATATTTTTGTATTTTCTCTTATAAACTAATAATAAGAGAATGATAAAAAAAGAATGTCATAGAAGGGATAGGATATCTCTGTGTGCATGATAGGGAGGGGGTTAGTTCATTTTTTATTTTATCATAAGTTTATCTAATTTGCAATATATATCAAATATATTATTTCAGCACTGACACTTTGACATAATCTCATAATGCAAACAGAATATCCTATCAAAATATTAAGAGGAAAATGCACAGAGACATGTGCATATTTGAAAACAGCATACAAAATCTATTGAGAGAAAAATGTCTTGAAAATAGTGCATCTTTTAGTCTGCATTTTAGACCAATGCAGAAAGGAATTTAGGGATAGTAAAAAGAAAAACAGAATTTAACCTAAACTGACAGACCTTTCAGTTTCCAACGATAGCATGCATGCCTTTTGCATTGAAAAGGTCTGATCCCTGTCATCATGTGGATCTGGTTGCATTTGATGAGAAAAACTGTTCCTTGAGATTTTGGAGATCTATTGCCAGTCACAGAAATAATACTTGCCAATATGGATGGTAGTCTAATCCTAATTAGCATGGGATGCACAATTGACTGTGACACTCAACTGGCTTGTTTCTTCAACTAAAACGGGATTATATACTCATGTATAATTTTCCAAGGACAACTTGACAGAATAAGAAGACAAGAGTCCACTGATGGGGAAAATATCTGTAAAACACTCATGAGATTTGTTAGTAAACTATTTCCCCACTGATACTTTCTATGAATTAAATATTCGGTCAGTGAATAAAAACATTACAAATAAAATCAAGGTTTACTGGCTCCAAGACAGCTATACATCTTAGTTACCCCGCTCGGGCTGGGGGGCGAGGGAATGATGGAAACAAGATGTAAGACACATACTTACAAAACAATGCTGGTTTCTCATATTCATTTTCTGCTTAATATTTTAGGAAGACAGATATCAAGATTACAAATAGCCTATGAGTCTTTATGGAAATAAGCCCCCCCCCCTCATTCTCATATTCACACGGAGGTTCATGTTGTAGCCATTCAATGTGATTACTGTAAAGTCTGACATTGTCTTGAGAGTCATATTATTTCAGAAGAGGCCACGAACTACACAGCAATATGCATATTTATAGTATGCACATGGTGCTTTTGTTCTTCAAAGCGGCTCTATGATTCCCAGGAAGAAGCTGACAATAGATATCAATCATCTTAATGTTTCTCCAAATAGATTAGTGGTGGCTGTGTGGAGTACACTTAGACATATTTAAACAATGGTTTGCCCAAGAAATCTTTGTACAGAAGAGCAGGAGGTACCAGATATGGTCTACACCCATGCATCCTTGATGTGGATTCAGTATGGGACTTTGGCATAGAAGATGTGCAGATGGACTAAAGAATCCGCAGCAGTGTTTCAGCTTACACTAAAGGCACTATCTGCCGAAGCTTGTTTCCCTGGGGTTTTTCCTGGATGAATTGTGATATTTGTTTGTGGATGGAAAAAGAAGCCAGTTCTGTTAAAATACAGTGGTCAGTTATGGTTAGAGAAATCTTAAGGGTCTTAGTAGGGCATCCCAGAGGCCCTAGATTTCTTTGGTCTCCTCTTTCTCCCAAAGTCCAAGCAATACTCTGATCTCATGAATGGGAAATCAAAATGGATTCATCTATCTCCTTCTGCTTCTGGA
Source organism: Natrix helvetica (assembly GCF_964273705.1). Lineage (NCBI taxonomy): Eukaryota > Metazoa > Chordata > Lepidosauria > Squamata > Natricidae > Natrix > Natrix helvetica. The sequence continues at coordinate 172,108,883 of NC_138552.1, forward strand.
ATGTTGAGCCGTACACTTCAGAGTCAAGAAGAAAAAAGGAAGATTGCGCTGCAAATGATTTTAAGACCTCTTCGTTTCTAATTCCACCAATTCAGGGAGGCTAATAATATTTTTTGATAAATGGAATAACTTTGGTTCAAAACAGATCACCCCAATTATAGAATAAATTTAAAATACACATTTTTCTTATTAAACTATTTCTCCTGGAAGAAAAGCAAATAACCTTGATAAAGAAACCCCCATCCCCAAAACCAATTGAACAACAGACTGATAGATACAGACAGAGGATCATTATGAGACACAACATATCTATGAATTTTCAGAATAAATCCTAAAATATATTTCAGAAAGCATCAACATCAAATAAAAAAGCTATGGAATATCAGAAACTGGAACAATTACTCTTCTGAGACTCCCAGCATAGTTTTTCTCATAATGGAATACTGTATTGTTTGATTTATAGACTCCCTGCTACAGTTTTGGAAAGTCACATGGCCTAATGCTATAAATTTCACATGGGGGTTATGAGACACAAAAGGAGGCTGCTAGTCGTACAAAATTATCTTATCCATGCCAAAAAACTAACACTGTTAGATTGTAAGCAGGAGGAGGAAGAACAAGAGGGGAAGTCTAAGACTGGTTGTGTCTTTGGTTTCCATCTTTCCTATTCTTACTATTCCTAAAACTGAAGGATAAAGGATGGAGTGTTTTTTGGGGGGTGGAGGGTGCAGGAAGCTAGAGGAAGAATGCTTTCTGGTTACCTAGACCTAGACCAATTCTGCTCAAAGTGATAGCTACACTGGGGACTAGGTGCAGAAGGGAAAAGGTCACAGGACTGGAAAGAAGGAGGAACCTTCACAAGATGAGTTGCATCCTGTTCTTCTGGAATGGTAATCAGGAGTGAGATATAGTTGGCATAGAAGTTGCTTCTTCTCCCTTTAGACCTGGAAAGGAGGTATCTAAATGAATAGGAGGAGGAGACAGGAGCTGACGTTGCAGCAGTACGATGTGCGATCTCGGAGCTCCGAGATCGCAGTCAATTTTTTTTTGCCACTGGATGGTCCTTTTGGACCTAAACTGTACTGAAGAGATGGTGACAGGGAAGAGTAAGTCTTGTTGATCTCAGGGACATCGCAAAGTCCCTGATTGATCCAAGAGAATCTCTTCTTGCCGGTGACAAAAGCGCAGCGAAAAGCTGCTGAAGTTGGGACAGACCGCAACGGGAGGAAAGCGGAAAGAGAAAGTGTGTCCATCTGGTGAGGAAATTTTTATTGTTATAAAAGAGACTACCCCCCAAAAAAATCAAAGCTAAATTAAATTTGCAAAGAAAAGAAAATAAACGGTGAGATTAAGCTACAGTTGCAAGAAAAAGTATGTGAACCCATTGGGATTATGTGGAGTTTTGCATGAATTGGTCATAAAATGTGCTCTGAACTTCATCTAAGTCACAACAATAGAAAAACACAGTCTGCTGGAAATAATACTACACAAACATTAGATGTTGCCATGGTTTAATTGAACATAACATTTATTTCTTTCAGAATTATTTCATTCTGAGATTTGCTTAGAAGGGGACAGGAATCATATTGTTCTTGTATCACAGTGATGAGTCATGACCCTAGTCATGTAGAACAGTCATAGAGCAGACCTGGTGTATGCGACTTCAGTCTGAATCAGGGCTACACACACATCAGTTTATTATTTACTTACATTTATATTTCTTCCTTGCCCTCAGCAAATTATGCATGGGTTTTACATGTAACAAGAACCAGTTTGGTGTGATGGTGAAGGTGCTGTCCTGGAAATGAAGAGAATATGACCCTGGTCCCCCTTTAGACATGAAAGTCAGCTGGATGACCTTGGGAGAATCACTACCTCTCAAGCAAACCCACCTCACAAGGTTGTTGTGGGGAAAATTGGAGGAGGAAGGAATATTATGTATGTTTGTTCCCCTGAATTATTTCTAAAAATAATAAAGATTTTTATTAATTAAATGGATATTCTTCAGCCTGAAAAATGTTACTCTTGTGCAGTGCATTAATTTCTGAAGGTGCTGCTTTTGTTCAGAAACATTAATGAAATGTAGAGATCATTCTATTGCTAAAGAGAAGCAAAGAGAAAAACAGCCAGAGGTTTAATGATTTAATGAAATCTTATTATGACTGATTATTCTTTCTACACGTGGGTTGTTTTTCTGATTTAGGAATCTCTCTCTTTTGTGTTGCTATCATTATTTTGATCGGTTGCACAGTCAGCCAGATATTTAGACTGCATTTGAAAGTTTGATCCATTTATAAAGTGAGATAAAAGGACCTGGGATAGGCAGATGTTGTTCTTTGATGGTTGCAGGATGTAAGCTGTTCCGAGTAAAACTGCCTTTTGCAATTGACTGACGATGATTGTTGTCAACCGTGCTGGAATTATTAGTGCCATATCGCATGAAACATAGATCAATTTCAAGAACTCCTTGCTTCTTAAGCTAATAATTAATTTGCCCAAATTACCCTAATCTCAAAATAAGCAGTTTAGCAATGTGAGAGAAGAAATGTTTTAAAAACCAAACTTTAATTGGCCAAGGCAGTTTATTCATTGGTCCAAAAGGAAATGGGCATCGCAGCCATTATGGCTAGATTGTCAATCCCCCCCCCCTTTTTTTAGTTTTCATGTCTTTGTACCTTGGATGTATTCCCACTCTGGTATGTATGGTTTTGCTAGGTTTTCTCAGTTCTTTCATAAGGAAAGAAAATAAGGAAAAGTGCTAAAGAAAGAAAGAAAGATGAAAGAGTGACTCATCCGCTAGGAAAGAAGGTCATTGCTTTTGATCTGTGACCACAAAGGAAGTGAGTGCCCTCAAGAAATGAGGTTTCTCTACTGGATGTTCCCTTCCCTTTTATTTTCTTTTTGGCTTCCTCTGATGCTTTTCTTTTTTGGGACTTGCTCCAAGCATGCAGTTTTTATGAAATCACCTTCGCTCAGCTTTTATATCTTTGCTAAACATATTCACCTCATTCAGGCATTAGGTTAGCTGCCCCTATATGTTGTACGTTATATAGAAAGAAGGAAGATTATGCTGAGGTAAGGAAAGTAGACATTAATTGATCCATATAATGAAAATTGGAAGAGGTGTTGGTGTATAAGAAAAGGAGAGAAAATGTTTCTGCTTTGTGGAGGTACTCAGACTCTGTTCAGGTATTCAATTATTTGGAATATTAGCCAGATAATGAGCTAGTCACACCCAGATGGCTTCAACCTTCTAGATCATTGTTTCTCAACCTCCACAGTGTTAAGATGTGGCTGGCTGGGCAATTCTGGCAGTTGAGGTTCACACAACTTAAAGTTGCAGAGGTTGAGAAACACTGACCTAGATATTCAAGGATCTTCAACAATTGAAGTAAGCATGTGTGCTCATGCGAGGTTCTGGCTGACACAGATTCCAATACATGTCCTGACCCATGAACGAGAGCTTTGGTTTGTACAGGCTGCCATCTGTTTTTAGATGCTAACATATTTTGAGTAACAAAAATCCCATAAGGCAGAATAGTGCCAAAAATGAATATGACAAGCAGTGAGATCCATGTCCATTTCTTCATCTCAATTCCAGTGATGCTCACCTTCTAGCTACTGTGTTTCACCATGCTTTGCATTGTTTGCAAGTGCATTACCAATAAGGCCTGCAAAGCTATTTCCATGCACCTATCAGGCTCGAAGCATCTACTGTGATATATGACAAATCTCCATGTATTCTTTTCAATCGCATAAATTCTAGGTCAAACGGAGGTATTTCTTGCTGGTGGGAAATGGAAAAGATTGTTAACTATTTGGAGAAATTGGTTTTAAGTCATTAAATCATTTATTGCTAAATAACATCTACCTTTGTTCTCATCCACATGCTTATGAGTATAACTAGTCATGGCCATTCCAGGTTAGTCCCATAATTCTTGTTCTACTGGTAGTCTTGTTCTACTTGGAATACTGCATTCAGTTCTGGTCGCCACAATGTAAAAAAAGATGTGGAGACTCTAGAAAGAGTGCAGAGAAGAGCAACAAAGATGATTACAGGACTGGAGACTAAAACACATGAAGAACGGTTGTAGGAACTTGGTATGTCTAGCTTAAGAGAAAGAAGGACTAGGGGAGACATGATAGCAGTGTTCCAATATCTCAGGGGTTGCCACAAAGAAGAGGGAGTCAAACTATTCTCCAAGGCACCTGAGGGTAGAACAAGAAGCAATGGGTGGAAACTAATCAAGGAGAGAAGCAACTTAGAACTGAGGAGAAATTTCCCGACAGTTAGAACAATTAATCAGTGGAACAGAAGTTGCCTCCAGAAGTTGTGAATGCCCCAACACTGGAAGTCTTTAAGAAGATGTTGGATAGCCATCTGTCTGAAATGGTATAGGGTTTCCTGCCTAGGCAGGGGGTTGGACTAGAAGACCTCCAAGGTCCCTTCCAACTCTACTATTGTATTGTATTAGTCCTCCCTCCCCCCTAGATTTAGATTTTTAAATCTAATGATTCCTCAATGGTATTGGGGCACCTCCATAAAACTACTGTACTAACTTTATGGAACTAGTATTTAGAATAGAATAGAGTTGAAAGGGAATTTGAAGTCTTCTAGTCCAAACCCCCTTGGTCAAGAAGGAGAACCTATACTATTTCAGAAGTGCAACAGTAGTGACTGTCTAAACCCTTCTTAAAAACCTCCAGTGATGGAACACCCATGGTTTCTGAAGGCAAGCTGTTCCACTGGTTAATGGTCTCACCGTTAGAAGTTTCTCCTTAATTCCAGGCTGCATCTCTCTTTGATTAGTTTCCAACCATTGTTTCTTGTCCTGCCCTCTGGTGCTTTGGAGAATAAGTTGACACCCTCTTCTTTGTGGCAGCCCCTCAAATACTGGAATACTGCTATCGTGTCACCCCTAATTCTTCTTTTCTTTACGCTAGCCAGATCCAAAACCCGCAGCCGTTCTTCATATGGTTTTAGTCTCCATGCCTTTTTTGTCCTGAGCGTGCCAATTTTTTTTGTAGCCCAGCTCTTGAGACTTTCACCTTGAAATTGAGGCTGCCATGGGGGAAAAAAATCTTTTCTACCTTTTAAAATTTGGCTTTTTTTTCATTATTTCTTCAGTTTCTGCATATTCTATTGTCTTTGATTTTGACCCAGTCCAAACTTTTTCCTAAAGGATTATCAGCTGCCAATAAGAAATGTTAAGTCATTTTTACCAGTTAAAAAGCATGTGAGATGATTCTTTAGTATCTACTTTCAACATGTTGCAAGAACTGAAATAAAGAAAAATGCTTGGTGGCGGACTCATTGCAGAAATCTTGCAGTGGACACAAATTTCATTAACCTTTTCAATCATGGAGCTCACTTTCTGAAACAGAAAGGTGTTATGAGGCACAACACCTGCAAAACTCTACTTAGTTGAATCAGAAAGTTAACTTTATACTTTAAATATATTTTCTTAACAGGTCTAGTAAGGTAGATGATGATGATTAGATAGATGATAGATAGATGATAGGTAGGTAGGTAGGTAGGTAGGTGGGTGGGCAGGTAGGTAGGTAGGTAGGTAGATAGATAGATAGATAGATAGATAGATAGACAGACAGACAGACAGACAGACAGACAGACAGATAGATTTTTTTGCTGCTTAGTGCTTGTGTGTAGGGGTGGGTTCCGGCCAGTACTACTGCTAGTTCACTCACACACGCTTTGCGCATGCATGCACAGTGCAATTAAAATTGTTCTGTGCATGCACAGAATAAAAAAACAAGATGGCGCTGCCTAAGGCGCTGCCGGGAGAACTGGTTCAGGGGGGTGGCTGGCCTGGGTCGCTGCTGGTTCCAGTGACCCAGGCCGCCAAACTACTACCAGTTTGGCTGAACCGATCCGAACAGGTAGGAACCCAACAATGCTTGTATGCAGTCATACAGTATCTAACACAGCATTTCTCAATCATAACAAGTTTAAGATGAGGGGACTCCCAGGGTTCCTCAACCATCATGCCAGGCTGGGAAGTCTGAGAGTTGCCATGCTAAAGTTGCCAAGTTTGAGAAACACTGATCTAAATTCTCAGCTATTAAATGCCCTGGTAATATCTCTAGAAATAATTCCTTTTGAATTCCCTGTGCCATCAATTTGTTTTTGACTGAAAAACACGCACAAAAAAACTATTCTATGGAGAGAGGGAGAGAGAGAGAGAGAGAGAGAGAGAGAGAGAGAGAGAGAAAGAGGTAGGGTGGGAGGAAGAGGGAGAATGAGAGAATGTATATTTTCCCTTCATCCAGGCACTTTAGGAGAGGAACTGAAAGCAGATGAAGATCTTTTCCATTTTGCTGGAATCAGATGGGCTCTAGAGAGACTCAGTTCCAAGTCATATGTTCTCTATGTCCTTTATACGCACCACAGTTCTTCTCTCAGTCCCTAAATCTCAAAAACGTACCTGTTTGATTGTGTTAGTTGTTGTGCCTTTGACTGAGAGAATATTCTTTCCACTTGGCGATCATTATAGATCATCTTAATTTCACACTGACAAGAAGCAAAATGTGTTTTCTGCTGTACAATTAGGAAAACATGCTTTATGCTTCCCAAAAGAGGAGGGTTTTTTTTAAAAAGATTTTTCTTAAATGTTCAAAACATATTCGGTAGTTTATGATCCATCCTAGACTTCAATAACAATCCTTCAATTGTAAAATCCAGGAAAGTTAAATCAACCATGACTTGTTATAATTCATAAAAATCTTCAAATAAATATTAGCAAAAAGATGGCATGATATTGTGATTGTAAGTCAGCAGAGGTCTTTGGCAAATCATTTAGACTTTTTTATTTTTGTTTTACAGATCAATACAAATCAAGGAAAAATAAAATTTATCTCACATGGTGTTGAAAGACTAACTGTGGCAAAGCTAAGGAATTTCTGCATAAAGACATTGTGTCTTTAAGAAAAGTCATTAGCCTATTACAGTGATGGTGAACCTATGGCACGCGAGCCACAGGTGGCATGCAGAGCCATATCTGCTGGCTTGCGAGCCATCAGCTCCAGCGAGCATGCGTGTGCTAGCCAATTGATTTCCGGCCTTCCGGAGGGTTGGGGGGGAGGGAGACCATTTTCTACTTCCCCAGGCTTCAGGAAAACATCTGGCGCCTGAGGAGGGTGAAAAATGGTTTGGAAATGATCTGTCTCTGGCTTCCAGGGCGGCCTCCGGGAGCCTGAGGGAGGCCGTTTTCACTCTCCCCAGGCTTCAGAAAAGCCTCCGGAGCCTGGGGAGGGTGAAAAACAGGCCCAACAGGTCTACTGGAAGTTTGGAAACTTGTTGGGGGGGGGGACGCTTTGCATTATGGGTGCCGGCACGCCTGCACATTTTTGGCTCCCAACAACAAAAAGGTTCGCTATGACTGGCCTATTAGATACAGTAGTTGTCCTCAATATTTTCATTTAGGTTACAGATATTAACAGCACTGGGTGCATAGTGTTGCTTGACATGATTGGTTTGCTCTGCTGGCTTCCTATGACTAAAAGTCATCTGAAGTAATTGACTGTGAACCTTGGATTTTAAGGGCTGGTCTAACAAATAACATAAGGTCAAATTGTACAAAATCATTTGGCTTCCAGATCTCAGGATCATGCAAAATCTATCACAATTAATATTTTATTTCTCCTGATTAACTGCCATCATGCACTAAAATTTAATTTGCAAATGGATTTTCCATTTTTCCACATTTTCATAAGTACAAGTAAAATTTGTTTATTTTCTGGATAATGCGTAATATTTGGGGTGTTCTTTTAATCATTGCGTTTACATGTTTGGAAAGCTTAATTTCAGATAGAAACATGACTCTGGATGGTGTATATCATCAGTGAGCAAACCCAAATTGAGTCCATACAAGGCCAACATGGTGAATAATGAAACACAAAACACAGAAATGTAGGGGTTCGGCCAACAGACTCATACCACCTCTTGACCCAGTGCCTGGAGAAAGAGCCAGATCTTAAGACCTTTCTGAAAGGCAGGCAGGCAGGCAGGTCAGGTCAGGGCCAACTGAATTTCAGGGGGGACACTGCTCCAAAGGGCAAGGGCAGTATCACAGAAGATACATCTTCTGAGTCACACTAGATTATATTGTGTAAGTCAGAGTTCTTCAAACTTTTTAAACAGGGGGCCATTCACAGTCCCTCAGACTGTGGGGGAGCTGGACCAGCTGGGTGGATGTGGCTAGGTGGTCATGTGATTGAGTGGGCATGGCCAATTTAGCAGTCCAAACAATACACACAAATTAAACTTTAATTAATTTTGTTCCTGGGGTAGAAAGCTGGTTAGTGAAAGGATGTGGCTGCCACACAGCAGGCAGTGTGAGGAACTTTTGTTTGTGTGTGTCTAACTCCCTTGCCCTCTTTCTCTCTGGGGGCCAGGGAGGCAAAAAAGGCCCGTTTTTACCCCCCCAGTCTCCAGTACCACTCTGCCACCCAAAAAGAGTCCATTTTTGGCCTCCAGAGGCCTCCGAATGTCCTGTTTTTGGCATCCAGAAGGTGGTAGGGGCCAGTGGGTAGGCAGGGTGATGTGGGCAGGGCAGCCTAGTGTTCCCATGCAGACCAGATTAATGGCTGTATCTGTCCCGTGTGGCGTGGTTTGAGGACCCCTGATCTAAGTGATAGAACTTGAAGTTTGCAAAACCTGTCAAATTTTACTGGGTAGGCAAAAATAACCAGACAGAGGCCAACCAATGATGTTGGTTGAGACAGGGCTCGCAGCTAGTGCAACAGCTCTTTATTGATTAAATGCATCTTTACAAGTGCTGGAGCTGTCCTGCAACTCCCTCTTTTAAAGGGAGTTGTCTGACAGCTCAGCCATTGAGCTACCTTGAATGTTTCTGCTGAACCAGTCCCTTTAATACCTTGAATGTTCCTACACAAACCAATCTCTTTAAACCTGCAACTTCCCGCTGGACAGGCAGACCAGAGGGAAACCTACACCCAAGGTTTTCCTCCTCATTACCATATTCAACAGTAACCACCAGCTGGAACTGGCCTCAGAGGAAGGAGAGCCCCTGTAATACCAGGTCTTCCATTTTCAATATCCCAGAATGGTCCAGAATCTTGATAGGTGGCACCGAAGACCAGCAAGAAATCAAGAAGAGTCTGAATGGATGCATCAACCCTCATCCTACCATAGATCATCAACAAAGGCAATCAATGCCATCTTCATACTGTAAAAGTCTCAAAACTGACCCATATTTCCAAAACCTTCCCTTTTTAGAGACAAGCCCGGTGTTGGGTCACCATGGCTGGCAAGATTGAACTATTGAACACCTGCCCATTTTTTAAATTACTGTGCAAATAAGTGAGATACATGATAGAAGGAATGGTGGCGTGACTGCATGTTCACACTTGCCATTCTAACTATTTTGGCTTCTATCTTGGATGCCCAGTAAATAATTTTTTTAAAAAAAATCCTCAAGCCTCTTAAAAATACGTTTTTAAAGTTCACAAGAGGTTTTTCTTAAACATAGATTTTAATGATGACAATTTTCAGTACATGCTTTCATTTACATTTGATTCCTCATTTGTGTAATGGGATTTTTAAAGTATGAAATTAAAGCCTAGCCCTGAATACAAGCAATCAGTAGTGGTTATCAGAGGAAGAGCGATTCAAGATTTCAACAACATACTTTATTTAGGGATTTTTTTCTTATTAAAACAAACAGTTATTTTCTTTGTGAATGGGTGGGTTGTTCTCCAGTAATGGCTTTGAGACAACACTTTACTGCAATTTTAATTTTAATGCATTTGCATTAAAGTGTTTGTGTAGGGTGGAGTGGAATTCACCTGCAATATAGTGGTATTTCACTAAAATGCTGCTATAGCTCTATGAAATCTGCAATATTTCTACCTCTTGGTAAATTTATGTAGGTTACAATAATCTTCATATCCCACTAGGTTGTTGTAAGAGCCATAATATAGATTGCATCACTTCTCCCAGGCATTAAGAGACTTTCTATATTGGAGGAAATATCATTACGCGGCACTAGGGATTCGAGCTGCCGAGCTGCCGACCTTTCTGATCGACAAGCTCAGCGTCTTAGCCACTGAGCGACCGCATTATATAATGTAACAATACTGTAACATAATGTAACCATACTCACCCATCATTTTACTAAATGATATGTGTTACTCACTGCCATGTTGGCTACAAGTACCTGTACTTTTAATAATCTCTGATAATACCACTTTTGACTTGTACAACCAAGGGGATTATGTTAGGAGTGTTCAAATCAGCTTGTTTATATAGCGGTCTACAGGAGCCCTCAATGATGGTGCAATGGAACAGATGAAGGCAAAGGATGAGAATGGTTGTAATAAAGACAATTTGAATATGGGAGGGAGATATTTCTGAGTAAAGAGATAGAGGATTTCTGCAAGATAGGCATGATCTGTCTTGGCACTTCACTTTGGGTGTGGGAGGTGAGATGATCTGTCCACATGAACAGAAAACCACAAAAGGCAGGAAATACAGCAGAAGCCAAGCATTGCAGCTGCTCTGATCTGATAGGGGGATGTGAGTGAATCTTTTTTGAATCGAATAATTCCACTATAGCTTTGAAGAGCCCCAAGACAAGAGGACAGTCACACTGATAGTAATATGCTGTTGCTTTTTTATTTCTATTAGAATCATTTCCATCCTACCATTCAGCCTCACTTTTAAGAACTGAGGATGGCACGCAGTAGGAAAAATAATCCAAATGCCTATTATTATTACTATTACTATTACTATTACTATCATCATCATCATCATCATCATCATCATCATCATCATCATCATCATCATTTCTTTCCTTCCCAGAATCATTCAGGGAAGATGAAAGAAGGAAAGCTCAGAACAGACAAAATGTGCAAAATTAATATATCAGGATCTGTCTGCAACAAACACAGGTGGCGGTGGAAAAATGGTAATTACATTGAATTGAAATCCCTTCCTGAAACAGTTCTTACCTTAGAAAGATTTTTTTGGGGGGGCAAATTCACCAGGTAAGCCATGAAGATGATAATCAACTGCTGGGTTTAGAAGCAGAGTGAATACCAAAGAAAAAATCCATTGGCTACACATACATCCTGCTCTCAACTTTTTCATCAGCATCTGGTAGGCTGCTATGGAGAACAGCTCAGGAGGTTGGAAAGGCCTTATCTAGTCTTATGCAACAGTTCAAAATCAAAGCTGAGTTGGAGGGTCCTCCATGTATCTTAAAGAAAAATCTGAGAAAATTACTGCCAAACAAAACTCACGGCAGGATGCCTGACTGTCCCAGAAGCCAGCTATGCTTACGTTAAGTAGCAAAGCAAGAATTGTAGTTGTCTGAATTGTTTTGGGAACAGTGCTATCTTGCCCTTTTGATGTGATATCTTAAAGGGACATTCAAACCTGGGATTAGGGTTTGTGGAATTGAAACAAGACAGATTTATAAGGCAATACATCATAATCCTTGCCTTAAAGTGGATTTCTTAGCCTATGTGGTTTGAACGCAATTATTCGAAATTCCAATTTTAGATATCGTGCAGAGTTAATCCTGCCTGGTTTTCTGGGCTGGAGAGAGAGAGAGAGAGAGAGAGAGAGAGAGAGAGAGAGACAGACAGATGGAGGGAGGGAGGGAGGGAGGGAGGGAGGGAGGGAGGGAGAAGGTTAAAGTGGTCATATTCTGGGAGGCCCATTTTTCGCCTTCCCAGAGCCTACATACGGGCCCTGCACCTACCTGGCATGATGAACAGGCTGCATGGAAACTCCTGGGATGTCGGGGCAGGGCAGGCGGGGCCAGCCAGTCCTTGTAACAACCAGTTCAGCGAACTGGATGCAAAATTAACATTCGGTTCGCTTGAACCGTGCAAGCCGGCTGATCATCCCTGATTATGACCCTTGTGAAATCACTGAATCAATCTGGTACTTGATGGCTTAATCTTGTCACACAACAATTGCTAAGGTGTAACAATAAATCTCTTTAGGGCATTGCTAAGACTATTTCATTTTTGTGGAAGACTACCAGAAGCCTGGACACTGCCTGGCCTGGTCCTGCAGTTTTATTGGCAAGACTTCAGAAGTGGCTTGCCACTGTCTTCTTCCTAAGGATGAGAGGGCATGAGTGTCTCAAGATCACTCATCTGGCTTCATCCTGTTTCAAATTGTAGCCTGGTGCTTTTAGACAGCGTACCAAGCTGACTCTCAAGTTAGACATATAAGGGAAGTTAATAAAGACAGTACAGCATTATTAATAAATGACTACAACACAAAAAGTGGATGGTTTCCCACAATTATAAATTGTCAAAAGTTTTCAGTGAAGATAAAAAAAATATCCAGCAATTGGATTTTATTGCCCGTTCTCTGTATACTAAAAACAGAATTGATGCCAGCTAGTTGTGCAAAGGAAAGTTTATTGAATGACCACAGTGAAGAGCAAATAAGCCTAAAGAACCTCTTACCATCAATGGAAAGTCAGCCAGCTGATTTTTGCCCCCATTTCCTCTCTTAAATTCTACACTCTCACAAATCAACCCTCTCTCTCTCTCTTCCTGTTCTCTGTCCACTTGGGAGCAGCAGTAAATATCAGTTTAGCAAACATTTTTTTTATGCTTTTCATAAATTTAGATTTTATTGCCTGCAAATATTTGGCAGCATTATTCAAATTAATTCAAGATGCAATTTTTAATCTATGTCCGATGACTTCAGAAAACTCTTTCTAGAAAGAAAAAAGAAATAGAAAAATCCGCCAGTGTCTTAAGTTTGCAATCTATTCTTTTATTTATTTCTGGATGGATGGATGGATGGACAGACAGATAGACAGACAGATGATTGATAGATAGATAGATAGATAGATAGATAGATAGATAGATAGACAGATAGAGAGATAGATGATTGTTAGATGATAGATGGATAGCTACAGGGGTGGGAACTACCAGTGTAACAACCAGTTTGCTTCATGCACATGCGCCTGTTACCCGTTGCTCCGATTACATAGCAGGGGTGGTGGCAATCACATTGGCACATGATGCTCATCCGAGTGCAGTTCTCTATTTCCCAATAAAAAGAGGTATGGAGTAGGGACGGGCTCTGCTGCTTACCAAAACTATTGATTCGCTCAAACCAGTCCAAACTGGTATAATCTCACTGCTGGAAAGATAGATAGATAGATAGAAGATAGAAGATAGATAGATAGATAGATAGATAGATAGATAGATAGATAGATAGATAGATAGATAGATAAATAGATAGAAGATGGGGTCCATAAAGCTTGCTCAAGTTCCAAGTGAAAACAAGAATAAAACATCTAGTTCTGAAATAAGAGAGATTTATGTTGTTGCTTTGATATTCAAAGTAATATTCAAAGACATTTTATAACAAGAGATTTCTTAACAGAACATGACCAACTGTTGAAGTAATATAACTGGGGGTGGGATGGATTTTCCATAACCCAAGAAATCCTTGGTTCAAAAACGTTTGATTTTTAACAAGTTCTGGCATGTTTGCATATAGATTCTTTTTTTAAAAAATCATGCTCCTGTGTGCAAATTCTATAGACCCTACTTTCACCATTCATACTGCAGTATGAACAGCTTGCTGTGGTACTCATTAACCAGGGGTGGTATTACTTTCCCTACTGGTTCACAAATTTGAGCGCAGTGCTTGGCCATCCATGCCTATGCTTTGATCACATGGGCACCTTAAAACGTGCCTAAATAGGACAGCCAATGGATTAACAGGGTATTAATTCTCAGCTAGATTGCTCACTTATACCTCTGGAATAATATTCTCAGCTTTTTGTTCTCCCATGTTCAGTCTAGCAATTGTAGGAATGGTTCCTTCACATAAGCAGCTCCCAAAGAATCAAAAGGATCAACAGTGTTGTATTAACCATTAAGCAGACTAAGCATGTGCTTAGGGCCCAAGGCCCAAGGGGGCACCACAAAGTTGAGAAAGAAAAAAAACACAATGAAGATTTGTACAGTATGTACAAAGGAGGGGGGGGCACCAAGATTTGTCAGTGCTTAGGGCACCAGTGAGACTTAATCCGCCACTGAGGATCAACATTATTCAAAGCCAGCTCATATTAACAACTTTCATGGATAATACTCTCTTTCCTTATCAGTCCCTCCTAAGAGCATCTTGTTGGTGATGAGGACATCCAGTTCTCTGTTCCCTTTTATTGTATGTTGTGCTGCCATGAAACTGCTAGGAGTCAGCAGCATTTGCATTTAATAGATAATAATTTATAGCACATACTTCTTAACATGAAGTGCTATATGCAAGTGATGTCATCTCGCTTCAGAATGATATATGACAGAACATATTTTTACTTTTTCCTACATTTCCCAGATCTGGGAATTGGAGCATTCTCCAGAACATAGTTGGGCTTGTGGAGTAACTACATTTTGGAGCAAAGAAGAAGTAAGTGTATGCTTGAATAGCATTGATATGTAACCCCTGAGTTGGAACATTCCAATATGTGCTTGCATGAAACTGCTATGAGCAAACAGCCAGTCTTTCCTGCCTTCTTCAAATAGCTTATCCTTCTTGCTTTCCTTAAACCAGAAATACAGTTAGCATCATTCATCATGAAAGTCTTCCATGAAGTTATAGGTAGAAAGGCGCTGAAAGGGAGGGATTCATCATCTGCTGTCAACTGCCAACCAAGATGTTCTTCCAAGAATAAATAATCCAATATATCAATTGATCAGCATCAAATGAAAACTGTAGACAAGACTTCATCTACATAAGTCACATTTCTACCTTTGCTATGCATTAAAACCACACAGTAATCAATAGTAATCAATATAAAAGGAAAATGGTGAAACCCAGTAGAATGACGCTATCCTAGAAGACAAGACAGAAGCTATGAACACCACTGGAACAAGACATGAGGCATTCTGCCTACCAGATGATGTTAACTTCATTCTAAATTAGGTAGAATGTTTTATCTGCAGTTCACTTGATGGGGCAAGATGGAAGCAAAAGAAAGCACATATGGTTTTTCAATTATATTTAAACAATGGAAGAGAAGGAGTAAGTAGCAAGTATGAATGTATAATAATAAACATGCACATTGGGTACAGATGTCATAATTCTTTCATCTAATGAGTGTTGTGTTGAAGATTAAAGATAATTTCCTATAGAATTTTTTCCCTCTGACATAGAATGGCAAGCAAACATTTTTGTTTATATATGAATTTGTAAAGAAAATTAGGAGCAAGATTATTTAGGGATCGCTAAATCATTTTTTTTCTTCCAAGTACACAGAATTACAAACCCGGCATGATGCCACCATCTAGATACAAGTTCTTTTTTTACACGTGTGGGTAATCTTTGACTTATGATCATTTGTTTAATGACTGTACACAATTGTGATGTCATTGAAAAAAGTGACTTATGTCTGGTGCTTGCACTTATGACTATCACAGTATCCCTGAATTATGTTGATTGCAATTAGGGCACTTTGCAACCAGCCAAGTGCATTTATGACAATTGCAGGGTCCTGGGGTAACATCACTGCCATTGCAACCTTCCCAGTCAGTTTCTGATGAGCAAAGGCAATAGGAAAAGCTGAATTCGCTTAATGACCATGCGATTAGCTTAACGACTCTGACAGAAAGGTCTTAAAATCAGGTGCACTCACATGGTGACTCATGTACTTAGCAATAGAAGTTTCAGTCCAATTGTTGTTGTAAGTCAAGGACTACTTGTATTTAGCAGTATCATATCAATAAAGGTGATATCCCTGAACTCTGCTCATGGGATTCTGGCAGAAGAGTTGATGGTACCCACTTACTACATTCCATGAGCCATGTGCTATAATCCATGAAAGGCAACCTGAACCAAGTGGATCACATTATGTCCCATTGGTTATTTGGGTGAGAGAAGGATCGTATGAAAAGTTAATAGTAATTGTTGCTATGGAGAAGTGATGTGCATAAAGCATATCTTAGCAACCCCCCCCCCCCCAAATCCTATTGTGGACTAGAAAAATCCATGTGACCATTAAATGTCATCAAAGTGAATCAACCAATCTAATCCTTAACCACTATTTAGTGATCGTCTGGATTTTTGCTAACCAATTTGGACATTCCTAAGTAAAACATTATATACAGACCTACTCAAACAGTATCAACAATAGAAGAAATGTCTAGCAGTGGCTGCATTTCACTTTGTCATCATCATCAGAATTCACATGGTCGATTATGCAGATATTTATTTCCTACAAATACTCCTACATTCCAGGTATAACCAAAATAATTTGTACTGAAAACCTGAAAGCAGTTCAGTATGAGTCGGAAATTCTGTGTCATACATTTAACCTCTAAAATGAGACACTTTAATCTAGAGCAAGCACTTTTTGAACCTTGAAATGGAATTCTGTTACTATCCATACTAGAATGAAGATTAATTGATTATTATTATTTTATTAATGGAAGATGTAACTGTGATTCGCAAAAAATATATAAAACTAATTTGTATTCAAGCTGAACCATGCACGGAATCTATAAATATCTGTACTATAGGGTAAGGCTGACTATTCATATATGTTGTTTCCTACTCTCTTGCAATGAACTTTCTTTTGTCTTCTCAAAGTCACAGATTATTTTGTGCTATTAATAACCACCATTTGTTGAGAAAGCAATTATATTCAAAAGAGAACTAGGAGTTCTCCTGAAGTTTTTAAAAATAAAGACACAGTGAAATAGCACTAGGTGTCAAACTCGATTTCATTGAGAGCTGCGTCAGTGTTGTGTTTGATCTTGGGGGTTTGGGGTGGGCATGGCCAGGATGGGTGTGGACATCTCAATGTCACTCGTGTCAGGGGGACCTGTGGTGGCAAATACTAAGGCAGGACTTCCCTATGTTTTTGCTAGCAGAGGCACCACTGTTTCCAGAGTGGACCTGCAGGCCAGATTTAAGCATTCTGCAGGCCGGATGCGACCTTGAGTTTGACACTCCTGACCTAGGAGGAATATTTTCTGTATAGATTCCGGAGCTGAGAAGAGGCAGACCAAAGAGCTATTTAGTTCATCATTTTGTTTTCACTGATGTACAAGACGAATCCCCATTGCTTGTACTACTTGTCCTGAGTGGTATACTGCCTCTAATATCTGAAGAAACACAAAAATATTCATAAATTTACCTCATTTGCATTTAAAACCATAAATGTTGGTGAACATCACTGCTTTTCTCTAGTCGCAAATCATGTTGTATGTTGCATCATGTTGTATGTTGATCATGTTGTATTCTTCCTTTCTTCTTTGTGCTAAATCTCCATCTTTTAAATCAATCCTTTGGTATGGTGGGGAAAAGAGAAAAAATCTTCTCACTCTGATTTTTTACACCATACATACTTTTAGATCCCATCACTATGTGTCCTTTCCCTCCTTTTAAACTAAAGACCTCCAAATGTTACATTCCTTCATTCTACATGAATTGTTTCCCCCCTTGGTTGCTTTTGCTGCACTGGAGTGAGGGTGGGAAGTTGACAGAAGATTGCATAGCATTCCTCACGCGTCATAACCTAGATCTAGTGAACTAATATTGGCAATTTTTACTTTTGCTAATGATATCTGCCTTTCCTCCCAGCATCCAAAGAATGGGTTAATGGTTGTATTCACTGGTGTAATCCTCTGAAGTATGCTACTGGTTCAGTGAATCTACTACTGAGTGTGCACTTCACACCCGCATGCACGCTTTGCACGCAAAGCGCCTGAGGCAAGCCCGCACAGCGCTAAAAAAGGAACATTTTGAAGCCTTCTGAGTCTGCAAAGGTACGTAGAACAGCGAAGGGGTGGAATCCGCTGTGCCACACGGTTTAGATTAGCTAGAAAGCAGGACATCCGACAATTCTAGCTAATATAAATCATATAGATCGTCAGAAATACCAGTTTGCCCAAACCAGTAGCATGTTTTACTACCGGTTTGGGTGCACCGGTCTGAACTGGTAGCATTTCACCCCTGGTTGTATTGCGCTGTCACACAATAAGAAAACTTTTTCCTGATCATTCTCTGCCACTTGGCCCCCAATCAACCTATATTTGAAGCAAATGTATGTTTTACTCTGGTACTCTTCAGTATACACTTGTTCATACTGAACCGATTATGCCAACATAATATTTATCATGGAAGCTTGGAGAGAACCTTTCAGCTCCTTGCTGTGAACGTCTGCCAGCTTCTATTTGCAATAGGGAGAATGTCTCAACACTTGGTGTAAGCTTTTGTCAAAATATTAGTTCACTGATTTTCCTCAAGTACAAATGTAGTAGAACAAAGGCAAAGGCCCTTCGTAAATAGAATTCAAACAGTTCGACTAAAATATATATACTGAGGAAAAATTAGTAACTGAGACTAATAGAAGGAAATTAATAAGAAAAGGAAAAATAGATATTTTTAAAAGTTAAATAGAAAATAAAGTAATGTATAAAAAAGATAAAAATAGGAATAAAATTATTCTCCTCTGCCATGCAGCAACATTTTTAATAATGACTTAGTAATTTATTTATTTATTTATTAAACTTCTAGACCGCCCCCTCTCCCCGAAGGGACTCGGGGCGGTGTACAGGTACAAATTTAAAAAACCATACACTCGAGACATACATAACTAAAATTGAATTAAATAACCCCTGTACAAATTTATAAAAATTAAAAACTTAGACCTTAAAACCAAATCATAAAATTTTAAAATACAAACTGAGGTGGGAAAGCTGGAATTAGGCCAGGCCGGCTAGGTGAAACAGATACTATAGTAAAGATACTATAATTCAACTTCTAAATAAGTTAATCTTGATGGCAAGATTGCTACATTGGGATGTAGTAAACAAGACAGAGTAGTGACATCATCAAACTTTATCTTTGCCCCCAAAACCAATTCATTGTGGGATTAATGTCTAAGAAATCAGATTAGGATATGACCTATCATATGTACTAAACAGTTCTCAAGTTTATTGCATCTCCAGAATGAATAACATTTTAAAGAATATTGGTATAAAGATTCACTGGGAATATCAATACCGACTACTTGAACTTCTCCTGTAGTAATCAAAAGATAATTATAGATATATACAACTGATTTATTTCTGTGAGCCACAAGAAAACAAAACACCCAGCATTAAGGAAGTCTTCAGAGATGTTTATCAAATTAGCCTGAAGTGGTTCTCTTAGCCGACAGTTATTTTTTAATTTAATTTTATTAATCATGTTTAAGAACTTCTCTAATACAAAGATCCATTTTCTTCTCCTTCTGCTACAAGGATACTTATCCTCCTTATCCATCTAGAATATAATTTGATGGATTGCAAATAACTGCCCAGAAACTGCAGAGGAAGAATCTACCTCTTGATTTCACTGGCAGAAGATTATTGGTACCAGTGGTGGGATTCAAATAATTTAACAACTGGTTCTCTCCCCTAGTGATTTCTTCCAACAACCAGTTCATCAAACTGCTCAGAAAGTTAACAATCGGTTCTCCCGAAATGGTGCAAACCGTCTGAACCCCCCCCCCCCTGATTGGTACTGGTAGCGAAGATAATTGGACTTGCTGATTGGACATAACATATGTGTAACATCTTTCATGTACAAATTCTAATATCCTAAATAATATTAGAAATCAACCAGCACACTTAGTGTGATTCAGTCTTGAGCTCCGGCACCAAGTTTAGTAAAAGTGGAGGTTTCAAGCTTCTCTTCCAATCATTGCAAATGTGAGAAATGAAATTTGCTTGGCTTGATTTTTGCATTCTCTCTGCTTTCAATAATCATAATGGCTTTGAGCCCTGGATTTCATTTTACTTATCACAGAATTTATTAGCTACCTTTCTGGGCCAAGCCCCCTCCTAAAACAGTGCATACTAAATTACAGTAATAACTAACTTGGAGTCAGAATACACAAACCTAAGATGAACACATTGGGGGAGAGTGGGGTGGCTGTTGTTTTCCTTGGCAGAATATTTCCCATCAGGTGAGTCATCTTATCAAGGCATGAAGACAATGTGGTTTGTCCCACTGAGTCATTTGGGTTGTTCTGAGGCCTTGCCTGGCAATTTTAGGAGTTGGATGAGGTTACTGGACCTTCCCAGCAAGAGGCATCAGAGTGTTGCAAAATGAAGCAGTTTTGTTGCTCCAAAAAACCCATCTCCATAAAGCAGCAGCTGTTTTTTCTCAGCTATTTCTCTTAAGGAATCAAAGTACCGTGCATTCCAGTTTTAAGTCAGAGGCATACAATTCATATTAAATGGGATCAGCACTGAAATGATCACTCAGAACAGTGGTGGGTTCCGGATTCCGTTGCAACCGGCACGTTTCAACAGGGCCGGGCGTCCACCACATGCACGCGCGCAGCACGCACATGCAAACTTACCGCTTGTGACGCTCTGCAATGTTCCAGCTGCTCGGCGGAGCGTTGCGCAGGTGCCATACACTCCTTGCGTGTGCGCAGAAGCCCCGATCGGCTCAAATACAGGTAAGGAGGGCAGGCGGGCAGGTGGGCCCTCCGGAGCACCGTACCGGAACGGTACCTGGTGCTCCCAGCAGGCACCCGTACCCCCGTACCGGGGCATACTGGTCATATCCCACCACTGCCTCAGAAGGTCTTGTCTAGCTACAAAAAGACAATGTCACTATACCATGGAGTTCTGAAGCCTTCACAGGAGGGTTGAGGAGAACCATGGAATTGGAAAGTTAGAGGTAGGCAGAACTATCCAGTGAGAAAGTTTCTTTGTCAAACCTCATGGAGTTCAAAACATAAGTGAGGCAAGAGCGAAGTCTGATAACACTGAGTGTGCAATCATTGAGAAGGAAGCGATGGTCATTCAAGTCTAGCTCTTGAGCTAGAATTTAAGATAAGAGAAGTAGCTTTGATGTCACAGAAGTAGGAAACAACAGACAAACAGAAAAAGAGGCAAAGTGAAACCGGTAGCCCACGAATTTCTAAAAATGTGAATCTGAAAGTAATAGTGAAAATATATCTCCTACTAATGATTAAAAAGCATCTTAATGAAGTAGTAGAAGATGACTAAAGATCTTAATGCCTTTTCCAAAGCAGAATTCTATTTGGTTTCCCATTGAGAACATTGTTTCTGCTTTAGGAAAGTTCTATCTAGTTAATATTACAACTACAATGGTTCAACAATTAAAAACACTGAGCTTGTCTATTGGAAAGTGGACAGCCAAGTTTGAGACCAAAGCACTGTGTGGTGGGGTGAATTCCTGTTACTTGTACTAGCTCCTGCCCATCTAGCAGTCTGAAAGCCTGCAAATGCAAGTAAATTAATGGCTACCACCTCAGTGGGAAGGTAATAGCATTCATGCACCTTGGCATATAGTCATGCTGACCACATGACCACAAAAAATGTCTTCGGATAACATTGGCTCCCTCAGGTAAGAAACAGAGATGAGCCCCGACCCCTAGAATCAGACATGAGTGGACAAGAGAAACATTTACCTTTACTTTTTCATCACTAAAAGATATATATATGCTTTTTCAGAATGCTGCCCCCCCCCTCCCATTCCAACTTCCCTTCCCAGTGCTGCTTTGGAAATACTGAAATAACTTATATTACCATAAAAGTAGAGTTGGAAACCAGCCAAGCAAAAATCTGAAATTATAGACTACACTTGTCTGTGTTGAAAATCTTTAAGATTCTTTATATCCTGAGATTGCTGGTTCAATCCCCATCTCTTTAAATTAGTGAAATACATGCAAACCAAGGGACACGGTGGCTAGGTGGCTCAGTGGCTAAGACACTGAGCTTGTTGATCAGAAAAGTTGGCAGTTTAGCGGTTCTAATCCCTAGTGCTGTGTAACCGAGTGAGCTCCCGTTACTTGTCCCAGCTTCTGACAACCTAGCAGTTCAAAAACATGTACAAATGCAAGTAGAAAAATAGGGGCCACCTTTGGTTTAGATTTAGGTTTATTGGACTTATATGCCACCCTTCTCCCAAAGGTGGGAGGAAGGTAACAGTGTTCTGTGCACCTTCGGCATTTAGTCATGCTGGCCACATGACCACAGAGACTTTTTGGACAGTGCTGGCTTTTCGGCTTTGTAACAGAGATGAGCACCACCCCTAGAGTCAGGAACAACTAGCACAAATTGCGAGGGGAACCTTTACCTTTACATGCAAACAAGAACACAATAAGTGTGTTCTTATAACACAATATACCTATGGACACACTTGATTGGATGTCCTGAGAGCAATTGTAGTATATAAAAGATCAATCTGTTCTCTGTCTTGATTAAATATTCATTTATTCCTCCTCTTTCCCCCCTTTCTTTTTTCCCCCTCTCCTCTTCCTCCTTCTTCTCTTGGCAACTAATCGGAATTAGAATCCTATCCACAACATATGTTCCAAGATTATTATTATTCATAAGATGTAGCAACAATGAAAACTAAAACCATACCATCTATTGCCATTTAAACATAGCCCTATTTTGTAATCTAAAATGCAACCTATGTGCAACACCAAAAAATTTAGCTGGCCTTACAATCCCGGAGCATTTCCTCAGCTTGTAGCTACGTGCAACAAAAGAATGGGAGAATTAAGCAAGTTGTGCCTTGTGTTTGTGATCCTCTTTGAATGCTAACCACAATGCAATGAATTCTGCTTTTTTAGCCAAGTTATGATGATCTTAGGCAAATTCCAATAACTCTATTCAACTAACTAGATTTGGAATGTATATCAGGTTCAGCTTGCCTCATGGCTCAGCACAAGGGAAATAAATCCAAGAGCAAGGAATCACAAGAACACAAAAGCGGGAATTTTATGTTGAAAATTAGGAGCTCTTATAGCCCTTAACTGTCAATTAGTAATTATTCAATGATTGGCTTAAATTAACAATACACCACAAGCACACTAAAACTTTGTGATGGTTTTACTACTGGTTGAGGGAGGACAATGGAATAATTAACAACCTATTAAACAGAAGAGCAAAGAGCATAAGAATAGGGTTATGCTCTAATGTGAGACTACTTAGTCAATTAATCCCGTTGTAGTTACTGAATGAATGGGCTCAATATGCTGAATTGTGCATGTACTAGAAGAAAAGAAGAAGAAAAAGAGGAAAAAGGTATTGTTTTGTTTGTTTTGTTTTTATTGGATTTATATGCCGCCCTTCTCCCAAAGGACTCAGGGCGGCGTACAACATTAAAAAAAACACATCCCAAAAGTTAAAAAGAAATTAAATACATATCCAAAAAAACCAAACCGAATTTATAAGACAATACATTTAAAAATGAGTTAAAATTAACAGGCCAGGCCGGCTTGCTGGAAAAGCCAACTTTTTAGGGTGCGTTGGAAGGACCAGAGGTCAGGGATTATACGAAGCTCCGGGGGCAGCTCATTCCAGAGGGAAGGCGCTCCCACAGAGAAGGCTCTCCCCCTGGGGGTCACCAGTCGACACTGTCTGGCCGACGGCACCCTGAGGAGGCCAACTCTGTGGGATCGTACTGGACAGTGGGAGGCTACTGGTGGCAGTAGGTGGTCTCGCAGGTACCCTGGGCCTAAGCCATGGAGTGCTTTAAAGGTCATAATTAATACCTTGAATCGCACCCGGAAAACAACCGGCAACCAGTGCAGGCCGCCTAAAAGGGGTGTAACATGGGAGCACCTAGGTACCCCTATGACAGCCCGTGCGGCTGCATTCTGGACCAGCTGAAGCCTCCGGGTGCTCTTCAAGGGCAGCCCCATGTAAAGAGCATTGCAGTAGTCCAGGCGAGAAAGGACAAGGGCATGAGTGACTGTGCACAGAGCATCCCAATCCAGGAAGGGGCGCAACTGACGTACCAGGCGAACCTGGTAAAAGGCCTCTCTGGTCACGGCCGTCAGGTGTTCTTCTAAACTAAGCTGCGTATCCAGGAGGACTCCCAGATTGCAAACCTTCTCTAAGGGGGCTAAAATTTCTCCCCCTATCGTCAAAGATGAGGCAAGATGTACAAATCGGGATGACGGAAACCACAGCCACTGAGTCTTGGAGGGTTTGAACTTGAGCCTGTTCCTCCCCATCCATATCCGCACAGCCTCCAGGCATCGGGACATCATGTCGAGGGCATCATTTGGGTGGTTTGGGGTAGAGATGAAAAGTTGGGTATCATCAGCATATTGATGATACCGTACCCCCAAACCACGGATGATCTCACCCAGCAGTTTCATGTATATGTTGAACAGGAGGGGTGAGAGAACCAACCCCTGGGGCACCCCACAAGTGATGCACCTGGGGGTCGATCTCTGCCCTCCAGTCAACACAAACTGCGACCAGTCCGACAAGTAGGAGGAGAACCACCATAAAACGGTGCCCCCCACTCCCAACCCCCCGAGTCATCACAGTAGGATAACATGGTTGATGGTATCGAAAGCCGCCGAGAGGTCTAATAGGACCAGGACAGAGGAGCAGCCCCTGTCCCGGGCCCGCCAGAGATCATCGACCAACGTGACCAATGCCGTCTCCGTGCTGTACCCAGGCCTGAAACCTGACTGAAACGGATCCAGGTAGACAGCTTCATCCAGGTACTGGGGAAGCTGACGTGCTACCACACTCTTGACAACCTTTGCTACAAAGCGAAGGTTGGAGACTGGACGATAGTTGGCTAAAGAAGCTGGGTCCAGGGAAGGCTTCTTAAGGACGGGCCTCACCACTGCCTCCTTCAAGGTGGTGGGAAAGAACCCCTCTCTTAATGAAGCATTGTTAATCGCCTGGAGCCAGCCTCGTGTCACCTCCCGGGAAGCCGAAACTAACCAAGAGGGACATGGGTCCAGCGCACAAGTGGCAGCACTGAGTCTCCCCATAATCCTGTCCATGCCCTCGGGGGTCACAGGGTCAAACCCATCCCAGATTGTCTCCTCAAGATTCATCCCCGTCAGCTCGCCCGAATCTACCCAGTGAGAGTCCAAGCCTGTCCGGATCTGAGCGATTTTATCCTGCAGATACTGAACAAATTCTTCAGCCCTACCCTGCAAAGGGTCTTCCCCAGTTCCTTGGTTAAGTAAGGAGCGGGTCACCCTAAACAGGGCGGCTGGGCGGTTATCTGCGGACGCGATAAGAGCGGAAAAATATTGCCGTTTTGCCGCTTGTATCGCCACTAAGTAGGATTTAATATGAATTCTTACTAGTGTTTGATCATCCTCGGGGTAAACCAGGGAGCCACCCGGGATCGACACCGGGTCAGAGGCTGCAAAGGCACAATGCGATCCAAGCCCCAGCGGCAGCCCTATCCCAAGCTTCCACTAGGGCTTTGGTCGAGTTGTGAGCAAGGGATTCAGGAAAAGTCCCAAGCTCCATCAGGAACCTTTCGGGGTCCATCAGGTACCTGGGGCGGAACCATCTAGTCAGTATTCCTAACCTGAGCTAGGAAAACTCATTTTAGAGGTGATGGGTCTTTAAAGGTGATAGCTCTTCTGATCCAACGTGGAGATCATTTTGTGTTGCATTTTAAGTGTTAGTTATTTTTCTTTCATACTTCCTACTTTCTGCAATGCTATCAACCTATAGCAGACAGTTAACCTCATTTATGGTTCTGGAAGCAAAATATCTTCTGCTTTTGGCAGGTTTAACACTAAATGAAACATTTTCATTCTATATAATGGTGAGGATGCCCATTGAGCTGTTTGTAAGATATTCCTAAAATGTTCCTGAGGAGGGGAAAAAAACCCAGATATGGAAAGTGGTAGAGGTAACAGTAAAGAGGAATTTCTCCCTTTGCACTTCTTTGGATTTTTGAAAATGCCAAATCAGACCAGGATTTGCTCAGGGTGGTACAAAGAACATTTATTTAATTTATGGTATGATTCATGGTAATTTATAGGAAGTTTTTGAAAAGGAACATCTCAACAATGTGTTTTTCTGTACTTGATGAACTGTATTACTTAAAAGAGTCAGAGTCCCCCGCCGCAGCCAAGATGCCATCAGAAGACACAAAGACCTACAATTGTAGTTCAAAGCTTGTCACTTTCCAGTAAATCAAACTCTATTGTGGTTTCATTTTAAATTACTTTTCTTCTACAGTGCTAGTTCTTTTTGACCTACATGAGCCCCTTCAGCTGCATCTGTGAAAATGAAACTGAAGATATTTTCCACAGGGTTGAGCTCCACCTACCAGATGCTTGAGATAACCAGCAGCCCTGCGTGGGACTCTCCCAATGCAAAGAGAATCCATATGTATGGAGAAAGAATGAGACTTATTTTGGATTAAAAGAAGCAGACGTTCAAACAAAACAAACTAGCTTGGTAAAAAGAGAACAGAGAACATAAAATATTTCCTCTGATCCTCTAGTGATACATTTCTTTTAAACGTTTGGGTGTGTGTGTGGAGTAGTTTAACAGCCATATCGATGAAGGTTTAAATGCCCCAAATAAACCTGAACCTTTTTTTCCTGCTCTTAAATCAGGATAGCTTGTGTTAAGTGAAACATTTGTTAAAATACTGAGCTTTTCCTAGATCTAGTTTTTCAACAACCTGCCTTTGTCTTCTTTCTATGATTACACCGCTTAGTTTTGGTCCTGTTATTTCAGTGGAAAGGCTGTGTTGGAAGTTCAGCAGAAGTTCATTTATTTTGGGTCTCTCCACTGGAAATAAGAGTTTCCTACTTTTTGATATTGTTTCTCTATATCTCTATCCAAGCCACTGAAATACATCATGAAGGGCAACAGGTATTCATCCATGGAGACACATTTTCAGTATGCTGCCCTGAAGTCTTCCTACCAAATGCCAAATGCTTCAAAGTATGAAAAAGTTTGCAATAGAAAAGAAACCATGAAAATAGCATTTGTTATTATTTTCATCCAGAAATTCAAAATATCACCAAAAGATCTTTTCTTTTAAAAAATTGACAAATATCTTCAGAACAAAACAGGGGGGGGGGTGCAGAGATGGTGTTTGTGCTAATAGGTTTTTGTGCCTCCTCTTTGTGCTTTATTGTGCTCCCAAGCCTGTGAAAGAATGGTTGGGATTTGGCAGTGAAAGGAGAAGTGAAATATATGATCCTTGGGGATAATAAGTCTCACTGAACTGCTGCATTAATTCTTTTCTGCTATGGCACTCCACAACATTCATAGGCTCTCCACCTCCATAGGACTACATTATATAACAGATGAAGTCTTGCAGTGCTTTGTTATTGTTCCAGATTGATTTTATGGCTTCATCTGAAGCACATGGGGCTTCCCCACATTCTTTCATTGGGAACAAGAAGCAATTGACAGATCAGCAATTTCACTGCCAAGTGATAATATTCAGCTCTTTCACGAATGGATTAATTTCATATTTACTGCATCATTCAAACAAGGATGGGAAAGATGAGATTTGCTTGAGCAGTTTCAGAATTTTATGCAAATAGTGTGGTCATTAAGAGAACCTATTGTTTGCAATGGCACAGTTTTGCCAAAAAATGGAAACATGTTCCAGTTAAAACTGTTTAACATTAAGTTACGTGACTGTGGGACATCGCAAAGGGCAGTAAATGCAGCTGTATTGTTGAATGCCTAAAATGTGTTCATGTGATGGGATTTTGGCTAAAAGTCATAAGTCTCCTTTTTTGGGTCTGTTGGAACTTCAAATGGTCATTAAGTCCTGGTAGTAAGTCGAGTACTACCTGTATATAGAATGCTACCAATGTGTTTGCACATCAGTTTTGTAAAGTTACTTATTTTTCTTCCTCTACTTCATCTTGGCCAGTTGCAGCATAGATGAAACTGGCCACATGGTGTGTAAAAAAAGATGAAACAAACTTATTTTATTTCATTTTGAAATCAAATTAGCATACTTAATTCTGAGGTTGAGACAAACTTCTCAGGTCATGGGTTGTTTTTTTGTTTTTTTGTTAAAATATTTAAACAGGCTTTTTGTTGTTTTCATGTTTGCACAGCCCCAGTGACGTGCAAAGACTGACCTACTGATTTAGATCTTTCAGAATTTTATTTGGTGGAAGCAAAAACACTTCTTAGGAAAATTCTTTACTTGCTTTTCAAATTTTCGTGCCATGATCCTATCCCCATCCTTGACGATTAGCCGCTCTTGACAACATGAAGAAACACAAGGCAAAAACAAAATGGGGATCAAGAATAACACAAATAAATTATGGATGTGTTTTTGAATTGCACAGACTTTTTGCCTGGGTTTTGGGGTCTTGCATCTTTGTCTGCCTTTTTTAAAAAAAACATTCAACATTCAAAGTGAGAGCAGATGTTGATTAGCGCATTGGCTACTACCACACTGTGGAAACCTACTAGCAAGCTGCAAATGAGCACTCGCTGACTAATTTGGAATGCATTTTGAGACTGAATCTGAGTTTCAGTGGCATTTATTTATTATTGCTCTTTAATGGATTCAATTATGTCATGGTGAGGTTTTCTCCCCTTCCAAAATAAATGGTTCCTAAACTGTGGGGCTCCTTCTGAAAAAGGGTGTGAAAGAATCCTGAAATAGATTAAACTGCCTTCATACTTCCCACCAGCTGAGACTTGGAGGGTTTAAATAATTTAAGTATAGAATCTTCACAGGTCCCCAGTGATCACCAGCTTGGGAAAAAAAAGAATAACTGTTATAGTATTATAGTGTAGGGGCCATTTAAACTAAAAAAAAATCCAACTCTCTACTTGGAGCAGAAATCTACAAATTAAAGCAAACCAGACAGTTGACTGTCTGCTTTTCATGCTTCCTGTGAAAAGGAGCCCACCAATAATTTTCAGTAATTAGTTTTGCTTTTTAAACTGCCTTTACTATTAGAAAATTGTTCTAACATTCAACTAGAATCTGCCTGTGATCTATTATTTTGTATCCTGCACACTGGATTTGATGGAAAGTAACTTTTGACCTGGGCCACCTTAAGATACTTCTCTGACTCTCTTTCAATTTCTTTGAATCGTTTTAAAAGTGTGCTGCCCAGTATTCGACCCAGGGTCTGATCCAGTGGTGGGATCTTGTCAATGGGCTATGCATGGAAAAATTGTGTCCAAATTATATTAATTTCATCTAAGGACGGGTAGGATAAACTTTACATATTCAGTAGCTTCAGTTGATCACCCACCTTCCTTCCTTGGTAAAACCTATTTAGCTCTCCAGAGAACATGACCTTTCATTAAATTGGGTTCTGAAGTAGATTTAATTCACACTACAAGAATAATATATTAAATGAAATTTGACATCTGTTCCATAGATTTCTTCATGTATATTGGCCCACAAAAATGTGCTGGCTTACCAGGCTCCTTGTACGCTAGGCAATAAAACAGGGTTTGGATCAGTTTCTATATATAAATTACACTTTATGTGAAAACTGAGAAGGAGCTTTTAAAAAAGCACCTCTGATTATTTTTGTCAGGCTTTCTATTTCTGTCTTTTACTTCTCAATACCTCCCAATGTTTATGTAACATTGTTCTTATTATTAACATATTAGATCGCCAACACCGTCTGGTACAACTTCACAAGTTGTACTTGTACTTCAGTATGGATGTGGGGAATGGCATAAACCTGACCTACTTTAGGGTTTCATTTGGAGGGCAGCATTTCTCTGCTGATGTTTTCCTCCCTTGTTTTTTTATTATTTTTTTATTTATTTATTTATTTATTTATTTATTATTTGTTTATTTGTTTATTTATTTATTTATTTATTTATTTATTTATTTATTTATTCAAAAAATCTATTAAAACAAAGAAGCCAGTTCCCAGTTTCATTAGCTCATCAACTTCTTCATGAAGTTTCATGTTGTTCATTGACCCTGAAATATTTATTATATGAAAATAGTGTACTTTACTTTACTTTACCAAATAGCACTACAAATAATAAAAAAATAATAACATTAATGATCCCATTGACCAGTTTGGAGAGCCTTGGTTTAGATGGGCATGTGGGATATCCTCATTCTTGAAATACATGGGGCGGTTAGAGAGTTGTATTTTATTTTAACCATCAGAGAGCTATCATAGATTGATTGCAATTGGGACTGACAACTCCATCGTGTTCCTAAAGTGGCAACATGGTTGTAAAATTATATATTTTGGTTGCATTTGTGCCTGGATGGTCTCCTGGAGTGAGCCGAAAGACAGAAAAGGGAAGCAGTGTGCTCCCTCCCATATTTGGGCATACCAGGGGTTGTGACACAATACATACCTATTTCACTGGCTTTGCTGATAAAGGAGGAGAGCCTGTGGCTTAGTGGCTAATACATCTGCCTAATATGTAATACAGCCCAGGTTTGATTCTCAGTCAGGGTATGGCTAGCTGATGAGAGCTAAATAGTTTGAAATAGATCTATACTAGTCTCCCTTTATTTATTTATCAGCACAAATGCAACACAAATGTAACAAAGGCAACATAAAAGATTGTTTTCTGCCTGGATGGACTCCTGGAGTAAATCGAAAGACAGAAAAGGGAAGCAGCGTGCTCCCTCCCATATTTGGGCATATGAGGGTTGTGACACAATACACACACACACACACACATGTATATATGTGTGTGTGTATGTATGTATGTATGTATTGACTTGACTTACTGCAGCAGGTCTGCCTGCAATTATTAGTAAATTATGGTGGATAGTAAAGCACAATATATATGACTGTGACTTGCAACTTATTGCTTTCCCCATTGACGTTGTTTGTTGGAAGCCAGCCATGAAGGTTGCAACTGAGAGTCATGTGACCATGGGATGCTGCAAGTTGTAAATGTGCACTGGCTGCTAAATGCCCAAATCATGATGACGTGACTGTAGGGATGCTATGATAGCCGTAACTTGGAATAGTTTCTTTTTTTTCAGTGTCATCATAACTGAAGTGGTCACTAGACCAGTGGTCAGTGAACGAAGACTATGGCACCTGTAGGCTGTAAACTCAATGCACTATGTTACAAATTTCAATGTTTGCTTGACTTTCGTACTACTTCCAACTGACCAAATGACCCTGGTAATTTCATACATTTTCAAAAGTAAGGAGGAATGTTCTTTTACATCTTTTTCTTAAAGAAAATTTCCTAGCGGGATTTAGTTTCTTTCT
This sequence comes from Natrix helvetica, assembly GCF_964273705.1. Taxonomy (NCBI): domain Eukaryota; kingdom Metazoa; phylum Chordata; class Lepidosauria; order Squamata; family Natricidae; genus Natrix; species Natrix helvetica. The sequence goes on from NC_138552.1 coordinate 172,139,869, forward strand.
TTCTTTTGCCTGTGGTGTGTCAATCTTTTTTTTAAAAAAATCATTTGTATCAAAACTTTTAAACAAGTAAACAAACACTAACACCAATTAATAGGATTTTCTGATGGAATTTTCCTTGTCATGAGTTTGATAGGACTGACAGATTCATTCATCAGGGCACTTTCATAAAGAAAAAAGAAGGCATTGTGTGCTACTTCTTATGATGATCTTTGCCTTTAAAGATCAATATTGCTAAAATAAATAGTAAGGACTACTCTAGCAGGTCCTGGATGTGGGTTTCTTTTTTTTTTTAAACAAAGTTTTTTATTGGTTTTTTAATATTTTACATAGGGGAAAGGTAGGGGAAAGGTTACAAATGTTGGCAGCTGCGAAATGCAGTAGGTGCACCCCCCCCCTCCAAACTCACAGTATACATTTGCATAAAATTCAAATATTACATAATAGCATATAGTCAGTGTGGTAAATTCAATTGGTAATTTCGGTCAGTTTATATCACGTGGATTTTCTTATTTGTGTGATCTGAGCTTTTTTGATGTCACCCCATCTCCCCCAGCTGGCAGTGCTCTGGCCCCTCCCGTGTCTTGTACATCTACTGAAGTGTCTTCTGGTTTTTCTAGGAGTAGTTTATTTTTTTCCATAAAGGTCTGCGCCTCTATGGGTGTATTAATTCTGACTCTTGTCTCCTCCCAGAATATTAGCATACCTTCAGGCAGTAACCATTGAAACCACACCCCCTTCTGGTATAGTTTATTCGCCAATTGCGAATAAGATTTTCTTTTCTTCCTCACTTTCTTGGGGATCTGTTTCAGAATGGTTATCTCCTTATCTTTGTATATCAAGGCTTGCCCCCTTTGTGCATTCAGAATTTGGATGTGGGTTTCTTGTAGACATTTGACTGGCCACTCTAGCTAACAGGATGATGGAATTCTTGTTTATTCTGCAGAAGATGTTTAATAGACTAGATGCTGTTTACAGGAAGTTTACTGCTTATTCCCGTTTTATCTTATTATATTACTTTATAGAAATTGATAATGTGTTTTGTGATATTATTTTCCCTATTCATTAGCCCTATTGAAGTTTTTGTTGTTGTTGTTGCTGCTGCTTTTGTGTTTAGGTATACAGGCTTATTTTTCCTGAGGCAATAATAGTATTTACTTTTTGAAGGTTTTCTCACAGAATTGTTGACAGAAGTTGAGTACACTGAATCAAACTACTTGACCTAAGAACTGTGGAATCAGAAGTCAATGTGCTTTTCTGTGTAGGTTTTGGCTGTCATACTTATATTTTCTGAAATGTGCAATTGAATTAGCATATGCACTGCTGATGTTAATTATGCTAAAAAAAGCAGTCTCAAATGCTCACCTCTATGAAAGTGCCCTGATTTAAATCACAAAATTAAGGGCCAATTAAAATTGGAATTCCAGTGTTGTTTCAAGTTCAGTTTCCAGTTTCCTTCCACAGATGAACTAGGCAAATGGATTTCCTCCAGATGTTTTGTCACAATATTTCTTAACTAATTTTTTGTCTAAAGATTAGGAGTTCACCTGATCAGCTACCCTGTTCCAAAGGAGTTACACTCTATTTCCTCTGACTGTAGAATTGATATCATGTGAGCATGGAAGCATGACATGATTGGCATTCCAGATTCCTTAGGATCCTTTCAAATGCTATGCTCATGTAAGAATGGGAATTTACAAATTCAGGGCAAAATGTAAGCCCCTCATGTGAAAGTAAAGCAATAATTGTAAGCTTAGAACATCATATGTGTGACTTTTATCTGCAGAAAAAACTCAAACTTAGTTCACTGTTCTCTAGACTTAGATAACGTTTATATACTTGAACTTTGGAATCTTTGCCATTGTAAAAAAAAATGCATTCCTTCTGGAAGAACATGGCTATCAAAATTATTAATACATAACAATCTTTAAATCAGACCCATATGTACATTGTTAAGGAGACTTTATTGTTCATCTGGCACCTGGCACTTTAGGTTATTTTCCTAAATATTTGTGGTTTTGTTCATTGCAAATTCAGTATGAGGACGATGTTTCTATCAGCTCTCCTTTGAAATATGATTGCCAATAATAACGCTTTTCAAAAATACTATTCTGTTCCAGGGCACATTTTCATAATCAAGTGATAATTAAAAAATGTTCCTTTTAAAAATATGACCTAGAGTCAATAAGCTGCACTTATTATTACAATAAGCAGTTCTTCTAACTTAAATATTTTGGGGGTCTAACCCAGTGGTGGGTTTCTACCGGATCGCACCGGATCGTGCGAACCGGTTGAAGAATGAACCCGGAAGTAATTTCCGGCCCCGCCCCCTTGGCGTTTTTTTTTGCATCGGGGCTGACTCCCCGCCGCCACTGCTGTTCCTTGTCTTCTGGCCCGTTTCCCAACTGGCCTTTCCTCGCTTGGAGGGCTTCGGAGGGAAGCTTCTGCATAAGCCCGGCCGAGTGACAACAAGTTCCCGCCGTTACGAAGTCTCGGAGGCTGTAATTTTCTGAGCTGTGCGCGCGCGCCTGTTTTCCACGGCGTGGAGCAGCAGCGAGGCTCTGCGAGGCCGGCAATGACTCAGGATGCCATCCGGGAAGACGAGGAACGCGAGGGGGGACCGTTGACGGCCTCCGCAATCATCGCTCGCCTCGCAGAGCCTCGCTGCTGCTCCACGCCGTGGAAAACAGGCGCGCGCGCACAGCTCAGAAAATTACAGCCTCCGAGGCTCAGAACGCTTCGGAGGGAAGCTTCTGCATAAGCCCGGCCGAGTGACAACAAGTTCCCGCCGTTACGAAGTCTCGGAGGCTGTAATTTTCTGAGCTGTGCGCGCGCGCCTGTTTTCCACGGCGTGGAGCAGCAGCGAGGCTCTGCGAGGCCGGCAATGACTCAGGATGCCATCCGGGAAGACGAGGAACGCGAGGGGGGACCGTTGACGGCCTCCGCAATCATCGCTCGCCTCGCAGAGCCTCGCTGCTGCTCCACGCCGTGGAAAACAGGCGCGCGCGCACAGCTCAGAAAATTACAGCCTCCGAGGCTCAGAACGCTTCAGAGGGAAGCTTCTGCATAAGCCCGGCCGAGTGACAACAAGTTCCCGCCGTTACGAAGTCTCGGAGGCTGTAATTTTCTGAGCTGTGCGCGCGCGCCTGTTTTCCACGGCGTGGAGCAGCAGCGAGGCTCTGCGAGGCGAGTGATGATTGCGGAGGCCGTCAACGGTCCCCCCTCACGTTCCTCGTCTTCCCGGATGGCATTTGGAGTGATTGCCGGCCACACAAACCTCGCTGCTGCTCCACGCCGTGGAAAACAGGCGGGCGCGCACAGCTCAGAAAATTACAGCCTCCGAGGCTTCGTAACGGTGGGAACTTGTTGTCACTCGGCCGGGCTTATGCAGAAGCTTCCCTCCAAAGCCCTCCAAGCGAGGAAAGGCCAGTTGGAAAAGGGGCTTTGCTCCTGCTCCGGGCTGGAGGCTTCCCTCCGAAGTCTTAGGATGTTCTGAGGAGCCCCCCAAGGAAAAACGCCGCTGCCAGGTAGTTAAAAGTACCTCTCTGATTCTGTCAGACTCTGTCAGTCTCTCTCTGATTCCCTCTCTCACTCCCTCTCTGTTCCTCTCTCTCTCTGTCTGTCTGTCTCACTCACACACACACACACACTGTGGTCACCTTGTTGAGTGTTCCAATCACATTTGAAACACTCAACAACTGGCCTGCATTTATGGTATTTTGCAGCATTCTGCAGTCATAGGACCAAAATATATGGTTAAAAGCATATATTTTGGTCCTATGACTGCAGAATGCTGCAAAATACCATAAATGCAAGCCAGTTGTTGAGTGTTTCAAATGTGATTGGAACACTCAACAAGGTGACCACAGTGTGTGTGTGTGAGTGAGACAGACAGACAGACAGAGAGAGGGAGTGAGGGAGGGAATCAGAGAGACTGACAGACACACACACACACACACAGAGACAGAGAGGGGGAGGGAGGGAGAGAAAGATAGAGAGACACACACAGAGTGAGTGATTAAGTGAATGAGTGAGAGACAGACACACCCACATACACAGAGTGACAGAGAGAGAGGAAGGGAGGGGAGAGAGACAGAGGGAGAGACAGAGACAGAGACAGACACACACACAGAGTGAGTGAGAGACAGACAGACACACACACACAGAGTGACAGAGATGGGGGAAGGAGGAGAGAGAGACAGAGATACAGAGAGAGAGACAGACAGATAGACACCCAGAGAAAATGACAGAGGGAGACAGAGAGGGAGAGAGAGAGAAAGAGCCAGAGAGAGAGAGAAAAAGAAAAAGAAAAAAAGAAAGTGGGAGAGAGAGATGAAAGAAAGAAAGAAAAAGACTTATGACCACAATTGAGCCCAAAATTTTGGTTGCTAAGCAAGAGCATCGTTAAGTGAGTTTCACCACATTTTCCAAGTTAGCCATGCCCACCTGGTCACATGACTGCCAAGCCACTCCCACCAGGTCACATGGCCGGCAAGCCACTCCCACAAAGGAGGCCACACCCACAGAGTAGGTTCCAAAAAAAATTGAAACCCACCACTGGTCTAACCCCTAATTTTTGTTTGGCTGAGAGCAATTGTCTCTAGTTTGGTTGAGAGTAGAGAAAATGCAGCAGGATTGGAAGCAATTACAAGAAGGACTTGCAACCTTTCCTACTGCCTTCCCTATTGATTATGATTGTGGGAAGAAGACAGGGAAGGTTGCAAATGGTGATCACATGACCAAGAGATTCTGGACATGTTTGAACCAGTTGCCAAATGCCTTGATTGTGACCACATGACTATTCCTAAGCAGAATACTTCCAAGTAGTAACAAAAAAAGAGCTCTGCCTCTGCTTTTTGGCAAGGGTAAATATAGTAACATTTAAAAATGAAATATGTCCCCCAAAATAGTTAAAGGGAATCATCTTTTAATGGCAGACACATTGCCAATCTGCATTTTGTGAACAGATGTTATTTCTAGAGGGGGCACAATGTTACCTTTACCTTCTATCCAACTTTGATGATTCAAATATTATTTTATCGTACAGGTATATATTTATAAAGACACGTAACTGCCCCTTTTGGGCGTTCTGCAAAAGAACTGCTATTAATACTTTACTAAGCTAAGCAAGATAGATTCAGCCAATATATTTATAAGATACCTCAATAGGGTTTCCAGTTATCTAAACAGGCAAAGAAAGAGACAAGCATTGGAAATGGGGACAAATATAAAGACACAACAGTTGTTTAATTTTCTTGGCATCTGCAACAAAAGTTACAGTGAAAAACTGAAAAAAGAAAGAAAGTATTTAGGTCTACCTTTTTCCAGCACCTGAAAGAGTCATTTTTTAAATTACAGGAATGGGCTAGAGATTGCTAGGAAGCAAAAGTGATGAGTGTGATACTGCTTAAAGTCTGGTCAGTTTCAGGCAGCAGCACAAGCCAACAGGGGAGAGGGTTTGAATCAACTAATTAAGGTCACAGAGGAGCTTGCTAACTCACCATTAGCACTTATTAGGAAAGTGCTGCACTGCAGAAAAAAAAAGAACTCAGGAAAAGATTGCTTGCAGATTCTTAAAAAGGCAGACCAGGTTTAATTCTAAGGCTATGTTTGTGGAATGGAGGACATTATGACAAAAAGGAGAATAAAAGTCCTTCTTTTGCCAAATTTTGGTAACTCTATCTTGGACACACACCCATTGTGTGCTTCCTTGAGTTCTGCCATGGGTGATGATGGGGAGAGGAGAAGATAAGATACTTAATACCATGCTACCCTGCCCCAATGTTATGTTTTCCATCTCATATGAGACAGCCTTCTAATTTTCACCCACGTGGTCAAAGTAATTTTGTATTGTTTTGTTTTTAATGGTAGCATTTTTTGAACTTAATTTATTGTTGGTAGGATTTGATGTTGTTTTCTGATTTGTTTTCATCATTCCTGGTGTTCTTGGCACCCAAATATGCCAACTTTGGGGGTAAATTGAAATATGCCTTCTCTTGGAATTTAAGTGAGCTTCTAAACACTGGAAAGAATTATATAAAGAAAGACCAGCCATTATAAAAATTCTGTTGATCACTCATACTTAAGGAAATATAAAAATCCTGTACCATGATTTTCACATTATTTTTATTTTTTGGGGAAAATATATGATATACTTCATTTTCTGCCAAAGTGAATAACAATGGACAAGGTCCAAATTAATTCAAAAAGAAATCATATGCATAGATAGTTTTTTTTAAAAAAAACTACAGGCCTTTCTCTTTTTTTCCTATGAGTCTCGTCCATTAATTTCTAAATGTAGCAATTTACTCTGTTCATGTACATTGTTGTGTTTTTTTGATCCAGCATGCATTAATTACAAGTCAGGGTTAATTAAAATATGTCATTACCTAATTAAACATTATTCTATTGTGCAGAGAATCTTGGAGCAATAAGTGCAGGCCTAGGGAGGTATGCCTGTTTTCATTATTTACTGTCAGTTTCAATTAATATGCCTTTTGGGGCTACAAACAATGCTTCTGTCAGCAACATGCATGCCATTATGCTCAAGTTCCTCCTTGTGTTGGGCAATAAACAACCCAAGCATGCAAAACACAAAACATATGTTCCCTGGGGATTGATCAGCTGACTACAGCAGAATTGGAAGTGTATCTCTAATGGCATCACTTATCAAGGGGAAATATCCCACGGCTTTCTCTGGATCACTGGATGAGATTCATGAAGCATCAAGCAGATTCTGCAGGAAGCACCATTTTACTCTCTTGTTTGTTTATTCAATTTATAAAGCTGCCCATATTCCTGATTCTGGGTGGCTTACAATGAAAACATAAACCATGCCAAAAAACATAAAAGCAGCCATGTAAGCATTAAAAGCAATTAAACAATTAGAAACCATACAATGGAATCCCCAGGAAAGTGTAGCCATTCACAAATAATACAGCTTTTTTAATGGCTCCACACTCTTTGATTCCCCAGGCCAGATGACAAAGCCAGTCTTCCGGCCCTTCCAGAATGCCATCAAGGTCAAGGCCAGGCTGATCTCAAGGAAACAATGTTCTCTAGGTATTAAGTATCAGTAATAACTGACAGACAACCAGTAACAGTAACTGATTTATTCAACTTAGTAACTGAACTGAACTGAAAGCCGGTTGACAGCTATTTATATTCTCCAGCTGTCAAGCCGGTAGCCAATAGGGGCTTGATGCTCGTGCCGCCCTGGAACCTGTTTAAAACGACCAATCCTGGGCGCGCGTGGACAGGCCTCCTCTAGCGCCACCTGCTGGTGGACGCTCCGAGAATACAACACTCCTTCCCCCTTGTCCGCGCATGCGTAATCCTGGAACCTGGTTGGCCTTCTGCGCACGCGCTGCGATCTTCTTAGCTGTGGAGTGACTGCCGCCGTAGAGGGAGGATCGCTTCGAGGAAGTGTCCATGAAGGGCCAAACCGTGGAACTCCTCCCAACTCACCAGGTAGATAGCTTGCCGGTATCGGATCATTGATTTGGCCGCCGGAGCTAGTTGTTCGCTCAGATCTTGGCTGATGGGCGGCGTCAACAGGTCTTTGTGAACTTGGAATAACATTTGGAACATTTGAGTTGTTTGACGCTGCACCGGTGTCTCTTCGCCTCAGCTGATCTATGTGCCTCCTCCACACTCTTCCATCTCCAAGGAGGACCCTATAGGAACAGGGCCCCGTTAGCTCCGATACAACACCAGGCACCCATTTAGGATCCCCTGCAAAGTTTTTAGCGAACACTCTTTCCCCTACCATGAAAACCCTAGGGGGGGGAGAGGATGGGTAGGAAGGGGTAGCGTAAAAGGGATGTAATCTGTCTAACGTCGTACGTAGTTTCCTTCCCATTAACAACTCGGAAGGAGCTTTGCCAGTTATTGGGCAAGGGGTGGTGTGCTGGCATCTTAAGAATGTGGCTACTCGTTGCTGCATTGGCAAATGAGCCATGCGTGCCAGTGATTCCTTGGCCGTGCGCACCGCGCGCTCTGCCATTCCATTAGCCGCCGGGTGGAAGGGAGCCACGGGAGCGTGGCGAATGCCTTGGCGTTGGAGAAATGTCTGAAATTCTTGTGAAGTAAATTGGGGCCCGTTATCCGACACTATGATGTCAGGTAACCCATGTGTTGTGAATAAGTTGTCTAAGATTTTTATAGTGGCTGCAGACGTAGTGGAATGCATAGGGAACATTTCTACCCATTTTGACCACGCGTCAATTACCAAGAAGAAGGTTGTTCCCTCTATTGGTCCTAAAAAATCCACGTGGAGTCTGCTCCACGGCGATCTGGGTTGTTCCCATTCTCTGGATGGGGCTGCTGGTGGTGCGGGGCGGACCTGCTGGCATTGGGGGCATTCCTGTACCCACGCTGCAATGTCCGCATCCATGGAGGGCCACCATATGTAACTGCGCCCCAGGCACTTCATACGGACAATGCCAGGGTGGCCCTCATGGAGACGAGATAGCAGTGCCTGGCGCAATTTGCTTGGGATTACTATTCTGTGTCCCCAGAGGAGGCAGCCTTGGAGAGATGACAGTTCCGTTCGGCGGCGATAGAATGGCAGTAGTGGCTGGTCTATATCAGAATTAGGCCATCCACTGCGGACGAAATGAATTATTTTTGAGATGATGGGGTCTGCTTTGGAATGTATTGCTATGTCTGATGCAGACAGTGGAAGTTGCAATTCATCTAAAAGGCAGATTGTTTCTGTAGGAGCTGGGTCCAATACCGGAATCGGTAAAGGGCAGCGGCTCAAAGCATCTGCATTGCCCATTGTTATGCCTGGCTTATGGATCAGCGTGTAGTTATAGGCTGATAAGAATTCCGCCCAACGGGACATGCGGGGAGATAAAATTTCTGGAGTGGGGCGGTCGCCAGCTAAAATGCCTAGAAGTGGTTTGTGGTCCGTTAGGAGGGTAAATGGCCGCCCATACAGGTAATGGTGGAAACGTTTTACTCCCGCAACGGCGGCCAGCGCCTCCTTGTCCAGCTGGCTATAATTACGCTCAGGCTTGGACAAGGTGCGGGAGTAGAACGCTATGGGGGCCTCTGAGCCGTCAGGATATACATGGCTCAGCACCGCGCCAACTCCAAATGGATAGGCGTCGCAAGCTAGCTGCAGGGGCCACTTCTCGTCGTATTGCGCTAGCACTGGTGGAGCTGTCAAAGCCTTTTTGACAGCCGCGAGCGCCTGCGCCTCGCGGCTGGTCCAGAGCCATGGTGCTGAAGTGTCTAAAAGTCGGTGGAGGGGCTCTGCTAACGACGCTTTGTGTGGAATGAACGACGAATAAAAATTGAGGAGGCCTAGGAAAGCCTGCAACTCAACCTTATTGGTTGGGGTTGGTGCGGAAAGGATTGCCTCCACTTTTTTTGGTGATGGGTGGATTCCATCTTTATTTATTAGGAATCCCAGGAATTCTACGGCAGGGACTCCCAATTTACACTTTGATGCCTTAAGATGGAGGCCTGCAGCCCGGAATTTTTGGAGGACCGCACGTAGGGATTTTATTAACGTGGGGGCGTCTTTGGCTGCGATGAGCACATCATCGAAATAGGGTGTGACCCCAGGAATGCCATGGAGCAACCGCTCCATCAATCCCTGGAATATTCCTGGGGCCACACTGACGCCGAATTGCAGCCTACGACATTTAAAAGCCCCGCGGTGGGTGACTATTGTCTGTGCCAGTGCTGTGGCTTCATCAACAGGTAGCTGTTGATAGGCCTGGGCTAGATCCAATTTTGCGAATATCTTACCTCGTCCTAATGTGTGTAGTACGTGCTGGACTACCGGTACTGGGTGGGGATGTGCTTGGAGGGCTTTATTAATTGTTGTTTTAAAATCTGCGCATATTCTTACAGAACCGTCAGATTTTAGGGGAACAACAATTGGAGTTTCCCAAGGGGAAAAATCAACTGGTTGTAGAACTCCTTGTTCCAGGAGTTTGTCAATTTCCGCGTCTACTTTCGCCTTTAAGGCGAATGGTAGACGTCTGGCCTTAAGCCTGATGGGAGCTATTGAAGGGTCGAGGTTTAAAGATATTGGGGAGCCCTTGTAGCAGCCTAATGATGGTGAAAAAACATCTTTGAATTCCGCAATTAGTGAGGTGAAATTGTTAGTAGGTAAGGAAGAGTATTGCGTTGCATGGATGCCAGTTATTGACAAACCCAGAGCACTGAACCAATCGAGCCCCAATAAAGAGGCCAGGGGATCCTGTACCACTAATAATGGTAGGTGGCCTGTGAAGGAGCCATAAGTAACTAGTAGCTTAGCGCAGCCTAGGAGCTTGATGGAGTTTCCCTGGTAGTCTTTCAGGCGGCAGTTTGCAGGGCTGAGTTGCTTTACTTTGTAGTGGGGTAGAATAGATGATAATGTTTGCCAAGAAATAATTGAGCGAGCTGAGCCTGTATCTAGCTCCATAGAGCAAGGCCGGCCTTCGAGGAAGATAGTCAGGTGCATCTTACCGCGACCTCCTGCAGATGCGGATGCTGAGTCGACAACCCATTCGGGGTTGTATTCTTGGATGTCCCCCAGGGATAGAGAATTTAGGCGGCGATTTGTGGGGCAGGTGCAGAAAAACGGTAGGCAGCATTTTGATTTTGTGGCCGGTTGTCAGGAGCGGATGAGCGGCATATTGCTGCTAAGTGTCCTTTTTTCCCGCATTTCCGGCAAATAGCTGCCCTAAATCGGCAGGTTGAGCGTGCGTGCTTGCCGCCGCAGCTCATGCAGGCGCGACTGTCTCTAAAATTTAATGATTGCAGACGATCTATTGCTAAGTCAATTTCTGATTGTATAGAGGAGGCTAGTTGTTGATGATTTACTTGAGGCGATGGAAACTGTTGTCCCGTTGGCAACGGCTGTGGCAACCGTCTACGGTCAGGGGTTGACTGTTCGGCCATCTCCGCTGCGCGAGCCTCATCAACGGCAATTTTCAAAGTGAGGTCTGACCGGGATAGAATTCGGCGATGTAATTTAACGTCTTTCAGACCATAAATAAATTGTTCCAACAGGGCTTCGTCCAAATCAGCAAATTCACAAGGAATAGCAGCCGCACGGAGCGCAGCCACGTAGTGGCTTATGGATTGCCCCTCTCCTTGAATGCAGTGGCGAAAATCTTGTCGCCTTGCAAAACGTGAAGGTGCCGGTTCATAATGTGTTTTTAATTTTGCCATTAATGTTTCCCAAGGCACCGTGTGTACAGGGGTGGGAGCTGAGAGAGCTCTGGCAGTTGCGAACATTTCTGGTCCACAGTAGTTTAAAAATATGCCTCTTTTCCTCTCCAGGGAAAGGCTTGTTAAGTCGTGTGCCAGGAGGAAACATTCAAACCTTTCCACAAACGCCTCCCAGGTTTCTGCCTCCACACGAAATGGGGCGAACATCGATGAAGTTGTCATTGTAACTTGTTTTGCTGGGTTGGATCCCGTCCTCGTCGCCAGTATTAAGTATCAGTAATAACTGACAGACAACCAGTAACAGTAACTGATTTATTCAACTTAGTAACTGAACTGAACTGAAAGCCGGTTGACAGCTATTTATATTCTCCAGCTGTCAAGCCGGTAGCCAATAGGGGCTTGATGCTCGTGCCGCCCTGGAACCTGTTTAAAACGACCAATCCTGGGCGCGCGTGGACAGGCCTCCTCTAGCGCCACCTGCTGGTGGACGCTCCGAGAATACAACACTAGGGTGGGGGGCAGCACCAAATGACACTTTCTAGCGGACAGAACCCACAAAAGCTGCTTCTGCCAGATCTGATGGGAGAGGCAGATGTTACTGGGCAGAGGCAGTTCCTCAAATAACTTGGCCCATGACATGTGGGGCTTTCTAGATTATTACCAGCATCTTTGAGCAGGAGTTGTGAATCCAGAAGACCTCCAGATGGTGCACTGGATCTGTCTGGGGAAGTGCAATCCATCCAGAACCAAATATGGTAAATTCCTAGATCCGGGGAGGGGAGGGACCTTAAATCTAAAGTCACTACATTTTGCCAGATTGAGTCAAAGCCTGTTGTTCACCATCCAGACCACTAAAGCCTCCATACATTAACATAGTTTATTTGTTAAATTTTAAAGCTGCCCATTTCCCTTACTATCTGGGCAGTGCACAAATAAAATTTTAAAAATATAACAATGTATAAAAATTTTAAAAATGCAAGGGTGATTAAATGTCAATGTGAAAATCAATTTAAAAGTGGGAGTTAGCACCCATTTCTGGGTGCTAACTGGGCCCAGAACCACATTTATTGGTAGCATTGCTTATTTCACTGGGTAGAGATATATAGATGATACATGCTGATGATACATGCTGATGATACCTCAACCCATGGTGACAAATGATCTCACCCATTGGTTTAGAGATATAGCAGCACCTCTCATCCCCTCCAATCAACAGTGACTGAAACTGGCCATTGAGGAAGTAAGACAATCAGCACAATATAATGCTACCTACTTTCAACCCTGCAGGTGGTCCAGAAGGATACCATGGTCAATGGTATTGAAGGCTGCTGAGAGGTCATGAAAAGCAAGGATGGAGACATTATCTTCAACCTGTTCTTGGCAGAGCACAACTAACATTATTTCAGTCTCAAACCCAGGTGTGAAACCCAAATGAAAGGGGTCTTAGTTTCTGTAGTCCATGAACACATAGGAAGAAAATGGCCAAAGGTGTCTACAATCCAGCATATTATTTACCCTAGTGGTGCTTAGAAACTTAGAAGAAGTCCACAAGTGAGAGATAAGTGCTAGAAAAACTTTCCAGTTATGTTCTTCACTAACTGCTGTTAAGAGGAATGGTACTTCTAACCCTACAGTTGTACATGGCCAGTGAGTCTGATGATCATTGATAGTCTTATTCTCTGTTGATCTGTTTACGTTTTTAAATCCATCCAAATTGTTAGCCATTAGATTTTTTGGGAAACCTGACTTGATGCTTTAAGCAGACACCATGCACAACATTTTTTTAATCAATTCCACATTCAACTTACTGGAGGACCCTAAGTTTTAATATTTTTGGAGAGGCGAACTTTACATACTGATATCTTTTCATATATCTTTTTCCTATTTTTAAAATAATAGCAATAGCATTTAGCAATAGCATTTAAACTTATATACCACTTCACAGTGCTTTACAGCGGTAAAACAGCTCTCTAAGCGGTTTACAGAGTTAGCATGTTGCCCCCAACATTCTGGGTCCTCATTTTACCCACCTCAGAAGGATGGAAGGATGAGTCAACCTTTAGCCTGGTGAGAACTGAACTGCCAAATTGCAGTCAGACGGCAGTCAGCAGAAGTAGCCTGCAGTACTCCATTCTAACCACTAAAAAACTAAAAACTAAACAAAACCCAGCAATATAAAAATGTTTTCCTAGCAGAGAATTACTTTAGCCCTTTTGCTGTGTGTTCCCTTCATCTTTTCTAATTTGTTAGCATTCTCTTTGAGCTGAACAACAACAACCAGTAGTATCTCAAATAATACAGGGAAAGCATAATTTGGAACTTGCCCAAAGTGTTACATATTATCCCCATTCCCCCAATGACAGATGTAAAAAGTTAGTGCAGTTGAAAATTATATTTTATTTTTTATTGAAAATGCTATGGGCATAGTATTATTTCAGATTTGAAGTCACATAGGTGACTGTCCTTCTATGTTTAACTCCATAAATGCATGAAGAATGAAAAATCTTTCAAGATATCTAGCAAATAATTGAGAAAATGGATTTCCTCTTTCTTAAAGGCAACCAGTTTTTCTAAAAGATTTAACTTTTAAGAAATATACTTCAAAATGCCTCACATTTTCATCTCTGGACGAATAAGAGATCTCCTGGCAATCTGAGAAATCTTTCATAAAATGTGAAAGAATTTTGCATCATCGTCTGAAAATATTAATCTAATGCAAATCTTTGGAGTTTCTACAAGAATTTCTAAATGTGTTTCAAGTGATAGCTATGAATAGGATTATCTGTGGCTAGGACAAGCAGCACAGCAAAAATAAGCAGATGAAACATACTTGCGAATATCTTTCCACGTAACCTGTATATTAAAAACACACATCCAGTGTCTTTATTTAAATTTAGTAAATTTGGAATATTAGTCATCTAGTTTTCATTTCTTAATCATTTTTACTTTTATCAATTTCTCCATCCACCTAGAATCATCATGTGCTTTTATTGTTTGCCCTTCTTATTTCTTTAATTTATTTGTCATGTTTGCACAGCATTGTAGTCAGTGCCTCTAGTATTAAATTTGTGATTGGCCTGTTTTTGTCCATAGCTGCTGATCTTCACCTTCATAGCCCTAAATAAAAATAGGAACATGGATTTAATGTTCACAGCATGACTATTAAATAAGACTTCAGCCCCAATGATAGATATGAGTTATACCCTGGATCTATTTCATGTAATCAGGGAGGTGAGTTTCTTTCGTGCTACAGAAAATAATAATTCTCTTTGTGATATCCCATGTTCAATAGAAATAAACAGTTTCATGAAATAACAAATTTAATTCTTCCAGAAAATTGTTCAATATCATTATAAAATCCTTAACTATAAAATCCCTCCCCAAATTATAATCATTTAGGTATATTTTAGTTTTCCTAATAGACCAGTGGTGAAATTCAATTTTTTTACTACTGGTTCTGTGGGCATGGCTTGGTGAGCGTGGCAGGGGAAGGACATTGCAAAATATCCATTCCCACCCTACTTCAGGGGAAGGTTACTGCAAAATCCCCATTTCCTCCCTATCAGCTGAGACTCGGGAGGCAGAGAATAGATGGGGGTGGGGTCAGCCAGAGGTGGTATTTGCAGGTTCTCCGAACTACTCAAAAGTTCCGCTACTGGTTCTCTAGAACCTGTCAGAACCTGCTGAATTTTACCCCTGACTTAGACCCCTTAATTCTCCAATAACAGATATTCCAATTCTTCATTCCAGAATTTAGCCAGGCATTTTTATTTCTCTCAGTCTTTGTTTTCTCCTATATCACTTTGACAAATGAAGAAGAAGAGGGAAGGGCATTAGAGTGCATGCTTAGGGGAGGCAATAGACAGAGACTGATTTGAAATGAAGTTAAGAATTTCAAAGCGATCAATAATTGAGACATCACCTTGTGGTGATTAAGGGGAAGTAGAGATGAGTCGGTGTTGAGGAAGATGAGAAGAAAAATGAGTGAATAAGAAGACATCCTGTCAGTTCAATTCACCTCCAGAAGTCAATACATGACTGCTTTCTTCCTTATTGGGATTCTTTGGGTTCACGTAGCCAGAGCTAATCAAACCATCTATCAAGAATTGAACTCACAACTCACTGCAATTTAGATGATTATATAAAGTACATCAGCTTTAGCAGCTACCTACTTTACAACCGAGTGTTCAATGATGTTGCAGGGAGGGATATATAAAACCTATCAGAATTATATATACAGTCCACCTTTCTTCAAGATCTAAAGAGGAGTTGTAGATGCTGCATTATATTATTTTATTTTTATTGATTATGAAATTTATATGCCGCCCACTTGCCAATTATATCCCTATGCAAGGAACGAGGCATTGTATATACAATACTGACAGAATGAAGAGATGAAGAGAGTATAGTAATGAGGATGAGGGAGAAGATAAAAAGGTTTTTATTTGTTTACTTTTTAAGAAAATAGAACTTCTCATGAAACACATGGATAAAAATGTCTGCCCCTCCTCATAGAAGTCTTCCATCTGGCTACAAATTCATGCAAATATCAACACTTCTTTCTGGAAAGGTCCCTGCATTTGTGCACCCCACAAACTTTAGATCCAGCTGAGGTTGAATCTAGCCTGTTAGCCCCTCACAAACCAGGGAATCCTGCAGGAGCAACATAGTTCTATTGGAGTGTTTGGAACGAAAGATAGGAATTCACTTCAAATTCAAGTCCACCCATTAATATGAGCATTGTCTAGTACATTAACTTCTTCCTCCTTTGAAAGCTGTTGCTGATTTTTTAAAAAAATATTTCTTGATTGATGGCTTCTCTAAGCACACCCTGGTAATTTTTGGCATTAAGGACAGCATTGATCTAATCTTGGCAGAGGCTAAGTCATTCAATGTTTTCCTGCTGCCTATCAGTTTTTCTCACCATAGAGAATTCAACAAGCCAAGGAACTCCTTGTCTCCAAACCAAAAGGTTTTTTTTTCCATGATTGTTTCTGGCCCATTTTCTCAACATGTGCACACGTACATGCCAATGCACACATGCGTTCTAGTTTCTAAAGAACAAATACCACCCTCACATTTGGTTTCCTACAGATAAAATTTGTAGTGACCTTGGATTAATCTATTCTATTATGTTTAGGAAAAGTAAAGCTTTTGCACATATATTTCTTGACTGTTCCAAAAACTCAGGAGAAAAATCTTTTAATATTTCAGTTTTACTTATCAATATTTCAGTTTTACTTATCGGTACATGCATGTTTCTACTCTACGGTAAACCTTTCTGTTCCTAAGATGATCCTCTTCATTAAAAAAACAAACAAAGACAAAACAAGATAAAAAAAGCTGTGCAGTCTGACAATAAATGATATGTCTTCTTTATATACCTTGAAAATTTCAAAGGTTTCAAATTGTTTTGAAGTTTAAAAACTTTCCAAACTGGATAAAACATAGAGAAAATATAAAAGACAGTTCATCACATTTTAAATAAAGTAGAATAGCTGCAAAGAACAACTTTTTAAATGTATCATTTAAAATCTTTCTGAGAACAGTTCTATAGATGATATGTGGGGTTTTCCTGGCCTTTATTAAAACAACAAGGGTTTCAAACATTGAGAAGTTTTCAAAGAAGTGACCCAAGACTTGTAATTAGGCTAAATATAAGTATGAAAGATGTTAATGGTGGAAAAAAGTAAAAGACACAACTCGGCACAAAGAAATACCAATTAACCAAATAAGCATGACGTTTGTAATATATGAAAGTAAAACTATACAATACAATACAATAGCAGAGTTGGAAGGGACCTTGGAGGTCTTCTAGTCCAACCCCCTGCCTAGGCAGGAAACCCTATACTGTTTCGGTATAGGGTACTGAAACTGATTCAGTACATTAAATCCTATTCCTCAAACATAGTGAGAAGATTGGGGATCAGGATTAGGGCAACCGTAGGTCCAGATCCCATGAGTTCCTGACCCATAGTATCAAGTGGATGATGGGTTATATATTTTGGGGGGAATAAATGCAGCCTTAATTACATGCACAAATAATTCAAGTTGCATAGGACAGGCAGTGAAACACCCTTAAAAGTTTGGAAAATGAATGCACATCTGGATCTCTGTCTGGTCCAGATTTGATCAGGTAAATGTTTCTGTTAGTGTTCCTTTTAGAAGGATTCTTGAGTGGCTTACCCAGAGGGATGACAGAGGCACCCTTATGCTCTCTACTATCCCTATCCATGGGATAGGAATTGTACTTTTCCTTTGCTTCACTCTGCAGTAATAACCATTGCTTCTCCCTAGCAAGACACTGCTTGACTTGGTTTTCCACTCCTTGGTGGAAATTTCAAATGAGAGGTAAATAGGGTGTCCAAATCAAATGTCTACATCTTTATGTACATTTCTGCCTTGAAATATGGAAGTGACAAGTACACTCTGCATGCTTCAGAATAGAGTTTTCAGCATCAGCTGGGTTTCAAGACATTTTGGTGTGGGGGGGTTTGAAGACTGAGTTCTAGTCCTGCCTTAAGCATGAACGCTGGATCAGTGACTTTACAATACAATAGCAGAGTTGGAAGGGACCTTGGAGGTCTTCTAGTCCAACCCCCTGCCTAGGCAGGAAACCTTATACCGTTCCAGACAAATGTCTATCCAACATCTTCTTAAAGACTTCCAGTGTTGGGGCATTCACAACTTCTGGACGCATTTTCTGTTCCACTGATTAATTGTTCTAACTGTCAGGAAATTTCTCCTCAGTTCTAAGTTGCTTCTCTCCTTAATTAGTTTCCACCCATTCCTTCTTGTTCTACCCTCAGGTGCCTTGGAGAATAGTTTGACTCCCTCTTCTTTGTGGCAACCCCTGAGATATTGGAACACTGCTATCATGACTCCCCTGGGATAGTCACTCTTCCTGAACCCAATCCACCTCACAGGAGGAAGGAGTATTAGGTTTGTTTGTCACCTTAAATTATTTATAAAAATAACCAAGGCAATAAATAAATAAGAAAAAAAAGGGAACGGAGGGAGGGAGGGAGGGAGGGAGGAAGGAAGGAAGGAAGGAAGGAAGGAAGATTGGTCAAGTTTCCGGAGCTTGTAATATAACTTGGTATCTCTAAGAAGTGATGCCTTCCAGTTTTCTGTAGTCAGCAGAGCAATGAAGTCTCTGTCTAGGATATTTTTTAAGGAAACTCAACTCTGAGTTAAGAGACCTACCATTGTTACCCTACTTTGCTATATGCATTTAAGTGAAGACGGAAGATTACTAGAAGGAGTTAGTTTGGTCACCAAAGTGAGTTGGATGAGAAAATTAAATCAGGTTTGCGGTCTCAAGGATATCATGAAGATCTCGTATTGTTTTTATAGTTCCTGTTTTCTGCTTTATTGTTTCTGAAATTGAATTGTGCTTTTATCTTGTTTTGTTTTACAGTGCCAGAAACAGTCATTTCTGAATGTTAATTTGATTACTCAATAGATAAATCCTAAATAAGTAAGAACATGGCCAGGTTTCCAGAAGCAGATGTGGACATGGAATTACAGAGCACGGAGTTACAAGTTTTGGTATTTTATATTTTGTAGGAAGTAATAGAATAAAACTATTTCCTACAAAATATAAAACGTGGAGTCTATAAAATGTGGAGTCTATAAAACCATCATTTTGAGGCTTTAAGCACACACCGGTACATACCATGCCATACAACATTAAGCATCAGTGACCTGTTCACAAATTTTGCCTTTTAATTATGATGAATTATAAAACTATTTTTCATAACTTTCCAAACTCCTTGCATCAATGTGCAGGAATATCAATAATATGTTTTTATTTATTTTTTTATTATTATTTTTATTATTTTTATTATTTTTATTATTTTTATTATTTTTATTATTTTTATTATTTTTATTATTTTTATTATTATTATTATTATTATTATTATTATTATTATTATTATTATTATTATTATTATTATTATTGTTGTTGTTGTTGTTGTTGTTGTTGTTGTTGTTGTTGTTATTATTATTATTATTATTATTATTATTATTATTTTACGATTGTATCACAGCGGCCAGTTGTTTCGCCGCATTTGGCATTGATTACTAGTCGGGCCCCACCCAGGGGCCTAGGACGTCGTAACGTATTTTCGTAATATATGTGCAGATCCAAGCAGCTTTTTGCATTTGAGTGATGGTGATTTTGTCAAGTTTTAACTGTTTTAAATGTAATTCCAGTGCTTTTGGAATAGCACCCAGTGTGCTGATTACCACTGGAATTACCACTGCTGGTTTGTGCCATAATCGTTGAATTTCAATTTTTAAGTCCTGGTATTTCGTGATTTTTTCCTATTCCTTCTCGTTGGCCCTGCTATCACCTGGTATTGTGATGTCTATGATTGTAACCTTATTTTTCTCAACCAGTGTGATGTCTGGTGTGTTATGCCCCAGCATTTTGTCCGTTTGTATATGAAAATCCCATAGGATCTTGACCATCTGATTTTCAGTGACTTTTTCAGGCTTATGTTCCCATTAGGCTTATGTTCCCATTAGGCTTATGTTCCTATTATTATTATTATTATTATTATTATTATTATTATTATTATTATTATTATTATTATTATTATTATTATTATTATTATTATTGTTGTTGTTGTTGTTGTTGTTGTTGTTGTTGTTGTTATTCCTATATTTTGATTTATTTTCAAAATTAAAGCCTGCTCAATTTTCTCTTAAAGGCATCCTTTTCAAAAGAAGACCAAAAGTATTTATAAATGTTGTTTGGCCATTATTTGTTCCTTAAGCACTCTGAAAGTATACTATGATTGTCAAACATACTGTACGTCCAATATATAACAAGAAAATAAAATTAGTATTTAATTTTTAATTATTGGTAAAATTTGGGTGTTGGCTGTTTTGGGAAGACTTAAGAAGAGCCTTTGGTTCTAGTTATAGCTTACAGATTTTGTTAATTATTGAATAATATTGTTTTAATAGGAAGTAATCAACATGCCTTAATATACTGTTATGGAAATGCATTAGGGAAGCAAAGGAATTTCTGGTTACTGTAAAACTAATATCTGATGTGTTTCTTTCTCTCATGCTCAAGACATAATTGAGAAGCTTAAATATGCTTTGGCGTCCTTATGTTCTGTTTTTGTAAATACATAAATTGCAGAGAAGAGTTTAATCATCTCTATCATCAACAATATCCTTAGTTCCCTAGCATTTTTATTTAACATACAGTACATTAATTTATTTTACTGCTAGTACTTCTACAAAAAATGAAACACTGTAGCGTAGTGTTTAGGGTGCTGGATAGGAACTTGGAACTTGAAATTCAAATTCAGTGTTGGAAAACTTTAGACCAGTCATTATTTCATAGGCTAATATAATATAGGGTTTTGCCAGGATAAAATTAGAGAAGGGAGTCCTATTAAAGCTGAACTAAAGGACCAGGCAGAAAACAGTTAAAATGGCTAAGCTCATTATAAGTTGTCTTGAAATATTCTTTGAAATATGGACTAAGATATTAATAACTAATTAGCACATATATCTAGAAATTACCCAGATTTCAACAGTTAAACTTGTAGAAGACTTGTTTAATACCTCTACCGATAAGTTGAAATCCCCTTCTCTCATCCTATTTAAATGCAATAGGGAAAGGATTTAACTGTTTTGGGAGGAGGAATGGACACAAGTGCAAATGTGATCACTTGGGTGATTAACTGTATTTCTGTGTAATAGACATCCATTGAAGGAAAAGTGACAAACTAGACAGTGTCACCTAAAAGTGCTAATTCTGGCCCTTATGTGATTACATGCAATATTGCGATGCAAATATGAAAGATTGGGACTGAATGGTGACATCACAGTGCATGTTTCATCCTTTTGTGAAATAAAATTTTGTCACACAAAAAAATCCCAAATTCTTTTAAACAGCAAGGGATATAATTCTGTGAAATCATTTTAATATTTGGACCTTCAATTTTAACCTTCAATTTTAATTAAGTTTGAATTTGGGAGTAAATTTCTGTTTTGTACCTCTACTTTTGTAGGCTCTAACCTGCTTTAGCAGTTCATGATTTTTAATGCAAATATGATGATCAAGTTTACACAACTGGTCAGCTGAGAAGTACATTTGTTATTTACTTGGATGAATTGAACTGGGACCTGGATTTAACAAATGAAATTCACTAAGCTGTAAATCATCATATATTGTTCATATGACAGATCAGACTTTTTTGCCAGAAAGATTGAGAACACACTTTATTATTGAAATTACTAATATTTGGATGAATTGAACTGGGAATTGGATTTAACAAATGAAATCCATTAAACTGTAAATCATTATATACTGCTCCAACCACAGATCAATATAGTTTGCCAGAAAAATTAAGAACATGATCTTTTAAAAACTGAAGATGTTGTACAGGAACTAAATGTGCTTAATTCTTATTCCCTTGTTGAGTATATGTGACTTTAAGGTAACATTGATTTTATTTGATTGACTAAGTAATGCAATTCAAAGGATTCATTTTTAAGATGAAATAATGTCAATTGTTTAATTAGGTTAGTATTACTTTGTAACTGTTGTAATTTTGAGATTTTGATGCCCTAGTTATTGTTCTATACCAGAAGTAGTCCATTCTTGTCCATTGCAATATTGACAAGACTAATGGCCCTCAAAAGTGAAAGATCTATCATTCCCAGCCATTCTGACCCACATAAATTCATTTGGAAATTCATTTCTGTGGAATTTCCAAATTTGGAAGGTTTGATATTGTACGGGAGATAGCATATTAAATCCATGTACTGATTGACAAATTGACTGAAAAGCAACTGGTATAGAAACTTAAGACAATTCTAGCATGGATTTATAAACCTAAGATATATGTTAGTATGCATGACAGATGGAGTTAATAAGAGTTAAAACAACAACAAACTTGTCATAAATTATGTTCCTAATTATGGCCCTGTGGTTGTGCAGTCTGAACCTCTGGGAAACAAGGAGCCTATTCTAATAAGAATATGGTTGCTGTTAAAATTGGGTACACCCAAAATATTAAAGAATAAAATTGTAATGCATTTCAATGATTTTAGAAGCCATTTTTATTTTATTTTATATTTCCTCAATGTTCTTAACTCTCACAGAGTTCCTTCCTTCATTCTGCTAAAAACTAAACCCAGATGCATTTGGAAAAGAGAAAGAATTAAGCCTTTGTCAACTTAGTTCAGGGAGGCAGCTTCTCTTTCAATGATAGGATTAGATTGACTTTTAGATGAACTTTTAATCCTAAATGACACATACACGATCGCTAATTAAATTGCAGTATCTTCTGGAAAATATGCTCTCTGATATAGTACATAATGCAATCTGTGTTTTGATAATTTCCAAAATAAATTTTAGCAGTGATTACATATAACATTTTTGTTTTTAGACTTGGTTTTTAATAGCAAGATACAATACAAAAAAAAAAAAAATACAACACGAAGATTAAATGGTGATTATATAGGGAAAAACAAAACTTGCTATATTATGTTGATTAAAATAAACTAATCAAGACACAAAACCAAAGAAAATGCTGAGTAAGCAGAGATAAAGACAGATCATAAAATATCAGAGGCATCAGTATAAAGATCAAATTAATCCTTAACCATATTGTTACTGATTAATCTTTTCATGTTTAGAATATAGAAACTTTCAAAAATAGATAACAGAGTCATTTTCTTAACCCATTCCTTTATTCTGGATTTTGCCCATTTATTTAACTGAAAAAAATTAAATGATTTCCTTTGCCAGCCCCTGAAAATTTGACCAAGGATATTTATGGGTATGGCACAGCATACAGATTTTTCATTAATTTATTTATTTGTATAAAGATTCTAATGAGATTAACATTGAAATCCCTCCTGGAATATACATTACTCTTGATTAATATTTATTTTAATAATATGAATCTTACTCTAGAGACTTAATGGACTGAGTAAATCACTGAGTAAAACCCACTGGCATTGCATCTATACATTCAGATGTATTAAATTCAGCATATTTTGATATATTTTGTGAAATATATAAATATAAGCATTTTAGAGAGTCTGCATAAATTCTAAATCCTAAACACTTGCAGAGTTACAAATACATTAAATCCCAAGGACAACATTTTTTTAAATTAATAGAATTTAATATATAATGTGCCCTTAAATCATTGTGAATTCTTAGCGACTACCTAAATAGATTTTCTCCATCAATTAATAGATAGCCAGAGCATACACCATTTTACCGTGCATTTTCAATATGTTTCCATTATTATAATGTATAATTATCCAGAATAGACATAATGTCATCAGCACAGAAGAACAAGTTATATTCAGTGCCAATCATCATACACCATTAATATTTATATCAAAATATTAAAAGAAATATCCAGTGGAGGAAACAGGGTGCCTTGATGATATGTCATGATATAAAACTTGTAACATTGGCTGCTATAAATATTAGAATAATTATTATTGGAATGATAAGATGGGAGGGGACGTAAGTGTATGCATGTAGAACATGTATGTGGTTATCTGATTGACATATTGATTCACTGATTAAATTCCAACTCAGAATGTTTTAAAAATTAATGCCCAGATTCTTGCAAATAGCATGCTTGCAAATAAAAGTCTGGGTTTTTTTGCCTTTTAATTCCTCAAGTGGAAAGGAAATATAAGTAACCTCCATTTCTGCACTGCTTTAAGAGTGTTTTCAAATATCTAAGGAAAGGTGCAGTTTACACAAAACAAATATGGAAGTCAGTTGTTCTCACCAGTGGAGACAGAATGATTCTTAGCAGATGCTTTAGTCAAAGTTCTATTTGGATGTCCATACTTGGAGAATAAATTATAGGGAGAAAAATATCATCTATCCAGATATAGAAACACATAAAAAATGAATACCTTTAGCATCCAAAAATTTCTTTTCAGAGAGGGAGAGGACATCCTTCATCAAATCTAGATTAGAAATTTCAGATAAAGGCAGTTTACAGTAGGGGAAGGTGATTAGTAGTATGAGTTCACCCCAACTGAAAAAAAAATAGAAAATTTTTTTTTTGGAACTCTGTCATTTTTTCATGGTTGTGTTATTACTTGGTGGAATTTGTATGATTCCGTACAAAACTATGCACGTCTTCTTTCTTCAAGGAAAGCTATCAATAGTAGCCATATATTACATCTGGATGAAGAAATCATTTTTATGCTTTTCAACTGAGCAGAATATTGGAAAGAAAACATGTAAAGGGACTCATGTCTCAGTTATCTGTCTATCAACAGGATAACTTTAAAAACTGAATACAACATGACCCAGGCTGGTGTAGTGGGGGAAACAAGCAAAGAGACAGAAAGGAAGGAAGGGAAAGAAAAAAAGGAAGAAAGAGAAAGAGAAGGAGAAAGAGAAAAGAAAGGAAAGGAAATGAAGAAAAGAAAGAAAGAAAGAAAATGAAAAGTTTTGGCCAGAGGTTTTGGAGGAAAACATTCTTGAAACACTTTCCCAATGCATCCATTCTTAGCCCTCTCTTCTCCTGCCTGGCCATGTGACCCAGATCCTATCATGCGCTTCTCAGTGTACACATAGATATAAACACAGACAGATGTGGCACGAAGGAAGAGTAGAAGCCAGGGACTTGCGGTCAGGGGAGGCAGGGGAGGCAGAGCCTCACCTCTCATCATGAAATAATAATATATAATAATAATATCCACAAGGGAGTTTCATATATATAAGAGGAAGAGGAGGGAGGAGGAGGAGCGCGCACGGGGCGGTGCCAGCTGGGCAACCGGTGGAGGCAGGAGAGTTCTCGGAAGCACCAATAACCTTCCTGCCTCCGCTGTACTTTGCGTGCTCCTCGCGACTGCAATAGATGTCAAGAAGTGGCAGGGGCTTAATGACGTTGCCGCAGCTGCCATGTGCGGACGGATGGAAGTAGCCAGAGTGGCGCCGAGGCAGTCCGGTGGACGAGCGACCGAGGATCAGGCTGCCTGATCCTCCATGGCTTGCTCGCTCGCTCTTTCGTCCGCCCGACCCCTCGGCACCACTCTGGTTACTTCCGTCCGGCCGCGCCCAGCAGCGACGTCGGCGATGTCATCAAGACGAAGTGGCTTGGAGGCGAAGTGCTTTTCAGTGCTTTTCTGTGCGTCTGGCGTTTAGGTAGATAGCCGGATGTCCTAAACGCCAGCCGCACTGAAAAGCAGCTGCTGTTGGGGATCGCGGAGCGCAAGCCGGCGGAGTGCGCTCAAAAAGGCGGGGAATGGGATCACGTGTGCTGGAGGCTGAGGCAGCCTCAGTCTCCAGCACACGTGGTCCCATTCCCCGCCTTCCTGATGACGTCACCAGCCTCACCAGCCATAAACCTCACAGCACATCACTGGTAGAAGCAGATGTAACATTTTACTTCATTACACCGAAGAAAATATACACACCTCCTATGACCCGCTGCAGATAAAAGAATCAGGAAAGATTCCAGATTCCATTGCTGTATGTATTTTTCCTACCTGGTTAAAGTAGCTGCTTCATAAACAAAATTTTATTAGGCTTTAAATAACCACTGAAACAAAAGAAAACATGATTTCTTTATGCACATACATAGAATGCTATTAAGCAGTTTTCTATACTCTAAATATAATAATTCATTCATGCATCTCAGAGAATGAAGAATATTCTTGAACTTTGTGAGTAGTGTAAAGAAGGGGGCTGCTGAAAGCACTTATCCTATAAAAAATGTACAGAAGCCTTGAAAATGAATTCATTATGTCAGGCTCCCCCTATGTAGTATCCTCCATATGTGTTGACCTTTACAGGGGAGTGCAAAGCACTTACATCCTAGGTTAATCTAACACTTTATTTTTGCACTGAGTAATCAACAGTAACAGATCTTTACCTAGGACACTTTTGTTGCCTTTTCTCCACTTGAATTTTTCCTCAAAGAGCATCGCAGATGACAGCTTTACTAGACCAGTCTAATATGGACTCACAATTATACAGCGGTGCAGATGTTAATATGTCTCCTGCCGCTGCTTTTCCTCTACGGCTCATCTCACCATGGGCCTTGTCATTTAACCCCTTTCTCATGAGGCACTGAATAAATACAATGTTAAAAGGGTAAAAAGAAAGAAAGAAAATAAAATGCTATTAGTTTTTAAATCATAATAAAGTCAGATTTATTTTTGTGGGAAAGGTCATATCAGATAAGGGTGATGGAAATTGTCTCCAAGCCTACAAATTCTGGAGACACCTGATCCAAGCAGCCTGAGCTGTGGAGGCCAGTATGCAAGTAGAAAAAAACCCTAAACTTTGCTGAAAATTCTTGAATGCGGTATATTTTTCTTGGCACTAAAAATGTGAATGTAAAGTTATTATCCATATATTTCTAAGTCAGGCACTTCCTTAAGTAGCTTGGAAAAACGGTAATATGTTGAAAACAGACAAGATTTAACGATGGATGTGGTACATAGTACACTTTCAGAAGCACGTAGAGTAGAAAGCTGAATAAATCTGCATAGGAAAATCAATCTACATACAGAGGAAGACTTTCTATGAAATCTTTTTTCCAGGCAGAGGAAGATATATATATTTTTAAATAAAAATCTAGCTACACACAGCGGGAGATTTTTAGGCCTGCGTATGAAAGCGCTTTTTCACATATTCAGCAAACCTTCTAGTTAGGAAAATTGTTAAAGGACCATCCTAGAACAGTGGAATGAAGCTGTTGGAGTTGGATCGTGAGGTAAAATGAGGGCAGCTCAACTCTGGCATGCTAATGAGGACAACTTTATTCATCTCTGACATGTTGCCGTGTTTTACTTTGAAAACACACAGACATTTCCTCTCATGCATACAATCTGAATACAATAGCGTGCACCAGACATACTTACGATGTGTTTGGACTCCTCAGATGTAAACCCCCCAATTTATTCAAAGACGGGAAAGGGCCTCCTTTCCACCTTCCCTGTCAACAAAGGCAGCCTTAGCATCTACTTCTTCCTTAGAAAGCGCAGTAAGAGCAGGTTGGATTCAGCAGTGGATTATTAGACTATGAAAGACATTGAGCGAGTTCAATGGATCATCTCGTGTGCAATCATTAAATAATACACCATTCTTCCTGTAGAGGAGAGTGGCTTGGAGTCTAGAATGTATCTGGAATGTAGAGTATGACTCCTTGGACCAAGCTTATTGCCAATAATGAAGATCAGCTCCTTCCAGCCCTCTACTAACTTTGGAATGCCTAATAACTTTGAGGTCCAAATGTTGCAATGCTCACAGTATGAGGCTGCCTATACAGAACATAGCAGCTGTTCCCCCCTTCCCCAAACTCATTTGCTTGCCCTCTCTATCTAAGGATGCAACAGGACTTCACTATGCATTTCTCTGGAAGTGGATTTGTAAGCTCCTCCAAACAGGCTGCATGCAAGGCAGATGAGAACATTCAACATAGCCCATGATGTAGATGGTCCTCCAATCCAAAATAAAGGGAACAAAGCAGTATGTGTCCAAAAAGAACATCTGTTTCTGGAAGCCCATACAAAACTATGACTAAGATTACTAATAATCTTAGCAAGGTGGCCAGGATTTGTCTTCTCCATTCCATATTTTCTTCAATAAGGGACTCCCTATAACAAATCAGCCTGAAATGAAGCCCATCATGTAAGTGGCTTTCTTCAGGTCCACTCTTCAGAAGAAGCTACTGGATTTCAGGAAGCAGGTCTGAAGGGTGTTTTTGTTCTAATGTTTTTTTTTTTAAGGGAAATGCTGCTTTGAGGTTTTTCACAGCTCCATTATGGACCCTGATGGCTTCAGAGAAAACAAGAGGAGAGAATAAGATTGTTCAGGAAAATGTATATTCAAAACCACACCAGGGGAAGTTTCATTTAAAAAGATGCTTTAGGGAAATTATATTAAAAACAATGCATGCTAAGAAATATGCATGCAGGAGATGCATATGTCAGGGAAACGTATGAATGAAAACTAAGGGTTATTTTGTAATTGATCTTTAATCCTATCTGTAAAGAAACAAGGCTGTTTATTTGAGTGACACTAAATAGATTAGCCTGAAATTGCTACTTATAGCAAACAGGATTACAGTTTTGCTCTATCCCGGTATGTAGAAGCAGTCAAGATTCCTTAATCTCCCATTCTGTCATTCTGCCTTTAGCATATGAAGCATTTCTGGATCAAATGATCCAGACGGAACCTTCGAAAGAATCAGTAATAGAAATCTTTCCATTACAGGTGTGTCCTCAATTTACAACCACAAATGACCTCAAAAGTTCACTTGCTAAGCAGGACAGAGTGAATTTTGCCCCATTTTACCTTTCTTGCCACAGCAACAAGGTTGTTACATGATTCTGGCTTCCCCATTGACTTTGCTCGTCAGAAGTTCACGAAAGATGATCTCATGTCTCTGGGACATTGCCACCGTCAAAAATACGTGGCAGTTGCGAAGCATCTGAATTTTGATCACATGACCACAGGGTTGCTGTAATGTTTGTGTGATAAACAGTCGTAAGTCGCTTTTTAAAGTGCCAATGCAATTTCAAAGAGTCACTAAATGAATGGTGGTAAGTCAAGGACTACCTGTACTGTTTGATTTTCTTTATTCCCAGTATGCCTTCTGAAGGGGAACATAATAATAACAGTACTCACCAAAATGAGAAGGGCCCCTGAATCCTGCAGTTTTGACTTACTTAGTTTGGAAGTATGTCAACGACAATACTTTCTTTCGTAAGAGCCACCCTGTGGTGCTATTAAGTCAGAGCTTAAAAATGCTGAAGTGCGTTAAAGTTAAAACTTTTTCATTTACCGTTTTCATTCATCACATTTGTTCCTCCTGCCGAACTCAACTGCAAACTGGTGGCAGTAAATGGCAGTAAACTGGCAGTAAATTCTAGTGGTGAATGGTTGGTGCTATGACACCCATACAAGCAGCTTACAGCCCCATCTTTTTAAAGGCACACAGAGGCAGCCTTTGCAAAACAATGTTAAATTTTCTAGGTTGCCGATGAAATAATTTCCCATTAGTATGTAAATAGGAATTGGGTAAAGAAATTAGGGACCCAATTCTCTTTTTCTGTTCGCATAATTAGTCAAAATTGGTGAGATTTATGCTCACTGAGTTTATGAAGGTGCCTTCACTTCTCTTCTTTAAATACCTTTCTATCCAGTTGCAGAGCTTTGATTATGAATGTACAGATTACAGAGGTAAAGACTGAGTCCGTCATTTGCACCTCTACAGCTGTCTGGTTTGGCCCAGACAAAGACTTCAATGGATAATTAGAACTGTAGAAAAAACAATTGCGAGACCTGTATATTGCATGAGACAGAAAGAGCCTGTGAAAATATCTTCGGATCCTCACATCCTGGACATAAACTGTTTCAACTTCTTCCCTCAAAACGACATAGGGCTGTGCACATCAAAACAACCAGACACAGAGAGTTTCCCCACTCATGTTATCACTCTGTTAAACAATTAATTCCCACAACACCATCTTATGCCTTAGGATGTTAAACCACACAATAGGGCTATATTACTATTATCCTTCTCATCTTTCCTATTGCCTATTCCTTTAGTATATTATGATTATAACTTTGTTGTTTGAATCTTATGATTGATATTGATTGCTTTATTTAGTATCCCATGACTGAGTGTTGTATTTTATGATTTATGATTGTATTTTATTACGATGATTTATCATTTGTGGCTTGCATGTACACTGAGAGCTTATGCACTAGAGACAAATTCCTTGTGCGCCCAATCATATTTGGCCAATACAGAAAGAATTATATTCTATTCTATTCTATTCTATTCTATTCTATTCTATTCTATTCCATTCCATTCCATTCCATTCCATTCCATTCCTTTGTGAATGGTAGCAGAGAAAAGAAGATGGGGGGGGGGGAACTCTTGTGTTATACAACTATGCATAATGACAAGAGGAGGGGAGAATAACAGAGAATCAGGAGGGCCAGAATTTATCCTTATGAATGAGTAATTAATAAATTGATCATTTCATTAAATATTAATGAAATATGAAAACACGACCTCCTCAGTTTCATTGTCTCTTTCTTTCACCTTAACATTTAAGTCTTTTTCATCCCATGAAAGAAGGGATTTTTGGTAAATTGTATTAGCATCAAGAAACAAACCTGTCAGCTGCCTGTACCTCCACATTCAAATTCTACCCTAGAGCAAGCTTCAGAAATAATTCTTCGTCTAGGAGTGATCCCACAGGGCATATCAGGCACAAGAAATTCAGGGTTGGTTCAAAATGAGTATAAATTTGTTCCATGCTACCTCTAAACAGGAATTTGAACTACTAATAGTTAAGGCAAATTGGCGGTAGACAAATTCAAGGATGGCTGGATTCAGATTTCTTGTGGGCAAGAAGGACTCCAAACTGATGTCACAGTTGATAGTCTCCTACATCACATAAGTTGGGGCTACATCCTCTCTAGAAATTCATTTGCTTGTTGTATACATGGCATGCTCAGCGGCTGTTTGGTGGATTGGCATTCAGGAAATGGTCCCTGTTGGTCATGATAGAGCAGAAGGCTTCTCAACAATTTTCCCGAGCTAGAGCCACTTTTGATCATTGAGAAACATGTCAAGGGCCCCACCCTCAAAAGAAATAAGGTGGATGAGAAGAAAACCTGATTTGATCTCTACTTACTCCGAATTCAAATAAAAAAACACTTAAATACAGTTCATCCAGCGAGTCTATGTTTCTATGTAGTAAATGCTTCCTTCACCCTTCCTTCACATTAAAAATAACGATTCTCGGAGGAGGAGGAGCCGAAGTCGCGACTACACGACATGCGATCTCAATGATCTGAGATCGCAGTCGATACTTTTGCCACTGGATAGTCCAAACAGACCTAAACCGTCCCGCAGAGACGGTGAACAGGAATAATACATCTTGCTGATCTCAGGGACATTGCAAAGTCCCTGATTGATCCAAGAGAAGTTCTTCAAGCTGGTGACAAAAAATCCAGCCATTTGGCTGATGAAGTTGGGGCAGCTTCAAAATGGAAGGATATGGAAAGAGAAAGTGTTTCCAGCTGGTGAGGAATTTTTACTGTTTTAAAAGTGACTGCCTATAAAAAAACTTAAAATTAATTTAAATTGGAGAACAGAAGAAATAAGTGGCAGAATTAAATTTGGAATGGTTTTGGACAGTGGGTTATCTTACTTTTTAAATGCTATCTTCATGGATGGAATTTATGCAAGCCTTTTAAAACGAATGGATTAAGTTTCCTGCTTCTATTTTTTTTTCTTTTACTATTCTCTGTAATCTATGGACTAAAATTATCCTCTTTCATTACTGTGGGTGTTTTTCTAACTCATTTAAGAATTTGACTTTTTTAAAACTTGAAATACAAAAAAGATACAAAAAGAAAAGAAATTGTAACATTGTAACTGTCAGGCCTGTAGTTATATTCTTTTTAGGATCTTTGGCCTGCCACACTTTCTTATAATTTTCTATGCTGTTTCAATAGTGTAGTAGTTGGGAGGGGGGAATAGAAAGGAGTAGGATTGTAGAATGGATTGTTGACATTCTTTTGTAGAAGCCAAGGTCATCTTTTGTCTCCACACATCGACACCTGGCCGGAAGAAGATGGGTGTACATGCCAGCGTGGAAGATGATGATTGGAACATGTGATGGATTTGTGGGTGTGGGGAGAGATGATGAACTTTCAACTGGGTGAACCCAGAGAATGTACTTCCAGAGTTGGAATTTCCATAGCCGTGCTAACATGCCTGCGGAATAAATTGCACCTTTAAGGATGTTTTGCCTTGGACAATGATTTATTTCTGCATGGTATTTAGAACCCTAACATTATTCCAACTCTCTACTTCAAAATAATTCACTAGCACCCTCCCCCTCTCAAGGGGGAAGGGCTGGTGATGGAAGATCTGGTGATGGGGTCTCAGCATTCCCAATGCTGACCGGGACAGCGTAAATATCAGCGAAGAGTAAATGAGAAGCTTTTGGTGATAAGAAGCTGAGTGTGGAACTTCAAAGGCAATGGAATGCTGCTTCCAGTTTAATTGCATCAGGAGGAATGCAGGAGGGGACACGACAAGACGAAGGAAGGTCGCAGACGTACTTCTTCATCAAAATGTGAGTGCATGCTCCCCCTCCTTCCCCCCAGCTTGGAAGCAAGTCTTGGAAAAAAAAAACCCTAGAACAGAGGTTTGGGCTCCTTCCAGACGGCAATAAATGAAATGGCTTATCACCCTGCAACTAGCTGGGAGAAAGATTCCCTTTCAAAATGGGAATTTCAAAGAAGACAGGAAGAAGGGATTTTTCCAGCATCTGTCACTTGCAAGCCACCACAAATGGGGCTGCAACCAGTAAATGAAGCAAATTGGGCAGTAAATTGGGCTTTCCTCCCAGGACTTGGATGGAAGAGATGCTACTTACCAACTCCTTTGCCATCAGCATGGGGAAATGCTCCAAGCCAGCAGAAGGCACCTACTTGGCCCATAACTCCTCCAAGCCAGCAGGAGGGTCCTTGGCAAGTAAAACCCCCTAGCCAGCCATCATTGGTTGAGCTGCAACCTGTGAAGCAGGCAACCCCGGGATGGGTCTTAACCCCAGGTCATGGATGGGAGGGATGCCAGTGGGCACCTGCCCTCCCTCAGCAGATGGCACCATGGCAGAAAGCTGGGCAGTGGCCAACCGAGGGATTGACCTCCCCACTGGTTCCAGTCTCCCCTGCAAGGCCCAAAAAGGTTCTTACCAGACCTTCCTACAGAGAAGAATTCTCCATGGAAGAAGGGATTACCAAACAGAGGCCTGCATTGTGGATGACGGGAAAATGTGCGCCTGCAAGGCCCCAAGTGGTTCTTACCCCACCTTCCTACAGAGTAGCAATCACCAACATGGAAGAAGGGATTACCAAAGCCAGGCCTGCAAGATGGGAAGTGGGACAAGGTGCATCTGCAATGCCCCAAAAGGTTCTTACTCCACCTTCCTACAGAGAAGCAATCTCCACCATGGAAGAAGGGTTTACCAAGGGGGAGGCCTCGGAGGAGGGAATTGCCGAAGAACAAATGGGTGTACCAATCGCTATGGTGGTAAAGGGAGGGCCACAGATGCCAGCACAGAAAAGACATCTGGGCAAACGACCTCTGGAAGAGGATCCCCAACTTAAGGTGACAAAGAGTCCTACCAAGGGGGAGGCCTCGGAGGAGGGAATTGCCGAAGAACAAACGTGTGTACCAATTCCCACGGTGGTAAAGAGAGGGCCCCAGATGCCACCAGAGAAAGGTAATCTGGGCCAACAGCCTCTGGAAGAGGATCCCCAACTTAAGGTGACGAAGTGTCCTACCAAGGGGGAGGCCTCGGAGGAGGAAAAAGGCCAGGCGTGGGTGATTAAATCCAAGAGCCCAGAACCTACAGCACCTGCAGCAGAGAGCCCTAAACGGCCATGGGAAGAGGTCGCAATGGACTTCATCGTGGAACTCCCAGACAGCAGTGGGCATAAAGTAATTTGGACTGTTATTGATTTGTTTTCTAAGCAGGCACACTTCATTGCTTGCTCAGGATTGCCATCCACAAACGAATTAGCGAAAATGTTTGTGAAACACATTTATCGCCTGCACGGAGTACCCAAGAGGATCATTTCAGACCGCAGAGTCCAGTTCACGGCCAAGTTCTGGAGAGAGGTCCTGAGATCCATTGGGTCCACACAAGAACTGAGCTCAGAGGTTCATCCCAGCATGAACGGCGCAGCAGAGGGAGCTAAGGCGGTGGTGGAACAATACATCAGGTGTTTTGTGGACTATCAGCACGACAACTGGTCGGACTTGCTACCCTTCGCCGAAGTGGCGTACAATGATGCAGTCCACAGCAGCAGAGGATTAGCGGGTTTCCAGATTACCAGTGGCATGGAAGTTGTTGCCATGCCTGAGTTGCCTAGAGAACCTCCTTCTTTCATGTCTTTGAGTGAATGGATGGACATGCTAAAGAAAGGATGGGAGAATACGAAGAAGGCTCTAGCAGTTGCGGCAGAAGCCTACCAGAAGCAAGATGATCAACATCGCTCGCTCCAAAACCCCTACCGTGTGGGGGACAAGGAATTGGGTCCAAAATTTCTAGGTCCATTCCCAATAGTGAAGATAGTTAACCCAGTTACAGTTCAACTCAGTCTACCCAGAAGTCTAGGGGAATTTGACCCAGAATTTCATTGTAGCTTGTTGAAACCAGTAATTGGGTCTAACAGAAGAGCATCCACCCAAGCTCAATCTCCTCCTGTAGTGATGGAAGGGGAAACATAATCTGAAGTGGAAAAAATTGTAGATTTCAGGCTGAATAGGGGTTGCTTACAGTACTTAGTGCATTGGAAGGGTTACCCTTGGTCTGAAGCTAATTGGGTGAACAGTGGGAACCTAAAAGTGGAGAAGTTAGTAAAGCAATTCAATGGGAAGTTTCCCGAGAAGTCAAGGGGTTCCCCTGGGTGGAGAAGAGGTGGTTAATTTTGTTACGTTAACTTTTATGTTATTCTCTTTGCAGGAAACGTTTTTCTTTTGAGGAGAGGCCGCCTGTCAGGCCTGTAGTTATATTCTTTTTAGGATCTTTGGCCTGCCACACTTTCTTATAATTTTCTATGCTGTTTCAATAGTGTAGTAGTTGGGAGGGGGGAATAGAAAGGAGTAGGATTGTAGAATGGATTGTTGACATTCTTTTGTAGAAGCCAAGGTCATCTTTTGTCTCCGCACATCGACACCTGGCCAGAAGAAGATGGGTGTACATGCCAGCGTGGAAGATGATGATTGGAACATGTGATGGATTTGTGGGTGTG
This sequence comes from Natrix helvetica, assembly GCF_964273705.1. Lineage (NCBI taxonomy): Eukaryota > Metazoa > Chordata > Lepidosauria > Squamata > Natricidae > Natrix > Natrix helvetica. Next base: position 172,174,862 of record NC_138552.1, read on the forward strand.
GGGAGAGATGATGAACTTTCAACTGGGTGAACCCAGAGAATGTACTTCCAGAGTTGGAATTTCCATAGCCGTGCTAACATGCCTGCGGAATAAATTGCACCTTTAAGGATGTTTTGCCTTGGACAATGATTTATTTCTGCATGGTATTTAGAACCCTAACAGTAACACTGCTACTCGGAGGCTGGAGGTTTGTGTATTGGAAACGAAACACTTTTTTCACTGATTATCCTGGCTTGGCACTTCAAGGTCTCACAGCTTGTTTATAGAGAGTGATAAGAAGAAAAGCACACATATGTTCCTTTGAAGTATATTTTTAAGCAGAGAAAGGTGAAATGTTATTGTGATGCTTAATCCTGTTACAACCTTCTAAGCTAGAGCAGTAGTGTTTGTTAGCTGGAGATAATGGCACAATTTCAACAGCAGAAAGACATTTTAAGTCTGCAAAAGATACTCTCAGAAATACAGAAATTATCAGCTATACATGAGAGGATAGAGAAGAAGTTGGAAGTTTTAGTGCACCTAACCACAAAATATGATGAAGAAGTTGAAGATGCTAATCAAATGGAAAAAGTGGCAGTTAAAATCCAAAAAATCAAAGATGAAAATGAATATAAAGAAATTAAAATTGCAGATATTTATGGTGATTGGTTTGACTCTGAAAAGGGAAAGAGTGGAATACTGAAAAAGGAATTAAATGGAGTGGAACTCTACCCCAGATGGCACAATACAGAAGAAGAGAAAACAAAAGAATTTATGGATTTAAGAGAGAAATGTTATTAGCAATATCATTGATAACACTACCGACAATCAAAGATAAGCTGATTAAGGAAACAGAAGAAGGGCATCGAAATTACATGAGAGATTTTATAAGCAAAGAGTTGCTAAGAGGAGTCCATACAAAGTTGATTAAGGAGATGATTAGAGGACTGATACCACAAATGGCAGAAGATATGAGACTGTTTTGCTACTGGAAAGATACAGGTTGATAGATGGAAGACTATAATTTAAAACTAGCTAAACTTAGTGAAATTTAGTGATATAGTTAAATAAATAATTGATAATGATAATAATGTATACAATGTGTAGTGTTATGATAAGTAATAACTGATATGAATATTGAATGGTACCCACGAAAGGAAGATTACAAACCCTTTTGGATTATATATAAAGGTTAATTAAAAAAAAGAATTAAGTTAGATTCAGTTAAGTCTTGATTATTAGGGGGAAAATGATATGATGCAGGATATAGTCAAATAAAGGAGGGATAATGATAATAATGTATATATATGTATGGGTAAAACATAAGGAAATGGGATGTAAATTGTAAACAATGATTTGGAAAGAAGGATTAGAAAACTTTGTTATTAAATATTATGGATGTTTAGCTAGAATAGGACATAAGGATTTAGTGTCATTGGAGGATTTTAGAAATAGCAAACGAAATGCCAGTATGTGGTTATGTATTAAATCTTGGTATATTTTATGATGGACGTTTAAACAATTATAGTCAAATGAAATTGGAGGTATGATGATGGTAACATGTATAAATATCTGAGTTAAAATACTTGAGTTAATATGAATTATGCTTGATGACTGTGGAAGAGATGCACAAAAGTCTTTTGTAACCAACTGATACACTTTCTACAGTATGTAAAAAAAGAAGATTTTATGTGTTGTGTTTTGAAAATTAAAAATTAAAAAAACCTTACATATACATATACATATACATATACATATACATATACATATACATATACATATACATATACATATACATATACATCATATACATATACATATACATATACATCATACACACACACACACACACACACACATCAATTCTCTGGTAACATTTATGTAATCTTGGGCATAGCATCTGATCAGGCTGAGCCTGAGGGAGGGGTCAAGCACGTCATCAGTTTCCAGTTCCTTTGTGCCCATAAGAGACCTACATCCAGCCTAGCCAGAATTCTATTGACTCTTATCTACCACTTATCTGTTTTGTCCATTAGTAGTTCAGATTCTTGTAGAGAGCATTAGCTTGCAATAAAACGTTATATTCATTTGAACTGCTCGGACTTCCTGATTTTTCCTCACTTGACATTAGGGCTTTAAAGTGAACATAATTGATGTTTGCTGGCATAAGTTGTTGGCTCAGACTTCTAGTTTGAAATATGGCTATGTTAAATAGACCTATGGCTTTCTAGTCTTGTGCAAATTTTAATGTGTTAACAGGCTCTGAAGAACTAATATTGACTGCCTCTTTACCATGTAGTCATGTTTCCATTGTTACCTACAGAAACTTTGATGCTCTCACAATTCACTGTTGACTCCAAATTTCTGCTGGTTTTGTGACCTGGGTTTGTTTATATTTTTATACTTTTGATAGACATAAATAAATAGTGTTCATTTTAAAGTATCATTATATATATGATCTGAGGTAGTTATATGAAGACATCTCAAAATCGTCTCAAGTAATGCATATAAAATCCCTTGCTCAGAGATGAAAAAACAATGAAAGATTAATCAGAATGACAGGAATATTTATTTGAATTTCAGATTCTTCTCTCTTCCCTCCCTTCCAAATTATGTTTGCTGGATTAAAAAAAGGCATGCTGTGTTCATGGAATGTTGGAACTCAGTCCCAAAGGAATCAACAAATCTTCAAAAATGCATAAATCCATTGATCACTAATGTCTCATCCAATCCCATGATTCTGTGAAATATTCCACTAAATCTTTTATACAAATCTGCTCTTAATTTGGCTGAATAATTGCACTAAAATAAAAAGGCTGCCCATATGTTTATTATTTATGGGCCATAATAATATGGGATAACAATATGTTTTCCTAAATGTGTGAAAAAGAATATAGTCTGGTTGGAGGTAATAACACGGTTTCAATATAACATTTAATTATATAGCATTTTATAATTTAATATAGCTGATGAGACCACACATAACTTCTGAAGATCTGGAAACAAAATAGACAAAGTATGTGGAGCATGGTTTCTGGATATCCCACAGCAATGGTCATAGGAAGCATTTGTAGTTTTCTCTTCTTATCAATGAAGTAATGTGTTATATCCAGGGGTGGGATTCATCTGATTTGCACCAGTTCCGGCGAACTGGATGTTAATTTTATACTGTCCGAAATTGGGCCTGTTCCTGGCTTCCAGAGAGCCTTCAGAGCTTGGGGGAAGCCATTTTTGCCCTCCCAGAGGCTAGGGGAAGCCTCCAGAACTTGGGGAGGGTGAGAAACAGGCCTACCAGAAGTCTGAAAATGGGCCTGTTCCTAGCCTCCGGAGGCCAGGGGAGGCCGTTTTTGCCTTCTTGGAGGCTCGAGGAAAGCCTAGGGAAGGCAAAAACTCCTCCCCCCGCAATGGTGCAGGAGGCCGAGTACACCCACCATGGCCCTGCCCACCCAGCAGCCGGGAAGAGAACCAGTTGCTAACATTTTCCAATCCCACCCCTGGTTATAGCTATGCTCACGTGCTCTTTTTCTCTAGGGACTGTATGTTGTCTGCATGTGTGGCTCTTTATATATTTGTAAGAGAAGAACTAGCTAGGGTGGGTGTATGTGGGACCATATAGGGTAAGTGCATATATAGTGTTTGTGTGTGTTTATGCATTTCTGCTTTCTCCATTATTGCATTCTGGATGTATTTCTATGCATGTATGGTGGGGTGGCTTAGAATAGAGCAGTCATCAGTGCTCTGAGACATTGCCTGTCCTATAGGGTAATGTTATTCAACCTCAGTGATTTTAAGGTGAATGGACCTCAACTCCCAGAATTCCTCAGCCAACATGCTGAAAATGAGAAACATCGCTATAAGAAATACTTCGGAGGAAAGTTTTCTGGAAAAGAAAAATATGTTTTCCTGCATCTCCTAGACTTGAGGAATGTTCCGATTCATGTTTCTGAGTCTTTAGAAAGACTTTGATTTTACAAAGTCAGAGACTATTTGACTTTTAATGTCCAAAGTCTTTTTTCCTATTGGCTTCTAACCTGTTCTATCCTTGCTTTGCGCCAAACTAATTTATGTTTCTTCCTGGGTACATTCAGGATGATGTTACACATGTACTTTCATTTAATGTGAATCTTGTGTTGAGTTTTTCTCACCTACATCACAGCCTAATGGCCAGCCTCTGCGCCAATGTATTTTGTAGTAAAAAAAACAAACAAACCCAGAGGTATTGTAGCAAGTAAGAAGCTCATTACAAGTTTTGATTACCTGTATGTCAGCAACAACAATATCCCCAACACTCAATAGCCATAAAAATGCAAAGAAACATATACATAAATTTTGTGTCTGTGTGAGTGTATGTTGTAAATCCACACAAATAAGAGAATATATATATATCTGGTCCAATTTACCCATGCCACGCTTGGTAAATATTGGTGATGAAACATTTATTGTACTATTTCATGCTCATAGTACTTTGACAAGTAAATGGATGTTAGCCCTTGTGCCATAAATATTTGCCCATTACACTCTGTATCAAGGAGCTATAGCATCAGCTTCTGCCTTTCATTAAAAGAAATGAGTATTAAAATGCATGACCAAAATACAAGAACATAAAAGCATTAATATGGTGAGAAGGAAGCACAAATTAATTAATTGCAGCTAACTGCTACCAAATGTTTCTTATATTCTGATTAATGCCAAATGTTTCCTCAAACAATAAGATGAGCATCTTTTAACAACCGACGTTAGTTTCTGGCCATAATTAAGTGTTCATGGCAAATACACTTTCACTGCAACTATGAATTTTATTTATTTATTTATTTGATCTGGAGGAATTTTTAAAGGAAGCAGAAGTCAGTCAATCTGCTTGTTCATCTGGGTTTCAGGCTGAGAGCCCTGCTATGTTTGCAGAAATGAGAACAATCAATCTTTCTGTGTTAACCTTGCTACCTCTTTCAGATAAGATGAGATGAATGGGTTTTTGCAGGAGGCAGTGAGAGAGAATTTGTATAGTTGGCAGACAGCATCAAGAATCAGCTGTTGATGTCATATATTTGTTACAAACTCAAGACTATGAGATGCCCAGATGTAAGAATCCATGGAAGAGTGTTCACTTAAAAAAAAGTTAAGTTTTCAAATTGCTTTCAAAATGGAAAAGAAAGAATTGGTAGACAGCAGTAAAATCCAGCATTTAGTGTAGAAATCATCCTAAATAATGACAGGATAAATGCAAGTACAGGCAGTCCTTGAATTACAACAGTTTATTTACTGAATTTTTAAAGTTACAACAGCACTGAAAAAAGTGACTTATCACCATTTTTCACACTTATGACCGTTGCAGCATTCCCATGGTCACATTATTTTCATTCAGATCCTTGACAACTGGTTCATATTTATGACTGTTGCAGTGTCCAGGGGTCATGTGACAATTTTTTGTGACCTTCTAACAAGCAAAGTCAATGGGGAAGCCAGATTCACTTAACAACCGTGTTAATAAATTAACAACTGCAGTGATTCACTTAATGAATATGGCAAGAAAAGTTGTAAAATGGGACAAAACTCAATTAACAAATTTCTCAGGAGCATACCATATTTTTTGGAGTATAAGACGCACCAAGATTTTGAAGAGGCAAATTAAAAAAACACATTTTTGCACTCATGAAACGGGCCCGGTTTTTTTATTTAAAAAGGGCATGAATAGCCTTTAGGAGGCTTGTAGAGTACTCCCGGAGGAGGCAAAAACGAGCAAAAAACAGCCCGTTTTCTGTCAAAAAAAGGACATGCATAGCCTTTAAGAGGCATAGAGTCCTCCTGGGGGCTGGGGAGGGCAAAATTGAGCAAAAAACAGCCCGTTTTTTTGCTCATTTCTGCCCTCCCCAGTCCCTGGAGCACTATAGAAGCCTCCTAAAAGCTATGCATGGCCATTTTGGTGAAGGGGCAGGGTTTTGGGAGGCAAAACATGCTGTATTCATTGTATAAGACGCACCCAGATTTTCAACCTCTTTTTTTGAGGGAAAAGGGTACATCTTATACTCCAAAAACACGGTAAATTTTCAGCTCAATTGTGGCAATAGGTTGAGAACTACTTGTACCATTTTCTTGATTTTAAATTTTTTGGTTGGAGACATGAATTGCACATAGTAGTGAGAGAAACTGAAGCACTCTACATCAGAGAAAAAATTATATAAGATCCATTTTTTCCTTTACCCTAATCATGTTTATCCAACATCTGAGTAGATGAAAATATTTCAGCAGTATGACAACTATAAAATATTTTTTTGGTTCACATTTGCTCAACAAGTTTTCAAGATAATAGTTTACCTTTTTGACCAATAAAGCATGAGCTTGCGTGGTAAAAAAAACCTTTGGCCTCTTAATTTTGAATTATGGCAGGGAAAATCTTGTTGGTGTTACAAAATCCTACAGTACCATTAAAGCAACATCATTTAATTTTGCACACACACCTCAACTACATTCAAACTTTAGATTTTTCTTAGCATAAGGCTTCCAATTACTAGATTTTAGGCTGATTTGTTATAATAAGGAAAGATGTTCTTAAACCAGATAGAAACTTCTACTAATTGGTTATGCTGATTGATAATTCTTATCATAATGATTGCCTCTGGGAATGATTATATTTAATTTTAATAGTTTAAATGATATAACTATTTTATGTATAATAGTAATATCTTGTTAAATCTTTCTGAAAATCCTTGTTCAATTTGATATAGATTTTTTATTTCTTTTTTGTTCCTTTAATTCATTTCCCTATCTTTTTTCTTGATAGAACTTAGCAGGTATAAATACAGTGAATTGCAAAAACAATTACACAATTATAAATAGGTAGAAGGGGAGAGAGGGAGGGGGGTGCTAGAAAAAAGAAAAACATTATTCAGTAACAGCCTATTTTTTTAAAAAAAAGATTGTTTTCTATTCCTTTCTTAGGTTTTCCATAGTTTTATGAAGTATGGAATTTTTCAATACATTTGGGTGTTTTGTCAATTTATTTTTATATTTTGAAAAATAAAATAATGAAAAAGTATTTTGTTCTTTCACATACAGACAATTCTTTAGAAATAAATAAGCATTGATAGTAAATATGGAGTCAGAAAATTGAGCAACTGTAGAGTATGTACTATATATCTGGATACTGATGAGATGAAAAAGAGATAAATTGAAGTCACTTTCTTGTCAGGCAATTTTTTCAGGATAGGATGAATGAAAGCCTTGTGGGATTCTGTGTAGAGAATTTTTTTTTTAAAGTTATTAATAGTATATTAATTGAGTGGCAGAAAATAAAATAGTATATTAATTGAGTGGCAGAAGATAGAATGTGAACAACTATGTACAACTGATGATCATGTAATTGCTAAAACACATAAACTTTATAGAAACTTGAAGCATAAGTACAAGTGAAAGATTGTATGATAAAATGGGCTAAGAACTTCAGACACAATCTACTGATGGAATAGTGAGACAATATGTAGTTAAAAGGAGTGAAATGTGCATTATATTACAACTTCAAAGATATTTTTTATAAAGAAAATATACTACTAGTATACGACTCCAGAAAAAAATGTCTACAGTGTATAAAGGTACTTTAAATTTATGTTGGAAATATGGACAATATCAAGGGTTATTTTATCATGCCTGGTGGTCTTGTAAAAAAACATCCAGATATTTCTGTGTTCAAATACATATAATGCTTCAAAAATGTTTGAAGATCAATTTTCAACTGAAACCAAAACTTTTCTTGCTGAGATTAATGGACAGTCAATTAGAAAAGAGCCATGGAATATTGTTATGATCATTGCTGTGAGACAATTATATGCACAAAGATGGGGGGGACGGGGACGACAACCTCTGAAATACCCACAGCAGAGGAAGGGTTACTGAAGATAGCAGACCTAATAGAAATGGCAAAATTAACTTGTTTGATTGGAGAAAGTTCAATAACTACATTTATCAATGAATGGACTTTTGGCTGAAAAAAAGAGAAAAACCAACTTGTGATTTATGGGTATGAGAATTAGAAAGGATAGTTTATGGAAAGAAGGAAATTATAATGTAATGTTAAAGAGGCTAAAATAAAATGCATTTATAACCATTGTCAAAAAGATCAGAAGCTATTTCTTTATACATTTTCTTTTTCTATTTTCTTTCTTAGTCAGTATTCTTTCTTATTTCCTTATTTCCTTTCTGATACTGTTTTTATCTTGTTAAAATTTATTTGATTTTATATATATATATATATATATATATATATATATATATATATATATATATATATATATATATATATATATATATATATATATATATATATATATATATATATATATATATATATATATATATATATATATATATATATATATATATATATATATATATATATATATATATATATATATATATATATATATATATATATATATATATATATATATATATATGCCAGGGGGCCCCAACCTGTGGTCTATAGCCTGCTACCAGGTTATGGACTAATGAGCCACCTGAAGGGCCTGCTGGTGTGTGTCCCTTGGTGTGCGCACATGGCCTCACTTGCATGAGTCTCATTGCGGGTGCTTGTGGCCCCACTCATATGAGCATTGCCACAAATGTTCTGGGTGCTCACGCATGCGCACCCATGTTTCTCCCTCCCACAAAATCATCCCCTCTTTCCAGTGGTGGGTTTCAAAATGTTTTAGAACCTCTTCTGTAGGTGTGGCCTGCTTTGTGGGAGTGGCTTTCCAGCCATGTGACTGGGTGGGAGTGGCTTGCTGGCCATGTGACTGGGTGAGCATGGCCAACTTGTAAAATGTGGTGAAACTCACTTAACAACGCTCTTGCTTAGCAACCAAAATGTTGGCTCAGAAACTCTGGCATTTGAAGCAGGCAAGTCTTAAAGCTGCCAAGTTACAAGACCCTTGCACCCCTAACCCTTTAGAAACCCCCCCCAAGGGTGTTCAAACTTGACAGCTTTAAGACTTGTGGACTTCAACTCCTAGAATTCCTCCTCTAGTCCTGTTGGCTCAGGAACTCTGGCATTTGAAGCATGCAAGTCTTAAAGCTGTCAAGTTACAAGACCCTTGCACCCTAACCCTTTAGGAAGAAAACAAACCCCAGGGGTGCTCAAACTTGACAGCTTTAAGACTTGTGGACTTCAACTCCCAGAATTCCTCCTCCAGTCATGTTGGCTCAGGAACTCTGGCATTGAAGTGTGCAAGTCTTAAAGCTGTCAAGTTACAAGACCCTTGCACCCTAACCCTTTAGGGAAAAAAAACCCAGGAGTGCTCAAACTTGACAGTTTTAAGACTTGTGGACTTCAACTCCCAGAATTCCTCCTCTCACTCTTCATCTTGATGATGTGTGGATGGGCGGGGGGGGGGGAGCTGGAACCAGTTCTAAGCGGCACTGTAGATTTGTGGAACCTCTTTTATAGAAGAGGTTAGAACTGGCAGGAACCCACCCCTGCCTCTTTCCACCCTCCCCCTGTTCCAGTCTGCCAACCTGGAAAGGTCAGGAAACTTTGCTATAGGTCGTGCTATTCTATTATTAAATCAATGAGACCCCAATGAATTTTTGACTTTTTCAATATCTGGTATACATCAGCAATAATGTCCCTTGTTCCTCAGTCTTTTCTATAGCCAGATTGAATATCTGGCATTTCTTTTTCCTTGCACGGGTCTAATTTGTGTTGGGATAGTCCCAACTATTATTCTGCTAGCATGAGAATTTAAGGATATTGCACAATAGTTTGCACATTTTGTTAAGTCTTCGGTCTTTGGGATTGGTATGTAAATTGAATCTAATCAGCTGCCTACTAGGTCATTCCCAGATTTTCTATTAAAGTTTGCTTAAAATCATCCTACATTTTTATCCTGTTGTTTCTTTCTATTGGTATTCCATCAGTAAAATTATAGTATTGGAGTATATTCAGGTAGGTTCTTCATTTGAACCCAAATACGTTTCTATCATAAAACTTTGATAGGTGTAAAAACAGTTACTGACTTTAAAATAAAGCTGAGAAATGTTTAGGGGAGAAAAACAGCAATACTATCCTTACAAAATGAAACATATTTTATTAACATACAATTTTCTATCACACTTTCTTTTTAGATCTCTGTCTGCTTCACTCTGTCTTTCTCAATATCCTCCTGAATTTTTTAACTGATGGAAAAGACTCATAAAAATTGATGTGTAAGTAGTTTATATTTATTTATTTATCAAATTTAGAGACTGGCCATCTCATGCTGAGATTAGTTCTAAGAGTCTTATAGAAATTCATTCACCAAAGCAGGGTTTTATTTTGGCCTAAATCCGTATTTACAAAATGACTACATTACTGTGGCCTGTTCTTTTTTTCTTGAGCAAGCATATTTAAAACTAATATCTTCTCTGACCTACTATGATTATGTAATGAGTGATTTCAATAGATCTGCTGAATTTTTGCCTACTTCAGATACATTCCTACATCCACATACATCTCTGATTATTTCACCTGAATGCTCCCTGAATCACATTTGCATTGTTAATAATTTCATTGAAAATATTTTCCGGACACAAAGAAAGAAGGAAGGAGGAAAAAAAGGATAAATGCCTTTAAATTACAAATTTGGGGATGGTTGTTAAAAGAATCGTTCTGCAAAATGAATTAAGAAATCAACCCTGGACAAAATAAAAACAGACTCTTCTTATGAGGTGATATCAGGGAGCAGAAACTCATATTCTCTGGGCATCTGATGCAAAAAAAATGGTGCATCGGAAAAAAGATGATTAATCTTAGTGAGACTGGGAAAAGAACAATGGAAAGAATATGAATGAAGTGAATGTTGAGATCAAAGAGATTAGTGCAAGGTCCATAAACGGTGCTATACATTATTGCCAATGACAAGTCAAGATCATCATTCATCTATGTAATCAGCAAGGATTACATCCAGACTCAATGGCATGTAATTGATCCAACCTCAACACTGACAACAAAATCCTGATGTCATTTAACTGAAAGGATCGACATCAGGGGTAGGTTCTGGCAGGCACTACTGTCGGTTTGCTCATGGACGCACTGTGCGTGCATGCTTGGTGTGCACTGTGTGGGCATGCGCAGTGCAATAAAAATTGTTCTGTGCATGCACATAAGCGGAAAACAAGGCGGTGGCGCCTATGGTGCTTCCCAGAGAACCAGTTTGGCCGAACCGATCCGAACTGCTAGGAACCCACCACTGATTTACATACTAATTTTTAAATAAATTTCTAAATATTGTTCGAAACCAACAAATAGTATGATTTTAAAAAAAACCTTAAAAATGTAAGAGGCCAAGGTATGGAATATATTTCACTGGAGAAAAGCTATGTTATTTATCAGCTTCAGTTTTCTTTAAATTTGTGATCGTTGTTATGGGCAGGGGTTTCAAATCTCATAGCCTAGTTGTCATTACAGCAACAAAAGGATATAACAGAATAACAGAGTTGGAAGGGACCTTGGAAGACTTCTAGTTCAGGGCTGTCAAACACCCAGCCCATGGGCTGAATGCGTTACATACTGGCCACGCCAGTTTAGCCAAGGGGAAAAAGTCTTGATACCTCACGTGATGCCACAGTGACAATGTGAGTTTGACACTCCTGTTCTAGTTCAACCCCCTGCTCAGGTAGGATACCCTATACCATGTCAATCAAATGGTTGTCCAATCTCTTTTCAAAAATGTCCAGTGTTGGAGCATTCACAACTTCGGGAGGCAAGTTGTTCCACTGATCAATTGTTCTGTCAGAAAAATTCTCCAATATTAGGATATTTTCAAGAGTACACAGTATGTGAGCTAATTTGTGACATGCAGAAACGATGACAAAAGGGCATACTTTGTGAAGTGGAATGCCATCACCTGCTCCTCCTCCTTGAATAAAGGGAACCTGCCTACAGATCAGGGGTGGGTTGCTGCCGGTTTTACTACCGATTCGCAACCAGCACACCATTTAATGTAAATTGTTCTTTGCACATGCACAGAACAATTTCCAGTGAACTGCACACATGCAGTCACTAAGATCCAAAATGGCGGTGGCCCAGTGGCAGCGAGGGAACTGTTTTGGGGATGTGGCAGACCTGGGTCGCTGCCGGTGATGTCATCCAGGCCTGATTTCCACTACTGGTTTGCCCGAACTGGGCCGAACTGGAAGCAACCCACCTCTGCTACAGATGCATCTACACCCAGCCAAAAGAAGTTCTGTAGCTCTCCTAAAGTACTGATAAGTGGTGATTTGAAATGCGCTCATAAAAATACACTCCATGCTAAACGTGGGGGCAAAATCGTTCCCATAACAGGATTTGCTGATGATAGAAATTATCACATAACGAAGCTGACACCATCCAGAAGACTGCATCAGTATTTGCCAAAAATAGAGCAGGCACTATTAAAACTGGAGGTGATGAAACTCCATAGAGAGTTTCTAGAAGTCATCCACACCTTTTAACTGTTCAGAGACAATTTTAGGTCTACATCTGCACAGCAGATTTGGCATTCCCTTCAGTTTTGCATCGGATGTGAAGGAAGAATATAGCATATGAAAGAAAATGTAGGAATGCATATTCTCCTTAATGACATCTGGAAGCCAATGATGAGGACCACAGACAATGATTCCTACCTTTAATTAGCGAGGAAACTGCTTGGTTGAGTCTCCATCTGTACCATAAACAACTGACCTTAGAGATGTCTTTTTAAGGGGGATTCAATGAGTTGGTTTTAAATAAGTTGGCACAGCAAAATTCTCCCATGCCATTCCTTTGTTGTTATATTTATTTCCTCTGCCCTGCACTCTTGTCACTTTAAATTAAAGTTTAACAGGCAGAATTTATAATATTAATTCCCAAATGGCAGAATATAGAATTGGCTGCAGCCGTTAGATTCTTCGGTCCATTTCATTCTCTCTTTCTCTTCTTCCTGTCCCTATGCTTTGATGGGCACATGTGCTATTGTTTAAAACAAAAATGAAAAAAATATATATATAAAGCAAATTAGGATTTTTTAATAGTACTGAGATAGAATAGGATATGCTCATAAAGAAGAGTAGGGAGAGAGGGAAGGAGGGAGGGAGGGAGAGCAAGAGAGAGCTATAAATGAACTCAAACTTGCAGTGAACTGACCACGCACAATGTTTTTCACATTAAAAAAAAATAACAATAGAGAATTCCTAATACTCCAGTTTAGAAAGAGTATCAAATAGGGAAGAGAGATTTTTAGAATGTTCCCAAGAATTTAGTTAAAATGAAACAAAACTTCAGTTTTTTGTAACAGCTAAAATGTTCTCTTAAAGAAAGTATGTAGTAGAATAAAGGACCTGAATGAATGTTTCAATACAATTCTGGTGAGGGTGGCACCTTTGCATTTCTGTTCTAAGCATGACTGAATCCACCCCAATTGATTTTTATGTTAATGATTGTTTCCATATGATGCTTCCCCTCCAGGTTTAATGGCATTAGTGTAATGGCATAATTGACCAAAACATCTTTACTAGTTTGTGGCTTACTTTGTTGTGGGAATCCAGCCAATGCATTCAAGTCTATCACCTGAATCCTGAACCCACGTGATTGAGTAAACTCAGTAAAACATGGTTTATTTAAACCATGAATGGGCATGTTGCATCAACACAACTTCCATCTAGCACAGTGTTCTTTAGAATCCTCCAGAAAACAAAGAACAGTCTAAGGTGAGCTTCAGGTGTGCTTAGGTTCAGAAAAGCCTGGATGTTTGATGCATGATAAGAGCTGGAAGGACATTCACTCTGACAGAAACAAAAGCATTTATTTGGACAAAAGTTATGTATTGTTCAATACCACTTCCAAAGGTGTGCTTATAATAGTACAGTAAGAGCTTTTTTTGTTTTGTTTTACTTCATTATTTTATCTATGTAATAATTTTTATTTATTAAATTGATGTGCTGCTCATCGCATGTTAATTCTATGTGTGTAGATTTCTAAAGTGGTTATGTGATGAGTCATTAAAACACACCCATAAGCACACAAACACACATACCAGAGGGGGTATTCTGCTGGCTCACCCCGGTTCAGGTGAACTGGTAGTGTCGGTGGTGGGAGGCTTCACCCATCCACCCAGATGTCATCATAGATGCTCTGCACATGCGCAGAAGATTCTACAGATGTGCCGAAGTGCCAAACGCAAATGTGTGCTCAAGGTTACAAAATGGTAGCAAAGATTAGAATATTTCATACCTGATACATACGTACACAAACCTATCCTCATTTCGGGTGGTGGCTAATTAATTTAAATTTATCTTCAATGTGGCATAAGCTGGTATTTAAAGAAGCAAAGGATTCTCACACCGTAACCCTAACCCTAACCCTAACCCTAAACCCTCAGCCCCAGTGACGTGCGGTTAGGTTTATGGCTGGTGAGGCTGGTGACATCATCAGGAAGGCGGAGAATGGGATCACGTGTGCTGGAGGCTGAGGCTGCCTCAGCCTCCAGCACATGTGATCCCATTCCCGCTTTCCTGAGCACGCTCTGCGGTCCCCAAAAGCAGCTGCTTTTCAGTGCTTTTCTGTGTGTCTGGCGTTTAGGACATCCGGCTATCTACCTAAATGCCAGATGCACAGAAAAGCACTGAAAAGCACTTCATCTCCAAGCCACTTTGTTTTGATGATGTCGCCGCGGCCGCTGGCCGCAGCCGGACGGAGGTAACCAGAGCAGCGGCGAGGGGTCCGGGCGGATGAAAGAGCGAGCGAGTGAGCGATGGAGGATCAGGCAGCCTGGTCCTCGGTTGCTCGTCCGCCGGACTGCCTCGGCGCCACTCTGGCTACCTCCATCCGTCTGCACCTGGCAGCTGCGGCAACATCATCAAGACGAAGTCCAGTGGAGGCAGAAATGTTGTCGGTGCTCCCGGACTTCGTCTTGATGACGAAGCCACGAAAGCGACTGGGGAACGACGAGAACCTTCCTCCCTCTGCTGGACTTTGCGCGCTCCTCGCGACTGCAATATACGTCCAGAAGCAGCTTTTGTGGCTACTTCTGGATGTCTATTGCAGTTGCGAGGAACGCGCAAAGTACAGCGGAGGCAGGCAGGTTATTGGCGCTTCTGAGAACCCTCCTGCCTCTGCCGGTTGCCCAGCTGGCACTACCCCGTGCCGCGCACCTCCTCCTCCTCCTCCCTCCTCTTCCTCTTCACTCCCCAAAGGCTCTTCTCCTTACCGGAGCTTAGCGGGAGCCGTGTAAAAGGGATGGGAGGAAATATATATTATTATTATATATTATTATTTCATGATGAGATGTGAGGCTCTGCCTCCCCTGCCTCCCCTGACCGCACGTCCCTGCTAACCCCTAACCCCTAACCCCTAACCCTATTCCTAACCCCTAACCCTAACATTAACCCTAAACCCTAACCCTAACCCTAACCCTAAACCCTAACCCTAACGCTAACCCCTAACCCCTAACCCCTAACCCCTAACCCCTAACCCCTAACCCCTAACCCCTAACCCCTAACCCCTAACCCCTAGCCCCTAGCCCCTAGCCCCTAGCCCCTAGCCCCTAACCCCTAAACCTAACCCTAACCGTAACATTAATCCTAACCCTCACCTTAACCCTAACCCTAACCCTAAACCCTAAACCCAAACCCTAACCCTAACCCTAACCCTAACCCTAAACCCTAACCCTAAACCCTAACCCCTAACCCTAAACCCTAACCCTAACCCTAAACCCTAAACCTAACTCTAACCCTAACCCCTAACCCCTAACCCCTAACCCCTAACCCCTAACCCCTAACCCAAACCTTAACCTTAACCCTAACCCAAAACCCTAAACCCTTAATCCTAAACCCTAACCCTAACCTTAACCATAACCCCGTGTTAACTTTTTGTTTAGAATTAGTGGATGATCCTTAAATCAATGAATTCATGAGCCTTAAGCTGTGTTTCAATGGCAGGCTTATTTGAACCAATTCTGTCTGTCAGTTGTATTTTTGTCTTTTGTAGCTTTGTATTTTGATCTAACTTTTTAGAGCCCTGCTTTTTCTCCTTTGATTTAAAGCATCCAATAGCTTTAATATCCATGATATCAAAGGTAAAACAAGATTTTTCTCTCTGATGAATTGTAGTGGCATTCTGAAAAAGTATCTGGATTTTATTCTGGGTTCTTTTTATAAATTCTATATGATTAATAGGATCCTGTTAAAGAGTATATTAATTGCCCTTAGGACTCATGGTCTGAGATGGTGAACTGTTACTGGGGTCGAAGTGTTTTTTCTTCATATCCCAGTATTTAAATCTCATTCAATGATCAGCTGTGCATTGTCCATACCATAACTTTCTAGAAACTGATGTGGCATTGCTAGAGATATTCTAGTGTAGAATAATGTTCATGAACAGTGAGAATTATTCAGAATGAATATGCTTAGGGCTTGTTATAAACTTAAATTGAAAGGCAACATACATGTATGAGGGATCGTCAGTTCTCATAAGCAGCTGCTGAGGGATGCTAGAACTTTATTTTGTAGAAGATGAATTCTGCTTTCGTTTTTGTGGATTGTTTTTTAGATAGGGTTACTATAAAACAGGGGTGCTGAAATCTGGCCTGCGGAAATATCAAATGGAAATATCAAATCCCCCCCATTGCCCATTTTTAGCTGGCAAAGTGCTGCTGTAGGCCATGGAGACCAAAAACAAGGCATGAGGGGTCCACTCCCAGTCCCATCATCCCATCTTCACCCCTTCCCTGCTGGACTGGCTCGTGGAGAACTGCAATGCTGATCCACCCCTTGAAGAAATCCAGTTTGGCACCCCTGCTATAAAACATGCATCAAAAGTGAACATCAATGTAACAGGATCTGATTTTTTTTAAAAAATACAAAGGAACCAGATGAAAAAAATGGAACCACATTTGCAATCTGAAAAGAATCCAGAAATTACTAGAAATTACCAAATTGACTATTGAGGAAAAAAAAAACAAAGTGCTTCCAAATGCAGGCATTACTGCTGAATGTTCATTTTAGATTATTCATTATTTGCCGTATGTAGTGGTATAAAAGGTAACGGTAAAGGTTCCCCTCACACATATGTGCTAGTTGTTCCCGACTCTAAGAGCCAGCGCTGTCCGAAGATGTCTTCGTGGTCATGTGGCCGGCATGACAAACACCAAAGGTGCATGGAACGCTGTTACCTTCCCACCAAAGGTGGTCCCCTTTTTCTACTTGCATTTTTACATGCTTTTGAACTGTTAGGCAGAAGCTGGGACAACTAACAGGAGCTCACTCCGTTATGCAACACTAGGGATTCAAACCGCCAAACTGATGACATTTCTGACTGACAAGCTCAGCTTCTTAGCCACTGAGCCACCATGTCCCTATGTAATGGTATAACATGCAGTAATAATCCTAAATGAACAACAGTTCCAAAGAATATAAATAAGGCACTAATAGCCTATGACCTGACTGAGCATATGTTCTACTGGAATTCAGCATGGGGTTCTAGCATCTAAGTGCCAAGAAAGCTCTGCTTTTCATAGTCCCTGGCTCTCTTTTTTGTTAATCCTATCAGAGTTGTTGCAATATGTAAATCTGTTTGTTCCAGATACTCAAAAATTTAAAGTAAACCATGCCAAATGGAGCATATTGATGAGCATATGTAAGCCAAATGTGCTGGAACGTTTTGAAGATTTTTTTTTCCTAGGCATTTCAAATTGTAAATAGCTGCTTAGTGAGGCTTTTGGTGTTGAGAAACAGCCAAATTCTCTTTGTGTTTTTGATGAACCCTTTATCATTTCATGATTTCCCCCCTTATATCATTAAAACTTGGAGCATCACTCAGCTAATGTTAATATTTTGATTCCAGTGGAAGAATATATATAAGCATGTCCTAAACTAGCCTCCTGACTCTGGCATTTGTAATGCATATTCAATGTGTCAGGTTTTAATTCTTTATGGATACATTTGTTCGAAATTATGGTCTTACTTTTTCAAGAGGGCAATAAAATGTTGTGAAAGCAGTTTCTTCTCCCCTGCCCTTATAAAATCTGAATATGCTGATTTTTTCCTGCTTATGGACATGTTATAGAAAACAGATGAATAGTTTTTAAAGCTCTTCTCTAAAACATCTACTTCTCCCAATCGAATGTTAGCTCCCCCCCCCGGGTTACCATTTTTGCACAATTTAATACGTTTCTATTTTTACATTAATAAAACTTAATAATTTATTAAACTTGTATAGCACCTTGTTTCCCAACAACTCTGGGCAGTTCACAACAATAAAAAAAAGACAGTAAAGCCAATAAAACTGACGTAAATGTCTGTGCAACTTTTTCATTGAGAACTATTCTGGCTCCGCCCAATATTTATTAGGGAACCACTTACCTCCAGTTGTTTCTGTCCATCTCATAAGACCAGGCAGAGTGGGATACTGTTGGCCCCTTCTACCAAACAAGATCAGGAATTCAGTAAGTATTTGAAAACATGGTTTCTCTCCCAGGCCATTGAGCTCCTGACATGTCTGTTTGCAAGGTATTGTGTGTTTTTGTCTCGCATCCTATCAGGGGTGAGCTGCTGCCAGTTTTACTACCCGTTCGCAACCTGTGCATGCCTGACGCTCGCTGTGCATGCATACACTATTCAATGTAAATTGTTAATTGCGCATGCACAGAATAATTTACAGTGAACTGTGCACATGCAGTCACTAAAATCCAAAATGGCAGAGGCCCAGTGGTGGTGAGGGAACTGGTTTGGGGGCGTGGCAGGCCTGGGTCACTGCCGGTTCTGTGACCCAGGACTGAATTTCACTACTGGTTTGGCCGAACTGGGCCAAACGGGGAGCAACCCACCTCTGCATCCTATGTTCTTTTATTTTTTATTGTTTTTATCTCTCCTTCAGAAGTTGTGGATACTCCTTCACTGAGGTTATCAAGTAGACATTGTACAACCATTTGTCCAGAATGGTCTCCTGCTTGAACAGATGTTGGATTAGAAGACTTCCAAGATACTTTCCAATCCTGTTATTCTAGATTGTCTATTTTTAATTATGTGAACTGGCAGTCTTTCAAATCTAATAAGAATAAATATCCCAGTTGACACCTTTACAGATTTAACAAAGGTTTAGTGGGTGCCTAGTAGATGGGCTCTCATTGCAAGTCACAATTGCATTATTAAGAGAGATGACATATATCCAATATACAAGTCAATATACTAATTATGTAATTATATAATTTGTGTCATGGTGCCTTTTGTTCCCTTGTGTTCACTACCCATGGGGCTCAGTTCAACAGGTATAGGCAGTTCTACTGGACCTGAAATCTTTACTTCCTAAGCATAGGTGTACAAACAGGGATAGGGTGGGAAGTGTGATAAAACATATATCATGACATTTCAATTGGGTTATGATGTCACCCAAATGATATATTGATAAAGAAGATTTACAAATGTATATTGGAATGTAAGATGGAAGAAGATCAGGTTAAGGAGACAACGGTAGCATGGGTGATAAACTTTGACTATAATATACATCTGGACAAATGGCAAGAACTATGAGAAAGGAATAGGAAAATAACATTGTCAATACCATATAAAGAAAATGCATATGTTTTATAGGTGGCATCTCCCACCCGCGAGAATAGCCAAAATGTTTGGGAATTTAGCGCCAAACTGTTGGAAACATGATCATGAATCAGGTATGTACTACCATATGTGATGGCCATGCCAAAAAACAAAAGAATATTGGTGGAAAATTCAAAGGTGGTTGATAGAGATAACTGAAGACGAAATAGAATTTATACCAGAACTATTTTTTTTGAGAATCATAAATATAATAAGGAGATAATTTACTTAATAATACATATTATGACAGCAAGCATGGTCTTTGCCCCAAACTGGAAAAACAGGGAAATTCCACAAGAAGAGGAAGTACCGTATTTTTTGGAGTATAAGACACACCGGAGTATAAGACACACCAAGGTTTTGAAGAGGCAAATTTTTTAAAAAGTAGGTAGGTAGATAAAAGGATAGAGAGGGAGAGAAAGAAAGAGAAATACAGTAGATAGGTAGGTAGGTAGGTAGGTAGGTAGGTAGGTAGGTAGGGAGAGAGAGAGAGAGAGAGAGAGAGAGAGAGAGAGAGAGTAGTTAGGTAGGTAGGTAGGTAGATAAAGGGATAGAGAGAGAGAGAGAGAGAAATAGAGAGATAAATACAGTAGGTAGGTAGGTAGGGAGAGAGAGAATGTGTATAGTTAGGTAGGTAGATAGGTAGGTAGAGGGATAGAGAGAGAAATAGAAAGAGAGAGAGAAATAGTAGATAGGTAGGAAGAGAGAGAGAGTAGGTAGGTAGGTAGGTAGAGGGATAGAGAGAGAGAGAGAAATACAGTAGGTAGGTAGGGAGAGAGAGAGAGAGAGAGTGTAGGTAGGTAGGTAGGTAGGTAGGTAGGTAGAGGGATAGAGAGAGAAATAGAAAGAGAGAGAGAAAGAGAAATACAGTAGATAGGTAGGGGGAGAGAGAGAGAGTAGGTATTTATTTTATGTATTTATTTTATTAAATTTATAGACCGCCCCCTCTCCCCGAAGGGACTTGTACAGACACCAGATTAAAACCTAGTATAAAATAGATACACTTAAAACCAATTAAACAGTAGAGCCGTACAGGGTAATAAAAGTTAAAAATCAGCTTAAAACAACCCCAAAAATTTAAAAGTACAGAATTGAGGGACTAGATCGGGATTAGGCCAGGCCCGCTGAACTAAACAGGTGGGTCTTGAGCATCTTACGGAAGGAGGGGAGATCAGTGGTTGTTCTGATGTCACGGGGGAGGTCATTCCAGAGGGTCGGGCCCATCACAGAGAAGGCCCTACTCCTGGGCGTCGCCCACTGGCACTGCCTCGTGGACGGCACCCGGAGGAGCCCCTCTCTGTGAGAGCGGATCGGTCGAAGGGATGTATGGGGCAGGATACGATCCCGCAAGTACCTTGGTCCTGTGCCAGGTAGGTAGGTAGATAGAGGGATAGAGAGAGAGAGAGAAATACAATAGGTAGGTACATTGGGTAGGTAGGGAGAGAGAGAGTAGGTACATAGGTAGATGTTTCCAGGTGTATTTATCCATGTGCTGGAGAAGGAAACCTTAAAACTTTGTTCCTGCTGGCACAGCACTTGATCAATGTAATTCTTATCAGTTAAAGAGCTTTTCAAAAGGGAAAAAAAAGTTTTTGCACTCTGCAAACCTCAGAAAAACAGCCCATTTTTTTCAAATAAAAGGCATGAATAGCCTGGGGGGGGGGGCTTGCACAGTGCTCCTGGGAGGGTGGGGGAGGGGAAAAAAGGGCAAAAACCAGTCCGTTTTTCGCAGGAGAAAAGGCGCGTCTTATACTCCGAAAAATAGGGTAATTAGGAAAATTCTGACTTGTGCTGAAATGGATAAATTGATGTGGGAATTGAAGAATAAAGATGAATTAGAATATTATAAGATCTGGGACAAATTTTATCAATGGTTGGAACAAAAAAGGAAAGACCCCAAATAAGCAATGACTAAGATTTACAGAATGGAGATTAGAATTATATATGAAACTAAGGAGGGAGGCGCCAATGTCACGATGACACAACCTGCGATCTCGAAGTCCCGAGATCACAGTTGATATTTTTGCCGCTGGACGGTCCGTATGGACCTAAACCATCCCGCAGAGACAGTGATCGGGAAGAATACGTCTTGCTGATCTCAAGGACCCCGCAAAGTCCCTGATTGATCCAAGAGAAGTTCTTCTAACTGGTGACAAAAACGCAGCCACAAGCTGATGAAGTTGGGACAGCTCCAGAATGGAAGGAGACGGAAAGAGAAAGTGTGTAGGAAACTTTACTGTTTTAAAAGAGACTGCCTGAAAAAAACCTTAAACCTAAATTAAATTTGAGGACAGAAGAAATAAGCAGCGAAATTTAGCTACATTGGATTGCATTGGACAATGTGTTATCTTTCTTTTTAAATGCTATTTTATGGATGGAATTTGTGCAAAGCTTTTTAAAGTGAATGGATTAGTTTTTCTTCTACTACTTTTTTATTTTTGTAACCTATGGATTAAAATTCTTTTTTTCATTTCTATAAGAGTTTTTTTCCTTTTTTCTATTTTGTTTCATTTAAGAATTTTACTTTTTTAAAAACCTGAAATACAAAAAAAAAACACAAAAGGAGTACAAAGAGAGTTGTAACATTAGAGGGAAAGGAAGCAACATTGCCACTTGGAGGCTGGAGGTTTGAGCCTTGGAAACATCATACTTTCACTTCTCTCTTTGATCATTCTGATTTTGCGCTTTATGACCTTGCAGCTTGTTTACAGAGAGTGATAAGAAGAGCGCGGGGTGTTTATGCTGTTGTTCTTTTGAACCTTATTGCCAGCTGAAGAAAAGTGAAACAAGGTCTTATTGTGAGAGATTATAAATGAATTTGTGCTTAATCTAATAAAAAGCCTTGAAAGCTAGAGTGGCAGTGTTTACCAGTCAGAAGAATGGCACAACATCAACATCAAAAAGAAACTTTAACATTGCAAGAGTTAATGTTTAAAATTCAAAAATTATTAGAAGTATCAGAAAGAATTGAGGAGAAACTGGAAAACATAGAGCATATAACAGCAAAATATGATGGAGAATCTCAATTGGAAAAAGTGGAGGCTAGAGTCCTAAAGTTGAAGAGAAAAACAAGCACAAAGACAAGAAATTTGTTGTGAATGGAGTGTGGTTGGAAATGCAGAGAGTGGAATATGGAAAGGGGAGCTAGATGGCCAGGAAGTCTACCCCAGATGGCAAGGTACAGAAGAAGAAAAGAGAGAAGAATTGATGGATTTAATGAGAGAAATCTTATCAGAAGCACCCTTGATGACCAAAGATATGCTGATTAAAGAAACAGATGGAGGGTATCGAGATTATATAAGAGATGCAACAAGCAATGAGCTGCGAAGAGAAGTCCACACAAATATTATTAAGGGAATAATCAGAAGATTAATTCCACAAATGGCAAAAGAAATAAGATTGCATTATTACTGGAAAGATATAGGTTGATATCTGAAAGCTTATAATAAAAAATTAGTTAAACTTAGTTAAATTTAGAGCATTATGTAAAAAATTAAGTGATAATGGATATGGTTAAATAAATAATTGACAAAGATAATAATGTATACATATGTAGTGGTTTGATAAGAATTAATTGGATATGAATGGTAAATGGTGACTATAAAAGGAAGATTAGAAATTTTGTTATGACATAAAAGCTTATAATAAAAAATTGAATTGAATCTAGTTAAACTTTGAGTATTAGGTCAAAAAATGTTATGATAATGGTCATAGTCAAATAAATGTTTGATAATGATAATGATAATAATGTATATATATGTATTGGCTTAATAAAAGGAAATTGGATATAAACAGTGATTTGGAAAGGAGGACTGGAAATAGAATAGGTTATAAGGATTTAATGTTATTGGATGATATTGGAAATAGCTAATGAAATGCCATTATGTGGTTATGCTTTAAACTTTGGAATATTTTATACAAAAGGACATTAAAACAATTGTGGTCAAATGAAAATTGAGGTATGATGCTAGTAATATCTATAAATATATTTGATTTAAAATATATGATTTGATATGTATTATAGGTGATGACTGTGGAAGAGATGCACGCAAGCTTTTTGTAACCAATTGACACACTTTCTATAGTATGTAAAGAAAGAGGATTCTTTGTGTTCTATTTGTGTTTATTCAAAAATTCAAAAAAATAAAATAAAAAAAGAATTATATATGAAACTATAAAAGTGAAAATGTATACGATGAAAACTAAGCAGCATGGTTGGAATTACGATATTTTTATATTTGTAAATACTTAATAGACCAAATGTAAATTAGCCTGGTGGTTATAATGTATAACTTTGTATTTTAGTATGTATGGCAAAGACTTTGCCAGGACGGTTACACTGTGACAATGTTTTAATTTGTGTTCAATAAAAAACTTTATTTAAAAAAAGGATTATGATGCCACCCTGCACATTTTGCTATTTTTGCATTATCTTGGTTTGCTTCAGACATCTATGTCTCCAGGAAATATTACTGAAGATCCTTCCAAATCTGTTAGTTCTCCTGTAGGCCTAGGTGACGTTCAAGGTATTCTTTCAAGTTGCAGAAAATAAGATTGTATTTCAATTTATAAAGCATTTTATTGGGCATTTAACTCATTGAAAAAGTTAAGAGTTCTAAATTTAATTGGGCCCATTTGATAGAGCAATTGTTAATACTATTTACCCAAAAGAAAGATAACATTAAATTGAAGGTGAATCCACAACTGCAAGAAGATTAAACAGAAAACAAATGAAATAAAATAAGCACAAACAACATTGTGTATCATGACCTTATTTTCTTCTTTTTATACTTAGGACTGTTAATTAAACAGATTTAGCTCACTTTACTAATCCTACTGCTAAAGAATTTGTAGCAAATAAACACTTTTTTCATTGTTGAGATGCAAATGATGCTAGGGTGATTGGTAGGTATGACTGAATAGTATCTTGTAGCTCTGGAAGTTCAGTATGTTTTGTTTTAAAACAGATAGTTGTAGATATAGAAAGCATCTAAATGCACACCCACAGTTCCCATTGTATTTGAGAGAAGTAAACTAAGGAAGGTGAATAACAGAATAACAGAGTTAGACGGGACCTTGGAGGTCTTCTAATCCAACCTCCTGCTTATGAAGGAAACCCTTCAGACAAATGATTATCCAATCTCTTCTTAAAAACTTCCAGTGTTGGAGCATTTACAACTTCTGGAGGCAAGCTGTTCCACTGACTAATTGTTCTAACTGTCAGGAAATTTCTTCTTAGTTCTAGGTTGCTTCTCTCCTTGATTAATTTCCACCCATTGCTTCTTGTCCTACCCTCAGATGCTTTGGAGAATATCTTGACTCCCTCTTCTTTGTGGCAACCCCTGAGATATTGGAAGACTGCTATCATGTCACCCCTACTCCTTCTTTCATTAAATTAGACATACCCAGTTCCTGCAACCATTCTTCATATGTTTTAGCTTCCAGCCCCCTAATCATCTTTGTTGCTCTTCTCTGCACTCTTTCTAGAGTCTCCATATCTTGGTTACATCGAGGTGACCAAAACTGAATGCAGTATTCCAAGTATGGCCTTACCAAGGCATTATAAAGTGGTATTAACACTTAACGGGATCTTGATTCTATCCCTCTGTTTATGCAGACTAGAACTGTGTTGGCTTTTTTGGCAGCTGCTGCATACTGCTGGCTCATATTTAAATGGTTGTCCACTGGGACTCCAAGATCCCTCTCTCTACTATTGAACAATATATACCGTACCCGTGCATTTTGCTTTTCTTGCCTAAATGTAGAATCTTACTTTTTTCATCATTGAATTTCATTTTGTTAGATAGCACTGATGAATAAGTGATTAATAAGAACATTTATTTAGTTAATTATCAGTGCAGCTTATATGCTACTCAATTTATGGAAATGCTGAGTGGTTTAAGTATCAATGTAATAAGTTTAAAAGCAAACATCAATTCATGAAATTATAATTATAATCAGTTACTCTTTTGTACTCACCACCATTTGAAGATACTCATCTCCAAATACCTTTGAAGGAGCCGTTTTTTCCTTTTATAAAGTGACTTTAAAATAAAGAGAGAAAAACTAACAAAAAAAAAAACTGTAAAAAATAAAAAGTGCAAAAATAAAAAAACAGAAAAAATATTTAAGGATATAGTAAATAAATATATAAAGAAATGACTTCCCAATTCTTCACAAATATAAACAACTTTAGTAACTTATCACCTCTTTAAATATAACAAATGATTCCCATTTAAATCTCAATTCTTATAGTGGCAAATATCTGTAGTTGGGGTGTAGGATGAGGTGGAGTTTCATTCTCCAAACTTGTGGGTCGGTTTCCCAATGTTTCATTACCAGGCTAGGTAACATCTTCAATGGAATTTAGTGAAGGTCATTGTCAGTGTTCCTGTTTATAAGGGCTTCAGGTGTGTGTCAACTGAAGGTCTTGTGATGGGCCAGGTGTGAGTCATCAGTGAGACTCTTATGAGGGGACTTGTGATGGGGAAGTTACATCACGTGAGAATCATATTCCATATATGGTAGTAACCAAGTTGGGGCAGAAAAGAAACATAGGAGATATATCAAGGAAATAAAATAATAAAGCATCTCAAGGAGTCTCTCATGATCATCTCAAGAGTACTATTTATTTTTTGAAGTGACATTTACAATGTCTTTTCAGTGTTTACTGGGTTAGTACACTAATTTAGAACATCAAAAATCAATCATACATTTAGTTTAGGCACTTGTGGTTATAAAATCAAGAAGCACTCAACTAGACAGGAAGCATATGATGGTCAAACTGGGTCTGATTAATAAAAATGTGTTATTGCCAGCAAATCCCATGAAAAGGTGCATTGAGGAAGAAATGTTGTTATTGCAAAGACTTTAAACCTGTTTATAATTCCCTGACCTATAAAATGGCAATAACAATTGGCAAGGGAAAGGACGTTTTCTGTCTTGTTTGACCTATGGTTCCTGGCTGATGGAACCAACTGAGTATTGAATGAATGAATCAAATGAGTTTTCCAGAACCATCTTTTGGAAAGCAATGAATTCTACATTTTTGTTAAATAGCACTGCTAAATAGAATTCCTATTTCGAACGCTTTCTGAAAGTTAGGAAGAAGAAAAGTGGAGAGATTACTAATGAAATCCTTACAGTTAACGGGCTATAAACATAACTTAGCCTGGAATCATGTGAGATGACATTTGCAGTTTCAAACCACTTCCTGCAACTCCCACTGACAGGATGGGGAAGCACACTAAGGCATGTGGAATAAAAGATGCCAAAATAAATAAAGTACATATATAAGAGCACACAATGAAAGCTATATTAGGAAATCATATCTAGTAAAAAGTTGTATCTCTTTTATATGATCAACCCGAAATGTAAGAGAATTCTTTATTGTAGGAAACCAGGATTGTGCAATATTTGAGATTTGTCTCTAAAATATGCTTTCAACTGTCTAAGTCAGAGGTGGT
Source organism: Natrix helvetica (assembly GCF_964273705.1). Lineage (NCBI taxonomy): Eukaryota > Metazoa > Chordata > Lepidosauria > Squamata > Natricidae > Natrix > Natrix helvetica. The sequence continues at coordinate 172,201,882 of NC_138552.1, forward strand.
ATTCAGCAGGTTCTGACCAGTTCTGGAGAACTGGTAGTGGAAATTTAGAGTAGTTCAGAGAACCTGAAAATATCTCCTCTAACTGGCCCCGCCCCCATCTATTCTCTGCCTCCCGAGTCCCAGCTGATCGGGATGAAATGGAGATTTTGCAGATTCCTTCCCCTGCCACACCCACCAAGCCACGTCCACAGAACTGGTATTAAAATAATTTGAATCCCACCACTGGTCTAAGTTGTTGTTTTCATGCTTCCAGTTGTTCCAAAATACTTTTTTAAAAAAATAATCAGTTCAAAGCACTGAACACCTCTGTAGGAAATTTAGGAAGCTGCCTTACATCAAAATAGTTTATATAGCTTTGTATTGTCTAGATTCTACATTAACTGTCAACTGTTCTCTAAGGTTTTAGATTCTCTAGCTTTATTTGGTGATATCAGGACTTGCAGATACTCTGCCTCAATCAAAAACCTTATGTTGTTCTTTTAGGCCTGGAGATATAGAGAAAATATTTGGGCTCGCATTTGAAAGTGAATGTATTTAATTTTATTTTTGAGGCAGGATATAAACAGATACATAGCTATTAGAAATTTGTTCCAAATTTGGCAATTAGGCTTGCCAATTTTTTTGGGGGGAAAAATCTTGCTACAGGAAAGTTTGCAATCTTGCACAAAAATGAATTCCATTTGAACAAAGAGTTTGGTGGAACTTGCCCATAAATAACACTGTAAATAATAATGCACACACATTGACGAAATATATGCATTGAAGAATAAAAACACAGTGCAAATAATTTTTTTTTAAAAAAATCCTCTGAAATTTATTCAAGAGAAAACTTCAAAAATGGATGGCTCTTGTTCAAAGTGTTTGCTCAAAGATGCACACGAAGACCCTGAGTATACAGAAGTTACTCAGAACATTCAGCAAGATCTGATCTTTGTACTGATGTGAAACTGAGGACTTTGGTAACTTGCCACAAAGAAATATTAGACTAACAAATACAGACAACCATAACAGCAGAGAAAAATACTCTGAATTAAAGGTAGAGTTGATGGGGTGAAAAGTCCAGGGCCTCTAGAATACAAACTCAATTCAGTTCAAAGTTTATTTTAGTCCAAGACCAGTATCAAAGAAAACAATTAACCAACTATTTAGCAGTGAAAGAGGAAGGTGCAATAGAAAGTAAGGGTTCCCAACCCCTGGACCATGGCCCACCTCTGGGGCTTCAGCTGTTCAGAACCAAGCCATGGAAGTAGGAGGTAAGCACGCAAAGCATGCATCCCCACTTGCACGAACAGTGGGCGAGGGCATCCATACACACTCCATTTGCTCTTGTGTAACCATCCTATTTCTGTCTCCCATTGGTCTGCAAAACCAGAAAGATTGGGGAACCCTGGTATAAAGCATAAGCTGAAACAGGGGTGTCAAACTCATGTCACGGCGGCATCACGTGACATATCGGGACTTTCCCCCCCTTCACTAAACCAGGTGTGGGAGTGGCCAGAATGTGATGGATAGCCCTGAGCTAAAAGAACAATACATAATACTATTACCACTATTATTACTAGTATAAACTATGCCTCTACAGATAACAAAAAGAGTATTATGTATCTAAAACTAAGACATAAAGTTAAAATTCTAAGGCAGAAGTAGGTAAAATGAAATGAATATCTGTCTGTCTGTCTGTCTGTCTGTCTGTCTGTCTGTCTGTCTGTCTGTCTATCTATCTATCTATCTATCTATCTATCTATCTATCTATCTATCTATCTATCATCTATCTATCTAATTGATCTACTTAGGTAGATCTACTATCTACTGCAGGATTGATCAAAGGTTGGCCACAAACTGTGCCCAATCACTCCAATTTGCACATGTGTGATGCGCAGAAGCGAGTCAAGTGCGTTTAGTCTTTTCCCATCAGTTCATCTGCTTCCCAATAATTCTTCTGGATGCGGTTGTAGCAAATGAAAATGTATATCAGACAGCAGACAGAGCTGGATTCATGCCAGTATCTTTTATTAGACTCCATAAAACAAATTGGGTAAGATTGCCTTTTACAAAAAAGATTTTTGTCAGGGATAATTCTTTATGGAATATATATATATATATATATATATATATATATATATATATATATATATATATATATATATATATATATATATATATATATATATATATATATATATATATATATATATATATATATATATATATATATATATATATATATATATATATTCCTGAACAACAGACACAAATATTGTTACATTTTTAGACCACACACTAAGATAAGTTGAAGCATCTGCTTGTGATCTAAAACAGCACAGAGGTGCTGCCCTTAGTCAAAAGATTAAAAAGTTCTGCTCACTGAATCACCCAGTTTAGTTCCTAGAGTGGGGTGGGGGTTCAGTATGTGTAGTTTTAAAGGCTTTTAAGTCCATGGCATCTGTCATATATACAGTCAGCCCTGAGTTAGTTTTATTGCAAACAAGTCTAATTCAATTATGATTTAACTTGCTCCATTGATTTCTGTAGGACTTTAGCTGAACTAAATACTTTGATTTCATTCAGCTAGCATGTGCCTAGCACTGTCTATGCACAGATGCAATAATAAACCCTGAGAATTCTGGCTTATTACGCCAAATAACCCTATTTACTCGACTCATTCTTGTTGAGAAAGAATGGCTGAACCCCTGAGAAACTAGTCAAAGTGCAAAAACTTAAACTGGAATCTGAAGACAGGATTTGCAGTGACATTCCCATTCTTGATTTATAAGGAGAGCGACAAGCTACATATAATGGGAGGCATCTACATCCTCATTATTGTCTAGTTAATTAAACTCAGCTTTCCCCATCTTACTGGGCTTCATCCTAGTGAGGCTTGGCTTAAGGAAGAAGCAGAGACTTCTGGACCAAATTCAGGCTATAGAAAGTTTCCTTTTTTCCCTCAAGGCAGAGCCTCTTCCACATCTCCCAGTCTGCTACAATATATTGTCAGAATACATGCTCGTATAGCCGCCCTTAGCACAATTGTGATCTAAAATAAATCGAAACTCAGTTGGGCAACATTTATCCTGAAAGAGTACTTGAAAGCACATACAATCTCTAGGGAGTAGGTTAACATCAACAACTCTCTAATGTTTACCAAATCCCATGATTTCTAAGAATATATGTAGATTATTTTGCCAGAACACTCACCCTTACTGCTATTGGCGTAAGGACTAATATTATAAAATGTTATTTTATTTTTAAAGTACGCACAATAATGTTGAATAGCTTTACTCGGAGCATCGTTGAACGTTGATCTCAACCATAGTCATGAAAACAATTCAAAAATAACAACTGGAGAATGTTCACATTATCTGTGGTTGTTGAGAAGTAAGATATATATCCATTTTGGCTCCTACCACTGAACTAGTTGCCAGCTCTCAGTTAAAACCATTCCCATAGTGCTCATTGGAGAAATAAGTCTTAATTATCAAGATGGTTGCGGTCTCATTTTCTAACTGCAGAACACTTTGTTAAACAAACAGCAGAGTCCACTTACAATTGAAAATCAGAGATTCCATCTTGAGACATCTGAATTTATCAATACTGAACACTGAGCATAATATTCTAAAGGCTTCATGGCAGTAGGTGGTGATCGTTGTTGTTGTTTTGTTGTTGTTAGTTGCGTAGTTGTGTCCGACCCATCGTGACCCATGGGGTTTTCATGGCAAAGATATAGGAGTGGGTTGCCATTTCCTTCTCCAGTGGATCACGTTTTGTCGGAGCTCTTTGTAATAACCTGTCCGTCTTGGGTGGCCCTGCAATGCATAGCTTCATCAAGCCAAGCCCCTTCACCACAACAAGGCAATAATCCATGAAGGGGAGGTGGCAGAGGTGGGTTCCTACCAGTTTGGATTAGTTTGGTTGAACCGGTAGTGGTATGCCAGCTTGGGTTGCTGGAACCCGCAGCGACCCAGGCCTGCCATGTCTCTGAACTAGTTCCCCGGTCAGCATGGTATGTTTTTTTAAAAGGTTCTGTACATGTGCAGACCTATTTATAAGCAACTGCGCCCACGCGTGGAGCATGTGTCAGGCACGCGTGCTAGCGAAGCTTGTGCGTGCGTGCAAAATTGCGCACACACCGAACCTGCAGTAATGCCGGCAGCAACCCACCCCTGGGAGGTGGTGATTAGATTCAGACAAGATTATATGATTATTACAAGTGTTAGTACTACTGTTACTATATTATTAGAGAAGGTAAAATCAATAGGAAGGCAATGGAGAATGGAGAATTATAAAGGCTAAACATGAATGCCAATACAGAAGGCTGTACAATTACTCTATATTGTTATTGTTATGTATGTTTTTGTTTTTCATTTTTTTGGGGGGGGGTTGTGTTTTTCTTTCTGTTTTTAATGGTAAAAATATTTCAATAAAAACTATTTAAAAAAAAAAGATTCAGACAAGATTTATCTGGATATCATGCAAGCTAAACAAAAACAAAAACCCAGGCTTGAATATGAAAATGCTAAGGTATAAGATCACACTGTTCCTTTAAAAACAGAGAAAACATCTTAAACAACAGCCCTTCAAGGAGAAACATCACAGGACTAAAATTATACCAAGCCATGATATGAGGAAATTTAAACATCCTTGATGGGGGAAAATGTCATTGCCAGGTGTTGAATTGCTATGAAACTAGAAACCAAGCAGCCTCTCTGGATCAATCATTTCATGATGTGGAGTTTCCTGTTCCACCTTTCTCATAAGCTCTCTGACTCATCTGGAGGTGGCATTTAGAGAAGATTTCAGCTGACAAGCTCAAGACCTGAGCTGGCTGGTTTATATGGAAGGAAGTGAACCATGAAAGGCCGCATCTTAAATAAGCCTATAGGCAGATGACGTGCTATATTGGTTAGAATTAGGAAAGGGAATTAGCTCTGATACAAAGTCACGAACCGTTAATGAAACTGGAAAAATGGAGGGCTCTGTGGGGTTTTACATAGTAAAATATTATCTACTGAGTATGATATTATCATGAAATAAGAACCCAAGAGAATTAAAACAGTAGATTGAATTGACATCAAGTTTTGAAGTTTTTTACATTGTTGTTGTTAGTTGCGAAGTCATGTCCGACCCATCGCAAACCCCATGGACAACGTTCCTCCAGGCCTTCCTGTCCTCTACCATCCTCTGGAGTCCATTTAAGCTCACGCCTACTGCTTTGGTGACTCCATCCAGCCACCTCATTCTCTGTCGTCCCCTTCTTCTTTTGCCCTCAATCTTCCCCAGCATTAGGCTCTTTTCCAGTGAGTCGTTCCTTCTCATTAGGTAGCCAAAGTACTTGAGTTTCATCTTCAGGATCTGGCCTTCTAAAGAGCAGTCAGGGTTGATCTCCTCTAGGACTGACCGGTTTGATTGCCTTGCAGTCCAAGGGACTTGCAGGTGTTTTCTCCAGCACCATAGTTCAAAGGCCTCAATTTTTTGGCACTCAGCCTTTCTTATAGTCCAACTTTCACAGCCATACATTGCAACTGGGAAAACCTTAGCCTTGACTATACACACTTTTGTTGGGAGGGTGCAGTGGCGTAGCGTGGGTTGTCAGCACCCGGGGCAAGTAATTTGCGCCCCCTAAAGCGAGGGTGGCCCGACTGCAGCTGCCCCTGGGTCGGCATCAGTCAAGTGAGGCTCTCCATGCTGGCCTCCTGCCTTCCTTCCGAGGAGGAGCTCGAAGGGCAGCGGGAAAAGGCTCGACTGAAGGGAAGCAGGTGCCGCGGGGGTGGGAGGTGCACCGGGGGCTTCGGGAAGGCGCCGGCTTCCCGGGGCGCTCCAGGCGGAGCGGGAGGACGCGGTGGCGTTGCAGCGGCGGGCAGACGGAGCGCAGCGCAGCGCCGCTCTCCTTCGGCTCCGCCTGGAGCGCCCCGGGAAGCCGGCGCCTTCCCGAAGCCCCCGGTGCGCCTCCCACCCCCGCGGCACCTGCTTCCCTTCAGTCGAGCCTTTTCCCGCTGCCCTTCGAGCTCCTCCTCGGGAGGAAAGAGACGGCCACAGTCCGGCAAAGGGCGGCGCAGGGCGAGTCAGGGCGCCCCCCCAGATGTTGCGCCCGGTGCGGCCGGCCCCCCCTGCACCCCCCACGCTACGCCACTGGGAGGGTGATGTCTCTGCTTTTTTGTATGCTGTCCAGATTTGCCATAGCTTTCCCAAGTAGAGCCAAAGAGTTGCTTTCCATTCAAATACAGAACTTCTGTAGTTCAGCTGGTCTTTGGCTATTCAGATATCAGAGTATCTGTATATCCGAAGAATCCCTCCAACAATTTTATTTCAAACCTGATTTGCAACTCATGTTCTATGTGTAATAAATAGCTTATATCTGTCTGTTGTTAATGCTTTGCAGGGTATAAAGTAAATGTTTATATATAGTCAGGATGGTTTGGAAATTAAACTTTTATGTTTTGGAATGTAATACTTCTAGAAGAGGTGGTGCAACTCTGTGAAAGCGAAATTCATTCTTGCTTAAATGCTACTAGGAAGATAAATTTCTCTCTGGCAGGGTAGAATTATTACATAATATTGGTTTACCATTGATGGTTTAGAAAATAGGAAGATATTTTTAACGTGTACAATCTAAAACTGAGGATCTAAAGCAGGGATCCCCAACCTTTATACAGGGCCTGGTTCTGGGCCTTGGCTTGATGGGAACTGAGCCACACAAGTGGCAGGTGAATGCACAAATCTGCATTTGCATAAGTGGTATGTACATCTGTGATACCATCCCCTTTCCCCCACAGCCACTGGAGCCTGTCCAGAGGTGATATTCAGCAGCTTCTGACTAGTTCTGGAGAACCGGTAGCAGAAATTTTGAGTAGTTCAGAGAAAAGGTAAATACCATCTCTGGCCCCACCCCATCTATTCTATGCCTCCTGAGTCCCAGCTGATCTGGAGGAAATGGGGATTTTGTAATAACCTTTCCCTGGAGTAGGGTGGGAATGGAGATTTTACAGTATCCTTCCCCTGCCACATCCACCAAGCCACTCCCACAGAACAGGTAGTAAGAAAAATGGAATCCCACCACTGAGTCTGTCCGCAGAGCCAGAGAGGTTGGGTACCACTGATCTAAAAAAATACATACTTGAAGAGTCAATACTATTCAATCTATACTGGTTATAAATGGGCAGGGCTGGAGAAAGGCCAGGTGATCTACTCCATTCTTATTACCCAAGCTTTATTAGAAAGTTCTCAAAGAAAAGTTCAAAGATGGTACTGGAAAGTTGGATCTCTGGCAAGAAGTTCAAACATGCCCATAAGTTGGAAAATAGTGATGCAAAGGAGAAGCTTCCTTGAGAAGTCTGAAAGCTGGGAGATCGCTTCCGGTTTCTGAAGGCGACGGACACTGGGCGTCTGCTGTTCGCTTCTCCAGTGGACTCCTTTTAGGAGCACAGGTGGTCTCGGAGGGACCACCTGCCATAGGGCGGCTTGCTGGAACCCCGGAATCCAGCCTCGCCTCAGGAGCCGGGGAGCGAGGGGGGTGCATAGTGCAGCAGTCGGCTGCTTGCACCTTCGCTGAATGGACTCCGGAAGGAAGCAATTAATTAGAAGTAGCGGCTGAAGTGCTGGAGGTGAGAAATTCGCTCCAATCTCTCTAACCCTCTTTAACCGATGAGCAGCAGCCTTTTGTCAGTTGTGGATTCAATCTATTTGAAGTTGGAAGATTGGAGGGGGGTTCTTTCACCCACCTCGGGTAAAGCGGCATTTGGACTATCTCTCAATCTCTGAATGGAGAGAGAGAGAGCAAAAGTTGAATTATTCACTTGCACTAACTATGTGAGAAAGATTTATATCACAACTGCAAGAGGTGATTGCTGAGCTGTTTTAAAAACTTTATGGAAACTTTTGATGTTTAGCTCTCGGGTTCCCTGTGAAAGGGGGAGCCAAGATGGCCTGCTTCTGTCTTCTTCTTCGCACTTATAAATGAAATCTGCCTTTTGAAACTACCTTTGAAGAAATTCCTGGCTTTATATTACTACCCCCCCCCCCCCAAGGACTCCTGGAGCTCCTCCTGTTATGTGTTTTTTCTGGATTTGGATTATTTGATTTTCCTTCTTTTTTTTGTGACTTTTTGGCTTGGAACTGTGATTGAGGATTAACTTTCACTTTTGGACTTGCCTGTCTTCTCGGATTCACCCAGCTGCATGCTCCACAGATGCCATTTCTTTTGCAAAAGATTTACAGTCATCTCTGAACTCAGACAAATGGGGCCCAGAAAACCATCTTCAGGCAAGGCAGCCTCGGCACCTACCTCCTCTACATCCAGCCCAAAACTCAACAGACAAAAATTCCATCATTTTTACAACAAGAAGGGACTAAAGAGAGTTCAAAAGATTTATCTGTTATCCAAATGTTCCAGGCTCTTATGAAAGGACAAAATGAGTTGAAAAAAAAGGGCGCCAATTTTAAAGAAAAGCTTAGAGGTGTACAGCAGCAAACAACAGAAAATAAACAAGGAATTGGTGTGCTGGAGGAGGGTGCGGTCAGGCTGGGGGAGGAGGTTAAGGCAGTCCAGAAGGGGAATAGAGAATTGGAAAATTTTGTGGTAAAGATAGAACTTGAAAGAATGTCCTTTTTTCTCAGATTCCAGAACCGGAGACAGAAGATGAAGATCTTAAGGATATTATGAGTACAATCTTAGCAGAATATATTAAGAGAGATAAAGAACAGTTGTGGTGGGATATGGATCTGGTTTACAGGATCAAATCAGCATATGCCAAAACACATAATGTTCCAAGGGAAGTACATGTTGAATTTCTTAGGAAGACCACAAGGGATGAGGTGCTAGGGGACCACTAAAATATAAAGATAAAGAAATTACCATTCTTAAGCAAATTCCGAAAAAAATAATAGATAAGAGGAAGAAGTATTCCTCCTTGTCAAAGAAATTATATAATAAAGGAATTTGGTTTAGATGGTTATTGCCAGAAGGAATGTTGATCTTCTGGGAGGGAAACAGAATTAGAATTAACACAGTTGTGGAGGCAGAGGCCTTCATTAAAAAACATAGTGCCCTCCTAGAGGATGAAAATATAAGAGGTAGTGAAAAAGGTGACAAAACACAAGACATGAAGGAGGGAGGGGCTGCGGCTCCGCCTGAAGACAGGGGGGAGGGAGCAATATTGAAAAGACTCAGGTCACAAAAATAAATGTATTTGAAATATCATTGTAATTGTTTATATATTAGAAAGTGGCAAAAGAGATGATTGAACACATGTTTGATACAATGTATAACAAGACACTGTTTCTGCTTATCTTTTGTCTTTGTTTTTTCTTTTCTGTAAAAGTTGTGAGATTTGGAGAGATTTCTACCTCTAGCACGATGGAGCTGCCAATTGTTTTTTGTATATCCACTTACCCTTTCCCATAAATGTTTAAAAACCAATAAAATTCTTTTTTTTAAAAAAGAGAAGTCTGAAAGCTGAGGAAAACTATGAGGAGAATAATTGTCTATGAGGAAAAAAATGAACAAGACTGATACATGGAAAGTACAAAGCAAGTACACAGAAAGCTGGATATCATCAAGAAATTAATGACAAGGACCAAAACAGGCATTCTCAGAATCAGTGAGATGAATTTGATTGGAATCAGGTACTCCCTGTCAGATGCATTTACTACGTACTATGCTGGAAATGACAATATCAGAAGACACGGAACATCATTGATAACAAAGAAGAATGGATCAGCTGAAAATATCTGAGCATAAAATGATAGAATTATGACTATTAGAACTTGAGATAAATTTCCAAAGGTTACAATTTTGCAGATATGTATGTCCACCAACAACAGATCTATCTAAATAAGAAATGGAGGTTCTATGCTGACATTCAAGAAATAATGCAACACATGCTGAAAAGAGATATAATTTATATCATGGGTGATTTCAATGCCAGAAGTAGAAATTGTTAGCAGACTTGGTTTGGGCAGAGGGAATGAAGCAGATGACTGCATGGAGCAGTTCTATGAAGAAAATTGGCTGAGACTCATCAAGACATTGTTTATTCAACCAAGTGTTGATTATACACATTGACATCTCCAAATGGACTGCACCACACCATATTGATTGCATCTTGTGCAGCCAACTATAGAAAAAACAGATTTATTTCTACTAAAATTTTGCTTGGTACAAACTGTGACTTGGACCAGGGGTCTCCAACCTTGGCAACTTTAACACCTGTGGACTTCAACTCCCAGAGTTCTGGGAATTGAAGTCCACAAGTCTTAAAGTTGCCCATGTTGGAGACACCTGACTTGGACCATCAATTACTTGTAGCCAAAGTGTGTCTTAAATTCAAATTCTGCAACACCAAAAAGAACATAAGTCTTGGGAAATATAGGACCAAAAAAGTCATCTCTATATACAGTTGAGGCTAAAACAACAACAACAACCCAGATTCAATTTACTTAACTTCATGGGGAAACAATCAGATAAACCATGGGAAGACATGAAAAGCCCTTATTATTGAAATAGCCCATTGAAGCATACAAAAACCCAATGAAGATAAGCACATGGCTGTTACAGGAAGGCATCCAAGTTGCTGAACAAAAAATAAACGCTAAAGTCACAAATGAAAGATGAAGCAAATTGGCTAAAGGAGGCATTTCAATGTAGAACTAAACAAACAAACAAACAAACAAACAAACAAAGGTGGAGGAATGAACATTAGAAAGGCACGGAGAAAAGAACAAGCTGGAAAGCTTTTTACCTTTTGTTTTAAGGCAACCTCTTCAATTCTATTTGCTGCAGGCCAAGGGATAATAAGGGACACAGAGAGAAAAGATTGAATGGTCAAAAGCAAATTTAAAAAAAAAAAACAGGTGGGATTCAATTTATCTCCTCTAACAATCACATCCCAGTAGATTGTGATCCTCCAGTCCACCAAATTACTAATCTGTAGAATAGAAAGACTTTAATCTGTTCCTGCTGAAATGAAGAAAAAACTGTTCTCCTTAGTCTCAGCAAGGCTAACCTTGGAAAACTAGACTTATCTTCAATAACCAATGGGATTATTTCCTCCTGTTCTCAGATGGGTTGGGGTGGGGGGTGGAGGGGTGCAAGAAAGTTTAATATCTGGTCAAATGGGAGGGATAGCAGGATGATGTGAGAGTTAAGAGAAAGCAAGTGAAGCATACATTAAACATACACTATTGCATTCATAGTAGGCTCAGTGGCTCAGTGGCTAAGATGCTGAGCTTGTTTATCAGAAAGGTCGGCAGTTCAGCGGTTCGAATCCCTAGTGCCCCGTAGTGGAGTGAACTTCCGTTACTTGTCCCAGCTTTTGCCAACCTAGCAGTTCGAAAGCACGTAAAAATTGCAAGTAGAAAAATAGGAGCCATCTTTGATGGGAAGGTAAAAGCGTTCTGTTATATACTCAGAGCGTCCACCAGCAGGTGGCGCTAGAGAAGCCTTGCCAACGCTAGCTCAGGATTGGACAATCCAAACAGTTTCCAGGGCGGCACGAGCTACGAGCTCCTATTGGTTACCGGCTTGACAGCTGGAGAATATAAATAGCTGTCAACCGGCTTGTTCTCAGTTCAGTTACTAACGTTAAATAAACCAGTTAACTGTTGCTGTGGTCTGTCCAGTTATTACCTGATATTTAATACTGGCGACGAGGACGGTCGGATCCGACCCAGCAAACCCAATTACAATGACGACTTCGTCGATGTTCGCCCCATTCCGTGTGGAGGCAGAAACCTGGGAGGCGTTCGTCGAAAGATTTGAATGCTTTCTCCTTGCGCACGACTTAACAAGCCTATCGCTAGAGAGAAAGAGAGGCATCTTTTTAAACTATTGTGGACCACAAACCAGTCCTAGGTATTTTAGCTGGCGACCGCCCCACCCCAGAAATTATATCTCCCCGCATGTCCCGTTGGGCGGAATTCTTATCAGCCTATAATTACACGCTGACCCATAAGCCAGGCATTACAATGGGAAATGCGGATGCTTTGAGCCGCTGCCCTTTACCGATCCCGGTATTTGACCCAGCACCTACAGAAACAATCTGCCTTTTAGATGAATTGCAACTTCCACTATCTGCATCAGACATAGCAGTACATTCCAAAGCAGACCCTATCCTATCAAAAATAATTTATTTCGTCCGCAGCGGATGGCCAAATTCTGCTATAGACCAGGCAGTACTGCCATTCTATCGCCGCCGCACGGAACTGTCATCCCTCCAAGGCTGCCTGCTTTGGGGACACAGAATAGTCATCCCAAGCAAATTGCGCCAGGCACTGCTCTCCCGTCTCCATGAGGGCCACCCAGGCATTGTCCGTATGAAATGTCTGGGGCGCAGTTACGTCTGGTGGCCCTCCATGGATGCGGACATTGCAGCATGGGTACAGAAATGCTCCCAATGCCAACAGGTCCGCCCCGCACCACCATCAGCCCCATCCAGAGAATGGGAACAACCCAGATCACCGTGGAGCAGACTCCACGTGGATTTTTTAGGGCCAATAGAGGGAACCACCTTCTTCTTGGTAATTGACGCGTGGTCAAAATGGGTGGAAATTTTCCCTATGCATTCCACCACATCTGCAGCCACTATAAGAATTCTAGACAACTTATTCACAACACATGGGTTACCTGACATTATTGTGTCAGATAACGGGCCCCAATTTACTTCACAGGAGTTTCAAACATATCTCCAACGCCAGGGCATCCGCCACGCTCCCGTGGCTCCATTCCACCCGGCGGCCAATGGAATGGCCGAGCGCGCGGTGCGCACTGCCAAGGAATCCCTGGCACGCATGGCTCATTTGCCAATACAGCAACGAGTAGCCACATTCTTAAGATGCCAGCACACCACCCCCTGCCCAATAACTGGCAAAGCCCCTTCCGAGTTGTTAATGGGAAGGAAACTCCGTACAACGTTAGATAGATTGCATCCCTTCTACGCTACCCCTTCCTACCCCTCCTCTCCTCCCCCTAGGGTTTTCATTGTGGGGGAAAGAGTGTTCGCTAAGAACTTTGCAGGGGATCCTAAGTGGGTGCCTGGTGTGGTATCGGAGCTAACAGGGCCCTGTTCCTACAGGGTCCTCCTTGGAGATGGAAGAGTGTGGAGGAGGCATATAGATCAGCTGAGGCGAAGAGACGCTGACGCCGCATCAAACAGTTCAAATGTTCCAAACGCTGTTCCAAGTTTACCAAGACCTAACGACGCCGCACATCGGCCCGACACTGAGCGAACAACTAGCTCCGGCGGCCACATCAACGATCCGATACCGGCGAGCTATCTACCTGGTGAGTTGAGAGGAACTCCACGGCTTGGGCCTTCATGGACACTCCCCCGAAGCGATCCTCCCTCTACAGCGACGGCCACTCCTCAGTTAAGAAGATCGCAGCGCGTGTGCAGAAGGCCAACCAGGTTGCAGGATTACGCATGCGCGGACAAGGGGAAAGGAGTGTTATATACTCAGAGCGTCCACCAGCAGGTGGCGCTAGAGAAGCCTTGCCAACGCTCGCTCAGGATTGGACAATCCAAACAGTTTCCAGGGCGGCACGAGCTACGAGCTCCTATTGGTTACCGGCTTGACAGCTGGAGAATATAAATAGCTGTCAACCGGCTTGTTCTCAGTTCAGTTACTAACGTTAAATAAACCAGTTAACTGTTGCTGTGGTCTGTCCAGTTATTACCTGATATTTAATACGTTCCATGTGCCTTCGGCATTTAGTCTTGTCAGCCACGGAGACAGCGCTGGCTCTTCGGCTTTGAAACGGAGATGAGTACCACCCCCTAGAGTCGGGAATGACTAGCACATATGTTCAAGAGGAACCTTTACCTTTACTGAATGCATGTACAACTGTGTTTGTGTGTCTGTGTGGTCCTATAAAGACTAAATATTCCCCACTACTGCCCTAATATAAAGTGTGTGTGTCAGCGGGCACTTCTTAGGGCATTTAAGCAATGGCCTTTATATATGAGAATGAAAACAGGCAAGCTATATTGCTGCTTTCTTTCTTTCTTTTCTTGCTTCAAAATTCACCCTGGGTGCTTAACCTCCGTTTCCCCAAGCAACATAAACTATTAGTTTTCTTTCCGTGCATGAGCAACTAAATTGTGTCTTTCTGGTTACTGTGCAAGGAGTGAATCACTGCTAGATATAAATCAGGAAACAGCTCCTCCTGTGATGAGTGAAGTGTTTTTGAGAAGAAATAGCTGCATATGTTTTCAAAAACATTTATCTCCTGGCCTCCCTTTAAAATGGAAGAAATCACCATACGGCTGGGTTAATGTGGTTCTGAAATGCCAGTGATGTTTTCAATAGACAGTATGGATATTTGGCTCACGGCAATCACAGATTGTACAAATTACTTTGCAGGCTAAGGAAGTCTGTCTCTACAGCATATGTCAGAAACCGGACAATCTCTTCACATAACCCAGCTTCCCTTTAACCTAGTACTCTTCAGATATGTGGGGAAGTCTGCAAGTTTTAATTTCATTACATCTGGAGGACATCAGGTTGGAAGAAGCTGAGTTATGAATTAAATTTTAATGTTCTTCCTTCTTCTCTTTTCTTCACTGGAGATATTGTTCCAAGTGGCCATTGATAAGAGCGATGTAGTTCCGCTTTCTTTCTGAATATATAGATACTCTGTGTCTGCTTCGGTAAAGAGATAAATAATAAATGTAACCGAGCTATATGATGTCAAGATGTTTTTTTTTAAAATGTTAATTTCTAAGTATTACTGTATTTTTTGGAGTATAAGACACACCAGAGTATAAGGCGCACCAAGATTTTGAAGAGGCATATTTTAAAAAAAGTTTTTGCACTCTGCAGACCTCCCCAAAATGGCCCGTTTTTCACGAAAACAGGCTCATTTTTTGTCAAAAAAGTGCATGCATAGCCTTTAGGAGGCTTATAGTGCTTCTGGGGGCTTGGGGGGCGGGGGCAAAACCAAACAAAAACAGTCATTTTTGCCCTCCCCAGCCCCCAAGAGCACTCTGGAAGCCTCCTAAAGGCTACGCATGGCCATTTTTTGCAAAGGAGGCAGAATTTCAGGAGGCCAAAAGTGCTGTATTCAGTGTATAAGACACACCCAGATTTTCACCCTCTTTTTTGAGGGAAAAGAGTGCGTCTTATACTACAAAAATACGGTAAATTAACAAATGTATTAAGTTTGGGGAAATATGTGTATAACATTTGAGCCACGGTGGCGCAGTGGTTAGAGTGCAGTACTGCAGGCTACTTCTGCTGATTCCTGGCTTCCTGCAATTTGGCAGTTCAGTTCTCACCAGGCTCAAGGTTGAATCAGCCTTCCATCCTTCAAAGGTGGGTAAAATGAGGACCCAAATTATTGGGGGCAATATGCTGACTCTGTAAACCGCTTAGAGAGGGCTGTAAAGCACTGTGAAGCAGTATATTAGTCTAAGTGCTATTTCTATATTCTAAGCCTTTTAACAGAATAACAGAGTTGGGAAGGAACTTGGAGTTCTTCTAGTTCAAGCAGGAAACCTTATACCATTTCAGACAAATGATTGTCCAATCTGTTCTTAAAACCCCCCAGTGTTGAAGCACCCAAAACTTCTGGAGGCAAACCCTTCCACCGATTAATTGTTCTCACTGTCTGGAAATTTCTTCTTAGTCCTAGGTTGGTTCTCTCCTTGATTAGTTTCCATCCACTGCTTCTTGTCCTGGCTTCAGGTGTTTTGGAGAATAGGTTGACTCCCTCTTCTTTATGGCAGCCGGTTAAATATTGGAACACTGCTATCATGTCTCTCCTTTTAAACCAGATAAAGCAATAAGAATTTTAAACAATTTACTTTAAAAATCCATATTTTTTAAAAAAGTAAGACATTAAATATCCCCATCAGAAAGCAGCTTAAAAGCCCATAGTATGGGATACAGCAGCCAAAACATCAATAGTGAAACAGAAGCAGAGAAGCAAAAATGCTGTAAATAAGCTTGACTTTATCAAAGTGTGGGTCACAAGCTGCTTTGGGGCTATGAGTCAGTGGATGGAGGAATGTCCTCCTTCCCAACCCATGCCAAGCAAGATTACCAGTTTGATGCAAATGTCCACTGGCTAGCAAAACAATGGCACAAAGAAGAGGGAGTCAGGCTATTCTCCAAAGTACCTGAGGGTAGGACAAGAAGCAATGAGTGGAAACTAATCAAGGAGAGAAGCAACTTAGAACTAAGGAGAAATTTCCTGATAGTTAGAACAATTAATCAGCGGAACAACTTGCCTTCAGAAGTTGTGAATGCTCCAACACTGGAAGTTTTTAAGAAGAGATTGGATATCCATTTGTCTGAAGTGATGTAGGGTTTCCTGCCTAAGCAGGGGGTGGGACTAGAAGACCTCCGAGGTCCTTTCCAACTCTGTTATTCTATTCTATTCTATTCTATTCTATTCTATTCTATTCTATTCTATTCTATTCTATTCTATTCTATTCACCCCGCTTCTAGAGTTCTGTGTGAAGCCTAAGTCTTATATATACACACACCTTATTTTATCTTTCAGTGGGTGAGCACTCATGCCTGCAATAGTCCAAACAGAAAGTGTGGCTCTGTTTTTTTGTTCAAAAAGAAGCATAGAACTATTTGAAATAAATAGCAGATTTTATTTAGCTTTCTACTCTTCACCACCATTCTTTTAATACTAGGCAAATACAGCTGCATTTGCAGCTACTATTACAGTAAAGACAGACAGTTTGTTCTGCCTTACAAACACCTCTGTAAAAGGAAAATCCAGGAAATCTGTTCCTGGGATGCTGCCCCAAAGGACGTAAGATCGCAGCAGAATTCCTGATTACTTCCACAAATCTACACCCATGTTCTCCCAACTGAAAAAATAAAAAATGCTGCATCTGTTCTCTGTTCCCCGGGATTTCCTAAACCGATTTAGAATGTGAAAAAGCTGAAAATGGAATTTTTCATATTTAACCGTGAACGTCTTTGCCATCCTTTTTTAATATAGATGAATGGGTTTCCACTAACATATGCTTTATAAAAGGAGAGAATTGCTTCGGGAAAAGGTTACTAAAGGAATCAATATGTTAGCATTTCATGCCAGAACAATAGCAGCAATTTTCTTGTGAAGGGATATGATGAGAAGCTCTGGGACTTGGATTATTTTAAAAAAACGGTGTAAATAAATACATTCATAATAAAGAATGGTTTTAAAAGAAGCATAACTAAGAAAAGCAAGGTCCCCCCCCTCCCCACCAGTTCAGAAGTGTCGTGTTTACCCTATTAACCGACAGTGTGAAAGACTGAAATGTTTTATTTTGTGATTGCCCACTAGGTGTTCAACTAAAATGCAGTTATTTAATAAACATGAATACTTATTTTTATTTATTTATTAGATGTATATGCTCTGGGCAACTTACAAACTTTGGTTGACTTACAAAGGTTAAAAACGGGTGCACATTAAAATGATAAAAACAATAAATAACAGCGATAATAAAAAAAATAAAAGTTAAAAGAGCGGAACACGAAATACATGGGCAGAGGTGGAGTTTTCTTTTCACCCAATAGCCACCTCTAGCATAGCAATAGCATTTGGACTTACATACCACTCCACAGTACTTTACAGCAGTCTGAGCAGCTTACAATGTCAGCATATTGCCCCCCAACAATCCGGGTCTTCATTTTACCAACCTGGGAAGGATGGAAGGCTGAGTCACCCTTGTACCCACCAGAATCAAACTCCTGGCTGTGGGCAACGTCAGCCTGCAATATTGCATTCTAACTACTATGTCACCGTGGCTCCTAGAATGGTGCACTCCTATTGAGGACCCAAGACAATTGGCAAGGCAGGTCTTCAGATCCACAAACGTAGGGTGGGAGCAGATCGGGGAGGGGGGGGCTGCTGCCGGTGTCGCTTTGCGTGCTCTTCGCTTCATCTGCTATTGGGAAAACAGCCGGGTTTTGCTTTGGTTCTGCTTGAGACTGGCAAAAATCTTCAGTGGCATTAGCTGAGCTCTAACTGGGGGGAGGGGGGAAACAACCTTCTGTTCACTTGGAGAGGAATGGGGGGGGGGGCCTCCTGGATGCCCAGCTAGAAGGCCCATCGCTGGCCCTATTGATGGGGGCCACTGAGAAAGCTTCTGAGAAGGAAGCAAAAGAAAATATGGGGCAGCCCAGAAATATTGGAATGTAAGCAAAGCTGCCATTCAGTAATTAAACAGCAAATGCTATTCTGGAATTGGCTGCTACTCTTCACTGTTTAGAATTTCATCTTTGAAAAATATTTTCCCCCTATAATAGGAAAAAGGAGCCCCTGAACAAATGTCCATCAGATGTTTATTAACAAAGAGGAGGCATTTAAAAATGTTTCTTCTTTCTTCCTCGTTGCACAGCAAAACTCTCCACCATTTCCTACAGGAGTTTAACACTTGTGTACATCGGCTGAGAAGCTCGTCAAAACTGAGCTTGGCAGCTCCACTTGATCAGCCAAGAGTCTGTGTGCATGCAGCATTCCTCAGCTGTGCTGAGAGAGTCTCTGCACCTGAATGACAGGTGCAGCACCTAACACTCCCTGTCTGCATGGAAGCAGAGGCAAACAGCTCTCTCACGTCCTGAACTCACCAGTTTTCTACTCATGTCTTGGCATAGGAGAGCATGAATCTGCTGAAAGTAGAGAAGTAGAGAATGGACTGGGGAAAAACTCAATGTGACGGCCATGTTGGTGATGAAGGATCAGCCAATGCTTGATGAAGCATTGTTAATGTTGGCGATGAAGCATCAACTCAGGGGTTTAGAATTATATTACAGGTATGTCTTCTGACCTAGGCTTCCCCACCAGCACGAAGTGGAGTCCTCGCCCCGATAAACCTCTTTTATTTAATTTACAGTGAATTCCTCCCCAGCAAAGTCCCGGCCCACAGTCTTTCAAGATAGTTCACAATTACCTACCTTTATCAGGCTTGGAGAGTGGCCAGGCTGATATCTTTCAGATGCCGCAATACTTGGCAAGAATGCAAGAATGAATTGTCTCCTGCAAACACCCCTCCCCTTTCACTCCTCTTTTATTCCCTATGGGAGGGGCCACTCACCATCCAATTGTGGCCCCACTCCCAGTCGACCCTTGTTCCTTGGCTGTTCCCTTCATCTGGCAACTCTGTGCATGTGCACTCTGGAAACAGGCTCCAGCTGTTCATCTGCCTCACTGATGTATGATTCCGAAGGCAGCTGATAACTGTCAGACAGCCCTGGCCCCATCTCTGCCTCTGATACAGAGCACTCATTAGAGCTTTCCCAAGACTCCAGGATTGGTCCATGTTCCTCCCTAACCTCCTCACTGTCCAAATCTGCTGCCAGCTCTGCTGGCCACTGGCGAGCCACAACAGTATGTCACTCTGGCAAGCCCCATAAGGATGCTATGATAAGTGTTGAACAATTATTTTATATGGGAAAGGATTTGTACAGCAACTATTGAGAGTGTATCCCAGAAGGATTCACTGACATATGTGCTTATAAATGAAGATGCTAACGATAATGGAAATTTTTCATTCCTTACAAATAGCAATACCAACCACTTCACAGTGCTTTACAGCACTTAAGCAGTTTTACAGGGTCAGTATATTGCCCCAACAACAATCTGGGTCCTCATTTTACTGACCTCGGAAGAATGGAAGGCTGTATCAACCTTGAGCCAGTCAGGATCGAAGTGCCAAACTGCTGGCAGCCAGCAGTCAGCAGGAATAGCCTGCAGTACTGCACTCTAACCACTGAGCCACCACCTCTCTTGGTGAAGAAATGAAGATTTTTTTCATACCTTACTGAGATGTAATCATACTTACTTCTTGCTGAGAATTATATCGACCATTCCCACTGGTGATATTGGGAGGATATGTTATGGATCCTATTGGTTAAGGAATTTCAAGGTGGGGTGTAGGAAAAGAGCCTTCTCTGCCACTGTCCTTTCCCTAGGTCTTGTCCTCAGTGGTGAGGTTGGTCCTCACTCTTCTGTCCTACTGGAAGAGTGTGAAGACCTGGCTTTGCTAATTGGCATGGGAATCGAAGATTGGCATGCAACCCTCAGGGTGGCCCTTTAACTCACTTCTTAAACTCTGCTTTTATTCTGTTCTACACTCTATTTTATAATTTTAATTATATGTCTCTTTTATAAGGTTTTATAGCTGTATTTGTAAATCACTCAGGGTCACTTGAACATGGGTGGGGTCTACATTTAATAGATAAATAAATAAATAAAAGTAGACCCAGAGGCAAGAGGACACATTAAACAGGGAGTTCAAATGCTTTATGCAGATAGAAGGTCCCGTAAAATATTGAAAACCATTGTCTAGCATTTTTATGGTGAGCATATTAACTTGTTTGCTGCATGGTTTCACTACTTTATTGCCTTAACCACTTATATTTTAAAACATCTCAGAATGCAGTGAGTTCCCAAGTGAAAGACCCATCAAAAATGGAAAAAAAATCCATTTTGGGGTACCTGCCCCGAGCTCCAAAATATCTGCAAAGAGCTGAAATGTGGTGGATGGGCAAATAGGAAAAGGCACGTGATACATTTCCCATCTTGTATTTTAAAAAGGCAATGATGAATAAAGGGAAGAAATCTGATTGTAAAGATAAACTATGGTATAAAATAATATTTTATGTTGTCTTTTGTGTTGTGAGTTCATGGTGGTTGACATGGAATGGAAACAAAGATATGCATTGCAAATATAGATGTATATGGTAGATATAAAACTGCAGTGAATTTTAGGAATGCAAGAGAAACCTTATTGGATGAGGTTAAAAAGGCATGTAGTATTTTTATTCTGTTTTATTCTATTGCAGCTATCTAGAATAGGTATTTGGATCTGGGAGCAAAGCTTGACTTTCAGGTAAGAAAACAGAGCTTTCAGATTTGTAGAAGCTAAAGGACTGGTATTTGTTTCAATTTGAAATCAGATCATTGCAATGTTGTTCTAGCACAGTGATGGCGAACCTTTTTTGGCTCGCGTGCCACAAGTGGGGGGGCGCAGGGGGGTTGAGTGCAGGCGTGCCGCACCCATAATGCAACGCGCGACCCCCCAGTGCGCATGCGCGCACAACGCACGACCCCCCATTTTTACATGTTTTTTTGCCCTCCCCAGGCTCCAGGGGCTTTATAGGAGCCTGGGGAGGGCGAAAAGAGCCTCCCCCGACCCCCCGGAGGCCCTCCGGAGGCTTCAGGGACTGTCCGGAGGCTTCCCTGAAGTCTTCGGAGCGCTTAAAACCACCCTCCGAGCAAACCGGAAGTGACTTCTGGGTTGCTCGGAGGGCCGTTTTAAGCGCTCCGAAGGCATCAGGGAAGCCTCGGACGGTCCCTGAAGCCTTCAGAGCGCTTAAAACCACCCTCCGAGCAAACCGGAAGTGACTTCCGGGTTGCTCGGAGGGCTGTTTTAAGCACTCCGAAGGCATCAGGGAAGCCTCGGACAGTCCCTGAAGCCTCGGAACGCTTAAAACGACCCTCCAAGCAACCCGGAAGTCACTTCCGGTTTGCTCGGAGGGTGGTTTTAACCGTTCCGAAGCCTCCGGGGGGGCGGGGGAGGCTCTTTTCGCCCTCCCCATGCTCCTATAAAGCCTCTGGAGCCTGGGGAAGGCGAAAAATAGCTTTTAAAAAGGTGAACTCAGGACGTAGTGGCTAAGACACTGAGCTTGTCGATCAGAATGGTCAGCAGTTTGTCGGTTTGAATCCCTAGGGCAGCGATGGTGAACCTTTTTTGGCTCACGTGCCATAAGTGGGGGGAGCGTGGGGGGTTGTGTGCGGGCGTGCCATGCCCATAATGCAATGTGCAACCCCCAGTGCACATGCACGCACTACAGGCGCTCCCCTCATTTTTACATGCTTTTTTTGCCCTCCCCAGGCTCCAGAGGCTTTATGGGAGCCTGGGGAGGGCGAAAACAGCCTCCCCCGCCCCACCTGGACGCCCTCCGGAGGCATCAGGGAAGCCTCCGGACAGTCCCTGAAGCCTTCGGAGTGCTCAAAACGATCCTCCGAGCAAACAGAGATGTCCGGTTTGCTTGGAGGGTCGTTTTGAGCGCTCCGAAGGCTTCAGGGACTATCCGGAGGCTTCCCTGATGCCTTCGGAGTGCTGAAAACGACCCTCCGAGCAAACCAGAAGTCACTTCCGGTTTGCTCGGAGGGTCGTTTTAAGCACTCTGAAGGCTTCAGGGACTGTCCGGAGGCTTCCCTGATGCCTCCGGAGGGCGTCTGGGGGGGGGCAGGGGAGGCTGTTTTCGCCCTCCCCAGGCTCCTATAAAGCCTCTGGAGCCTGGGGAGGGCGGAAAATGGCTTTAAAAAAGGATGAATTCGGCCAGCTGACAGGGCAGTGCCTCGCATGCCCTGACAAATGGCTCCGCGTGCCACTTGTGGCACACGTGCCATAGGTTCACCATCACGGTTCTAGCATATCTATTAAGAAATAAAACTTACAGACCATATTGGGACTTATTATTCTGTGCCATTCTGTGGTAATAATTATAAACATGGACATGAACACAGAAAATGGGTAGGAATAAATGGAGACAATAGGATAGGGATGGTAGGCATGCTGGAGTGCTTATGCACGCCCCTTACAGACCTCTTAGGAAAGGGGTGAGGTCTAGACAGTTTAAGGTTCAAGTTATGGGGGTTTGAGGATGTAACAATAGAGTCAGGTAGTGCATTCCAGGCATTAACCACTCTGTTGCTGAAGTCATATTTTCTGCAATCGAGTTTGGAGTGGTTTACCTTTAGTTTGTATCTATTGTTTGCCCGTGTATTATTACGGTTGAAGCTGAAGTAGTCATTGACAGGTAGGACGTTGTAGCAGACAATTTTGTGTACTATGCTTAGGTCAGGCCTTAGTTGGCATAGTTCTATGTTGTCCAATCCAAACTTTCAAGCCTGGTGGCATAAAGTATTCTATCAGAGGAATGTAGTACTCTTCTCATGAAATACCTCTGGACTCGCTCAATTGTATTAATGTCCGAATACAGTGTGGATTCCAGGCAGGTAACCTGTATTCCAGAATTGGTCTGGCAAAAGTTCCGTATGCTCTAGTTTGCAGCACAATGCTACCGGAGAAGAAGCTTCACAAAATTATAAACAAAAAAATAATGGCTTTTGTATGTTTTGCATAAATCTGAATGGGGCTTTGGAAAATATGCAACCATAACATCATTCTAATTTGAACACATAGTCTTTGGTTCTATCATCTCTATCTCTTTAGTCCATCTTTATTGTAATTTTAAATACAATACAATATGAAGGATCAAAAGAAAGTAGAAGTAAAAATAAGAAAAAGAAAAAGAAAAAAGGAACAAAAGATAGAATTATGACTTCTACTCTTTTTTTCCTATTGAATAATTGCCATCTTACTCCAATTCCCTTCAATTTTTTTCTTACTTTGTATTTTCCTTCCCCTTCCCTTTTAACCCTTTTTAGTCCCCAAATCTGCATATCATTAATTTCTTTCAACAACAAGTTTGTATATGGTTGTTATTCTTTTAAAAAGGTTATTGCCCCCCCCCCCGCCCTGATGAAACTGGTCACTCTGATCATTTCTGCAAGCTCCGTCTAGTTTAAAATCCAATCTTCCACCGTTATTCTTCCTTATTTCTACACATAGCAATTTTGCCACATATACATATTAATTACCCATATTTACCATTTCAATGTCCCTGAAACCCAATACAAACAATTCTGGTTTCATCCTAATGTTAATCTGCAATACCTCTGGCATCATTGTATGTATTTCAACCCATCATTTCTTTGATTTTTTTTTTTTTACAATGCATAGATAGCCTTTGGATCTCTATGATAATATGATAACGCTGGTACTTGGAGGCTTGTTTTTAAACTCCTGGAAAACTTAAGAATACAGCTGAAAACACTTTATTTTATTTTTTTTTCATTTTTATTTTTATTATACAAAGAAGAAAATAGAAAAATAAGGGAGGAAAAGGAAATGGGGAAAAAACGGGGGGTGAAATGCAAGGGGGAAAAGAAAAAGAAAGAAATGGGGCATTGACTTCCAACTCTTCCTAGCACAGTACAAGATAAATACACCCCAACCTCAACTTTTTGCTTTTACACATTAATATATAACGAGCCATTTCTATAACACCAAATCTTTCTAATCAACAAAACCAAGATCAAAGTTTTATTTATTTTTTCTTCACAAGCACAAATTTTAGAAGTGATCGCTGAAAACACACTTTAAATTCATCCCACTTTCAGCAAAACCTGTTTAAAATAAGGGAAAAGGAAACAGTCCATATTTCTCTATCCCCCTCTCCCTTGTATTTCATCTTTTATTATACGTTTAGCTTATTAAATGAGAAGAAGAATATTTCAAGTAAATCAGCACTTCCTGACTTTAGCTGCATTCAGTTATGGACAGCCAGTGTCAAGAAAACGCTGTTCCTTATTAAAACAAGAGAAAAAAGGTCACTGCATCTATGTTTGCATTTGGATCTGAAGTGATCTAAATATGCAGAAAGTTCTCTAACTCTCTGCCCAAGTTAAATCCCAATAAATGACACAATTACTTGCAAAACTCCATGTACTATATCCAACCTGATTCTCCTGGGACAGTTCCAGACATCTGTAGATTTGATGTTAGAGATGACAGACTAGCAATTGAACTATGTTTACAAATCATGTTACGTTAGTTTAGCTATGGTTTGTTGAGCACCTGTGTGAATGAGGGAAAGCCAGTTAAGAAACTGCAAATAGCTTTGTACAAAAATGTATGGGCAGTTTGTTAAGGCACTCCAACGTATTGGAGTTAAGGCACTGTATTAGAAACAAACACAAATTATTTACTTGCAAAGCAGTAGCACAATAAACATGCTAATTTAGAGAAGGTGTGTATCTCTCTTTCCCTCCCTCCCTCCCACTCTCTCTCTCTCTCTCTCTCTCTCTCTCTCTCTCTCTCTCTTTCTCTCTCGTTTGTGCCCCCAAATTGATAAGGCAATTGCCATTTGCACATACTTTCCCTGCTGTAGTGGCTCAGTGGCTAAGACCCTGAGCTTGTCAATCAGAAGGTCGGCAGTTCAGCAGTTTGAATCCCTAGTGCCATGTAACGGAGTGAGTTCCCGTTACTTGTCCCAGCTTCTGCCAACCTAGCAGTTTGAAAGCATGTAAAAATGCAAGTAGAAAAATAGGGACCACTTTGGTGGGAAGGTAACAGTGCTCTGTGCGCCTTCGGTGTTTAGTCATGCTGGCCACATGACCATGGAGATGTCTTCGGACAGCGCTGGCTCTTCGGCTTTAAATCGGAGATGAGCACTGCCCCCTAGAGTTGGAAACAACTAGCACGCATGTGCTGGGGAACTTTTACCTTTAGTTTGAAATTTCTTTTTGGTTTTTTGACTTGGGAACAGAAATGTGGTTTAATACTTGTAGGTTCAACATGTATACTCAAAGCTTATTATATCTACCTTTTTGTTTAAATCATCTTCCCATGGTGTCCTAACCTCCCGGTTACCAACCTTACTTATCTTTTGTGCAACTCTGAAGAATGTAAAAAAATAAATTAAGGAAGAGCGAAAGTCTCCCTTTCTTTCACTCTCTCCCAAGTCCAGTGCAGCTGTTCTTTAACTTTCTGACTATGTTGGCACATGGGGATTTGGAACTTGTAGATGTGTAAAACAGATCTGATAGGGCCACATAATAAAACACAGCGCCATAAAATTATGACAGCACCTTGGCTTTCCAGCATGCCAATGGGTAATCAGGGCAGTAACTGAATAAGACACATTATTTTATACAGATTTCACTGAATAGTTTAATAATAGTCCCAGCCTGCCAGGCTGCTAACTGTTTCACCACCCAGGCACTGCTTGCCATTTAGCTTTCCTGGTTTGAATGGGAGCCTCTTAATTTCCAAAGCAATTTGCCAGCTTTTCTTCAGTCCCCTCCCTGGCCAGTTTCCATGTCATTGCTCTTTTCTCTACATTCTCTAGGTCTAGCCTCAAAAATGCTTCGGCTTTGCCAACTTGACTGTAAAGCTGCATTCACAAGAAAGTGGCTTCTAATGGTGCTTGTATATCTAACCATAATATGTGTGGGAATCGGTCACCCTGTGCCTGAGGCCAGGTTTATATCTCTCCAACTTTATCAGCTGCAAAGAGATTTAAGTGACTGATCATTCCTCAATAGTGGCAACGTTCACGCCAAGGCATAATGGCAGCTTGGCGTTGAGGGGACCACCAAGATTTTGAAGTGCCTACCAAGCTTTGAAAAACAGAGTATGACAAAGACCAGGAAAAATCAGAGTGTGGGAAATCGGAGTAGGGTTAATCGTCTGAGAACAAAGACGTTACAATTTTAATGACTCCCCTGATTCTCCACAGCAGTCCTTGTTGCTTTCGGTTGTAATTTTGCATGAAGCCTGCACAGACCTAAGGGCTAGGAACCTATCCTAAATTTAAGGAATTTAATGAATTTAAAATATTATTCACTTATTTAAGGAATTTGAAATTCCAGAATAATTAATCAGAGCGTGGTAACGTATCTTGTAAAGGCTGGAATTATTTTTAACATCTCCTTAAAAAAATGTAAAAATAATGACTTGACAGCCTCATTGTAGTTCTGCCAAGGTGACATGAACATTCTTTCTCCTTACTTTAGAAATATTAAAGGCAGCATTCAAATGGCCCAATTAACAGTCACTGCTCCCATAATGTTGGTCCCTGTGGATCAAATATTGGATAAGTAAGATCAATGATTCAAGACGATTTTGCTTCTTATAAAACCGTGAAATAATGTTTTTGGTTTCAGTGTTACAGTAGTCTGTGGTGTCTGATTTTCCTCTGGGATAGCCAACAACTTTCAAAAATATTTGAAGCATTTTTGGCAAGATGTTCTTGTTTGTTAGGTTTACACACAAAATGCCATCTCCAAAGTTAGGAATTTGTTTTAAAATCTGTTTTACCCATTTGTGCAACCTGCCTAAAGGCATTCAAAAACCACAATTTCTAAATAATGGGAAACACATCGCAGGAAAACATATATCAGTATGAATAATTGTTGAGATAGAAAAGTCAATAAATTAAGACTTTTGGGATACTAGAGAAATATACAATAATCACACATGGGTAATAATGTTTCAGTTAAATTAATGACTATACTACAATGTATTTATGAAGAAAAATGACAAATAATCAAAAGCAACACAGGTATGTTACATGTTTACAATATTGAGATATAAAATATAAAGTTATTGTAAGTAAATAACATGCTGAACTTTAGCCACAATAAACTCAGATTCAAATCTCTTGAGGCGAAAAGCTCATTGAGTAAAACTCTGGGCATCAAAATTATTGCTTTATTGTAAAGATCATTCCATGGCCTTTAATAGCTCATAACTTGAAGTGCGTGTAAAAAGTTTACTTTTAATACACCTAGTTGATCTGATCATGGCATGATGGTAAAGAATATAAAGGTTACAAAATTTGGAGTTTCTTAATATTATGCAGCTTGAAATGAACTCTGGGTGTGTTGCTCCCACACTTGTGCAACTCAAAAGCCAATTATTATTGGAAGTAAGATTGTGATTATCACAGTCTGATTATGAGCTTCTAAGACACATTTGGATGAACATTGGGAGAACACAATACTAGACAAGAATGACTCTTTTCTTTGTTCTGATCTAGAAGACAGTTCTTCATATATCAACACTGTAACATTACATCTATATTTTGTTGCACATTGGGGATAAGTAGACAAGTGACTGGAATTTCTGGATCACTGTATAACTGATAATATGTTTTGATTCCTAGTAAGGACAAGAGCAGCCATTCCCTTCTCCTAATTAACCCATTAGAATTTTCAATAAACTGTAACAAAAATATAAACTGTATATCTAATTTGTAGTTGTTGGAACATCGAAGTAAGTGGCATGTAAGATGTCACTTGTTCCATCCCCTAAACTACCAGCCTTTCTTCCAACAATTTAAAAACCAGAATATAGTAGATAAAAAAACCTCTTAAGTTATTGCCAGGATATAGCAGCTGCCATTAGTAAGAAATAACTGAATATATTCTGCAGTTGCATAGCACATAAGATATATTTACATATTATACTCTGGGGGAGACTATCTGGTCCTCTTTAAATATTTTAGACCAGAGCTACATTTAAAACAGTTAAAACTTGACAAAATCACCATCAGTCAAATGCAAAAGGCCGCACTGCTTGGATCCGCACACATATTATGAAAATACGTTACGACGTCCTAGGCCCCTGGGTGGGGCCCGACTAGTAATCAATGCCAAACCCGGCGAATCAACTGGCCGCTGTGATACAATCGTATAATAATAATAATAATAATAATAATAATAATAATAATAATAATAATAATAATAATAATAATAATAATAATAATAATAATAATGATGATAATAATAATCACAAATTGCACAGAATGATTTCTAAGATTTCTGCGCATATGCTCCTCTGTGGTGTCCAAGAAATGGACACCGAGCATGCTGATAATCTTCCTCCCATGGTTAAGGACATCTCTATAAGGCAACTTTTTATGTACTCAAACTGTTTGGTGTCTTGCCATCAACTTCAATAAGAGCAGGTTATGAGTTGATTGAAAACACACAATAGAGAATTTGTCTGCCTGTGTACCTCAAATGTTGATCTTTAATGAATCTCAACATTTTGGATCATCAGGAACAGTAAACCATATTGAAGTCTTTTTGAATGAAGTTGAGCTAAAGTTATTCCTGATGAAACTCAGTTATTTCAAGTGAATTTAAGCAGGCCTGTCTCATGATTTTAGTTGTGACCCAGAGTGGTCAAGGTGTAGAACTAAGATTGAGGCAATCTAGGCTCAAGTCTACACTCGGTCAAAGAAGCTCATTAAGTAACTTTGCATCAGATATTCTCAACCTGCTTCCAAGGAAAACTATCTAAGGTTGCCAATCTAAAATTGAGTCAATGTGTTCCTTTTTTAAAAAAAGAAATCTAAACGTTTCTTTACATTAATATGAAGGCTGTTGTTACTGAAACATAATTAAAGTAAGTGTTATGATCAAAAAAAGACCATAAGGTTGAAGGAGGGGAAAAGAACACAGAGATCTGGTTATTGTTCCATTCCATATCTATATCAAATGAAATAAACAGGCCTGGTTTTATGTGCAACATTCCTTAATGTGCATTTTTGTGGATGGTGAATGCAGCATCCCCAAATATATTTAATTTGGGTAAATAAATTTATAGGGTGACTCTGGCTGGCTTACAAATGATAAAAAGATAAGTATAAAAACAATTAAAATAAAGAAGAGTTATATAAACACCAAAACCAAGGGGTTGGATGAGGTCTTCTTATTATCCCATGAGTTTATGAGGTCTTCTTCTTACCCCATCAACCACTTCTGGTGGACAGCACCACCAATGTTCCCTCTAAGCTGCGCAGCTGGGTGGCCGCACAGTCACGCATGTGACAAAAAATGCCATGCAGCAGTTTCCAATTGCCGCGCAGTGTTTTTTAGCATGATGTACTGGACTTTAGTCTACAGGTGGTTCGGAGGCTTCTGTCAGGAGGGTGGGCCTTTGGTGGCCAGCGAAGAGTGAAGGCAGGCCATGTCCGGCTTAGCTCGGAAGTTTGTATGTGGTTTCACCCCGGAAAAAGAGAGATAATGCCGGAGTACACTGGAGTCAACATGTGTGTCTCTTAAGCCTTTTTGTACAGCTTTGCTGGTACTTGTGTGTTGGGACGCAGCTTCTTGGCAAGAGTGAGCAGTAGCACACAGGGAAAAAGATTTCCCGAGGAAGGGGGTAGTGGATTATTTTAACGGGACTGATCACCATCTTTAAAGCGCTCCATGGCACAGGACCCAGTTACCTGCGGGATCGTATCCTCCCGCACACATCCCTACGACCAATCCGCTCTCACAGGGAGGGACTACTACTGGTGCCGTCCACTAGGCAGTGCCAGCGGGCGACGCCTAAGGGTAGGACCTTCTCTGTGATGGGCCCAACCCTCTGGAATGACCCCCCCGACATTAGAACTACCACTGACTTCCGTTCCTTCCGTCAAAAATTAAAGGCTCACCTGTTTCGATTAGCTGGCCTGGCACATTCTTAGTTTTTACCTCCCGGTGGATATATTTTAATGGGTAATTTTGGGTAATATTTTAACTCCTGGGTTATTAGAGCTTTTAATGTACTATATTTATTATTCTATATACAGTCTTGCAACCTCCTCCACCTACGTATTTAATTATTTAACTGTTTTATGTATGTATTTTATAACGCATTTTAGTGACTGTACACCGCCCCGAGTCCCTTTCGGGAGACGGGGCGGTCTATAAATACGAATAATAAATAAATAAATAAATAAAAGAGAAGCAAGGTAATTTTTCTTTGTATCAAAGGCTGCAGTTTCTTCAGATGTGAAGCAAAGCCGAGCAATCTTACATTTCGCTGTGTATTACGCTTAAACCTTGCTATCTTCCCAAGAAATATATGAAATATATATATGAAAGAATAAAACATTGACGATACGTTACGATACCTCCCACCCACCAGACATCTGGAAATCAGCCCTAGTCAACAAACAAACCCCACCCACCACCCAGGTCATTACAACACAAAAGAACAACGGACACACACCCAGCGCCTCAGCCACACATGATGATACGGAACATCCGACCAACCTACAAACATCAACTCCATCTACCAATCAGGATGCAACTACACAGCCAATCAACCCACTTACAGCAACAAAGCCAGCACTCCACACCCACCCATCAAGATTTATAGAAAGACGACAGCTCCGACCACGCCTTACTCGCAGAAGCACGAAGCCAAAAACACCAGCCTGAAGATGGTGAGTGAGACCTTGCCAAAACGTTGCCAAGACAATCTCAATTTTACATGGGAAAAGACCCGAATACAACAAGACCAGCATAACTACACAAGTGGAATGATTGGTTGTGTGGTTGTATCATGATTGGTAGAATGGTGCTGATTGGTGCTGGCTATGTGTCCATTGTTTTTTTGTGTTGTAACGGCCTGGGTGGTGGGTGGGGCTTGTTTGTTGACTAGGGCTAGTTTCCAGATGTTTGGTAGGCAGGAGGTATCGTCACATTTATTCATGTTGTGGGGGTGTTTCTCTATTTCAATACCTTCCATAATTATTCTCTTGTTAAAGTGTTCTGTTTTGGAGATTAACCTGGTTCCTTCAAAATTAATTTCATGTCCTGTAACTTTAAGGTGCTGGAAAAGGGAGGAAGTTTTTTCTTTTTTTCTTACTACGTTCTTGTGTTCCGCGATGCGTGCATTTATTCTCCTGTTCATTTGTCCTATGTATGTTGCAGGACAGATTTTGCATGGTATTTCGGAGACTCCTTGGTTTTCTAGCTGGATTTTGTCCTTGGGGTTTCTAAAGATGTTGGCTATTTTTTGGTTAGTGTTGAAGGCTGTCTTGATATTGTGTTTGCTCATTTTATCTGTGGTGCCTTTGATGTAAGGGAGGAGGGCGATGCCGTTGTGTTGTTCTGTGTCTTATTTTTGGTAAAACACGGTACCAAATATAATTTTGCTGCCAAATATTCTGCATATTTTTTTTTCATCTTGCACGACCAGCAATAGGCAATCCTGTAGATCAGGGGTTTCAAACTCAAAACCCAGGGGCCGGCTCTGGCCCTTAGAGTGCTTAGATCTGGCCCACAGGGTTGCCCTGGAAACAACAAAGGACTGGCCAACGATGCCCCTGCCAGTGAAAATGAAGCTCAGGAGGGATGGGAACAGCCCTCCCAAGCTCCATTTTTGCTGGCAGAGGGTTGCAGGAGGCTGTCACAGCCAAAAATGGAACTCGGGAGCCAATTTTCACTGGCAGAGCACTTGGCCACTACAGGTGCCCCCAATACAAGTGACATCAAGCTGGCCATGCCCCCCCCTGGAGGCCCCCCCTGAGGTCAAACACAACCCTGATGTGGCCATTAATGAAATTGAGTTTGACATCCTTACTGTAGATAATCCATCTGTTTCTATCATCTTTTGAAAGGAAATTGGTGAGAGATTTCTGTGAACTTCCTATTTGAGGCAGTTGAAGCGACTTCACCAGCACATGCAACTGGCTGGCAGGAGGACAGTTGTTCCAATGAAGAGGCAAGACGGATCCAACACAATGATCAAAGTTAGAAGCAAGTGGAAGAGCAGATCCTTCTGAGTGCCTTAATCCCATTAATGCAAGAATTCACTTTTGATTCAGTTAAGCAATGGTGTATTTCATTCTGCCAACTTCAGTTTAATTTTCCATTTCTAAGAATGGTCTATTCACAAAGCATCGACTATGAATGCATAATTGCAGCAGGCTGTTACATATGGTTGTGATGATATTTATAATAGGGAAAAATAAGCGGCAGGTCATAGGCTACTTTAATAATCCAAGATCTCTTTTTCGGCCATTATTTCTGGAACATCACATTTATTCATATTAGCTCCATTTATTCTTTTTAATACTCTGCCCAATTCCTGTCTTTTTCCTTGGGCCGGAAGATGGGGAGAGACAGGGCCTTAAAAATTAAATACAGAACTGTCATTTAGTGAACAATTAGCACTTATATAACATGGCTGGCACATTTTAATGCCTTTGTATTTAAAGCCAGGCCTTATGGAGATCATAAATTTGATGGTGAGTCTCTACTGACCAAAACTATGAAGAATTGTATGAAATTTTGAGCCAGGCTTTTATAAAAACAAGAATCCAACAGGATAAATGGATTATCATATGCATCATTTTATATAAACAGAAGGAGATCAAGCCGAGTCGGAGTATAGTGTATACTATGAATAGAAAATAATTAGACCGGGTGTCTGGTATTACGTTGAAACCAGAATGGCAGATTTAAATTTGCTGTTGAAAACAACATCATGTTCTTCTTTCATGAGCTACAGTTCCCAGGCCTCCTCCATGTTATTGACACAGAGTGATTAGATGGCAGAAGTGAAACATAAGAAATTATAAAGTTGCAGCAGGTGTTACCTTAACTGCATGTAACAATGCAATAGACACCTAGACAAGTGATCTCATCGAAGTGATGTCCCGGTGTGTGGAAGCCGTACGGGTCTGGATGGATGACAACCGACTCAAGCTCAACCCCTCCAAGACGGAGTGGCTGTGGGTTCCGGCCCCCCGGTTCAACCAGTTAATTCCATCTCTGGCCATCGGGGGCGTACAACTTGCCCCGGTGGAGCGGGCGCGCAATTTGGGCGTCCTCCTGGATGCTCGGCTGTCCATGGATGACCATGTGACGGCCGTGGCAAGGGGGGCGTTCCACCAGGTTCGCCTGGTGCGCCAATTGCGCCCCCTATTGGACCGGGATGCCTTGCGCACAGTCACTCATGCGCTGGTGACGTCTCGCCTGGACTACTGTAACGCTCTCTACATGGGGCTTCCCTTGAAATGCACTCGGAGACTACAGTTGGTCCAGAACGCGGCCGCGCGGGTAATTATGGGGAGTACAAGGTACTCCCATGTGACACCTTTCCTGCGCGAGCTGCACTGGCTCCCTGTGGTCTACCGAGTGCATTTCAAGGTCTTGATACCGATCTTTAAAGCGCTCCATGGCTCAGGACCTAGCTACTTGCGGGATCGTATCCTGCCCCATACATCCCTGTGACCAATTCGCTCACACAGAGAGGGACTCCTCCAGGTGCCGTCCACCAGACAATGTTGGGGGGCGGCGTCTAGGAGCAGAGCCTTCTCTGTAGCGGGCCCAGCCCTGTGGAATGACCTTCCCCCGGATATTAGGACCACCTCTGACCTCCGCGCCTTCCGGATAAAGCTCAAGACCCACCTATTCCAAGTAGCTGGCCTGGCTCAACCATAGTTCGTTCACACTGCTCCTGACGGGTTTTTTAATTTTTTGGTTTTTGGAATTTTATTAGGGGATTTTAAATTGTGTTTTTAATTGTCTTTATTCATCTGTCTACCTCCTCCATGTACAGGTATTCGTTTATTCTGTGTGTGTATTGTCCATATTGTATTTTATGTGTTTTTTATTGTACGCCGCCCCAAGTCCTTCGGCAGAGGGTGCGGCTAAGAAATAAATTTTATTATTATTATTATTATTATTATTATTATTATTATTATTATTATTATTATTATTATTATTATTATTATTACAACAATCAAGTTGACATTGTCATCAGCACATTCCAAGAGTTTTTTAAAAACTGTTTCCTTCAATGAAAACATAGCCTTACAAGCAACAATTTACTTGGCTATTTCAGATTAATTCCTGTCTTCTAAACTTCTTTACATCTTTTGACCATATGCATGAAACCCCTTGAAGGACTTAGGAAGGAGTCCATAGAGTGAGAAGTTGAAAGGCTCAAGTTTCCTTTCCCAGAAGCCCTCTGCAGCCCTGCATTTCTGCCTTGATATAACTGCTTGGGAGTGACGGACGCCACCATCTTTGATCCAGAGGGATTCCTGTACCTTGCCTGCTCCCCTTAAACCCAGCATATGAAAGACCCCAAGTGACTGCAGGCCTTACTGGCATGTCCAAAGAGAAAAGAAGATGATACCCTGTTTCCCCAAAAATAAGACCTTCTGGATAATAAGCCTAATCAGGCTTTTGAGCGCATGCGCTAAAATAAGCCCTCCCCCCAAAATAAGCCCTTCCCAAAAATATTGCAACACAGCAGCAAATTTTTTGAAAAATAAAATGAGGATGAGTAAAGATTCCTTTTGAGCTATAAGTATCTACAGGTCAAATATTCAGTTGCAAAGGAGAT
Organism: Natrix helvetica; assembly: GCF_964273705.1. Taxonomy (NCBI): domain Eukaryota; kingdom Metazoa; phylum Chordata; class Lepidosauria; order Squamata; family Natricidae; genus Natrix; species Natrix helvetica. Next base: position 172,236,597 of record NC_138552.1, read on the forward strand.
AAAAATATGAGCTGTTCAAAACAACATCTGAAAAGGATGTCGCATAGAAAACAGGAACAATGTAAAGTTCTCAGCAGAGTACCAGATAACAAGCATTTTTTTTCTCAAAATATCTTCAGGGATATAAATAATACTGGATAGAAAAACTTGATCCAGCCTTTCATACAATAACAAGAAGCTTCTTAAATGCTTTCCATTTGTGGGAAAGCAGGCTGCTACTTGTTACATGTATATATTATAGTATTTGTCCTCATAATAATATGCCTTATTAATCAAAGCAAAGATACCACTTTGACATGTTTAAGTTTATTTCCATGAAATAATCCCATACAGCTGCTGACGACCACATCTGGTGACTCCCGGTGAGTAGTTGGGTAGCCATGTAACTAGAGGACTACCGTATTTTTCAGAGTATAAGATGCACCTTTTTCCCTCAAAAAAAAAAAAAGGCTGAAAATTTGGGTCTTATACACAAAATATAGCATTTTTGCCACCTGAAACCCCGCCCCCTTCACCAAAATGGCCATGCAGAGCTTGTAGAAGGCTTTCAGAGAGCTCCTGGGGGCTGGGAAGGGAAGAAATGAGTGAAAAACAGGCCATTTTTTGCTAGGGTGCTTGAAAAGAGCAATAGGCATTTTTTTTTAAAAAAAAGCTTAAATAATGTGTTTTAAAGCAACAAAGTATTATTGCTAGTTTTTGGGGGGGGCACCCTCAGGAGCACTCTGCAAGCCCCCTAAAGGCTATTCATGCCTTTTTGGGGGGGAAAAGTGCCTGTTTTCATGAAGAAGGGGCCATTTTGGGGAGGTTTACAGAGTGCAAAAACTTTTTTTTTATTTGCCTCTTCAAAACCTTGCTGCGTCTTATGCTCCGAAAAATATGGTATGTCTAAGTGGACACCTTCTTGTCTTCTCTTGGTACACTCTGAGAAGTTTGATGAATGCTGAATCATTCTTGAATAGCGTACATCAGGGGTGTCCAAACTTGGTAACTTTAAGACTTGTGGACTTCAACTTCCAGAATTCCCCAGCCAGTATGTTTGGATACCCCTGGTGTACATTAACTGTTTAACTTAAGTAAATGTGATTGTTTAGTTAGGAAGGGTGCTTGAAAAGAGCAATAGGCATTTTTTTAAAAAAAAAGCTTAAATAATGTGTTTTAAAGCAACAAAGTATTATTCAACAGAGCATACAAGAATAAGAATTCTGCCTGTTCTTTTTGATTATATTACATCTGGCAGAATTAATGGGGCAAAGCATACATTTTACAAAGTACAGCCATGAAACGCATTTAGCCTGTCTCCATATGTAAATCAAATCTAATTCCTGTCTCTTTTGGCAATATGAAATAAAGTCACCTAGCTTTGTGTACAATTCGATGTAAAACTGCCCAAAGAACAGCACACATGGGATTAATGGATTTCCATTTATTTTGTTAGATTATTGTAATGATCACTCTGTGTAATCTCATTATTTCTGGATTTGCTATCAGATACATGGACTAGGGACCTCATTTTGCTCAGGTTCAGATACTTTCTGTAAGTGATTAGATTACACAGAAGTTTTTTTTTTTTTTAAAAAATGCTTCAGCATAATATCATAAGAATAAAACTAGAACTATTGCAAAAGATATATTTCAATGCTCGATTCCAGTTCAAAACACTGAGATTTTTTTTAAATTTTTTTGGATGGATGATATTTTGCAAACGGGAAAAAAATTTCAAGCAATTTTAGAAGCGGAGCGCTTACCATTAACAGCAGCTGGAGCAGCTCTTTCTATTTTTATAACCTTTATGTTTTGCCAAGGAGAGAAGAAAGGACAACATACTGAGCTTTTCCAACATCTTCTTTCTGCTATATTTGAAAAGAAGGAAGCAAAGATAATGTCATTTATCATTGTTCTTCATACAAGTGCTGATTCTACTTATGGGGCCCAAGGGGACTGGTAATAACCCCACTGGTCATCCACTCTTTTCTTCCCCTCTTTTTTCTTTCCTTTGGTCACCCTGTGCTGTACTAGAAGTTGGAAGTATTTTCCCTTAATTTTCAACGGCTGTGGGAGGATTTACTCTCTACATAGACTTTGGTTCAGCAGTAACATGCCATGTGTCTTCAATACATCATTTTTCTGTATTATATCCTCTTCTCCAATCTCTCCCCTTCCCCCAGGTCCTCCTTTCCTTAGTTTTTCTGGAACACACTGCTATCCTGTAGATTTCAGCCAATTGCAACTTTATTTAACTCCAATTCTCTTGCAAATCCTCGGTGTCAACATGCCAGTGGTGGGTTCCGGCTCCCGTTGCAACCAGTACGCTGCAACGGGGCCAGGTGTCCACCATATGCATGAGCGCAATGCACGTATGTGTACCCCCCACCTGCGATGCTCCAGCTGCTTGGTGGAGCATCACACAGGTGCCATACACCCTGTGTGCGTGCGCAAATGCTCAAATAGAGTTGGCTCAAATAGAGGTAAGGAGAGCAGACGGGTGGGTGGGCTCTCTGGAGCACTGTCACGGAATGGTACCTGGTGCTTCCAGCAGGCACCACTGCAACATGCCCACAGTCCCGTTGTATCTAGGTATCTCCCTTCTTCAGCATTGTCCCCCCTGACTTAAGTTATGCCGCCGTCAAAAGATAGTGCCAACTTTCAGTACTTCATCCTCATTCTGCAGCTCAAGGTGCAAAATAATCTTTAACTTTATCCAAGGACCATAAAGAAGTAACTACATATGTTTTTTTCTCATGTATGTTCTACCTCTTTGGGTACAAAGTAGAAGTGGAGCCCAACAGAAATGGGCCTTTCAAGAATAACCATTTTGAGTGGAAGAGGGAAGCAAAACTATTGAAATTGTAACAAAAAGTAAACACAGTTAGTGAGACAGCACTCAATTGGAAAGTGAAGTTCTGAAAAAGACCAAGGGATGAGGGTGAGACCTAATGACCAAATGAATATTACAAACTCTCAGTTATGATTTTACTAGGCTGAAGAAAAATCAAATGCGAGACATAATAACTTTTATACGTTGCTTGATTTCCAACTTGGGTGGTTTACAAATTAAAAAAAAACATTTTAAACAAGAAAACAAAAAGGAACAAAGATGTGAGAGATAACAAACCCAAACCTGAACAAAGAAAAATACAAAAAGAGGACTTTAGTCATACCTACCAATAGATGGCAATGTTTAAATGGAGGAACCTGGAAATGCCAACCTGTCAGATTGGATTGACTAGGCAGATACTAGAGGAGGTGGGCAGTCCCTCAAGTAATCAGGCCTTCCTTCCTTCCTCCGTCGCTCCCTCCTTCCCCTTCCGCTTCCCCTTCCTAACCCTAACCCTCCTTCCCTATCTTTGTAAAATTATAAAACAATTAAAAAAACATTAAAGTAATAAAAACATACACAAAATAAACAAGCATAAACAGCATTATTAAATAATAATAATAATAAAGCCAAGTAAGAGGGGCTTTAACACATTCCAAGTCCCAAGCCTCGATATATAAATGGTAGAGTTTTATAGATAGCAGCCAGTACTCTGACTCACACCCAAAAAGGACAGCCTATGCAACTCATAAGGCAGAGGTGTTACACGGGCCTGCCTCAACTTAGTCCTCACTACAGCATTCTGGACCAGTCAAAGCTGCCAGGTGGTCTTCAGTGGCAGCCCCTTGTAGAGTTGTTGCCATAGTCAAGCCATGAGGTGACCAGGTATGAGTGACTATCTACAGGATTTCCTGATCTAGGGAAGACTGTAACTGGTACACCAGATAAAATGTGCAAAGACATTCCTGGCCACAGTTGCCATCTGCCACAAGCAGGAGCTGTATGTTCAGGACGATCCCAAAATTGAGCATCACCTTTAAATGGGTAAATGCCACTCCATCCAAGGTCAAAAATGGAATATCCCCAAATTTGAGCAGTCTAAATACCCATAGCCTCTTGATCTTGGTAGGATTGAAGAGATGGTTGCTCTGCATCCAAACCCACACAGCCTCCAGGCCAGAGGTGTCAAACTCCCAGCCCGTGGGCCAGATGTGTCATGCGCGGGCCACGCACATGCCCAGTTTAGCAAAGGGAAAAAAGTTGTGATACGTCACGTGATGCCACCATGATGACGCTGTACCCCTGCACTAGGCAGAACCTTGATAACTTTAATTAGTCAGCCCAGGATTGAATTGAAAGAAATCAGCTGTGTTGATGGTATATTACCTCTTTCCTCCTGATCAAATATATTGATGGTATTGAACCCTAAACCAGCAGACAATCTCAGTCAGTGGTTTCAGGTAGATGTTGAAAAAGAGACAGAACTCTGTGGCACCCCACAAAAGAGGGGCTTGGGGAATGATCTCTTCTTGCTTACTTCCAGGCAGTACTGAAAAAGAAGGCCAAACGGAACGGTTCACCCCAAAATGTTTCCAAAGAAAAGCAGAAAATGTATCCAAAGATGAAATAAGAGCCAGTGTCAAGCAATCCTCTATAAAAGAATTTCTCTTCTTACACATCTGTTATCTTCTTTCAGCTGCCTGCATTTGAGGCTGCGTTTCCTGACTCAAGCTCTTGAAAGGTAGATTAAAAAAAGCATGTCCAAGTCATTGCCAAGAAAACAATTTTCAAGATCACCCTAGAGGCATTTTGTAAAAGCAAGTGGTGTTTGGTTAAAATGAAGAGGATTTTTCAGAAAAACAGATGATAAGGAGTTTAATAGTAGAATCCACAGATGACCTGCAGGTTTTAATTTTTTTTTTTTTTGCTCTGAGCATTTTTCTCTGTCTTACAACTGTACATGAGACCACTCAGCAAATATTGTTGATGATGTTTCAGTGGGAATCCTGTGAGGGATCGAATCAAGGACGGACTGGATTTTTGTCTCGGAAAGCATGACTCAACAGTACTCTTCAAAAATGGGAGTCACTGTATAGCCTCAGGCAAATCCATTTCTTCCACTGCAATTGCTGCGCAATAATAATTTAACCCTTTTAAAAAAAGATTGAATGTGAGATTGATTTATAGGGAATCTTTTTACAGCCGGGCAGTCAGAAAAACAGACATAGCATTTACCCAATGGAAGACAAGGCTTTATCCCATATTATTGTCTGCCAAATAAAGGAATGTAGATCAGTGGTGGGATTCAAAAAAAAAGTTACTACTGGTTCTGTGGGCGTGGCTTGGTGGATGTGTCATGGCTTGGTGGGCGTGGCAGGAGAAAGTAACCATAAAATCTCCATTCCCTCCCCACTCCAGGGGAAGGTTATTGCAAAATCCCCATTTCCTCCTGGGACTCAGGAGGCAGAGAATAGATGGGGTTGGGGCTAGGCAGATGTGGTATTTACTGGTTCTCCAAACTACTCAAAATTTCTGCTACCGGTTCTCCAGAATTGGTCAGAACCTGCTGAATACCACCTCTGATGCAGATACCACAAGATATTCCTGTTGCTTCATCTCCATCCTGAATTTTGCCATCTTTCTTTTGCTTTTTTCCCCCTGGAAGGACAAAGGAGAAAAAGCGGGAGGAAAAATGTATATACTTTTTAGAGAATGGCTGATATTTGTAGAGGAAGATTAATAAATTAGGTAAATGGGGCACCTTCTTTTACATGCAAATGTTCTAAATTTTAGTCTTCCTAAATTTTGCATTTTTCCTACTAGTTTTCATCCAGAGGATAGAAAAAGAATTTGCTTTCAGAATTCTTTCAAGGGAGTTTGCTTTCTCAAACTTTAACAGCTGAGCTAGAATAATAATAATAATAATAATAATAATAATAATAATAATAATAATAATAATAATAAATTTGAATTTATTAGCCGCTCCCTTTCCAGAACAGGACTCGGGGCGGCGTACAATAAAACATATAAAACACAAAACATATGTACAGACACATAAACATACATATATACAAGGACATACATGCACGGAGGAGGCAACAAACTACATCACATTTAGACAGTTAAAAATCACTGTTAAAATACCCCAGTTATAATAACACAATTTAAAATTTAAAATTTAAAAAATTTAAAAGGACTGTCAGGAGGAATAAGAAAAAAATTACGGTTGAGCCAGGCCAGATAATTGAAAGAGGTGGGTCTTCAGCTGTACACGGAAGGAGCGGAGATCGGAAATGATCCTGATGTCACGGGGGAGGTCATTCCACAGGGCTGGGCCCATCACAGAGAAGGCTCTGCTCCTGGGTGTCGCCCCCCGACACTGTTTAGCGGACGGCACCCGGAGAAGTCCCTCTCTGTGCGAGTATTCTTTAAGTAAAATTCAGTATAGCTGAGGGCATATTTCTTCCCGAATTTAAATTTCCTGTGAAACCTTGACTACTGTCATTCCCAGTACTTTATCACAACCCTTGAGAAGGCACGGTGGCTCAGTGGTTTAGTGACACTAGAGATGGTCATTGCTCCGATGGTTCAAAATCTAGCACTGCGTGGCAAGGTGAGCTCATATCACTCGCATCAGCTTCTGCCCATCTAACAGTTCAAAAGCACATTATACGAGAGTAGATAAATAGGTATCACTTCAATAGGGAGACGAGTGGATGCTTTGTGCAGATAGTTAAAATCCTGCTGGCGCTGAACCTCCCTGATTGTGATGCTCATTTATGAGGTAGCTTTGGTGGAGGAAGAGAGCCTTGGGTAACTTTGCAGCAAAGCCATTCATCTTTTTTTCAGGTGCGGAGCTAGCTTGCCCCCCGTGGCACACCTTGGAAAGTGTGCGAGTGTGAAACAGACAGGGCTAGCAGTTTTAGGCAGACGAACTACTACTCTGCATTAGCACTGTAGTCTCCCAGCTAATGGAGCATTCTCATATGCCAAACCAACAAACCACAACCTTTGTAACCTATCATCGTCCAGCTGGATTTTGGAAGTAGTTGTTCCAGCGCATTTGAGGTGTCAAGTTGAGAAAGAGGGTTGACTTGTAAGAGAAAATCATATACAACAATCATATATCCTACATCCCATCTCATTTATACTTAATGTCAATTTAACTCTCTTCCCTGATGCATCCCTGGTGCCTTTCCTTTGATTAGCGTGAGCTTGCTGTAATTGTGATTCATCTTCGCCTTTTAAAAAAAGTACCATGTAGAGTTAAACAAAACCACATATACTGTATCTCTGCTTAGATATCTATATGTTCATTCTGTTTATTAATTTTAATTTCGCTTTTATAGTTTTTCCTATTCTGGCATGGGTTGACTAGCTATGGGGAAAACCCCAATTTAATACTAGATACTAGAGGAGCACAGTTTATAACACTTTATTAGTTACATTCTGTAAAACCACCACTTTTTAAATATTTATGTTGCAACCAAAGAGAAATGAATTATAGAGAATGAGGCCAATCTATGGAAGAAGAGTAATTGTGGTTGCCAATTTAATGCAGTCCTCATTCCTGGAACAAACCTGTAACCATAGTCTTCTTTCAAAATTCCCATTTGGAAAATACTACACAGCTAGTATTTCGTTCTCCTGCCCACATCTTTCAAAGGGATTCTCAATCTGGGTAGTAATTAGAGAGTGATTTTACCTCCAGGATGAAAACAGTTACTGAAGCCGGCATTTCAAGCAATCACTTCTGTTGCCTTTGTTTGTATGAGACCTAAAGGGCAAAGTACTAATCTTTCTGATAACAAAAGTCAAACCTTCACACAAAGCTGGAAAAAGAAACTGATTAATTAAACACTGGGGCCTAGTATAAAAGTGACATCTCAGTACGGAGTTTGACATCATATTGGCATTTATTTTTCAGCTTTTCTATTGCTTTGATGCAATTTTGTAAACCTGAAGTATATTCTCATTTCAGGGCTTTTATTTTAATTGAAAGCTGACATATAACGATATATATCCCGGATATAAAAATAATGTATTTATAGTTACAATATAAGCATGTATTGAAATCACATTCCACATTTAGTCTTTGATCCCTGTAAAATGAAGTAATTCACAATAAGGTGCAGTTCTCCATTCTAATTTACTGTTGCCTAAGAAGAAATGTTATCACATAATTAGTTATCTATTTTCTAAAAAAAATTAAGATAATCCCTTTCCTAACAAGATAGGAAAGAAACAAATAATGCATTGCCTAAAATAGGATTATTGTTAATAATCATTCCATATGCTAATAATTTCTGGAAAAAAATCTGAGGAGTTTTCACATTAAATCATGTACAATGCCATTATAGTCCTTGGTTTTTCATATCATTTGAAAAAGTCAAATAGATTCAAGATATGAATTTGCCACCAGTATTTTCCCATTAATATTTTTATTACAACTTTTAAGAATTCATAGAATATAACTAGTTGTGTTTACATATACAGTAGTGGCCAAAAGTGTGGAAACCTTTTGGGAAAAGTGTATTTTTGAGGTTTGATGGCTAAGAACACCACTTTTTTTGGTGGGGGGGAGTTTCAAGATAATCATACTCCACTACTGGAATGGCTTGGGAATAGCCCAGACCTTAACCCAATTGAAAATCTATGGAGGTGACTAAAGAAACTTGTTAGTCAGAAGCGACTCAGCAATAAAACCCAGTTAATAGAAGCAATCATTCAATCTTGGTTTCACATTATAACAGCTGCAGAACTAAAAGACTTGGTTCATTCCATGGGAAGACATTGTAAGGCCGTAATTCATGCTAAAGGTTACCCAACTAAGTATTAACTGACATGGTGATAATTTTTGTATATCTCATTCCACTTTTCTTCTTTATGACTGCTATTCTTATAGAAATCCTTCATAAAAGTTATTGCATTACATTCTTGATTAAATTATCTTTCCATTGATATATAATTTTATGGCAGTACTCAAAAAAAAGTGGTGTTATTAGCTAGTTTTAGAAAATACACTTTTCTCTAAAGGTTTCTGTTAAGTAATTTAACTCCCCGTTAGAAGAGCGAGTATGCAGAGAAGCGTAATGAGAGTGATATGGAATAACACACACAAACCAGCATACAGAGCCACTGAATAGTATAAAAATATAGTAGTTTACTATGTAGAAATATAGACGTATTCAGAGTCCGGTTAACAGTCAAGTCATACACGGTTCAGTAATTCAGTTATCAAAATAGTCAGTCTAACACACAAAGTATGGCTAACAGTTGCAAACCACAATACCTCAGTATACACCGATCAGCTTCTAACAAAACAGAGAGAGATCTGACAACCATTCTGGCTCCCTCTTATGGCTGCTTGAGGTAACAATCCAATTACATCTCTGAATCATTTAAAGTAACAGTAAAGTAATCATAGCTTATATACATTGGCAAGCCAAGCCTAGGGTTAAATCCCTAACACTCTCCCTCTTGGGTTGTCAATGTATTTACACACAACTTCACATTCTAAATCCACAATCATCACAATAATGATTTATGTTTTTCTTTAACACACACTATAGTACATAATGTTGGTTCAAGATACAATTCATAATGCATCCCTTATTAAACACAGAGCCTTTTATATCAACATCATCGGGGTTTACATAATTTCCATCCATAATGGTTTGCATAATTTCCATTCACTCCAGTTTTACACTTATATACCCGTTTGCGTCCACTTGCATATTTACTTGAAGGTAAATCAGTCTTGTCAAGCACTCCCAAATCCTGCAATGACTTAAACTCACTGTTCATTTCAGCTTGCCCTACTTTTTTATCCTCAGTTGGATATGTAGTCAGTTCATTTAATGCAGCAGGTACCTTATTCACCTTTCATGCAACAGATGCCTGATACCTATCAAGTGGCCGTGTTACATGGGTTGACCTTCTGGGTAATTCAGGGCTTATAGGTGGATTAACTTGAACGTCCTCCTGCTTTATCATTTCCTCCTCCTGAGTAGACTCCTTCCCTTCATCACATGTTTCTGGTATTCCTGATACATTATTTTGATCTACTCGGGTTTCAATTGCTACCTCATCATTAGTTTCTACCAACATGCTCTACCTCATCATTTGTTCCAACCAACATGCTCCAGAAACTTTGTATTTGCACTGTGATATATCTTAATTGCCCCACATTCCCAGAACCTATAAGATCTATGATTTGAGTCTTAACCAACAAATATTAACTGGCTTGCATGAGTTTGTCCCTTTAATCTGATCTGTGCTGGAATATGCACCCCTGCAGGCACTCCAAACGTATGCAAGAAGCTCAAATCAGGTTTCCTACTATGCCAACGAGTAAATGGTACCTGTCCAGTAGAAGTATTTACAATGTTGTTCAGTAAATGATTAGCACACATCACGGCTCCACCCCACAATGTTTCAGGCAATCCTGAATCGGCTAACATGGTTCTAGTCATAGCTTGTAACGTTTGCCCCCTTCGTTCTACAAACGAATTATGTTGAGGTCTATAAGGAGCAGAACATTTATGCTCAATACCAGCTGTTTTTAACATAGTTTGGAACTTATAATTTGTAAATTCCATCCCATTATGAGTAACTACAGTAATAACCTTGGCTTTTATCTTTCTTTCCGCAAATCTCAACCAATTAAAAAATTGTTGAAATGTTTCTGTCTTGTCCTTCATTAAGTAGCAGAAACCATATCTTGAGTAATGATCCATGATACTCAAAACACAACAGGCACCTCCCAAACTGGGTTTTATAGGTCCAATTATATCAGCAAAAACAACTTCCAAAAGTTCCTTCGTTTTAAACCCATTATATCTTGTTTGCTGGAGTAACCTTGCTCTTTTCCTTTTTCTTACTACATACAATTTAAATACTTACTGCAAGGTTTTAATTTCACTCCCTCTGACAACTTTACAGTTTGTTGCAGCGTTTTGAAATTAATGTGCCCCATATGCCTATGTAGCAGATATATGCATTCATCATGTGGCTTCACATTGTCATACACTGAATTGACAGTATGGTCATCAGTTATAATATATAAACCATTTGTTAATTTTGTAGTAATCCTATTACCTTCCTTTTCTATGATACATTTATCTCCCCTAAAGGTTACTACATAGCCAATCTTAACTAGAGCTCTTACTGATAACAAATTAAATTTCAGTTTAGGTATATACAACATGGATAAATGCTCATTTACAAATGAACACCTTGCCATACCTTCACCAGATGCTTTCGCCCTCCATCCATTTGCCAAAGATACATGTTGCTTGCTGGCAGACATTTTTATAAAACAATTCTTATTTCTAGTAATGCACTGTGATGCTCCACTATCAACAACCCATGAATCATGGCTTATTGTTGCATTTCTAGAGATAGTCAAAGTAGACATACCTAAATTGACATTATCATGTTTCTTAGCCTTTCTAGTATTCTGTTTAGCATTTTTACAGAATCTAGCTATATGCTCCTTTGTCCCACAAGAAAAACATTTTCTAACAGTATAGGCAGTTGAAGGTGACTCTTCATATTGTGGTGGTTTCACTCTCAGTTGCTCTCTTTCCAACCTTCTTCTGGACTCTTCCAATAGTCGTGCAGTTATGTCAGACAATGTTAGTTCATTTCGAGTTAGTACCTCAAGGAAAGATACAAAATCATCATAACTCTCATACAGTGATGACAGAATGATATAGACTTGATGTAATTCTGAGAAAATAAGTTCCTTTTCATGTAGCTCTTGGAAAACTCCTTTTATAAAGTTTAAATGAGCTAACATATCTCCACCCTTCAGAAGACGTGCCCTAAACAGTTTGTGGGTAAGATGTATAAGTGCACCTACAGTGTCACGTACATATAGCTTCTTCAAATTCTCCCAACATCTTGCTGCAGAATTCTCCCCATGAATATGAACTAACTGTTGGTCAGTCAAGGTTAGACCAATTATACACAATGCTCGTTCGTTGCATTTTTGAAACTCTGCTATCTTCTTTGCATCATCCTCGTCATCTGGATTCCAAGAAGTCACGTCCGGTGGATTCTGTACAGCATCCCACAATCCCTCAGTACGCAGAAGTAAGCTGCATTTCATTGACCAGGAAACATAGTTTGTTCCATCCAACCAGGTTATCAGTGATAAATTTGCTGATGGTGCGTGTGCCAGTTTCTCCATAATAGTAAACACTTATAAACTAAACAGCTATCTGTATACGGTATTGCGTATGAACACCAACTCTCTTTTTAGCTATGTCTGGAACACTCTGGGCCCATAACCAGTGTTATGTAATTCAGCTCCCCATTAGAAGAGCGAGTATGCAGAGAAGCGTAATGAGAGTGATATGGAATAACACACACAAACCAGCATACAGAGCCACTGAATAGTATAAAAATATAGTAGTTTACTATGTAGAAATATAGAAGTATTCAGAGTTCAGTTTACAGTCCAAATCATACACAGTTCAGGAATTCAGTTATCAAATAGTCTCAGTTTAACACACAAAGTAGAACAGTTTGTAAACCACAATACACAGTAAACAGTTGCAAACCACAATACCTCAGTAAACACCGATCAGCTTCTAACAAAACAGAGAGAGATCTGACAACCATTCTGGCTCCGTCTTATGGCTACTTGAGGTAACAAGCCAATTACATCTCTGAATCATTTAAAGTAACAGTAAAGTAATCATAGCTTATATACATTGGCAAGTCAAGCCTAGGGTTACATCCCTAACAGTTTCCACAATTTTGGCCACTACTGTAGGTGAATATGAGCTGTTTCAGTTTATGAGCTACCACTACAAACTTCATTTATTTTGTCTCCCTGAGCTTTTTGTTTCTCTGTCAGCGCAGCTTTAGTTCTGAAGAAGGTCTGTCTCAATCCTCATATTTCTTACAGGAAGTACTGAAATGATATAAGGTTTCCTCCTGCCTGAGCAGGAGTTGGACTAGAAGACTACGAAGTTACCTTCCCGTTCTGTTATTCTGTATTTTTCATTTCTCTTTCTATGCACTTCCTCTTAATATGAAAGTATTGTATAATATTATTGTAAGCCACTCAGAGTCACTTGAAATAGTCAGATGAGTGGCAAGAAGTTTTTTGGATGAAATGTCTTCATTGCCTCTTGAAAAAGCACTTTTGGGATAAAATGGACTCTGTTCCTTTAGCATTCTGCAAGCTCAGTTTATCTATCTTTTGTGTCAAGATTCTGGTTTAAATAGCATAATTTCTGCTGAAGGAGAATTTGGGCAACCATAATTTGTCATGCTGCCCATGTCTTCTTGTCATTTGAAACTCTCACCTTATTAATCTGTTTAAATCTCTTTTATGATAGAGAAAAGTGGAAGAGCAACTGAGGATGATCTGACTTCCATCTCTTCTCCCAGCACTGTAAACACCCATCCCTGCAATCAGTGGTGGGATTCAAATAGTTTAACGACCAGTTCTTTGCCCTAATGACCATCTGAGTAGGTGTGGCTTGGTGGTCATGTGATCGGGTGGGTGTGGCCAACCCAACATCACTCACATCAATGGGCTCTTCGCCTTAGCTGTTACAATGTAATAAGGGTTAACCGGAGATGCAGTTTCTGTAAGCAGGACAATAAAGATTAGGCTAGAAACAACAGCAGAATGTTTCCTCCTGCCTTCCTTACAGGATTAGCTCTGTAAAGTGGGGACAAAACCAAAATGAGATTTCTTCCAACAATCAGTTCTCAGAACTGCTTAGAAAGTTAACAAACGGTTCTCCCGAATAGGTGTGCACTGGCTGAATTCCACCACTGCCTGCAGTGTTATCATACCCTGAAAGATTCTGAAGAAGTCTACCAAGAAGAAAGTCACCAGGCTTTCATAACTAAGACAGGACTAGAACTCACAATCTTCTGGTTTTTACACCAGCACCTTCACCACTACACCAAGCTGGCTCTCAGCTTTCAAAGTACACAAGGTGCAATTGTCCTCATGATTCACTGTATACATGACTTTATACCTGGCTGAACAGAAATGTGTATAGTGTAAAGATTTCACTTTATCCCATTGTTTGATTTCTGGATGCAAAGTGCCTCTTCTTTTTAGGAGCAGCTTATTGGAATCTTTCTAGAGAACGTGTATCCTTGGAACTACTACTACATTTACATTTAAATGGCTTTTCAAAATTTCCTCGGTTTTAAAACTGCCACATTGGATAGAGAAATCAAAACACTGGGATTCTATAAAACCAGATCTTGCTTAGATTATAATGGAGAAGGGAGATTTGTTTTTGTATTTGGGGTTTAGGAGCAACACTAGGATATAACGCTGCTCTCAAATTGCAAGTCAAGATTGGTGCTCAGAAGGATATTGCCTTTCTAGCTGCTCAAGAAAGCACACAACTATTCTGAAGATTCAGACAACCTCTGAAGGAAGGTCTGGTTTTGAATAGAATAGCTTTTTGTAATTTATATAAATAAGTGTTTGACTTCAATGCTTTTCTACAATGCATATTTATGTGTGAGCATGCACACAAACACAAATATAGGTTTTCTGCATGCACGTTCTCTATTTGGTGCATCTTTGGGCCATTTGTCGCCATCCACAGGCTCCGGAGACTTTCCTGAAACCTGGGGAGGGTGAAAACAGCCGCCACCCTCTGAAAAACCAAAAATCCGCTGGCCAGCATGCTCATGTGTGCTGAAGGTGACATAGGGCAATGCCTCGAGTGCCCTCAGATATGGCTCCGCATACCACGTGCCATAGGTTCGCCATCACGGCCTTATAGCCTATTTATCAGCCTGGCCATAGTCGAAGGTGAGGGTGAAGTTCTCCCAGCTTGTGGGAACGAACTTTCACCCTCACCCTACACCCGAGCTACAGATATTCGCCACTATCGTCAAAGTTCCCTGGAAGGATTCCTTTACGCACGCAAGTAGAAAGGGAGCCCAGAAGTGTGAATGAACAGCATATTTAGAGTAATCAGTCAGAGTAATACATTAAGAGCTTCAGAAAACCTGAGGACTGAAGGGCACAGTGTTTGAAACTCCTTCCCTCTATTTGTACTCTAGTCTCAATTCCTGACTAGGTTTATTTTTCTGCTTATTTCACTGGTGCCAGTCTGTTGCTGGAAACAGCAGTAGTCTGTTGTAGTTCCTGGGGAAAAATATTTTGATGAATTGATAGAGTATTGTAATTCAGAATGTTCATTAAAGATTAGTAAAAAAAATTGCTTGCTTTCTTGCTTTTTTTTTTTAAAAGGAAAATACCAGCAAATGGTTAAAATACCACAGTAAATGCACTGGTGCTTTTGAGCAAGTATCATAAAACATTTATTTATTAGTATGCCTGTAAACTAAAGTTCTGAGCAAGGTTTGTTTATGGTTGTTTGCATTGTTTGATAAAACGTAAGTCTGGTAATAGTGTGCTATTGGGGAATTCAGAGGCTCTTTCAAAAATCTTGGCAGAAGTTATTTGCTCAATATATCACATGCCATTTAAAGAAGAGGGGATATATACTGTCTTTGCAAAGCTCAGTCCTTGCATTGGGAAACTCCCAGCCAGGCAGGAAGGTAGAGAACTAGCCTTGATTCCTTGCACAGCTGCAAGAGGCATAAGTTTGACCCCCACCCCCACCCCGAAGTTCCATGGTACCTTATTTAGTTGTTTCCAAAAGAAGTCAAGCAATCTGGAGAGATTCTTACATTATCAATAGAACACAATAAAGCTACTGTCTTGGACCTTTCATGAGTGGATCTGGTTCAGGGGTGGGTTTCAATTTTTTTTTTACTACTGGTTTGGTGGGTATGGCTAAATGGGGGCATGTGATTGAGTAGGCATGGCCAACTTGATGTCACTCACGCACACTCAGTCATATGGCTCCCTCACCAAGCCATGCCCACCAAAAAGGTGGCGAAAAGTTTTGACTGGGGGGGGGGGCTTCAGCCTTGGTGGAGCTAAGGAGGCGCCTGCAAACTACCCAGTAAGAAAAAAAAGTTTTTGTCTTCTCCGGCCCACAGGAACACTCTGCAGGCTCCAGTAGGGCTGAAAGGAGGGAAAAACACCCCTGTTTTTGTGAAAAACAGGCTGCAATCCAAATCCAAATCCAGATTTTGCAAAAACAGGGCATTTTTCCCTCCCCCAGCCCTGCTGAAGCCTGCAGAGTGCTTCTGGAGGCTGGAGAAAGGAAAAATGCTGCCGCCCACCCCTCACTCAACCTGCTGCTCAACCTCCCTCCTGCCTTCACCCAAAGCCTTCACCCAAAGCACTGCACCAGTAGATTGAAGTTGGAATTTCTCCCCCCCCCACCCTGGTTGTGTACTTTGCCAACTGTTTCTCTCTGCCTCCTTTTCCAGCCAAAAACATGCTGGCAACGGCAGTGGTGACTGAGGGAACTGGTTCAGGGGCGTGGCCAGGCTGCCATTACTACAATTCGGAAAGGTACACCAGATTTTTACTATCTATTCGGGCGAACCAGTCCAAATAAGTAGGAACCTACCTCTGATCTGGTTGCTTCTGCCCAACACTTTGGGAATTTTGGAACTAAACAGGCTGGGTTTTGGGGTTTTGCTACCTTTGTGACCACCAAGTTGGAGTGAGCATCACCAATTACTGATCTCAAAGGAAATTCTGAATCTTTTCATATCTGCAAGGATGGAAGTCTTAGAAGTGTTGATACCTGTAGAATGTAGTAGACATTATAATTCCCGGAGACAACAGAACAGAATAGAACAGAACAGAACAGAACAGAAAGAACTGGAGAAAATCACAAAATATAAAGACCTGAAAATAGAAGTAGAATAACGGTGGCAAAAGAAAGCAAAGATAGTAATAAGCAGCTTGGGTGCAATCCCAAAACAACTGAAGCACCTCTTGAACACCATCGGCAATGATAAAATCACCACCAGTTAATTACAAAAATTACTTGGAACATTCTGCAACAATACTTGTAATAGTATTAAAAAACATCTGCCTAGCCCAGGTCTTGGGAAGGACTTGATAGACAAAAATATCAAACATCTGGCTGACTGTGTGACTAACAACATCAATAATAATACATGTGTATGCTGTACAACTCCCAATAACTTACACTAGGAAACAGTCTGATAACTCTAACCCAATTCAATGTACTTTCTAAAGCATCTACTTTGATAAATTGACACAACCTACTATGAATAACCAATTAAATATTTGGATAAGACGAACACTAGTAAATTTTCTATTCCTGTACTTCCTCTTAACCTCTCCTCAGACTTCTTGTCAGACTTCTTGTTGTTATTTCTGAACATGGGTATGACACTGTTCAGTGATAAAACTGTTTTCAGAAATAGCCCAGGCATGGGGGAAAGGGCATGGAATGAAGTGGTAGCAGCACTCAATATTGAGCGAGCTCCATTGCCAATTAGCACTACAAGGGAATGGCGGTGCTGGCAGCAAATGACCAAGCAACCAAATTCAGACTGATAGAAGCAGCTGCTTGATGGAATGGAGAGTATACAGTATGTGCTAGAGAAGACATTTCTGCAGTTGTGATTGGTCTGTGTGTAATAGTACAGTCATTTTTATAACGAACATGGTCACCAGAGCTGGAATAGAATGGAATGGAATGAACAACACACTATTTGCTTCCCCTCCCCCAAGAAGGATGTAAATAACCATGGTGCCATATAAGAACTGAAATTGCATGAGTTTGGTGTTTAGAGCATTGCCCAATTAGAGCATTCACTTCAGGGATGAAATCCAGCAGGTTCTCACAGGTTCTGGAGAACCGGTAGCGGAAATTTTGAGTAGTTTGGAAACCGGTAGTGGAAATTTTGAGTAGTTCAGAGAACCGGCAAATGCCACCTCTGGCTGGCCCCAGAGTGGGGTGGGAATGGAGATTTTATAGTATCCTTCCCCTGGAGCGGGGAGAGAATGCGGATTTTGCAGTATCCTTCCCCTGGAATGGGGTGGGAATGGAAATTTTGCAGTATCTTTCCCCTGTCATGCCCATCAAGCCACACCCACCAAACCACGCTCACATAACCAGTAGTAAAAAAAATTGAATTTCACCACTGATTCACTTGCAATAAAGTCAATCAAAAATACAATCACATATGAATGCAATGTACACAATGATAGCAATAGCACTTAGATTTATATACCGCTTCACAGTGCTTTACAGCCCTCTCTAAGCAGTTTACAGAGTCAGCATATTGCCCCCAACAATCCGGGTCCTCATTTTACTGACTTCGGAAGGATGAAAGGTTGCGTCAACCTTGAGCCTGGTGAGATTTGATCGGCCAACTTGCAGGCAGTTGGCAGGCAGCAGAAGTAGCCTGCAGTACTGCATTCTAACCTGCATTCTTACAACTGTGCCACTCTTAGTGGTTGCAGAACTAGCAATATACTGCTGGTTAAATACCATTCTATTTTCTGGTTCAAATCAAATTTGTGTGCAACATCGTATTAGAATTCTTTCAAGAAAGCACTAAGCCCATGTTAATAAGATCTGAGAAGTTCCACAGTAAATGCTAGTAAGGCATAATATTTTTTTCTTTACAAAAATGAAGAGTCCAACATTTCTTGCAGCTTGAGCCAAAATGCCCATGGAAGGCAATGCCCAGTGATCAGAGGGAATGTCCACATCAAGCTCAAGTAGCCAGTAGAATCTAGGCAGATCCCCATTCCTGACTGTGTCCTCCATCAAAGAAGCAAAGAAACATATCAGATCTTATCCATAGCACATAATTAGGTTAGAAGAAGAATGAAACATACAAAACTATCATGTTTCATAAAAAGCCAAATTAATTCATCCCATTTTTGTTCCCTTTATAAAATAGTGGCCATTCTTGGGGGGAAAAAAATATCCTCACTATCTTGGAGTATTTTGCTTCTGAATTCCTTTATTTGTTCAGTTTTAAGCTGTACAAGATGATTTTTTTCCCACTAGGTTTCTTTTTTCAAGTAAGACAAAAAGTGGTCAGTCTGTATCGTGTTAATGATTAATAAATTGTGAATATTATGGTACATTGCTTTTTAATGTTCTCAAATAGTTTTGGCTTTACTTTGCAGGATGGAGAGTATTTTTCCAATCTTTCAACAAAGCTTTTTTTACAGCTACGTTTTATGATGTTTTTGCTGCAGTGGTTTTATAGTGGATTTTTATAGTTATGCTTGTTGATTTCTTATACATTGCTGTTTTATCACTTCATTATTATTGTAAACCTTCCTTGAACAATAACAAGAAAGATGTGGTATATATTTAACATAAATAAAAAACGACCCTTATATAAATAATATCTTTGGATGAACAAAGTACCGTGTTTTACTGTACAGAAAAAAGAGAAGCTTTCCAATTTGAACAACTTCTTTTTTAATTTTTTAATTTTTGTTTATACAATCATATCATTATTTGCAGCACATTTTACATCATTTACATATCTGCTGTGTTTCCTTTCTCAGTACATATACGTCTTATATAACTATCTATACATATACATATTTTATTCTACATATCTTTTCTATTAATTCCATATGTAACATCCTTTATATACATTTAATCCTTTTATCTTTCTTATTTCATAGTATTTTTTTATCTACGGTCTATCTTGCATTTCCCCCTCTTATTCATTCTACGGTTTTGTATTTGTTTTGTAGTTTCTTAATCTTTCTTCTTCTCTTTATTGCTTTCCTACTTTTTCCCTCTTTCCTTTAGTCAATTATACCATAAGTCCCATACTGAGTAGTACTCAGATTCATCTTTATCTTGTAGCTCTTTGGTGAGCCTGTCCATTTCGGCGCATTCTAATTTTTTTTTTTAATCACGTCTTCCGTTGGTATGTGTTTATTTTTCCAATTCTGTGCATACTGTATGTGATTCTTGCCTCCGTGATTACATGTAGAATTAGGACAGCTTCTAATAACATCTTTTAAAATCTGGTAAAAATTGTGATAGATAGATAGATAAATAGATAGAAGATAGATAGATAGATGATAGATAGATAGATAGATAGATAGATAGATAGAAAGATAGATAGATAGATAGAAGATAGATAGATAAATAGAAGATAGATAGATAAATAGATGATAGATAGATAGATAGATAGATAGATAGATAGATAGATAGATAGAAGGTAGATAGATAAATAGATAGATAGATAGAAAGATAGATAGAAAGATAGATAGAAGATAGATGGATAGAAGATAGATAGATAAATAGATAGAAGATGATAGATAGATAGATAGATAGATAGATAGATAGATAGATGATAGATAGATAGATAGATAGAAAGATAGATAGATAGATAGAAGATAGATAGATAAATAGAAGATAGATAGATAAATAGATGATAGATAGATAGATAGATAGATAGATAGATAGAAGGTAGATAGATAAATAGATAGATAGATAGAAAGATAGATAGAAAGATAGATAGAAGATAGATGGATAGAAGATAGATAGATAAATAGATAGAAGATGATAGATAGATAGATAGATAGATAGATAGATAGATAGATAGATAGATAGATAGATAGATAGATGATAGATAGATAGACAGATAGATAAATAGATAGATAGATAGATAGATAAATAGATAGACGATAGATAGATAAACAGATAGATAAATAGATAGATAGATAGATAGATAGATAGATAGATAGATAGACAGACAGACAGACAGACAGACAGACAGACAGATAGATAGATGTCCAGAAATTTTTTAGCATTGTGCTAAATCTTATTAAAGAATGGTTTGATTTCCTGAATTTTTGGCAGAAAATGGCAACCTTTGGGGGCTCCTCACGAAAATATTTCTTTTCAGCAGTGTGTCCTGGACTCTCAGTGTTGTCACATGGCTTTTCCAGGAAGTGTTACTAAGGTCCTCTTGGCAAGGAGCAGGAATGTGCAACCTCCCACATGCTGCAGGTGCAAATAGATGCATTTGTTTTGTTTATTTGTTTTAATTCAGGTTTCTGTTAAGAGATAATAAACACTGTACACAACTTTATTCAAATAAAAACAAGATTAAAGTCCTTCTATTCACATTGTAGTAAAATAGCAGAAGCACTTTTCTCCTCTGTGAAAAATTTATATATTTTCAGGCTTGTTTGGGGGTGGGCTTTTAAATAAGGAAAATGGTGCAGATCAGTGGGAGGTGATGTTGGTTTTCACTGCTGAAAACTCACAGTCCAGCAGGAGCAAAATTCTCTCCTAAGACTCTCAGGTGATCTTAATTAGTAATTTGTAACATTGAATGAAAACATCCTTTTCATGGTGGTCTTAAGCAGATGCTGCTTGTGTAGGATTGTATCAAACTCCTCCACCACAGTTTGCATTGATGCCTCTTATATGTTGCAGGCATATTATAGCTGAGTATGTGTTCTATGGTTTTTTTAAGTAATAAAAACACATTCACAAACAGCCTTGACCTGTTACTTCCGCTTCCAACAGAAACATTGCTTTAGTACCACATATACATGAAAGTCACCCACGAAAGATAGAACTTTATGCATAGTCCTAATGTGATTGGCCAGAAAAATAGATTTGAGGGAACTCTGAGGAGAGCAAGTCAAAAATCTAGCTAAGAAGAAAACTGTAGAGTTCAGAATGTGGGAGGGGGTTGAATAAAAAGCAAATAGATTTTAAAAACCAGATGAACAAGAATACTCCATGCTAATATCTTGTCAACAGTCAAGATATTCTTCTGGCATTCCCAAAAGGGGTTAAAACATCGCTTTGTGGGCTTGGTTGGTGTCATGAAAAACTTCCCTTTGCCTTTGTCAACTACAGTATTTCTTAATGGGGCTTGATTATTATTTTCTCCTTTAAAAATATTTAAAAGTTTTTACATCTAAAATTTTAACTCTCAACATTTTAATTTTCTATAGTGTTTTCTATCTTGATGTTTTTTGTATACTGTCCAGAGTCCCTCTTTGAGGGAGATGGGTAGTTCACAAATCTGAAATAAAAGAAATAAATTAAAAATAAATACAATAAATAAAGGCAAAAGAGAAAGATTTGCTTATGAGCAACATCTCTCTCTCTCTCTCTCTCTCTCTCTCTCTCTCTCTCTCTCTCTCTCTCTCTCTCTCTCTCTCTCTCTCTCTCTCTCTCTCTCTCTCTCTCTCTCTCTCTCTCTCTCTCTCTCTCTCTCATTTTCTCTCTCAATGTTCTACAGCTTTGCTGATGGATTTGTTTTTCATAGAGACCCTTACATAATGAAAATGCTATGATTTCTGGGTATATATCTCTGGTTATAAAATGATGTGGCTGATTTTTTCCTAGGGATTTTTGTAGATAAATGTTGGCTGCTAAGCATTCACATGGCTGGGGACAAGATTCCTTATCATTAAAAAAAAAACAGTGCCAAATTTACAACTCCATAAAGCTGTGTGCTTAAATTTAGTTTTATGTCTTGAATCAAAGCAGAATCCAGTAGATATAGCCAAGTTGTGGATATAATTTTTTTAATCAACAATTGAGAAAACTGACATTCTCTTTGCATGACGTATCACTTAGACTGCAGCTGGGTCTGTTCCATCTTCATTCCCTAGTCTCTCATTAGATAAGAAATGCAGACAAACATGAACATGGAAGTGCAGGTTTAAAACCTATAGTCTTTCATTTTGTGGTAATGTTTCTAAACCTGGGTAACTTTAAGCTGTGTAAACTTCAACTCCCAAATTCCATGTGGGCTGGGGAATTCTGGGAGTTGAAGTCCATATAGTTTGAAGTTGCCAAGATTGAGAAACATTGTCCTATTGATTTAATCCCTCCACTACACAGGGCCAAGATAACTAGAATAGAAAATGTAGCTGTTTCAAATCTGAGATATTTGTTTCATAATGTGGAATACTGAAGGAAACGCTCTAGATATTTATGCAACCTTTGTCTAACCAAGCCATTCCAATGCTGGATGAAATTTTATTAATTTGCAATGTGTTCTGTAAAAAAAAAAACACCAGACTCAAATATTTTAAAAGGAAAAAAAAAACCCTATGGAGAAAGGAAAAGGAGATAGTTTATTTCAGAGAAAGACAGCTGGTAATCATTTTAAAGATATAACTAGTGAACATGCTCATGTTAGCATTTTTAGTCAGTCCAATATATACAACACTTTTGGCCATATAAAGGCTAGGCAGTTATTAAAATAAAAATGATGTATTATCTGGTTGTCCAATGATGCATTTCATTAAGTAGGATTTCATAAGACAGTGTTTCAAACTGTAAATTGGTGGCTTGCTATATTAAAAGTGATTGTGAATATGACAGGTTTTAAGGGCAATTCTGTGAGGTTTCCATAAGCCTATCTAATAAAGATAATTAGGATGCAAAAGAGACTTTAGCTTGTTCCCTTTAGTTGAACTTCATTCTCAAAAACTCAAATAAACAAAAATGATTCCAAGTGACAAAAAAGAATATTAATATCTCCATCATTATGTAACCTTAGCAATTTCAGATTTTTGTACTTCTGTCCTTCCTCATGTCCTGAATATTA
Source organism: Natrix helvetica (assembly GCF_964273705.1). Lineage (NCBI taxonomy): Eukaryota > Metazoa > Chordata > Lepidosauria > Squamata > Natricidae > Natrix > Natrix helvetica. Next base: position 172,259,881 of record NC_138552.1, read on the forward strand.
AATGGTAAAAACTCTTCCACAATGGAATGCACTATCTACACTGTTGAGGGGCACCAGAAGTAAGAGACAAGAAACAATGGATGTAAACTAATCAAGGAGAGAAGTAATCTAGAACTTCAAGGAGAAATTGCCTGACATTGAGAACAGTTAAGTAGAGTGGTTTGCCTTCAAAATTTGTTCCATCACTGGAGACGTTTAAGAAGAGACTGTATAGCCATTTGTCTGAAATGATAAGGTCTCCTGCTTGAGCAGATGTTGGATTAGAAGACCTTTATGACACCTTCTAACTCTGTTACATTTATTTGCTTTTAAAAAGACCCTTTAAACAGGATTTGCCTGTTAGTCAATTGTTCATTTTTAGTATTTATTTTACTTTACAAAAACACCATCTATAGTGTTTTTATTTTTTTATCTTAACTGTTTTATTTGATTAAAAAATAGATTTGTTTTCTTGCTAACCAATGAGAGTCTTGGGTGGTCAATGGTTCACCGAGTTAAATGAAGAAATAGAGAATGGTTACACAGGGCAGTGAATAGAATAAAAAATCAGAGGAATGAATAAAATTAAGATAATATTGCTTTTCTTCTCTAATAGACATCCCAGGATTTAGAACAGAGGTCCCCAAACCTGGCCACTTTAAGACTTGCGGACTTCAACTCCCAGAATTCTCCAGCCAGCATAGTTGCAAAGTTTGGGGACCTCTGGTTTACAATGATGCAGTCTTCAAATATGGGAAATATTCTCCTGTAGGTTATGCCCAGAGAGATGGACTTCAACATTTAGATTTAGTGGAAGATTTAAAATTTAGTATTAATTTGGGTAATGCTACAAATGTTTCTATAGTGGCAATATAATCACAGTTCTTGATTGAAAATCATCCAATCAACTGAGTATTTTTCCATGGTTTTGTTAGTCTGGTTTTGAAAGTAGATCAAGTTGCCTGACATTTCAAAATGTTGGAAATGTTATAGGTTCGTACTATCATATGTGGTGGACATGCCCAAAAGCAAAAAAAAATATTGGACAAAATTACATACGTGGTTGAAAAAAATGGTAAAACAACATATTATATGAAACCAGAAATAATCTTGTTGGGCATTTTAGTGGATAAGTATAATAAAGGGAATGCATATTTGATCTTACATGTACTGGTTGAAGCTAGAATTGTATTTGAAGAACAATGGAAAAGTGAAGAGATCCCAACTGATGAAAATGTGATTAAAAATATTAGAATATGCAAAAATGGATAGGCTAAGACTTACAATTAAGGAAAAGAAACAAACTGAATACTTTTTGACCTGGGACTTATTTTATAATGGTTAGCTGCAAAAACAAGAACTAGAAACAGGGAAATATATGGAAAGGATCAATGATATAAAGAAGGTATGTTAAAATGGTTAAGTTGTAGTTGTCATCATCATCATTATAATCAATACTAATGTAATGAATATTGTTGTAAACATTTTGATTATTATTTCCTAAAACTATTTGTACCCAGGCAACATACTGTTTAATTGAAAATTGAATTTTTATGTTATAAAATAAAAAACTTGAAGCAAAAAAAAAAGGAATAGCCTGGCATTTAAAAATAAAATGCATAATGGTATGTCTCAGACTGCTAAAAGATATGTGTATTCCATTCCTTGGTGCAATAACAGTGATCAATGGACCATCTAAAACACAGCGGTCAATATAATTATTCACTTTTTATATTGGTAATAAAACAGGAAAATTGCAGGACCAATAATGAAATGCTCTACAATATTTAATGTGTCTGCTCTAAAAAAAATCTACATATAGAATATCAATATGTGCAGGTCTATATTTTTTTTCTTGAGGGCAAACTGATGACTCAATGAAATAGGTCAGAAAACAGGGGCCTCTTTGTCTGAAAGTCTATGCCAAGGAAACTGATGTGTTCTATAAGTGCTGCATGGTAACCAATACTGAGTAACCAGTTACCAGTTAATGGTAACTGGTTACTTAAGTGATTTAGGATTGCACTACCAATGAAAACTGACTGTCAGCATTTTCCTACATTTACAAATTGGCTTTCCCTGTGGGAGTTTGAACTTGTTCTTGACAAGGACTATTTCTCCCTAAAAAAATCACAACAAGCCACCATGCATCATTGGGGAGCTACTAATATATCTTATTCTCTCTAATTACCGGAAGAGTTTTTAAAGCTTTTTTTTTTGCAAGAAATTCTCTGATCTAAAAAAAGGACTTTAAAGGACTGCCTAACAAGGTTTTTAAAAAAAGGACCTCGTAAAACAATGAACATGAAAAATATCTTACCAGCTTTGAAGACTTGCACACTGTAAACAGCAGATTTTGGAATAATGGGAGAAAAAGGGTTTTTTGTTTGTTTAAAACTTTATATGGCTGCCCAGTTCTCAAAATGTGACTCAACATCTAACAATCAAAGAAGAACTTCATAGACATCATAAAAATAACCCCAAAACATAATCACAAAGCCCACTATATAAAATAATGCTCCACTGTACAATAGGTCATGCATTAGAGGAGAAATATCTTGGTCCCAACAACACCCATGGGAACAACTAGGTCTTCCTAGCCTTTCCAAAGGCTAACAGGGTCAGGACTATTCACATTTCAGGGGAGAGATTATCCCACAGGACAGGCAACACATCAGAGAAGGCAGAGAACATAGTAGGATGAAGAAGTGAAAAGATCACATGCACATCATTTCAAATAAAAATGTTCAATGTTGGACCAAATGACACATTATAGATGGACAGGATATGACCCAGTGGTGGGTTCCAGCATCCTCCACATGAATGGTGTGCAGCACGCGCATGTGTCTTACCATCCAGCTATGCCTCCGTCAGCCTCCGTGATGCTCCATCTGCTCGGCTGAATGTCACGCAGGTGCTGTATGCGCCGTGCGCAGAAGCGCTGAAGGGTTTAAAGACAGGTAAGGAGTGTGGGTGGGTGGGCCCTCCAGAGCACCGTACTGGAACGGTACCCGGTGTTTTGGGCAGCCTTCGGGGCGTACCGCCTACAACCCACCACTGATATGACCATATGTTTTACTTTAGTTAAAGGGAACTGTGCAGAATCACAATCTGGATTTCAGCTACCTTAAACAGATTAGGGAAGTTTAAAGTTAAACTAATTCCAACCAAGCTCCTTTTATTTCAGAGTTTTCCCTGTTCTGGGGGACTCAAACATAAAGGACAGTTTCTGCCTATTGGGACAAGATAATTTGGAAGAAAAAATGAATTCTCTACAGCAGGGGTGTCAAACTGATGCCTCGCAAGCAGGATGTGTCACACACTGCCCCCCCTTCCGGTTTAACAAAGGGGGAAAAGTTGCAATACATCATGTGATGACAACATGTCATCATGAGTTTGAACACCCCTGTTCTACAGGCTGGATGGTTTAGAGGCTTGTCCATGGCCTGTCTAATGAAAGGGCAGCCTTGCTACATGGATAATACAAATAACAGAATATAGAATAACAGAGTTGGAAGGGACCTTGAAGGTCTTCTAGTCCAACCCCCTGCTTAGGCAGGACACACTACACCACTTCAGACAAATGGATATCCAACCTGTCAGGAAATTTCTCATTAGTTCTAAGTTGCTTCTCTCCTTGATTAGTTTCCACCCATTGCTTCTTGTCCTACTCTCAGGGGCTTTGGAGAATAGCTTGACTCCCTCTTCTTTGTGGCAACCCCTGAGATATTGGAACACTGCTATCATGTCACCCCTACTCCTTCTTTTCATTAAATTAGACATACCCAGTTCCTGCAACCATTCTTCATATGTTTTAGCCTCCAGTCCTCTAATCATCTTTGTTGCTCTTCTCTGCACTTTTTCTAGAGTCTCAATATCTTTTTTACATTGTGGTGACCAAAACTGGATGCAGTATTCCAAGTGTGATCTTACTAAGGCATTGTAAAGTGGTATTAACACTTCACGTGATCTTGATTCTATCCCTCTGTTTATGTAGACTAGAACTGTGTTGGCTTTTTTGGCAGCTGCGGCAAACTGCTGGCTCATATTTAAATGGTTGTCCACTATGACTCCAAGATCTCTCTCACAGTTACTACTATTGAGCAAGGTACCACAAATACTGTATAGACTATACAAAATATAGACTGACTCCTAGTTAAAACCTTTTACTCACAGTACCTTGAATATACCTTTCAGAGAGTGCACAGAGTCATTTGCTGGATGTCTGAATGAATAAACCAAAATATAGTCTAGAGAAGGAGTCCCCAAAGTCTTTGAGCCCTTCATGAAGTTTCAGATTAATGATCAATCCCTAACCATTCATTACATGAACATTATTTATTAAATATTGCTTTAACTAGTGGTACTATAAATAACATCAACAATAATGGATAGTCCCATGGATCCTTGAAGGTTTATGTTGATCACTTTGGCGAACTCTGTCCAGAGGATGGAGGACGACTGCAGGATTTTACCCATAGATGAACGTGCTTTGTGGAGCAATGTCAGTGCAATAAAAAGCCATTGCTCTGTTTAGAATGTAGAGGTTAGGCTCAGAATTTCCTTGGGTGAAATGAGCAAGCTATATAAATTTGATTAATAAAGACATAAAATAAAATATAGAAGTTCTTTGTACTCCAAAATATGTGCATGAATATTAAAACCGAAATTCATTTATAAAATCATTTGTATCCCTGAGAAGCTTCCCACAGTGGCTTAGAATGAAATTGGAAAAATGCAATAAATCCAAAGTTGAAGGCAGTGGACAAGCAAAATTGTATGTCAGGCAATTTTCCTTCAAAACCTCTATCCCTAAATTACAGGTAATTATCAGCACTTCGAATCACATCCAGAAAAGCACTGGAATCTATTCCAAATCAGACTTTCCAGTGGTGACTACACGGGCAAGCTCATGATCATTTTATATCACTTGCAATTCCAAATGGCTTTTCAAAAGTCATTCCACATACATGCCTTGCAATAATTAGATTAGGATGCAACCAAAGTGTAGTTGGCCATGACCAAATTTGCTTTAACCAAGGGCGGGTACAATTAGCACTCATACCAACCCCTCACAAAATCAGTCCTTAGCTATCTGGGCATAAGTGGGGGGAAATAGTTTAGATCATCCAAGCTATGTCCTAAGCTTTTAGAACAGGCAATCTTCCAGTTCCTGATGGAGACTTTTTTGCTTATAATGAAAGCATTTTGATTAAGAGATAAAAAGCCCTTCTTGAAATCACTCAGTCAAAGGAGTGATTTACTCACTTGAAATGTGAGCAAATCACTCACTTTCAGTAATTTACTGAATCACTGAGAAAATATGACACTTCATACATTGTGAGCTATTTTGAAAAGCTGCTGAACACACTGTTGATTTAATCCTTTGCTGCCTACCTCTGGTCTACAAATACCTTAAATGAGGGGAAAATGTTGTGAATATCAAAGAACATCTGTTTGAAACATTGTCCCTTAGGAAGATTTGATGCAGATTATAGTGAGAAATTTCCTTGTTGCATTATACAGGTTTTAAAATGCATATGCAGACAATCCTTACATTCCTTTAAAATAAAGTTATCTGATATTAAAAGTACAATTTACTCTTGCTTTGTGATCACTATAATCATCTTGGACGACCATCTAGATTGTCCCATGTTCAAATTAATTTCTACTCCTACTCCTATTCCTTCTATGTCTCACTAAACATAGTGAAAATTCAGAGAGAATTTTGGTAAGAATTTTCCAGTTCTTTTATTGAAAAACACAAGCAACCTCAGAAGAGTATCTAATGACAGATGCTTAAGGGCCAAAAGGATAAGTCAAATTTACTGAGGAAGTTCATGTGCTAAAACCTGCACCTCTGATCTTTCTGCCCTTACGGGGGAGAAAGGGAAAGAAAATATTTCAGTGTTCCTGTAAGAAACAGTCTGAAGGGAGAGCCTTCCAGGCAGGGAAAAACAGAGCCAAAGCAAACAAGGAGCAGAATTTCTATCTAAATAGCTAATAGGCTAAAAGTGGGAAAGAGTCGATTCTTCCAGAAGTCCATTTCCAACTATAAATTCCAAGTTTTACCTAGTAAAACTACACTAGGAATCATTAGCTCAGCCTCAGTTCACATTTATGAAGTGAGAATAACAATGATTTATCTTGGGAGTAAGGGAAGGGATGGTTGAGCAATCTTTTCAGATCTTTTTTTGTAGATAAGATTGTAGCAAAATTGTACAATGCCTCATAAATAACAAATAATAAAAAAAATAATTTTAAAACAATAATAAAAGACACAGCTAACACATTTATCGGTCCAATCAATTTCCCCACACATATGCTTTTGAGCACACTGTTCTCTAATTTGTGGCTTTTTGCACATATCTTATTCTAATGAATTTATTCATTTATCTCCTTTACTTGAAGATTGCATAAGAAGGTAGACTGAACCAATTTATCCTTAACCTTAACTCAAGCTGATTGGGAGCAGCTTCATAGGAGAAGAGGGCATCCCTAGCCGTACTTGGAGCTGCCAAATTGAAACCTGAAATGAACTCCTTCAATATCCAATTAGTCATTGCTGGAAATGGAGAATTGGACTTCACAGATTTTTAATTTGATCCAGCAAGACAGAAATTCCACTGTTAAAATGGACATGGTGGCAAACCATACCATTATATATTGCTCTGTCCATAAAACAAGGATGGAGGGATTGTTAATTGTCTTTTAGGGTTCCCAGCATAACCAGGCTTCTATTCATCTTTATACAAGAGGTGTTGGACCACTGCTTTCAGATTTCAAAAATAACAGATTTCGGATTTCAAACTTCCCTGGATTTTATATCAAACAACACACTGAATTAGAAAAAGTTAGATACAAAATGTACGTGTTAAAGAAAACTGTATGTATAAATATATGTGCATGTAGACATATATGTATACCAGTTTGGTGTAGTGGTTAAGACACCGGGCTAAAAATCTAGAAACCATGAGTTCTAGTCCTGCCTGAGGCATAAAACCAGCTGAGTGAAATTGGATCACTCATTTTCTGTCAGGCTTAGGAAGTAGGTGAGTGCAAACCATGTCTGAAATCTTGACAAGAAAACTTCAAGGATTACCAGGAGTGAAAAACTGAATCGAAGGCACAACACACCCACACACCCGCACACCACATAAACTACCTTGAAGAGTTTGGAATGTTTGTTTGAAGCAAACATTGGACAAAATACAGTTATGACTGAATATTCATGAAATTGCAGTGGATCAGTTTAGACAGATCGGAACCTTCCTCTTTCATGTACATTATTCCATTTTCAGTTCTGTGTGAGCTTTTATTTTCATACATGTAATTTCCTAACTTTGTTCCCCAATATTTCCATTGCTATATGGAGCTTATTAACAATCCTATTTGGACTTCACTCTCTTCTACTTCTACTGTTATGCCAGTATGGCATATGGTTGATTTAAGCAGACAAGAAAACTGGAGTACTGTTTATCAACGTAAGTGTTTATAACCAGAGTACATTTTTCATAATCAAAGGAATTGATCTGTTTATGAGCAGTGGGCATTTTGCTATTGATTCTTTAGTCTGATAAATAATCTGTGGTCTTGAGATTGGATATTGAAAAGGTGTGTGTGTGTTAGAAAAGTTAGCAGCCACAGCTTTTTGTAGGATTTTCCCAACTACTTTCTTGTTACTAAGGAGCAGAATTTACAAGATACTGAATCGAGTTGTTGATGAAATTATTTAGCATCATGCTTGATCATTATAAAGATCATGGAGTTTAGTTTTTTAGCTTCGCTGATAGCATGTTCAGGAAAGGAAAGAGAAAATGATAATATAAATGTAAAAGCATTTATGAGTAGCAAGCCATCGCAAGAGAAGGAAATGCCAAAAATGAAGTAGATATATTAAGGCCTAAAGATAACTGAATAGTTTAGAAATGAAACATCAGCCTTTCCTCAATTATTTTCAGTTAAGCTTTTCTTGGCACTGTGCCCTGGGAAGTCTATTTCGGAACAAATTCTGCTGTGAATTGTCTTTTATGAATATAAAGCATAAAAAAAATCTATGAGATAAATTTGATTGTCACATTGTGAACCTGAAACAACTACATGTTGAGAATTTCTGTCAAAATGTCTCCAATTGAGAGGAATGATGATTTTTTGCAAATTAAGTTAAAATAACAAGACTATATTGAGTGGGGTTTTTTTCTCTTCGTGTTTCTGGCAGACAAACCAGTCACTGATATATGAGTTCTGGAAGGCCTTTCTATGTGCAAAATTGCCAAAAATAACCATCAAATGTGCACCAATTCTTTAGTTTCTTTCTGTATGTCATTTCTCAATGGAATAAACCAACATTCAATGTGTGTGTGTGTGTGTTTGTGTGTGTAAATAATAACTTCTGAAAAGACAGTAGTGGCATCCATTTTAAATTCAAGCCATTTTATCAAGAATATAGTTAGAAATCTCTTTTTCGTTACCCCGATCCTGTGAGAATTATATTAAATTATGCACTGTACAAAGAAATATTTTCTTTTATCTATTATACATTTCCTTCTAGTCAGCTTCATTGAATGATTCCTAATCCTAATATTTTTTAATATATTTAATAAAGTAGTCATTGATCTATGACTGGTCACTTAGCAACCATTTGAAATTATAACTGTCAGACCTGCCTCAGCTTGAACTCCTAAGTAGAAACAATCCTTGGCTCCATTTGTTGCAAAAGGTATTGTTTTATTAGAAATCAGGTGAATTACAATAAAGCAAAGCCAGAACTGAAATTCGTGCACCAAAATCTTCAAGTGTAACTTTCCCCCCTCATAGGTACTTCCCATTACTGGCTCCTATTGTATCCTTTCCTCCCCGACCTACGACCGGGGAATTCCCCCTGTTGTCAGCCAGCAACAGCCATGCTGCGCCTTAGCCAATCAGGCGCGGCATGGCTGAGGCGGGCTGATCTGTTCTTCTGATTGGTTCCTCGGCCTGACAGCTTTCCCTTAAATAGCTGTCAGGCTACAGAACGCGCGCTTCTCTCCTGTATTACTTGGTTTTGCTGTTAGTGAATAAAATAGAGTTGGACGTTCTTTCCGTGTCAAGCCTCATCTTTCCCCACACCTTTTCACTGGCGACGAGGATGGGATCCTGCTGAGGCGACGACCCTAACGGAATCCGACCTCTATTACACAGCCGCTTGAGTTTAGCTCTCCGAGCCGCACAACTCCAAGCCGCTATGTCTTCACTTCCCCCGTTCGCTCCCTTCGGCACCGACGGAGAAGGATGGACGGGGTTTTTGGAACGATTCGAATGCTTCCTACGAGCCAACGGGAAACGGGGTATCCCGATGGAGGAGAAGTGCAGCTTCTTCCTCAGTAGCTGCGGAACCCCGATGTTCAACGCCGCCCGGGCGTTGGCAGCCCCAGTGCCAGTACACGACCTCGACTGGGACACGCTGATGGCCAAGTTGAAGGGACATTACGCCCCGACCCCATCGAAGATCACCAGGCGATACGCTTTCCGTCAGTGCGTCCAGAAGCCGCACGAAGACGTCAGCCAGTTCCTCCAGTCCTTGCGGACCACAGCCATACCCTGCGAGTTCCCAGACTTGGAGGACAACCTGGTGGAACAATTCGTGAGCGGCATCAGGGACCGCCGGCTGAGGAGGCGTCTCCTGGCTCGGCCAGAAATCACCCTGTCAGAGGCGGTCGCTGAGGCACGGGCGGCGGAGTTGTCGGAGCAGTCTGTTGCTGAGATGGACCGCCACCCGTTTCAATCGTCCACAGCGCAGACCTGCCTCATAGATCAGCTGGTGCCCATTCCGAGCCCGGCTGAGGAAGAGGAGGAACTCGTGGCTCGCCTGGCAGAACTGCAAAGACGCCGCAATCCGCGACCTCCGCGCCAGACTGTGACAGCCTGCCTTGGCTGTGGTGGCAGCCACGACCGGTCAGCCTGCCCGTTCCGGGCATCCATCTGCCGCCGGTGTTCGAAAAAAGGGCACCTGGCCCAAGTTTGCCGTGCTGTGTTACCACCATCACCATCCCAGGGAGCCACAGGCCAGCAGATGACAGCCGGACCGCAGCAGCAGCCCCGCCGCCAGCCGCGCTCGAAAGCCAACTGTTACACAGTGGAGCCAGGCCCAGCAGCTGCCCCTGCTGAGGCGATCTACCAGGCCTCCGCAGGTGCGGACAGAATCAAGGCGTCAGTCCTCATTGAGGGCGCGCCTTGCGTGATGGAGGTGGACTCCGGCTCGTCCCGCTCCTTGATTGCCTGGGCAGACTTTCAAAAACTATGCCCCGGCGTCCTTAAACGCCAGCTGTCTGCTAGCCCCGTGGCCTTAAGGGACTATCAGGGGTCACTTATCCCAACCCTGGGCTGCCATACAGTCAGGGTGGAATACGGGGGGTTTTCGGGGTGCCTGTCAATCCTAGTGGTGGAAAAGCCCCTCCCCGCTCTATTGGGTCTAGATTGGTTCCCCGCCCTTGGTCTCTCCGTGCAGGGGGTGCACTCCATCTCAGACACGCCCCCTGACGTAGCGGCTGTCATCTCCGCCTACGCGGACGTCTTTGACGGCCAGCTGGGACTATACAAGGGCACCCCCATCTCTCTTAACTTAGATCCCCAGGTTGCTCCCATTAGGCTGAAGGCCCGCAGGGTGCCTTTTGCCTTAAGGGCCAAAGTTGATGAGGAGATTGACCGCTTGCTGGCGCAGGGCGTACTGGAGCCTGTAGACTACTCACGTTGGGAGACCCCTATAGTGGTCCCAGTGAAGGCCGACGGCTCAATACGCCTCTGCGCCGATTTTAAATCCACCATCAATTTGGCCCTTCAGGCAAACCCCTATCCAGTCCCTGTGGTACAGCACCTGCTCCACTCCCTGGGGCAGGGCTGTATTTTCGCGAAACTGGATATGGCGCAGGCCTACCAGCAGCTCCCGGTGGATGACGAAGCGGCGGCCGCGCAGACTATCGTCACCCACCGAGGGGCTTTCCGTTGCCGCCGCCTCCAATTCGGCGTTTCCGTGGCCCCGGGGATCTTCCAGAGCCTCATGGAGCGTTTGCTCCATGGGCTCCCTGGCGTTGTACCCTATTTCGACGACGTCCTGATCGCTGCATCCAGCCGCTCAGGACTCCTCGAAGTACTGGGGAAGGTCCTCGACCGTTTTAGGGGCGCGGGTCTCAAATTAAAGCGCAGCAAATGTTCATTTGCTGTGCCTAAAGTGGATTTCCTCGGCTTCTCCATAGATGCCCACGGAATCCACCCCACCCCTGCAAAAGTCGCAGCCATCAAGAACGCCCCCACCCCCGCCACTAAGGCGGAGCTGCAGTCGTTCTTGGGGCTTTTAAATTTCTACGCGCCATTTTTGCCACACAAGGCGTCACTAGCCGAGCCGCTGCATCGGTTGCTCGACCGATCGGCAGCCTGGCGCTGGGGCAGCCGCGAAGCGCATGCGTTCGCGGCTGTCAAAGACATGCTGACGTCAGAGGCAGTCCTAGTCCAATATAGTGACAGGATGCCCCTGACTCTAGCGTGTGACGCCTCCCCCGTGGGTTTGGGGGCTGTCCTGAGCCACGTCCTTCCCAACGGCTCAGAAGCCCCCATAGCTTTTTATTCCCGGACACTCTCTCCAGCGGAGAGGAACTACAGCCAGATCGACAAGGAGGCTCTGGCTGCCGTGTCCGGGGTTAAAAAGTTCCACGAATACCTCTACGGACGGCATTTCACGCTCTTCACTGACCACAAGCCGCTCCTTGGGCTTCTGGCCGGTGACCGTCCGACCCCTCCCATTCTGTCACCCCGGATGACACGTTGGGTGGAGTTCCTAGCGGCATACTCGTATGCCCTGGTCTACCGCCCTGGCAAGCAGCTAGGGCATGCTGATGCCCTCAGCCGCTGCCCCTTGCCCGTCTCCAACCCTCAGACAGTGCCTTGCATGTCTGTTTTGGCCATTGCAGACCTCGCCTTGCCGCTCTCTGCGGGCGATGTGGCAGCAGCGTCTCTGGCCGACCCCACCCTCTCCCAGGTGATGACCTGGGTTCTGCGGGGGTGGCCTGGGGGACCGGTGCCCGACGGCCACCGCCCCTACAAGGCCAGGCAATTAGAGCTGTCTCTTCACAGTGGGTGCCTCCTGTGGGGGGACAGGGTGATCATTCCACCCACTCTGCGTGACCAGGTGCTGTCTCGCCTCCATGAGGGCCACCCTGGCATAGCGCGCATGAAGGCATTGGCGCGCAGCTATGTCTGGTGGCCCCGCCTGGACGACGAGATAGCTACCTGGGTTGCCAGGTGCTCGACCTGCCAGGTCTCCCGTCCAGCGCCTCCGGCGGCCCCGCCGCGGGAGTGGGAGATTCCCCGCGGCCCATGGTCACGCCTCCACCTAGACTTCGCCGGGCCTTTCCGAGGTCAGGTTTTCCTGGTTGTGGTGGACGCTTACTCGCGCTGGGTGGAGCTCATCATCATGACCTCCACCACAGCCGAGGCCACTGTCCGAGCTCTGACGCGCCTGTTTGCCACCCACGGCTTGCCAGACGTCGTTGTGTCGGACAATGGTCCTCAGTTTGCGTCCACCGTGTTCCAGGGGTTCCTGGCCTCCCAAGGCATCAGGCATGCCCTCGTCGCTCCCTATCATCCGGCCAGCAATGGCCGGGCGGAACGCGCTGTCCGCTCGGCCAAAGACGCCCTTGGCCGAATGGACAAGGGCGACTGGCCCACGAGGGTGGCTGCTTACCTCCTGGTTCAGCATTCCACCCCGTGTCCCTTGTCCGGCAAAACCCCAGCTGAGCTGCTGATGGGCCGGCGCCTGCGGACCACCTTAGATAGGTTGCACCCAACCTATTCTGAGGCACAGCCGAGCAACCTGGGGCCCCCTCCCCGTTCCTTCCGTGAGGGCGACCCAGTATGGGCTAGGGCTTTCTCCGGGGATTTTAAGTGGGTGCCTGCCACCGTCACTTTTGTAACCGGCCCCTGCTCTTACAGGGTCCGGACCGCCGACGGTGCAGACTGGCGCCGCCACGTGGATCAATTAAGGCGCCGCGAACTTTTGGATCCACACGACAACCCCGCAGAGTCGGCCTCGCCAATTCCACCCGAGGCTCTGGGGTTGGCGCCGCACCCGTTTCCCCAGCCGTGGCAGTTGCCCAGGCCGCAAGAAGTTCCGCCAGAGACTGTTCCAGGCGCCTTCCGCCTTCCACAGCCCTCCATCGTTTCAGCCCCCGTTGGGCTACCAGCTCCGCCGTTGCAACCGACTTTGGCCTTCCCTCAATCAGGCCAGCCTGTCCCTCGCAACAATTCAAAGTTCCCTGACTCAAGCCCGTCAGCGGCCGCGCCACCCCGGCCCTGCCTACCTGTTCCAGAGTCTCCGCCTCCTCCTCCTCCGGCTGGGGTAGGCCTTCAAGATGGCGCCCGGAGCTCCACTCCCTTCCGGGAGGAGCTTCCACGGACACCACCTCCTTCTCCGACGGTCTGCCCAGTTCTGAGGCGTTCTGGGCGTGTCCGTCGCCGCCCAGCCTACCTTAGCGACTACGCATGCTCCACTGCTACGCATGCGTACTCGCTGGGGGGGAAGGAGTATTGTATCCTTTCCTCCCCGACCTACGACCGGGGAATTCCCCCTGTTGTCAGCCAGCAACAGCCATGCTGCGCCTTAGCCAATCAGGCGCGGCATGGCTGAGGCGGGCTGATCTGTTCTTCTGATTGGTTCCTCGGCCTGACAGCTTTCCCTTAAATAGCTGTCAGGCTACAGAACGCGCGCTTCTCTCCTGTATTACTTGGTTTTGCTGTTAGTGAATAAAATAGAGTTGGACGTTCTTTCCGTGTCAAGCCTCATCTTTCCCCACACCTTTTCAGCTCCCATTGCCCAATCAGTTTCAAAGAAGTTTTCAAAACGGTGTTTTGGAGTGTGAGCAGGTATGCAGTTGCGTTTCGTTCCCAGCTGTCCAACCTTGAAACTGTGTCTCAGTGAAGCCTCCCCCCCCTCTTATCCAGCTCCCCCCATCCAGAGTTCATGGCAGACTGGTACCAAGCAATAGCAAAGGGCAGATGTGAAGTAGCAGTTCTGACAACAACTGACTCCCCAGATTCACTTAAGACCCAATTTCATAGTTATGACAATCACACATACCACTGCAGTAACGTGATCTTTGCAGTATCCTGTGCTCACTTAACGATGAATTTGATGGTGGTTTTTTCCCCCCGCCAGTTTGCATTGTTTACTTCCCATTTCCGGCAAAAACACCAATTGGATAAAATACAGTTGTTTAACAACTGTGATGTTTCCTTAATGACTTTGGCACTTCCTTAATGACCAATCAATTACCAGACCAGGAAACCTACCCACAATAACATTGTTTTCTAAAGCTGTGAAAGCTTATGGGGTCTTCTCCCAAGCTTTGGTTATTTTTATAATAATTTCTCTTGCAGTGATGTCCAGCTTTTCTGTTACCATCCTCTGTAATATCAAGGGAGCTTCATCCAGGAAGACCCACCTATTCCAAGCAGCTGGCCTGGCTTAACTTTGATTTAACCATATCGCTCCTGACGGGTTTTTATTGGGTATTTTAATTATATTTAATTATCTAGGGGTTTTTAAATACTGTATTTTAATTGTTTTATTTGTCAGCCGACCTCCTCCTTGTGTATGTCTCGGTATATGTCTCTGTTATATGTTTGTTTTGTCGACATATTTATTTCATATGTTTCGTTGTACGCCGCCCCGAGTCCTTCGGGAGAGGGTGCGGCTAAGAAATAAATATTTATATTTATTATTATTAGATAAAACTGCCTTTCCGAGTGTCTCCAACTCTAGTTCCACATTATTTACTTCCAAGGGCCAGACGTTGCTTGCACTGAGCATAAACCTATGATTTATACCCAATAGGCAGCTTGTCATTCATTTGACTGTGCGATAAACTTCGAAGCATCTTCTTCAGTAGGTTTCTACCTTTCTATTAGTTATTGCTGGTAATTTTAATCTTTATAAACTGATTTAAAATATAAAATCTAATTCTATTTTTATAGAATGGTTTTCATAGCATTGGAGCCCTGGCTTCTTACACTATTACAATATTTGCATCGATGTGTCAGGGTGTTCTTTCCTTACTAAAATGGCTTGACAAAACTCCCCCCCCCCTTTTTTTTTTTTGCACTCTTGTTCATTTGCTCTGGTTGCAGGTTTCCAGCTGCCTGTCTTCTTTTCAAATAGTGCTAGCTATAAATAGTGTGTTTTGGTCTAGTGTTTCGTAAACCATTTCTTCTGATAGGGTACAATGGCAGGGTATGAACAAGTTACTACATGGATGCATTTCTTCCAAAGAAATACAGGCCAATGTTTTAATGCTGGATTTTGATTTGTAATGCTTTCTTTGAGGCATTCCAATTGTTAACTACAGTGCCCTATATCTGTTTTACCACTTATTTTGTTTCTACCTGATCACCACTAATGTAGCAGGGAGTCTTACCTTAGAACTAGTTTTCAAATGAAAGGAAAATTATGTACTATGCAGGCTTGTCTGGATGCATTTGTTTTATTGAACCTGATCCTATTAAATACAGTAATAATCTATATTTAACAGGATCATCTATCATCCATTACTGAATCTGTACTTCTATAACTATCTGGCTTGGTAGAGCAACAGGACAGGTACAGATGTCAATGGATAGTTAGTATTGGAAAAAAAAACACAACAACAACTGCAATTAATTAGCCTGCCTTCCATTGAAGACCTGTGTACTGCATGAGCCAGAAAGAGAAAATATCTACAGATCTCTCACATTCTGGACATAAACTATTTAAACCCTTTCCTTCAGGACACCACTAAAGGGAATTGCATGCCAAAACAATCAAACCTGAAGGCAGTTCCCCCCCTCCCCTCAGGCCATTACTCTGCTAAACACCTAATTCACACAGCACTGTCTTATGCCTAAGGATATTTACCCTTAGTAAATATGTAGTATGGCAGTATTACTGTTATCCTTCTCATCTTTTCTACTATCTTCTCCTACTGACGTTCTTATAATTATATTACTTTATTGTTTGTATGTACAATGAGAGTTTATGCACCAGAGACAAATTCCTTGTGTCGAACCACATTGGGCCGATAAAAAACATTATATATCCTATTCTAATCATGAGGTGAGGTTGGAGAAGCAGTGAAGATTATGGGGAAGAGGACTTAAGGTTTTCCCTTGCATACTAAACCTTAATATATATACACAATGCTGCGCTGAGCAATTTTTATTTCATTTTATAACCACCAAATAATTTACATGGAAAAGAAGTTTATTGAAACTCCCTTGGGTGGAATATGATGTTCTTGCACTTAATTAGTGAGGGGTTGGTCAAAAATAAGTGTGTCAGTGTCCTATCTTTCTGCGGGTAGCAGTCCCTCTGGGAGTTTGCATCCTCTATGACTTCTCACCCTTTGGTTCAATCTGGAAGGAAAACAAAGAGGGACCTTCTCCCATGAACATTTTTTTAAAATAAGGAAGCATAGGCAGCCAGGGGAATAGTAAAATGATAAAGAAAAAAAACGTACAATGGGAAAAAAATTAATAAGATCATTTAGCCCTCCTAGAAGTATAAAGAAAAGTAGTGGGGAAAGAGGGGGAAATGTCCTTTCTTTTTCAGGGTAAGAAAACTTTTAGAAAATGGAAAAGCTAATCAAGATCTTTTGCAAATTTAAAAAAGCAACAAACAAACAAACAAACCCCAAAACAGAAAACCCTCAACCTGTCACATTTTTAGAGCAAGGGTATTAGCAGTACAACACACTTAACCTTCACAGAGAAAAATCTGGTACTGCATGCCAAGCTTGTTTACTTTTAACCATGTTACATTTTCTTGTGGCCTGATGTGGGGTGTAAAGCCAACTCATTTAATAAGTTTTTGATTCAGCATATTATGCAAACACAGAAAAAGGCTTAATTCAGCAACCAAGTTAAACCACATGCTGTGAAAAGCAAGCCCGCGTACCCTTAAAATTGAGAGCAGAACAAAAATATTTGTCTTCCCTGTGCGTATGGATTTTATTTTTAAAATATGCAGCTTCTGTCATTGCTATTGGGGGTCTCCTTTCTCCATCTTATGCACAAGTAGCTATCAGCATACAAAGAAAACAAGTCAAGTCTTTTCCCAGAGCTGACAGTTGCACCGCTTAGCAATTAGTTAAGAATTAATCAGCACATTGGGCAACATTTATGTTGAATATGTTATTACGAATTTGCTTATGCATGTCAGATTGCTACTGATCCGAAACAGATCATGGGGATTCCCTATGCAAACAGTGGTGTTGCTGTTTGTTGAAAGTGCAGAATGGCCTAGAGCAGAGCAGGCTGTCTATATAGTCTTGATTTATTCCTTTAAAAAAGATCCCCTTGGCCCATGTCATGTTTTATTTTTAAAACACAAAACTGCATGCTTAAGATCACTGAGCAGTTAAGGCACAAATGATTAGTGTTAACTCTTGCCTAAATACACAAGAAGTGCCTTGCTATATCAGATCAAATTCCAAGTTCTTTGCAAGAATGCCAGCAACCAGCATGCCCTTGGTGGCCCACCAGTCAACTATAAGCTACTCCCTGTCTATATCTGGCCTAAAGAAACCCAAAGCTGGCTAGCAACAAGGCATATTGTGGGCTTCTGGAAGTACCTTGAATTTCACAATGGAAATAACACAGAATCATCCCTTTCTAGTCTTTCTGGTAATTTTTTACAGCTGTTGATTTATTTCAAACAGCTGGCTCCAGACCAGTTCCACAACTCTCCTTCTAATTTCATAACATCTCATCATTCCTGAAAGTGTCCTCATGTAACCTTACCCACATATGTTTTTTGTGCTAAAAAGGACCCCACATAATTGTAGTGGAAAATTGCTGTGTACTGTCCCTTTAAGCAACCCATAAATGCTCTTGGGTAACAAATGAGCCTCGATCGCCAGTGGAACATTTGTTAGATGCTGCGAGCGGACATTTACCATACATTTTATCAAAACAGTTGCATGGCAGTGGATGATGTCCATGTGGGGATCCTTTTCATTTAGGAATTGTATGTTTAGATGAAGTTAGATATAAATATGGATGCAACATCTAACCCAATTTTTATCTGTACTACATACTTGGGATGAAAATGTACTTTTCTAAGCAAAGAACTTGCTGACTGGAATAAGGATTGATGATTTAAAGGATGATTGAGGGTTCAGCACAGTGGTGGTATTCATTTTTTTTACTACAGGTTCTGTGGGCATGACATGGCTTGGTGGGCACAGTTTGGTGGGCGTGGCAGGGGAAGGATAGTGCAAAATCCCCATTCACACCCCATCCCACTAACCTGCTTTCCAGCTCCGTTCTCCTGTGCAAGGCAACAGAATAAGAGCCAGCCGATCAGCTGGGACTCGGGAAGCAGTGACTAGATGGGGCCGGAGCCAGCAAGAAGTGGTATTTGCCAGTTCTCCAAACTACTCAAAATTTCCACTACTGGTTCTCCAGAACCGGTCAGAACTTTCTGAATACCACCCCTGGTTCAGCATTTTATAGAACTTTACTTCACGAAGTAAGGTTTTTTTTCCTGGCTTTTTCATGGGTGGGAAGGGTCACCTTGCTTTGTTGGTGGTAACTTCTTATCTCAATTATCAGAGTCCTTCCAGCCTGTGTTTTGGATAGATGCCTTTATTTTATCAAGCTTAAAGATATTCATTTCCTTATTAGTATAGCTTTCACTATAATACTTGGCTCTATTTTGACCCTGTTCAAGATGCTATCACAAAAAGTTAAGACCATCAAAAAGGGTAGTTCATGCTTTGAAAATAATTTGGAAGACATACTTGAGAATGGGCAGGACATGTGTCCTTTTAAAGCAGCTGAATCTTTTTTTTAAAAAGAGGAAAAGACAGGGTTCTTTCAGCATGGACCAGTCCTCTGGGATGAAGCTATTGCACTATTGCTGCCAATAAAGTCAACATTTCCAGCTATGTCTTTTTCTTGGAGATTGGCTTGACTTCTTGGTCAAGCTGTGTGATATAAATTTCTGGGAAGTGAAAGTCATATCCATGTCAAATTGTTCTTCAAGGGCATTTCCTCAGTCTGCTAATCACTTTCCTGAAAGTGCCCACAAGAAGAATAGTTAGGACAGCAATAGTGCCCTGCCTCATGGTTGTGGTTTAGTAAAGCTCACCTGGGAAGGTAGTTCAGTTTAGGTTAACATATTTTTCTTCCCACTTAAAACTAGGAGGAAAGCACATTAAAGGGGCCATCCAGATGAGCCCTGAAAAACAGCTGATCATAGTCTCGTGTTTCACATGAATCAGGAAATTGCCACTGCTGTTTAAATTCCCACAAGTTACCTTGAAGTCTCTAGAACAGCAGCAAAAAAGATTTCCTGATTTGCTTTTTTTAAGGGTCCATTTTATAGATCTGTTTATTTACAATCTTTCACAGTTGTTTCTTCAACATTTTCCAACCTGTCCAGCAGTGAAGTGAAGAACAAGCTTCTCACAGAAACTATTGCTGATTTAAATTCTGGAATGATGCCCAATTTACTGAGTGCTTTCAAGCCTGAAAAAGATAGGCTCTAAGGAACCATTAAGCATATAAAAATATAAAAAAAAGATTGTTCCATTTGCCCCAAACACTATAAATCAAAATGTAAAATTATAAGAGGGAGGATATTATGAGCACAAAAGTCAATGAACTTAGTTAGTCTTTTATACGGAAAGCTGACAATTTTGATTAATAACTGCCTTGAAGATTCAGACAAATTAAATATTATGGCTATGCTTATCTGAATGTGGATGATTCAGTGTGAACTAGATTTGTTTGACTGAATTTTTCAAAGTGAATCTTCCAATCGTTTTGAGCAGGGGGGGTCAAACTCAAGGCCTGAGGGCCGGATCCAGCCCATAGGGAGCTTAGATCTGGCCCGTGGGCCTGCCCTGGAAACAGTGAAGGACTGGCCCATGGTTCCTCTGGCAGCAAAAATGGAGCTTGGGAGGGCCGCATGCTCAATTTTTGCTGGCAGAGGGCAGCAGGAGGCCGTGGTGGCTGAAAATGGAGCTCAGGAGCCTGTTTTCACCTGCAAAGTGCTCAAGCCACCACAGGCGCCCCTGACATGAGTGACATCAAGCTGGCCAAACGCACCCTAGCCACGTCCATCCCGGCCCCTGAGATCAAACACAACCTGATGCAGCCCTCAATAAAATTGAGTATGACATCCCTGGTTTTGAGGCATCAGAAAGAATCAGGATCCCTCAAATTGCCCAAAAGAGATTAAAAGGCTTTTTGCAGCCTCAAATACATATTCATACAGGGGGACAGCAAGGACAGGGGCAGATGGGATGAGTATCAAGTGATGAAATTATCTCTGATACTCATGTGAGTGGCCAGCCATGAGCATTACCACTTCTTCAAACTATGGATGAATGCTATCTTCTTTGTGTCTCTCACTCTTTTACTAGAATTAGGAATGCTTGCTTGGGAGTAGAAGAGTAAAACAGAAAATCAGATGATTCATTTTGCCAATGCATCCAAGATGTGTGGCTGCTCTGAAGATACTATATTTTATACAAAATGAAATATAGTATATTGCCTTATGACCATCATTCAGTGACTATTGAAAATTATGCTGTCACTAAAAAAAAAGGATGCACAACCAGTCCTCAAAATTCCGGCCATTGCAGCACCCCTGTGGTCACATGAATGCAATCCAGGTGTTTGGATCCCAGCTTCAGATATGGACATCACAGCTCAGCTGCTATACATAATCACCATTGGTGACTTCACTGATGGCTTCCCACAAGCAAAGTTAATGGGGAAGCCAACAGGGAAGTTTGTAAGTTACTTCAGTAAGTCTCTTCAGCTTTTTCTCTCACATAAAATCCCTCACCTACCTGTTCATAACCTCCACCATCCCTCCAGGGTCCTTCCCCTGCATCCCCTCTATGATACCCTGAGCTCCTTATCTGGGACTCCTGCCTCTTCCCACTTAACTTGTATGTCTTGGGGTTGTGGTGGCAGTTGAGACTGCTAAATAATGGGGTCACATGAAGTTGTGTTTAACAACCACATTGTTTAACAGTGGCAATCCCAGAAGGAAGGAAGGAAGGAAGGAAGGAAGGAAGGAAGGAAGGAAGGAAGGAAGGAAGGACGGAAGGAAGGAAGGAAGGAAGGAAGGAAGGAAGGAAGGAAGGAAGGAAGGAAGGAAGGAAGGTTACTGTATCCATTAACCCAATGTAGGATGAAAATTACATTTTGATTCCAAGACACCACAAACAACACACATTTGTGGTGACATACACGCAGTCACCACCTTGATTTTCTTTTAGCCTTCCCAAAAAATCAGATTTTTGTTTCCTGAATGAAAGGCTATCAAAATGGCATTGTTTTTCTGTTAGTTATATTTCTTATATTTGTTAATGTTGTCATTGTATACTGGGCACACATTTTTAATAGCATAGGAATCTCCTAGCACTTCTAGAAAAAAATTAGAATCAATTTCTAAACACTACAAATCAACAGATTTGCTTATTAGAATAATTGTCTTTCTGTATAATTCAGAAATGGTGTAGCAGCTGTCTAATCTTGTCCCAGTTTTTTAATTTGTAGTGGCAAGCTGTATTAGCTTTTAAATCTTATTAAACAGTGGTTGTTTCTTAATTAGGGCTCACTGTGAGCTGAAGGAAACCACAATTGTTCTTTCTCCTGGCACAGCTGAATAATCACATAGAAAGATTCCTGAAAGGATATGTAATACTGTTTTCATTAAATGGTTTTTTTTTGTAGATAAAAAACCTCTCTATATAAGGCGATCCAGTTTTAGAGAAATGGAATAGACCTCTGAATACATGTATTACATTTATATTATGAGATTCATTTTTAATTGACAAAAGCATACAATACTTATGCTTCATTTATAGTTCATTTTAAAAACACAGCAACAGTGCTATTTGTATTTATTTAAATATAATAGTTATCTTCTGCAGATAGACATTTCTTCATTGCCCCTATTTGCATGAGCTCTACACTGTTGATATCAAAGTAGGCAATTTGAAAGGAGGGATTGGGAGTTAAGGAAGGCTGTGAAACCATCTCTGTGCCTCAATTCTTCCAACTTGCTATCAATTGCCACACAACACTGAAATTGTTCTCTTAAGGCCTCTGGTAATTCAGCTCTCAATTCATTCCAAAGCCCTTTCCAAAACTGGTTAATCAAAGCAAAATATTTCCTGTGGACATCCTTAGCACAATGAGCTGATGAAAATCTGCAATGAACTTCCATAGCATTCTTCTGGCTGCAATTTATCAGTCCCCTAATTAACAGCCCTCCTGTGGTAGAATTGGCAAAGGCAGATTAAAATCTCTGCATGAAATTTCAATAGTTGTCCAGGATGATGTTCTTGGTTTCAGTGAATCTGGCTGCTACCTCAGTCCAAAGGCCAAGAACAAAGATTGGCCCTGTAAGGAATATTTGCTGGATTGTTCACCACCCTTACGTAATATGAATGCTAAAAATTGGTCCTAAGCCTCTTAACCTCTTAACCTCTGTGATAGGCTTCCAGCAGAAGATCCCCAGTGGGGGAACATGCTCTGGGCCTGCCCCAGGCTGATGCAGGGGTGAAATTCAGCAGGTTCTGACAGGTTCTGGAGAAGCGGTAGTGGGAATTTTGAGTAGTTCGGAGAACTGGTAAATACAACCTTTGACTGGCCCCGCTCCCATCTATGAAATGGGAATTTTGCAGTATCCTTCCCCTGCAATGGGAAGGGGATGGAGATTTTACAGTATCCTTCCCCTGCCACGCCCACCAAGCCACGCCCACAGAACCGGTAGTAAACAAATTTGATTTTCACCACTGGGCTGAGGTAAACCTTGCACCAAATGCTGGTTTATTCACATAATATTATGCAAACTTGCGGTTGATGAATTTACCTGCTGCCTATGCTGCAACAATACCTCTATGATTGATCTGGAAAAAATGCTCATAACTTTCAGATGGCTTAATGTACAAGCACATATGTTCAGTGCCTTCATTTCCTCTCTGTGTCAACAAAAGACCTTTG
The DNA here is from genome assembly GCF_964273705.1 of Natrix helvetica. Classification (NCBI taxonomy): domain Eukaryota; kingdom Metazoa; phylum Chordata; class Lepidosauria; order Squamata; family Natricidae; genus Natrix; species Natrix helvetica. The sequence continues at coordinate 172,282,891 of NC_138552.1, forward strand.
GATATTTTGGGAGGAAAGAAAATTAAGAACATTTGAGCCAAAGAGGGTTGGCTGAAGTTGAGATACCAGAAGTCGAAATAAGGCATTTATAAAAAAATGTATTATTTGCATTAGAAGTAGTTTTATTGTGTATTCTGATACTGTATCAGACTGTTTTATTACTACTAGCCTGAAACCCTCTGACAGTTTATAGTGTGAAAATACTTAACTTTGTTTTTTACATTCCATGTAACTCCTAATATTATTATATCACTATTGGAAGTTGTGACCATCTTCTTTTATATCTCATTTAGTGGCAAATAAATTATATAATTTTCATTCCTTTATTGCTTTTTATACTAGTTTGGCAAAATATTCTTTTGCTTCAAATGGGAATATTTAGGTTTTCCTTAGCAGAGTCTTGAAATAGAACCAGTATAAATTTAGCATGAAGTCAGACATTTGCTTTGTTTTCTTGACCTATAAATGTTCCTTTAAGATTTATTTTCATTATGACTTCTCTCTTGTGATATTTTTGGTAAAAACATCTTTGAAATAAGCATGAAGATAATTCTCTTTCTTTGCCCCACCCCCTGCAATAACACTGGCACATCCATATTATTGGAAAGTGAATGCCATTAATTTAATCAAACCTTCCTCAAGAGAGTAGGCCATATGTAGTATCCGTTATCAGAACTTACTTTTATTAATATTAATAGATGCCTGTGTGACAAGGGTCTAAATTATCTTTGCAGCTATTAAAATAACATCTATTGTCCTCATCTGGATTAGCCAAATGATGTAGAAGTCCTTGTTTAGCAGCCACAACTGGGGCCAGTAACTTTATCATTAAATGAAGCAATCCGTAAATGACCACATGACTGTGCTTGTGATCTTATTTTAGCTTTTGTTTACTTTACAGACATGCAAAGATTATAAATGTGAGAATTGGTTCTAAATTTACTTTTTCATCACTGTTGTAACCAAAGGGTCACTAAATAAGACTGCTGCTAAATGAGGACCATGTCAGAGGTGGTAGTCAGCAGGTTCTGATCAGTTTTGGAGAACTGGTAGTGGAAATTTTGAGTAGTTCGGAGAACCGGTAAATACCACCTCTGACTGGCCCCACCCCCATATATTCTCTGCCTCCCAAGTCCCAGCTGATCGGGAGGAAATGGGGATTTTACAGTAACCTTCCCCTGGAGTGTGGAGGGAATGGAGATTTTACAGTATCCTTCCATTGGAGTGGGGAGGGAATGGAGATTTTGCATCCCATCCCACGCCCACTAAGCCACACCCACCAAGCCATACCATGCCTACCAAGCCACGCCCACAGGACCAGTAGTAAAAAAAATTGAATCCTACCACTGGACCACATGTACTAATATTTGAATGGCGTCATTAGCCTTCAATAACCTTTGTCACCATTTTCACTAGCAAATAGAAAACCAAAAAATAAAAATGGGAGTCATTCAGTTGTACTGTGTTCACAGCATCAGCACGAAGGATGCCCTAGAGCACGGGTGTTAAACTCGCCGCCTCACATTGCCATCACATGACGTTTCAGGATGTTTTTCCCATTCACAGAGCTGGGGCGAGCATGTTCTGCTCGTGACACATCCAGCCTGCAGGCTGCCAGTTTGACACCTGTGCCCTAGAGGTGCAGCAGGCCTCACAACATGAAAAGGATGGGATGCATAAACAGCTCACAAACATTTCAGATTTTCTGAGTACTAGACAGAAACCTTTCACTAAGGAAGTTCCTGATGGGAGTGAATGAATTTTGGGGGATTTCATGAAGGGGATACCAAAGCATTTTTTTAAGTGTATCTGTTGAGATGTTAAGATCTGCAGAAGGATTTATTCATGTCCCATGGCTGAGAAAGGCATTTTGTTTATTTTATAAAAATACTGCTATCTGCAAGACCCTAGACCCTAACAGTAATACAAACATAAGAAGCCCAAAATGATAATGTAATACAAACATAAGAAGACCAAAATGATAATGTATCCAATAAAATAAAGATAAAGTAGACATTGTTTTGAAGACTATGCAAAACAAAACAAAAAGAACAGTTTTCACCCCATTTGGAATGAAGGTTGGGAGCTTTCTGACCTCAGAGGAAGAGAATACTAAGGTGCCGGTGCCTTTGGTTGAAAAAGTCATCCCACAGCTGCTTCCCACTGGATCTCTTGGGGTGGAAATCTTTTGTGATCCCTCTTGACTAGATCCACTTGGTAAGCAGATTTCACTTGGAACAGATCAGAGGTGGTATTCAGCCAGTTCTGACAGGTTCTGGAGAACCTGTAGCGGAAATTTTGAGTAGTTTGGAGAACCGGCAAATAGGCTGGTCCCGCCCCCACTGCCCCCCAGCTGATCTTCTTTTGTTGCCCTGAACAGGAGAACGGAGCTGGAAAGCCAGCTAGTGGGGTGGGGAGGGAATGGGGATTTTGCATTATCCTTCCCCTGCCACACCCACTAAGCCATGCCCACAAGCCACACCCACAAAACTACACCCACAAGCCACACCCACAAAGCCAAGCCCACAAACCACGGCCACAGAACTGGTAGTAAATTTTTTTGAATCCCACCACTGGAACAGATGCTCTACAACAGGGTGTTAAACTGGTGACCCACAGGCTGGATGCATCACATGCAGGTCATGCCCACCCTAGCTCCACAAATGGGAAAAACATTGCAAAACATCACGTGATGGCAACGTGATGCGGTGAGTTTGCCACCCATGCTCTACAAGGTCATGAGGGTCCATAGGATAGTTTTTGAACACTTCCCAGCACCTTAAATTGGGCCTGGAACTGTACTGGCATCCAATGTAGTTTCCACAAAATAGAAAATCTAGTTGAAATGTGTGCTTCTCCATTATTGTCTCGGGATCATTACTATTTTTAATGTTGTACAATATCATAGATTTTTGTCTCCTTTCACTGCTTTGTTTTGATGCCTTTTATGGATTACAAACTATTACATCCCTACGCGTCCCGCCCTCTTCTGTCAATCAGGCCGGGCGTTAGCTGATTGGACTATTTTGGGTTGTGTTCAGGTGGGAGAATTGGAGCGTTCTTATTGGTTAATGTTCTGACAGCTGCGAGTGTAAAAGAGCTGTCAGAGCACTCGTTACTTGTTCGGTTCTGGTTTCTGTTGAAAATAAATCCGTTTTTCGAACGCAGAGTCTCATCATTCCCTCAGACGCTAAGTACATTATAACTGGCGACAAGGATGGGATCCTGAGGAAAAGATTCACCTCAATTACTAGTGTCAATTCTATAAGTCTTTAAAAAGAGACTTGAATTAATTATATTATGGCTACTACCACTCCGTTTGCTGCCTACATGCCTGGGAGGAAATCTTGGGAGTCATTTTTTGAACAGTTTGAATGCTTCCTTTTCAGTAATGACTTTAAGGACATTTCAGATGAAAGACAGAGGGGTTATTTCCTTAATTCCTGCAGGCCTGAGATGTTCGCTACCGCCCGAGCCCTAGCCGCACCAGCCCAAGTTTTTAATGTGCCTTGGGACACCCTCCTAGCCAAGCTAAAGGGCCACTATGCCCCAAAACTGTCTGGTTTTGCAAGGCAGTACGTATTCCGCCAGTGTATTCAGGGGGAGACAGAGACGGTGAGCCAATATGTAGCTGCTTTAAGAAATGCCGCCATCCATTGTGAATTCCCTGATCTGGATGACGCGCTGTTAGAGCAGTTAATTTGTGGTGTAAAAGACCCCTGGTTGCAATGACGCTTACTGGCTCGATCTGACTTAAACCTCTCCATAGCTATGGTTGAAGCAAGAGCAGCCGAACAATCAGATCGATCGGCTGCTGAGATTAAAAGATATCAATCTCTTTACAACCCCCCAATTCCCTCTGCTGTGGTGAACCAACAAGCGGTGGAAGTAAATGAGGAGTTATGGCTACCCAACGAAGTGAGCCGATTGAACATAAGTGCTGCCAGAAGGAGAAGAATCCCCGCTGATTCACCTCAGTCAGGTTGCCTCAGTTGCAGAGGCAACCATTTACGCTCAACCTGCAGGTTCAAGACAGCTGTGTGCCGGTTCTGCGGGAAAATGGGGCACCTGGCCTATGTGTGTAGGGCCACCCAGCCTTCTTCTGACTCTGCCGCTAGACTATTCACCCATACAAGTGGCAGACCTGTCAATTGCAGGCCATTTAGAGACACAGATGACTGCTATGCCGTTGACCCAGAGGTGGAAGAGGATGAAGCCATTAACACAGCATCGGCCACTACGGGAAGCCGAAAGAAGAAATACATCACTGTCTACATCGAGGGGGCACCTTGCGAGATGGAGATTGATACTGGATCTGCGAAATCAATCATCGCATGGGACACCCTCAAGCAGCTGGTGCCGAGGTTTCCTGAAAGGCGACTGGAAAAATGCAATTGCCTCCTAAAAGATTACCAAAATAATCCAATTCCTCTTAAAGAAAGCGGAATTTTTTTTGTTGAACATGGCCAATTTAAAGGGAAACTCCCTTTGGTCATAGTAGCCAATCCTTTAGCCACTCTATTAGGGCTAGACTGGTTTGAAGCCTTGGGGTTGGAAATAACCGGAGTCCACATCACAAGGGATTCCAGTGAATTTGTGGAACTCACCAAGGAATATTGTGAGGTATTCAATGATGCATTAGGGATGTATAAGGGGTCCCCTATTTCTTTTAATTTAGATCCAAACATAACACCAATCTGGCTTAAGACGAGAAGAGTTCCTTTTGTATTACAAGCCAAAGTAGACGCAGAACTCAACAAATTATTACAGCAGGGTATATTAGAGCCCGTTGATTATTCCAGGTGGGAGACCCCTATAGTGCTACCCATTAAGTTGGATGGATCCATTAGGATCTGTGCCGACTATAAAGCAACAATAAATAAGGCCCTACATGCGCACCCTTATCCAGTTCCCGTGGTGCAACATCTCTTGCACTCCCTGGGAAAAGGCAAAATTTTCGCTAAACTTGACCTAGCTCAAGCTTATCAACAATTAAAAATAGACGATGCAACAGTGGATACTCAAACGATAGTCACACATCATGGGGCGTTCCGTTGCCGCAGACTCCAATTTTCAAGAGTATTATGGAAAGAACTCTACAGGGGATTCCTGGGGTTTTACCTTATTTCGATGACATACTTATAGCTGCCACTACAACAAAAGAGCTACTTCTGCAGCGCTTTAAGGAAAGGGGGCATAAGTTGAAAAAAATCCAAATGTCATTTTGGAATACCCTCAGTAGAGTTCTTAGGGTTCCACATCAATGCCCAAGGGATCCATCTCTCACAGGCCAAACTGGAAGCTATCAAAAATGCACCAGCTCCAACTAATAGAGCTGAACTACAGACTTTCCTGGGGTTGCTTAATTTCTATGCTACATTTCTCCCTCATAAGGCTTTGGTCGCGGAACCTTTGCATAGGCTTCTTGACAGCTCCACATCATGGAGATAGAACAGCCGCAAAGCGCATGCGTTCATGGCTGTCAAAGCTCTTTTGACGTCATCAGCCATTCTAATGCAGTACAATGAATCTCTCCCACTTATCTTAGCTTCCAATGCCTCCCCTTATGGAATAGGTGCAGTTTTGAGCCATAGGTGCCCCAACGGTTCCGAAGCTCCTATTGCTTATTTCTCTCGCTCCTTGTCCAAAGCAGAAAGAACTACAGCCAATTGGACAAGGAGGCTCTGGCAGCTGTAGCGGGCATTAAGCGTTTTCACCACTATTTATATGGCAGACAATTCCTCTTGCAAACAGATCACAAGCCCCTTCTGGGAATCTTAGCTGGTGACAAACCCACTCCAAATATACTGTCACCCCGAATGCTGCAATGGGTCGAATTCCTCACGGCATACTCATACGTGTGGAATACAGACCAGGGAAGCACTTCGGCCATGCAGACGCATTAAGTCGTTGCCCACTTCCCACATTAGCTCAGGACCCTGCCCCTGCGAGCAACGTACTACTTAGTGACGACTTACAGCTGCCTTTGTCTGCAACAGATATCGCAGCACATTCCAAAACAGACCCCATCATTTCAAAAGTCTTAGAATGGGTTAAACAAGGGTGGCCCAACAACCAAGTGCCTGAAAACTTTCAACCTTACTTTAGGTGGCGAACTGAACTATCGGAACTTAAAGATTGCTTACTATGGGGCACAAGAGTGGTAATCCCCAACGCCTTACACACTGACATATTACAGAATTTACATTTGAGTCATCCAGGCATTGCCAGCATGAAGGCTTTAGCTAGGGGGTATGTATGGTGGCCAAAATTGGATACCGACATATCAAACTGGGTAATGACATGCCTTCCCTGCCAAACTTCTAGGCCAGTTCCACCAGCAGCCCCGCCAAAAGAATGGGACTTACCAAGGGGACCGTGGTCCAGACTACATATAGATTTTGCAGGCCCCATATTGGGTCACTCTTTTCTAATAATAGTGGATGCATTCTCCCATTGGGTTGAACTATGTACGATGCAATCGACCACTTCTGAATCCATCATCCGTGTGTTACAATGTTTATTCACAACACATGGCATTCTGGACACTTTAGTGTCCGATAATGGACCACAACTAACCTCTGCTACATTCCAATCATTTTTAGCTAGCTTAGGTATCAGACATGCCTTAGTGGCTGCCTACCACCCAGCAAGCAATGGTAGGGCAGAACGAGCCATGCGCTCCGCAAAGGAGGCATTAAGCCATATGAGCACAGGGCCATGGGAGCAAAAAGTTAACACATTATCGCAACACACAACACTGTGCCCTGTCTCAGGGAAAAGTCCAGCCGAACTTCTCATGGGCCGCCGTTTACGCACAATACTGGACCGATTACATCCCACCTACCAATCAGACAATCCACTACAATCTAGTGGCACATGTACATTCCAACTGGGGGAAGGGGTATTTGCGAAAAACTGTGTTGGAGATCCTAAATGGGTCCCCGGTCAGATTGTACAGGTAACCGGACTATGTTCTTATCAGGTCCGGTTGGAGGACGGGCGGCTATGGTGGCGACATATAGACCAGCTGCAGCGACGTGAACCGGACCCGAGTCCTCCCATCAGGCCAACAACAACTTTAGTGGAACCCGATATTGACTATCCCGCTATGCCTGGGATGAGCCACTCAGCATGCACTCCAAGCCTAGCTAGTTCCCCAATGACTACCGCCACGTTCTCATCGGAAAACTCACCTGCAACTCACAAACGTTTGGAGCAGACGGAGCCTTCCATCAGACGTGACGAAACCATACCTTCCAGCGATGGGGGGCCTGAGCAGCATCCGCCTCCATGTGCGGCAGAGCCCAGGCGATCTGGAAGAACGCATCAGAGACCCGCCTACCTCAAAGACTTTGTGTGCACTAACTGGGCGGAAGGAGTGTTATGTTCCTACGCGTACCACCCTCTTCTGTCAATCAGGCCGGGCGTTAGCTGATTGGACTATTTCGGGTTGTGTTCAGGCGGGAGAATTGGAGCGTTCATATTGGTTAACGCTCTGACAGCTGCGAGTATAAAAGAGCTGTCAGAGCACTCGTTGCTTGTTCGGTTCTGGTTTCTGTTGAAAATAAATCCGTTGTTTGAACGCATAGTCTCAGATGCTAAGTACATTATACAAACTATGTTGAGATTGTTAGAACCATGTCAAGGAAGCAAGAGTTTCCTCTTACATAAATAATAAATATATTCTGGAATACTTTGTACTGGAAGAGAGCAAAAGTTGTTGGGATCAGTTATGTTCTGCTTATTGATTACAACACATGTCTGAAGATACATATTATCAAGAGCGGCACAGAATTTGTACCTTGCTTAAGGAAAAACAAAAAAATAAAAACAAAAGGAACAGTTACTGCAAGTTTCTCTCCGCAACACACTTTCTTTTGAATGTGTCACTTTGGAGGTTTTTCACAACGAGCTGTAAAAAAAGTGACTTTGTAGTAGGATAGTAGTATTAACTGAGATTCAGAACAGTCAACACTTCCCCACAGAATTTGCAAAAGCAGCTGCTCTGCATTCTTTTTTAGTTTCGTTTTCTTTCATGTACTGCAAAATTGTGTAGCAGAACTAAGGGATACACAATACATTTTTCCATCGAACTGTTGATTCTTCCATTTTCCCGCCCTCTGTTAGTTTCTTCCAGCATATGCCAGCTGTTATTGGCTATTCCTCCTTCCCTCAATTGTCCCATCAGTCTCCATTAGTTTCCCATGAAAGCTCTAATTGGTTTCATGAGTGAATTGGGTTTAAGAGTTGTTTCAAGAACACATATGAAGGAAATGCTTATTTAGTTGGAGGCTTTATTTGAAGGCTGCCCAGAATATGGGAAAACAGCCAGATGCTGCTGCTTCTAGAGTTACTTTTGATTTATTGATTTGCATTCCGCTTTTCCTCTAGGAAGCTAAAGGCGTCATGCATATCTCATCATGCATATTTTCTCCTCCCCCCCCCACTCCTCCAGATTTAGCCTCACAATATGCAATATGGATTATGAAATAGATTAAGTTAAGAGAGATTCCTTCTTCTGGCATTAAGAACTTTAATCACAGAGGAAAAACTGGGAGGAGTTCACCTCCTCTAACTCTCACTTCTCATTGTTGATTAGGAAGATTTTACATTGGTCTGAACTAGGGGTGGGTTCTGTCCTGCACTACTGCTGGTTCCCTCATGTGCGCGCTTTGCTATACGCGCAACTGAAAAACAAGATGCCTGTGCCGACAGTGCTGACTGGAGAACCAGTTTGGGGGCATGGCAAGCCTAGGTCGCTTCCAGTTCCAGTGACCCAGGCCACCAAAACAAACTACCGGTTTGGCCAAACTGGTCTGAACCGGTAGGAACCCACCACTGGTCTGAACATAATAATAGTCCACCCTGATGCCCTGATCAGTCTGGATTTTCAGGCAAGAGAAGGCTTGTAAGCTAGATTCAATTAAGCACAGCTGGGGTACAGTGTAGACTCCTTGTGGTGCACCTTGGGCAACGTGGCTTTGTCATGGCCCATTCTGCCTGCTAGACTTCACATGGGTCTCCCAGCAAAAAGCAGCAACATGAGTACCAAAAGTAAAAGTAAAAACAATGGTTAATGTGGTATTCTGTATGCGCTACAAAACAAACAAACAAACACACCAAGAGCTGCTGTGGAAGAAGAGGGAAGGAGTGGGAACAAAGCAGGTGTCCCTACCTCTCCTCTAGAAATAGCATTGAATAACAGCTAGATATTCTTCTGCAGGACTATCTAATTAACACAAGGGCTTAGTAGCAAGTTGAACTAAGCATTTTCAGACTTGTTCCAATACACACTGTGTTGTTTCCAACTTATTTTGCAAAAGAGTTTGAACAGATTTTCTAATTGTAGCATAAGCCTAATTTGGCTTAGAGTGACCTATTGGGCACAAAAGTATGTATGAATGGAATTTCTTTAATAGGTCAGGGCAGGTCATAGAAATGATGTTTCCTTTCAGTTTGTTTCTTGAAACAACATCATCCCTTGCTTCTAAGAGCCAAGTGAAACAGCCATATTCCTTAGTTTCATTCTTTTCCCTTCTCTTCTCTTCATGGCAGTTCTGTGGAAGTCTGCTTTGCAGTTTGCATCTTTGCAGATGCAGTTTGCAATTTCAGCACCTCAAATGTTCAAGTCTTCCGGCAATGTCCTTGAATCTTGGATAATAACCCAATGCTGCTTAATTTTGATCAGTAATATCAGTTGATGTGTTTGAGAAGCGAAGTATACAATGTCATTCAGAGAGAGAGAGAAATCCAAATCACCCTCAATGTAATTGACAGAGCCTTTGGACACTACAGTATTTTGCTATTTATTTACATTCATCTTTTGCCTATCTGCTCAAAGGGTGTAACAAAGAGAATCCCATTAAACAGAAAACAAGGACAACTCATTTGAAAGGTCAAAGGCTAAAACAATCAAATTGGTGAGTACAAGTTTAAAAACAGTTCCCCCATTTTGAGGCAGCGTGAAGGTTGAGCCCCTGTTGGGTGGGCTTTCTTTGATTCTATGTTGTTTGGGGGGGGGGTTGTTCTTTTTTTGTGCTTTGCATTTTTTTACTTTAGTTAAAGAGCTATTGAAATTCAGGAAACCTATAAAAACTAAAAATAAACAAACAATTCAAATGTCAACCAAACAAGGACAACTCACAAAAATGCATTTTTAAAAGCTTGCTTAAGAACTCATGAAAAAGTTTATATGCTCTATGCAGTTATAAAGAACTGAAGAGTCAGTAGCAGGTTCTCTAATCGCTTTAATGAGTGTTGGAGATTCTGTAAAAGCAACATTTTCTGTCTCAGGACCATATCCCTGCAATCTTTAAAAATGAACTCCAACTTCTTTGTATTTTGGAGGGGAAATAAACCAGCAATCTGTGTAACAATAGTGATGGAGTAATATGGAAGTTCTGTCCAACCATCTATATAGTCAGTTGGAGCTCTCTCTGCCTTATTTTGACCTACAGAACTGCATATCTTCTAGAATGCAACATTGAAGGTTAACTCCACCCACAGCCAAGAGGTTGATCCTGACAGGCTCAAGTTGACTCAGCCTTCCATCTTTCTGAGCTTGGTAAAACGAGGACCCAGACTGTTGGAGGCAATATGTAATCTGTAAACGGCTTAGAGAGGGCTGTAAAGCACTGTAAAGTGGCATATAAGTCTAGGTGACCTCGCTATCTGGGTCAAGCTTAGCGCTTTTAGAAGTGGACTGCCTGACCATTAGATAGTTGTATAGAATAAGAGTTTTCTATCTCTATTTCCTTCTAGTGATTATTTGAACATTTGCATCACAGATCTGGTAGCTTGATATTAAAGAGAGTCCTGCATCCAGGAATACTTCAAAATTGAATAGCTGCTATTTTGGGAAGAAGATAAACATGCACCGCAGGAAGGTCCATCCTATTCTTAAATGTATGTTTTTTGTAAATGTTTTTCCCCTTCACAAGCACCTTTCTCCTATCTGAAAGATGAGTTCCAATGGAAAGTAATTTTTAGGCAATGTTATTTAAGTTCTCAAATAATGAAGCAATAACTGAAAGGATATGAAAGGCACACTTTTGCTTCTCCTAAATAAAGATGCTGTCAGTAAAGGAAAATAAAATAAACTGTAGTTTTGAACTACAAATGCCAGGTTTTGATTGAGACCGCCTAAGTCAAAAATGAACACAGGAGGTGATCTGAAACACAGAGCCCTTTGATTTTATGCGGTAGCATTCAGATGGTGTTTTCTTTTTCTCAAGCTGTCTATAAACTAAAATAATACCAAATATCATGACCTCCAGGGATATTATTCCAAAGAACCTCTCCGCTATTCATAAAATTGCTGTGTATGATATGTGAGAGATAAAGTCTGTGCACATTGAATATTTTTTATTGTTTCTTAAGATAAAGCAAGATATAAAATATGTCAATAAATAAAATATACAGAATTTAATTTATCTATCAAAAATAAACTGGGAGCAAGATCTAGAACAGATTGTTACTTTTCTAGTTGCTGGAAATGTTGTGCTTCAGTGTTAAATGCAAGTCTTTACAAATAAAAATTCAGATGGAATCTTTCTCTCTTGTAATGTTTTTGAAGCTGTCCAGAGTTAAGAATATAGGTCATCTTCCAATTAAAGTTTATTGAAAGTTCAGCTTCAGGGGAAATAGAAAATCCTATCTCTTCCCTTGTTATAATTAATATTTTAATTATGTTGTTAAGAGCATTAATTTTCCACATTCACTGGCAATAAGTTATTCATCTTATTAACAAAAACTATTAGACACAATTGATAAAGGCTGGTGAGATACTTCCTTGATAAGAAATTTTGAACATCAATAAAGGTTATTTTTAGAGTGCTGATATGAGTGAGGTTTATTATTAACCACTGGAATGTTTTATAGTACACTGGAATATGTATTCAAATAACTTGAAGAGTCAGTAAAATGGTATATAAGCTTTAGTTATGTCATAAAGATGCACATGTACATATATACCATTAATTGGAATCAGTAAGTTAACCTTTATGCTACTTAACTTTTTTCTTTTCATAGTTTTGTTCATCCTGAAATTTTGTTAGATTAAGGACATGGCAAGATAAATAATCTAACAATTTATCCAAGTACTAATATCCTAGAACATTTGAATGTTTCATGCAGATTTAGATTTTGGTTTGACCAAGATGAATTATGTATGTATGTATGTATTAAAAATGGAGGCCTATATAAAATCATTAGTATACTTGGATGAGGGACAATTAGGAAACTTGAGAGAATAGACTGGGCTGGAAAGTGGAGAAACTACCTCTGGAGAAAGTAATGGAAAGCCGCTTCAATACCATGCAAAAACCCCACATTGTTATGTCCCTAAAGCAGGGGTGTCCAAACTTGGCAACTTTAAGACTTGTGGACTTCAACTCCCAGAATTCTGGGAGTTGAAGTCCACAAGTCTTAAAGTTGCCAAGTTTGGACACCCCTGCCCTAAAGCTACCAGAAGACGGTCTATTAAGGGAGAAATCACTTTAATACTTGTCCCCTGTTTCTTTCCCTGGATTGCCTGGATTTTCTGCATTAATAATATTAACAAAACAGGTAGGAGTACTCCAGGGTGTAGTAAAAAAACTCAAAACTCTATGTATATACATACTGTGTCTGTATATATACTGTTCATGTATTTATACAGTGTATATACATACACACTTTATATAGATAGGTGATAGATAGATGATAGATAGATGTGTGTATTTGTATATACAGTGTATATATGTGTGTGAGTATACATGTGTGTGTGTATACCTGTATCTACATCTACATCTACATCTATCTATCTATCTATCTATCTATCTATCTATCTATCTATCTATCTATCTATCTATCTATCTATCTATCTACACACACACACACACACACACACACACACACACACACATAGTGTGTGTGCACTATGTATATGCAATATATATCACAGCCATCATTTTGGATTTTTGCCCACATCCTGGATTCTCCTACCTGTGTGTGTGTATGTCCATTCCCTCCCTTCCCCTCCAGCCTTTAGAAGATTTAAAACTTTTAGAGAACTTTTGCTTCTTCCAGATATAGCTAATAGTTTTGCCTTGGTATGTAACAAAGTTTTCACACAGACTGCTTGCAACTTTTTCTCTTTACAAAAATACCTGTTTAGTTTGGAGGACAAAACCATGGTTACTCTCAGGCCAAGTTCAAAGCCACATTCAGCTCTTTCTTCAGTCTGCTTATATACCTCAAATATTTTTAGCATCCAGGTCTCGCAAGCTGTGAAGGTGCTGTGTTTCTAATAGACAAATAGGTCAATGGACAATTACATGTTTTTCTAAGCACTGAAGAATTGCTGGCAGGGTTGTGGAAGTCTTTATGGGCTCCAGTATTTCCTTCCTTGTATCCAGAGGCTGGAATGATTCATTCAGCCTCCATTTTTAGCTGACTGGCACACTCAAAATTAACAAAACAGAAGATCTGCTTTCCAATGCACAAGCTGAGCCTTGCAGAGAATTATTCCTTCCCATTATTAATAGAGATGAAGAAATTCCAAGGATTGCCAGGTTTCACACCCATTTAGCATTTTAATCTTCTATTTTTATTGGATGGTCTTTATGCAATTTCTTCCTAAGTTTGCCCAAGGAGGTGGGAAAAAAATAAAAAGAAATGCAAGTATCCTGGAATGGAACAGTTTTAGGAAGCTAAAGCTCAGAGATTTCTGATATTGGTAGAAAAACTGCTTCAGAAAATGAGAAAACTTTGTGCAAATATTTGTCTGCTTCTTCTTGTCCTGTTATCGTATCAGGGCCGTTAAGAGTATGCAGGGAAGTCATAATTTTACATAGCATTATGGAGATACTGAGATTTCAATAGTGCTTCATTCTTCTCATTCACCCTAAAGTGTTTCGCCACATATTATTGTTTAAAAAAAATCCATGAAGATATACCTTAAATGTAGTTAGTAGCAGAGAAATGCTAACACCAAACTGTAAATTCTTTACTGTGCCAGAATTATAGACGCATATTCTGAACAGGTGCGCCAGAGAATTTTAGAGGTGAACATTTGTAGTGCAGGGTTGGACTCTGGGATCCATGGTGCTCTTTGAGCTTGGGTGTTTTCTTGCAGACATTTCATTACCCACATAGGTAACATTATCAGTTACTAGAATGGAGTGGAGTTTGCTCTCTGTTTATATATAAAACTGGCTTGCACTGTAACTGATGATGGGGGTGTTCTTGGTGATACCTTGATTACACTTCTGTTTACTGTTTGTCTGAGTTGGTATTCTTTGATTGGGGTATTGTTTACCAATATTGGTTGTTAGTCTAGTGTTAATCTTGGTTTTTTAAAAAATTATTTTTAAAACAAACAGACATAGACACACACAATACATAAAAATCATCCTCCAGTTACATACGGTATGTCGATTGGCTACAAAGCTTTGTGCTTCCTCACAATAGTCCCCACTTGCAATTTATACAAATTCTCATATCATCAATCCAATATATAATGTATATAAACAATTATTATGATTATTAAACATTCATTTGACTATAACTGTTATTACATCCTTTTATATAAAATATTCTAAATTTAAAGTAAATCTATATTATGGCATTCCATTACATCCTCCTAAAATCATCCAATAATATTACATCTTTATACCATATTCTATATGAAAATTGTTTATATTTAATAACAAGGCTTTTAAGCATCCTCTCCGTAGTCCTCACTTACAATTTGTATAAAGTTACCTATTATCAATCTGATGTGTATATACATTATTATCATTATTACACATTTATTTGACTATAACTATTATCACTCCATTTTATACATAATACTCTAAATATAACTTAATTTAACTTAATTTTTATTATGACCTTCCATTAATCATCCTGTGTCCTTCCAGTAGTAGTGCAATCTTATATCTCTTGCCATTTGTAGTATTAGTGTTCTGATTACTTTCTTAGTAAGTCTTATATGGACTTCTCTTAGCAACGTGTTGCTAATTGCATATCCTGTAAAAACTCGAAACCCTCCATCTGTTCCTTCCATCAGCTTGCCTTTGGTTATCACCGATGCTTCTACCAAAATTTCTCTCGTTACTTTTGTCAAATTTTCTCTCTTTTCTTCTTCTATATTTTGAGGTCTGAGATAGAGTTCCAATCTGTTGATCTCCCCTTTCCATATTCCACTCTTGCCATTTCCAACCACGCTCAGTTTACAGTCAATATCAACAATTTTCTTATCTCTTTGTTCATCTTTTTCTTCAATTTTTAGAACTCTGTCCTCAACTTACATCATCATTTGATAAGTATCCTCAATTTTTCCATCAATTTTTCCTGTTCTGTATTCTATATTCTCCATTCTCTTCTCAATATTCTCTGTTGTTGCTAGTATTTTTTGAGTTTCTAGCATAATCATTTGCAATATTAATGGTTCTTTTTCATGTTGCGCCATTCTTCCAACTTATAAACACTGCCACTATAACATCCAAGGCTTTTTTGTTAAATTTCAAGCAAGTTCATTATAATCTTTCAGGTCAAGGCTTTCTCTTCACTCCAATCCAGCTACTGATAGTACTCCAGAAGAGCACCTGTATAAACAACCCGTGCCCTTCCCACTATCACTTTCAATAAACAAACTCAGAAGCCTTGAGTTATAAGTAAAATGTTGAAAGAGAGAAACAATGTTTCCAAACCTCCAGCCTCTAAGTGGCAGTGTTACTTCTTTTTCCTCTGCTTTTACATCCCTCTTTGTGTTCCAAACTTAAGGAGAAAAGCTCTTAAAAGAAAAACACATCCAATCAGGCATTGTAAAAAAAAGAAATTCTTAATCCATAAGTATGAAAAAAAGAATGAAAAATAGAGGAAGAAAAATTAATCAATCCAATTTAAAAAGTAGGAAACATTTGTAAAAGTTCCATCCGTAAAAAGAAAAAATTAAAAAAAAGATAACACACTAAATTTAATTCTGGCTTAATCTCCCCGCTTACTCTTCTGTCTTCAATTTTAATTTAACTTTTGGGTTTTTGGGGTGATCTCTTCTCTAATAATAAAATTTATCGACACGCTTTCTCTCCTGCTTTCCTTCTGTTCTGGAGCTATCCCAACTTCAGCAGCTTCAATGGCTGCTTCTCTGTCACCAGAAAAAAAAAGCTTCTCCTGGATCAATCAGGGACTTTGCGATGTCCCTGAGATACGCAGGATGTGCCCTTCTCTATCATTGTCTCTAAGGGATGGTTTAGGTCCAAAAGGACCGTCCAGCTGCAGAGATAGGTGTTAGATATTAACATATATCGCGGCAAGTCTCCTCTCTGGTCCGCCGGTACGGCGGGAAACAGGTATCGATCTGATTGGTTGAGAGGCGTACCCGATCCCTATAAAAGGGGAACCCTCAGACCACAGAGCAAGCTGGATCACTACTACTACTAATAAAGAGCTGTTAAGTCACTACGTGTCCGGAGTCTGTTCTCTCGTTGCCCGAATCTAACATTGGCGACGAAGGTGGGATCGAGAGACAGATAGGACGAAGAGGCTACCTCCAGAATCCAAGGATTCGATCCAGCCTAGGGATTCCGCGGAAATTCCGGCAGCCATCTCAGCGCGGCAAATTCAAACGCAGACAAAATGGCGATGCACACTCCTCCAGCTCCATTCGACCCAATCGCTGGTCATTGGGAATCCTACATGCTCAGGTTCAAGTATTTTCTCGAAGCAAACGAGTACACAGGAATACCGGACTCTCGAAAGAAAAATATATTCCTGAGCTACTGCGGTCGAGAAGTTTTCGAGACGGCCAGGGATCTCTCAGAACCAACCCCCATTCAGGCGGTAACATGGACGGCGCTGCAACAAACGCTGCAAACTCATTACGCACCAAAACCTTCCCGCCACGTTTGTCGCCAAGGATTCAACACGAGGAACCAGAAGGCGGGAGAATCTATCAACCAGTACGTTGCAGCTCTACGTAAAGCAGCCACACATTGTGGATTCAGGGACCTGGACGAGCAAATCCTGGATCGACTCATATGCGGGTTGAGAGACATTTCCCTACAGAAACGGTTGTTGGCCAAACCCAACTTAAGCCTGCAGATTGCACTCGATGAGGCAAGAGCTTCAGAATCAGCGGAAAGATCATCGGAAACCATACAACGCGGGTTCAACACAAGCCAGCCAGCACCCAGACACACCAGAGTCCACTACGAGGACACAAATCCAGACTTCGAGGATCCCGAGTTCGAGGAAAGTCACCTGATGCGAAGCAGTCACATGAGGCCTGGGGGGAGATCCGGATTCTGTTTGCCACCCTGCGCAAGCTGCGGAGGGAACCACCCCCGGTCTACCTGTCGGTTCAGGAACGTTATTTGTTCACACTGCGACAAACTTGGGCACATCGCACGAGTGTGCCGGAGCGAAGTCCCTGCCTCCTCACGGCAGCCGCCAATGTACCGCCAGCAGAAGTCCAACCCAGGGACTTGGCGAAATCAGAAAGGGTGCCCAGAGAGAAACACACGAGAGTTTACCCAGAGAGAAAATTCCCAAAGAGCTGAAAGGGCGTATTCCCAGAGAGATTACACACAAAGAGCTGAGAGAGCGTTCTACCAAGACGCTCAACGAGAGTATTGCCAGGATACCGATGCAGAGATAGAGTTGACCCAGAGAGAGGAATTGCGAACCTATCTCACCACAATAAGTCAGGTCCGCACCAAGCGGCCTAAAAAGCTGAAAGTCACAGTCCTCTTGGAGGGCTCTCCTTGCGAGCTGGAAGTTGACACAGGATCATCCCTGACGATCATTTCATGGGCCTCCATGAAAAAGGCTATCCCTAGCCTCAAAAAGAGCCAACTACGTGCACCAGACATCCTGCTACGAGACTACCAGGGGAACCGAGTCCCCATCGTGGGCCAAGGCACGTTCCAAATTCGTTTCAAGGACATCGTAGCCCAGCTGCCCGTGACCGTCGCCAGTGCGCCATTACAGACCCTCCTAGGACTAGATTGGTTTGAAGCCCTGGGGTTAGAAGTCACCGGGATCAACGCCGTGGAGAACAGCAGCGCTGAACAGATTTTTAAGGAGTTCGAGGATGTGTTCAGCCCCGGTCTTGGTAAGTATGTGGGTAAACCTATCTCATTCAATTTAGACCCAAAAGTGGCGCCAATCCGACTTAAACCGAGACGAGTGCCTTTTGCACTCCGCCCAAAAATTGATAAAGAGATCGATAAATTAGTAGAGCAAGGAATCCTTGAGCCGGTGGATCACGCGCGTTGGGAAACTCCCATTGTGACCCCAGTTAAACCAGATGGGTCAGTCCGCATCTGCGCGGACTATAAATGCACAATTAATGTCGCGTTACAACAAAGCGCATATCCTATGCCAGTAGTCCAACACTTATTGCACTCGTTGGGGCCAGGAAAGATATTTGCTAAACTAGACATGGCACAAGCTTACCAGCAATTGCCCGTGGATAGCGCCACAGCGGAGGCCCAAACTATAGTGACGCACAGAGGAGCATTCAAATGCAACCGGCTACAATTCGGTGTGAGTATTGCCCCAGGTCTGTTCCAGAGCGTCATGGAACAGCTTTTGCAAGGGATACCGGGAGTTGTCCCCTATTTCGACGACATCTTGGTGTCCGCTGCAAACGAGGAGCAACTATTAAAAAGAGTCAGAACTGTTTTGGCCAGAATCAGAGAGAAGGGTCTCCGCTTCAAAAAAGAGAAATGCCAAATTAACGTGCCTAGTGTAGAATTCCTGGGATATAAAATCGATGGTCAGGGAATACACCCCACTTCAAAGAAAATTAAGGCGATCCAGGACGCCCCCACACCACGAAATCAGACCGAGTTGCAGGCCTTCCTCGGACTACTTAACTTCTACAGCGTTTTTCTGAGACAGAAGGCGACCGTTGCTGAGCCATTACATCGACTACTCCAGAAGAGCGCAACATGGAAATGGGGACGATCCGAAGCAGCAGCTTTTGCCGCAGTCAAGCGCCTGCTCACCACCGACTCGCTGCTAGTGCAATACAGCCAGACGCTACCACTAGTCTTGACCTGTGATGCATCCCCATTCGGCGTCGGCGCAGTCCTCAGCCACAGGATGCCAAACGGGAACGAAGCACCCATCGCCTTCTACTCCAGGACTCTTTCATCAGCCGAGAGGAATTACAGCCAGATGGACAGGGAAGCGTTAGCTGCTGTGGCTGGAGTTAAACGTTTCCACGAATACCTCTACGGCCGCAATTTCGAACTAATTACAGATCATAAACCGCTGTTGGGACTTTTGGTGGGAAACTGCCCCACACCAGTCTCCCTTTCTCCACGCATGACCAGGTGGACTGTTTTCCTGGCTGCTTACTCATACAAGCTGATACATCGACCGGGCTCCACTCTAGGACATGCAGACGCACTCAGCCGTTGCCCACTCCCGGATCTTTTGCCAGACCCCACTCCCGAGGTACCTGTTCTGTTAATTGACTGTTTGGACTCAGGACTGGTTTCTTCCTGCGACGTTGCCAGATTCTCTTCTAGGGACAATGTAATAAAGCAAGTTCAAACCTGGATTTGGAGGGGGTGGCCGAAGGGAAACGTGGGCCCGGAATTCAAACTGTTTTGGGCAAAACGGGATGAACTTTCAGTGTTACAAGGTTGTTTATTGTGGGGGGATCGAGTTGTTATTCCTTACGCGTTACGAAGAAATGTGTTAGAGGCGTTACATGTTGGGCATCCGGGGATCGTTAGGATGAAGGCGTTAGCAAGAAGTTACGTTTGGTGGCCAAACATGGACAAAGAGATAGAGGAATGGGTGGCCACTTGTGATCCATGCCAAGAATCTAGACCAGCACCCCCTGAAGCACCAGCCACAGAATGGGAGAAGCCTAAAGCACCCTGGTCGCGAATACACATCGATTTCGCAGGGCCAGTCCAAGGTCAGACCTTTCTTATAGTTGTGGATGCATACTCCAAATGGCTAGAAGTAGTCCTAATTACTTCAACCATGGCAGAGTCAGTCATTAAGGTACTACGGCGACTTTTCGCCACCCATGGCCTGCCCGACCTCCTGGTCTCCGATAACGGGCCCCAGTTCACGGCCATGCAATTTGAAACGTACTTAGCTGGTCAGGGAATTCGGCATGCCCTCGTCGCGCCATTCCATCCGGCATCGAACGGACAGGCGGAGAGAATGGTGCGATCCACAAAAGAGGCCCTCGCTAGGATGGGTCCAGGTGATTGGCAAACACGCATTGATCATTACCTCTTAATTCAGCATATTACCCCCAGCGCAACGACGGGTAGGAGCCCCGCTGAACTACTCATGGGCCGCCGTCTATGGTCTCACCTGGACCGTCTACACCCAAATTACTCTGCCACATCGCCCCCAGACTCTACAAGCAAAATTCCGAATTTTAGCATAGGGGATTCAGTATACGCCCACAACTATGCAGGGGGAACATTGTGGATGCCGGCAAAGGTAATAGGCATCACGGGTCCACGTTCATATTTGCTGGAACTTGAAGATGGACGGAATTGGAAAAGGCACATAGATCAACTACGGGGTCGCCTAGCACACTCAAACCTACGAGCTGAGAACGAATACTATATGCCAGCACAAAGTCAGCCATCCGAGAGCCCTAACACGGAGGAACACGACACCATTGAGCCCAGGAGGGAACACGACACCATTGAGCTCAGGATAGAACCAGCAGTCGAACGCGAACCAGAACTGCGCCAAAGCGCTGAAAGCCTGCAGACCCCCGAACGCGAAACTGAAGGAACAGGCGAAACCAATCCTGCAACCACTCCCGTTCAACCCGAACTACGGCGTTCCACTTGGGTGAGACAAACACCCACTTATTTGAAAGACTATGTAACTAACCGGAATGCTCCAGCTAAGAGGGGAGGGGTGTTAGATATTAACATATATCGCGGCAAGTCTCCTCTCTGGTCCGCCAGTACGGCGGGAAACAGGTATCAATCTGATTGGTTAAGAGGCGTACCCGATCCCTATAAAAGGGGAACCCTCAGACCACAGAGCAAGCTGGATCACTACTACTACTAATAAAGAGCTGTTAAGTCACTACGTGTCCGGAGTCTGTTCTCTCGTTGCCCGAATCTAACAATATCGATGGCGATCTTGGAGCTCCAAGATAGCACATTGTATCATCGCGATGTCAGCCCCACCTCCATTAATCTTGGTTTTAACCTCTGCTTTTCTGGGTTGATTGCTGGTGAGGAGTTGTTTTGACCTTTTTATTTCCTTTTTAGCTTTTTGATTGTCTCATTTCAATAGTATATAAATGTTTATCTCCATGTGTTGGAGGTATCGATGGTTGATTTGTCTGAGTGGCAGACTTCCAGGAAATCTGTGGAATTTTTTATTTAGCTAGGATAGTCACAGTTTCCCTGTTGAAACTATGGTTTTCCAATTTAAATAACTTCAAAGATTTAAGATTGATTCCATAAGCCACCACTCTATTAAAAACACAATTTCAACCTAATTGTTAAAAAAACAGATAAGTGAATGCAGCCTTTCCCCCTTTTTTGTTATTTTTTTTCCCTCAAAGGGTATCACTGCATTGAGGTGTTCTCAAAAAGTTCTACTTTTTGTAACTCACTCTCATTTCTTCCTACTGGATGAAAAATGGAACAATTTTAATTTCAGTTGAGGAAGATGTGAAGTTGTTACTGAAGTGAATGGCAAAGCATCAGAGTCACCTTGACTTTTACTGATAATACCATCTGGAAAAAAATTCATAAGTGTTATAATGATGAGATAAACTTATTGAAGATTTCAATAATTGACTATGTCACCAAGGAGAAAATTTGGAAACTATACCTCATATCATATTTTCTCTTAGCCCTATATTGTTTGAAAAACCAGATTTTCAGTTTCTCCCTGATTAGTATGGCAAAGACTGCACAATTTTCTGACAAAGTATCTTTTATGTCAAAATGGAAAATGCTGCTTTCATGTTTGAGATTACTTTAAAGGCATTCAATAAGATAATGTGGCAAATCATCCACAACTCCTACTCCTCGAGAGAATAATCATCTGTCCTAAATTATATTATAAGCTCTGTCTACATCCACATTAGAAAAAGACCTAAAAACTGACAGGAAAAAAGAAATAAGAAATCCCAATTTCAAAGTCAGAATAACTATGAATAAAGAGGCAAAATATATTATATTACAAGCCATATTCTAGAAAACTGTTCAGTCTCCTCTTTGAGTATGCTGTATAGTAATATAGAATTAAAAATATTTTTTGCAATTATGAAACTACAGCCAGTTCAGTAGTCTATAGTAGCCACCCTTGATTGCTAATCTGTGTTTGCTAGGAACAGGATATTATGGCTACTGTAGAAATATAATTATTTCTACACACTATGGAAATAATTGCATGCATAAAAACTACAGAGTGCTTTCAGCAGCTATGTTAAAACAAAAATAAATCTACATGGAAATTCAGATATTTAATATATAATGGGAGTGGGGGGGGATGGAAATGGAGCAACAATAATTACAAACAAACATGTTTTGTTTAAATGTATTTCACTCACAGAATGCTTTAAAATGGTTGTTATATTGGCCATGCTAGAATATATAGGGAAGAAAATGAATGAATGGAAACTATATGCACTATTTCTTACATAGTTGTTACTGGAGATATTTGTTTTTCACTGTACTTCAATTCATATGTTTGTTATAAACATTTATGAGCAACAGTTTTTGGGTGTAGTTTCATGAACTATAAGAACATACCAAATAATTAAAAGATGTAAAACAATTTGTATTGTAGGTATGGAATTTTTTTTAAAGTAACTTTTGCCTTTAATGTAGTTTATAGGTCTGAAAGAACATAAAGATCTTGGCGCATTGCTTCTATTTAATTTTGATTCTTTTTTTAAATCATATTTTCCTTTCTGTCAAATAACTAAGGAAAACCTTATTCGTTAGTTGCCTTCTAAAGGGCTAACTCAGCAACTGGAAGCTATTTATGGAGGGGAAAGTGGATTTCTTTTACTCTTTTTTTCATACGTTTTCTCTCCAGAAACACTAAGAATGTTTCATGTTACTATGCAAATGTTTGAGGGAAAATCAGAATACAGACTGTGTGTATCCTGGGTGGAAGATGATGTAATAGGCACTGCAGTGTTTCCACTCCTTTGGGGATTCTGTTTGAATCCTTTATCCACATTAAGCACTCTAAGGGGAAAAAAGTACAGTGAGTGCTTTGAAAAAGTGAAAGATGTCATTGGATTCCAATTTTCCAAATTACGTTAAATTGTCTTTTTATTGCAGTCTGAAGGCAACTGGCCCTTGTCTACTCATTACTGTAATAATGTCAAGAGAAATAACTCCATATTTATTTTTATTGCAGGTCAGGAAAGAGGTTTCTTTCTTCTTGTTGAATTTTTCTTCTTGTGCCGTATCCGTCATCGGACATTGGTGATCTCAAATGCTGTTGAGTTTTGTTCAAACCAGTTGCTTAGATTTTGAAGCCATGATGGTCTTCTTTTGCCTAGACCTCATTTGCCTTCAATCTTTCCCTGGAGGATTAAGTGAAGTATGGCATATTTTCCTGGGTGTCGCATCACATGCCCAAAATATTCTAACTTTTGCTTTTTTATGTTTGATGGTTTCCCTTGGCTTTCCCAGGTGGCTTATTGCCTCCTCATTTCTGATTTTTGTCAACCTCTTGTTGAATAGAAAACATTATTCAAAGGGAATCTGAAAAATAGATTCAGTAGAGTTGTGTAGAAAGCTGGAATATTTCCTATCCTGTTAGCATTCTTCTTCCTCTTTTCTCCCAAAAGAACAAAAGTCAGGAATGAGGAAGATATTGGCTAAATGTGAACTGCTATAATTACATATGACAGCATCTGCAGGCCATCAATAAGTACACATAAGCCCCAAGGCCAATATACAACTTCCCAAAATGCTTCCAAAGGTAATTAGACTTTAAAACATCCTCCACTGATACCAATGAGTACTATATTAAAATATAATTGCAGGATGGGGGTAATTTTACAAGATCCTCCATGTAGTGGAAAAGATAGCTAGTTCTTCCACCTACAGAAATTACTCTCCCTTTAAAACATTCCACAGAAACAATATTTTAAAGTAACCTGCACTTATATCCAAGGAGGATACATTTAACATGTGTTGAAGAAGTATCAAATCTTGGAATGGAAATTGTGTACCTATATAACCACCAAGCTTTAAAATAACATTTTAGGACACATAGAGAAAAAGAGTGTATAAGGGCTCATCCACAAGTCATGCTTGCTTTGCCATAAAGGTGTCCAATTAATCATTTGCAGAGCATGTCTCAAAGATGCTTTTTCAGGAGGCAACTGGACTTCCTTGTTTTTTCTTTTGAAAATGTTTCACTTCTCATCTAAGAAGCTTCTTCAGTTCAGTTCAGTGGAAGGATTTATATTCCTTGCAGACACTGCACTTTTTTCTCTGGAAATCCGTTCATACTCCCACACCATTCAAAGAATGTCCATCCCAAATTCCATCGCTAAAAGTCTATAGAGATTCTCAGTTATCCAGGTCATGAAAAAGCACCTTTGAGACAACCATGACCTGGATGACTGAGAAGCTCAACAGACCATTTGCAGAAGATACTGCATCATTTCATCACAGCCTGCTTTAGGTATTCTGGTGTGAAAATGCTGTCCATCCATCCATCCATCCATCCATCCATCCATCCGTCCGTCCATCTCTCTCTCTCTCTCTCTGTCTGTCTGTCTGTCTGTCTGTCTGTCTGTCTGTCTGTCTGTCTATCTATCTATCTATCTATCTATCTATCTATCTATCTATCTATCTATCTATCTATCTATCTATCTATCTATCTATCTATCTATCTATCTATCTACTTACCTACCTACCTACCTACCTACCTACCTACCTACCTATTTATCTTTGCTATCACATTTACCCTTATATACTACTCAACAATGCTTTACATCCTTTTCTAAGTAGTTTACAGAGTCGGCATATTGCTCCCAACAATCTGGGTCCTCATTTTACCTACCTCAGAAGGATGGAAGACTGAGTCAACCCTGAGCCAGTCAGGAACTCTTGGCTTTGGGTGAAGTTAACCTACAATACTGCATTCTAACCTCTGTGCCATCATCATATTTATACGTCCATCTTACAAACCCCAGAACTAGTAATTCAATGTGTCAATGGACATTGTTAGGTCTATATGTAGAAGGAGCCTTAGTCTGTCACATAAATATGCTTCCTTCCTATTGGCCCGGAAGGTTTGTTGTTAGACCACCCACTCTTGTTTGTTGTTGGACTTTGTACCTGTTCTATCATGTTGTTTTGCCTTCAAGGAAGACCAGTAACCTATTTTCTGGAATTATGCTATCTCCCTGCATTTTAAAGGATACATTGACTTATAGAAATACATTGACCGCAGAATGAGGATCTCTTTCACATGAACCCAAGCTCCTTTCTCAAACTTTGACTTTTCAACAGCACTTATCTGGTAGTTGCATCCAGGATGTGCAAATGTTGCTACCATGGATGGCAGCTAAAGAGATAGAAAAGGCCCCTTTCCTGCCATCTGCTGGTTGGTAGTCCAAACATCAATGATCCTCTGGGAAAACTTAAAATCAAATGATCATGATGCAGTGATTATAATGCAGCAGGTTAACTATGCCCACAGTCAGGAGTTTGATCCTGAGCAGATCAAAGTTGACGCAACCCGGGCTCGACATATATTCCCTATGCAATTTGGCTGCAGTTTTTCCTGCAGTTGGTGATGGTGGGCAAAACACGATCAGTCACTTTTCCTTTAGTGTCAAAGAGGCAGCATGATTTATGCCTACACAATTTCCTTCCAGCTCTGAGATGTGAGGAAAGCAGAAAAGCAGCTATGTGAATGCACCTTCAGTTGGGAGAAATCTGGAATCAGCATGCTATTGAAAATGATTATATATTTAGAAGGCTTACTGAATTTTTCCAAATAACCACCTTCCCTTTTAAAAAGAAGTAGTCATTGTCTACAGAGATGGTGTCTTTGTCATGTCATAAATTAAAATCCTAGCTAGGGCAAAATATTATTTTAGGTTAAGTGGTGCAACCACTGGCTTGTACTGTGGCTACAAAATGTGAAAATCATGGAAAATTACATTTTCAATAAATTAGATCAGCCTTCTACCCACTTCTACTGTCCTCCAGATATGCCAGGCTCTTCTGAAAATAGGAATGCTTAATGATTAGAAGGTATATAAGCATCAAACCTGAAAATGTAGTAGACTGATACTGTTAATATGTAATGTATCAATATGGTATCAGTCTGAAGACTGGCTTAAGTTAAAATATTAAATTGGAGCCCTAAGGGTGCAGTGGTTAAGTGCAATATTGCAGGCAAACTCTGCCCACAGCTTGGAGATCAATCCTAACAGGGCTTAAGGCAGTGGTCAAATGTAAAACTTTTTGCCACCGGTTCTCTGGGCATGGCTTGGTGAGCGTGGCTTGGGGGGGGGGAGTCATGTGACTGGGCATGACCAACATTTTTTTAATTTTTAAAGTATTTTAAAGTATTTTTTACTACCTATTCACCCAAACTGGTAATAATTTTTTTTTAAGAAGTGGGGGGGGGGGGGCGGTATAGCTGTGCCATGCGATCATAGGAACCTCTTTTTTCACTTCTTAAAGCATTTTTCCCTGCCTATTCACCCAAACTGGCAGGGAAAAAAAGTGCTTTAAAAAGCAAAAAAGAAGCTTCCGACGATCGGGCGATTAGCTGTGAGCTGCACGATCCTCGGAAGCTTTTTTTTAACTACCAGTTCGCAGAACCAACAACAATCGTTCACACGAACCAGTGCGAAATGGTAGCATTTCACCCCTGACTCAAGGTTGATTCAGCCTTCCATCCTTCTAAGGATGATAAAGCTAAGGGGTGCTACATAAGTCTAAATGCTATTGCTATTATGTTCATTCTTTAGCATGTATTCTTTAGACGAAAAAAAATATCAGAAATCCCAAAACAGTGGAGCAGTATACCCATGCCTAACCATATCTCATCCAATATTTCATCCCATTCCATTGCTTCCTAACAAAAAAAAAAACTCCAAAAGCACACATTGGACATAAATATATGCAGTATTCTCCAACCTCCAGAACCGTATTAGATGAGTTTCAACTACCATATTTTTCAGAGTATAAGACGCCCCAAGGTTTTTGAAGAGGCAAATTTAAAAACCTCTCAAAAACGGCCCATTTTCCGCTAAAACGGGCCAGTTTTTTTTCAAAAAAAGGGCATGAATAGCCGTTAGGAGGCTTGTAGAGTGCTCCTCAGGGGGTGCCCCCCCCCCAATGAGCAAAACACTGCCCGTTTTTTTGCAAAAAATGGCATGGATAGCCTTTAGGAAGCTTATAGAGTGCTCCTGGGGGCTGGAGGGGCAAAATTGAGCAAAAAACACTCCATTTTTTGCTCATTTCTGCCCTCCCCAGCTCCTAGGAGTTCTCTAAAAGCTTCCTACAAGCTATGCACGGCCATTTTGCTGAAGGGGGCAGGGTTTAGGGAGGCAAAAAATGCTGTATTCAATGTATAATATGCACCCAGATTTTCAGCCTCTATTTTGAGGGGAAAAGGTGTGTCTTATACTCCAAAAAATACGGTATGCACAAAACAGATATCTTTCATTCAGCCCGTGATTCTAATACTGCAATTCTCATTCTCTATCACAGGAATCAAATATATTTTATCACTCTTTTGCCAAAGTGAACAGATGTGACACCATCCAAAGATGAATGATCCCTAATCATCTGGATTACACTGATCTCACAGATATATAATTCAGATTTAAAGTATTTTCTACATATCTTGGCTGCTTTGCCTGGATGTGTTCTTGTGAAAGTTTTTGGTATCTCTTTCAACCTAATCATTTTCTAATAAGAGCTGCTAGGGACAAAGAATCAGAATGTAAAGCCGGTGCTACATCATAGAACTAAAGAAGTGGAACCACAGTTCCTTATTAATTTTATTCCTTCTCAACCAAATGAATATAATATAGATTCAGATCTAAATTGGATAATGTATTCTTCTCCCTGATTCACCAAATATAGATTCATATTTCATTTCTTTTTGCTGGAGTCATGGAGTAGCTTATGACATTGATAAATGCAAGGTATAATTTCACTGACCAAAAGCAAGAATAAAAGAAAACTATCCCAACTGCAGAAAGAGAATATGCCTGATGTTTTGTTTGCTTGGTTTCTCCCACCCCCAACCCTTTTTTTTCATATAAGAAATTGAAGAAAGATGTTCCTGGGTTTGATCATAGCACTCACCCCAAAACACTCTCTTCATGAAAGCTGATGTAGAGAAGACCTGCTAAACTGCAGCAGCTGTCTCCAATTTGATGTCCTCCAGTCTTCAAATCCTCTAAGCCCTAGTTGTTATTCATGTCCATCTAACAAGGTTTTGCCACTGTGGGTAGGATAGGTTCCAAAATAATTAAAAATGAATTAAGGCATAAAAGATCAGAAAATATTTGCTGGCTCTTGTGAAGGCTGATTTAGTTCAACATCATGTTACTGACATCCAACCAGTTAAGTCTGGGACATCAAACAATGGGGAGTGACTGCAACATGGCATCTTTTCTCTTTTCTCCCAGCAACTATTATTCGGTAGCTTAGTGCCATAAAATGAACACTTAATTGAGTTTCCAGATGTATTAATTGGGAAATCTATTTTCAGAGAGCCATGATTGTCTAGAAAAGAGCATGAATTGACTCGGTGTTCTTACTAGGGCGATTTTTAAGTTTATTTTTGCTTTTTTTCTGTTGCTTACAATTCATAAATAGCCTTAGTTTCTGAAAGAAAAATAACAACTTAGCTTTTTTTTCAGCCAGAACCAATAGTCTGACTGTTGTCCCAGCTATGTCTAGTAGCATACAGAGCACTTGCTTATAAAGTCGCCAGGAGTTGGACACAACTAAACAACAAATGACAACAATTTCCAGGGCACTGGGAATTGACACCAAGATCTTCAGAAAGTCTCTGACTCTTCCTATCTCACTTTTCTAAGAGATTTCCTGACTTAGATTTGTTCTAAAGATACTATCTTTGTTAGAGATATTTCATTTATTAAGCCCAGGGACTCATTGTGTTTACACAGAGGAAAGAGGATAACTTCCATGCCCCAAAGCTCTCACTATATTGGAACAGCCACACAACTGGTTCAACTACCATACCTTTCAGCTCTTCACCAATCGTACTCCTTCAAGCAATATATCATCAAATATACTATACTATACTACTAATCTGAAACTGAAGAAAACGATGACACAAGGCAGCATTGCATCATTTTACTTTCCATTTGATTTATATTTCTTTAGTAGAAAAACACCCGAAAACATAACTGTATTTTCATCTATATTTAATTTATTCAATAACTTATTTTTTTTTTCCATTTGGAAAACTACGAACATTTGGCAGATGGGTCAGGATGACATAAAGAGTGATCTCAATTTATAGATTTCAAAAAAGGTCACTTCTTAGGTACATTTTTCTCTGGAAAAACTGATAGTTAGACATTTCCTGATTTCTTCATCAAGCATCCCTTCAGGTTAGCACAACTCTAGCTTTTGCCTAATGTTTACTGTACCATAAAGTGAGGTTTTTTGATCTTCTGGTTCAATTGCATTTCCCCCCAGAATTTAATTATTTCTTCACTTAGACTGAGACAACATACTGGCATCAGTTTGACATCCAGGAAAAGAATATGCTGAATGATTGGCTACAGGAACTTCTCATTGCCAAAAATTCTTCCATTCAGGCTTCAAGCTTTACTTTGACATGTGGAGAGCTATAGTGCCCCACATATGAGCTTAGCCTTTTTGGAACAGGAGTTTAGTTAAGAGCTTGTAATCAAAATTGACATTTTGATAACAAGCCAATCTGGGAATTCCTCCACAACAGATACAATTGGGAAAATGGTAATGGTTTGTGAAAGGTACACGTTGTTTCATAAGCCATTGCTCAAAAAACATCACAAAGAAACCCAGGTCTTCAAAAGATGTAGAACTCCCTTTAAAGCATCTCTTGAGTATTTAAGACCTTTCGGTTCAAAGCTGCCTTCAGTTAAACTTCTAATTGATGTAGGTGATCAAAGAAGCTTTACAGTGTTCTGTGTTGTCACTGCTATGGCTTTTACCTCATGACTTGAATCTCAAGTGTTCTAGTTTCTACTGTTATGTAAGGGCATATCAGCTAAATACTTTAAATAAATAACACATGGATAACACATATTTATTTTAAAATTATTTAGGCCAAAGTTTCCCCATAGAAGCTTCCTGTCCAACAGCTATCCTTGCACTAACAACTTTCAGATGAAGTCTTGGGGGTAAATAGTATCCAGGTAATTAGAGCTGTGAGGTTATGAACTGAGTTAACTAATGCCAACATAGGATACCTGTCTTTTATCAGAAGAACTATAGAGGCTGCCTGTCTTGTTCCAATGCATGTTCTTGGTGCTGACTTTTCAAGCCCTGAAAAGGAAGTCGAGGAATCTGTTCTACCAGGTAAGCCTTCTTTGTTGAAGAGCAGGCCTCTTCTTGGTGTCCGTGGGGGTTAGAATGTCCCAGGATGGCAAGAGGAGGGCTCTCCCAAATGTGGAAACCCACCCCTGTGAAATGGTTTTTCTCTGGAATAAGCCTAGCATTTCCTGTCTAAAACATTCTTCTTCCTCAAGTTTGCCTATAATTATTCTGGGTTTTAAGTGCCTATGCTAATCTGGAATACAGTAATTCTTGACTTGCAACCACAATTGCCACTGGAAAATTCATCATTAGGTGGTGCAGTCATTAAACAATACATCATGTGGTCGCAGTTTGTGACCTACCCTGCTGGCTTCCCCATTGACTTTGCATGTCAGAAGCTGGCTGGAAAGTTTGCCAATGGAGAACCCATTTTGATTGCCAAGCACCTACTGTAGATCATACAGTAGATGTGCTTGGATCAAGGACCAGGTAAAAGTAAGTCACTTTTTTTCAGCACCATCATAACTTTGAACAGTCACTAAATGAGCTGCTATAAGTCAAGGATTATCTATAGTACCTTTTAATTCTCATCTCTGTCCTAACCTTCTTATTTATGTATAGATTTTTTTCGCTTCATTTATTTATCAAATTCATTTGCCACTCATCTCAGGGTTCAGGTGACTCTGAATGGCTTATATTAAGATAAAGCATTCAATGATTATAAATATAAAAAGGAATTCAAATTATAAAAATTAAAATGAGGCCAAAAAAAAATCAAGGATTCGGAGGGGAGAGGCGGGGTGCCTGTTCTGTTAGTGTACCAACCTTCTCCAGTCAGTACCTTATCCTTTAGGATCCCATGCCAGTCAGCATAGCGAAATGTTAAGGCGTTTCCTGAGGCTAAAAGAGCATAGTCAAGGCTATGTTTTTTCCAGTTGCAATGTACGGCTGTGTAAGTTGGACCATAAGAAAGGCTTAGTGCCAAAGAATTGAGGCCTTTGAACTCTGGTGCTGGAGAAGACTCCTGCGAGTCCCTTGGGCTGCAAGGCTAACAAGCCAGTCAGTCCTAGAGGAGATCAACCCTGACTGCTCTTTAGAAGGCCACATCCTGAAGATGAAACTCAAATACTTTGGCCACCTAATGAGAAGGAAGGACTCACGGGAGAAAAGCCTAATGCTGGGAAAGATTGAGGGTTTAAGAAGAAGGGGACAACAGAGAATAAGGTGGCTGGATGGAGTCACCGAAGCAGTCAGTGTGAGCTTAAATAGACTCCGGGGGATGGTAGAGGATAGGAAGGCCTGAAGGAACGCTGTCCATGGGGTCATGATGAGAGGTGGGGGCATCAGCCTGCACAAAGTGGGTAGGTACCTCTATCATGTTTTTTTGTGCAGTAAAGGCAGCGGGATTCTTCTCAAAGTGAAGATGTGGCTGAGTCCTTTTTAACATGGCATTGAGCACCATCTCAAAGCCTTTTCGTGCATTTCCAGGAGGTGAATTGTCCTGACAAAAAAGTTTCTTCCAGGTACTACAACTCTTGGAGGAGAACAGCAGAAGTGAGTGACCATTGGCTTGGCTTTGACAGACAAAGAAGCTTTGTGAAGCAGCTTTGTGCAAACCTTTATCAAAGCTAAGATCCTCTTTAGTGCTTTGCAGAGCATACATTTTTACTTTGGAAGTAAATCTGTCAGCGTATGTTAGGTGTTAGATATTAGCATATATCGTAGTAAGTCTCCCCTCTGGTCCGCTGCTACAGCGGGAAACAGGTATCGTTCTGATTGGTCGAGGGGCGTACCCGATCCCTATAAAAGGGGAACCCTCCGACCACAGAGCAAGCTGGATCACTACTATTACTAATAAAGAGCTGTTAAGTCACTTCGTGTCCGCAGTCTGTCTCTCGTTGCCCAGATCTAACATTGGCGACGAAGGTGGGATCGAGAGGCAGATAGGACGAAGAACGCTACCTCCAGAATCTCCGGATTTGATCCAGCCCAGGAATTCGGCAGAAATTCCGGCAGCCATCTCAGATCACCGCAGCGCGGCAAATTCAAACAGAGAAGATGGCGATGCATGCTCCCCCTGCTCCTTTCGACCCAGCAAACGACGAATGGGAAGCCTTCATGATTCGTTTCGAGTGTTTCCTCGAAGCGAACGAATACACGGGGATCACCGACGCGAGGAAGAAAAACATCTTCCTCGGCTACTGCGGAAAGGAAGTCTTCAATACGGCCAGAGACCTCACCGCGCCTACTCCAATACAGGCAGTATTGTGGACGGCGTTGCAACAGGCTCTGCAAACTCATTACGCGCCAAAACCTTCCCGCCATGTCTGCCGCAAGGAATTCAACACGAGGAACCAGAAGGCGGGAGAATCCATAAATCAATATGTTGCAGCCCTACGAAAAGCAGCAACTCACTGCGAGTTCAGGGATCTGGACGAGCACATCTTAGCGCAGCTCATCTGTGGGTTAAGAGACATTTCGCTACAAAAGAAGCTGCTGGCAAACCCGAATTTAACCCTACAGATAGCGCTAAACGAAGCAAGAGCGTCAGAATCAGCGGAGAAATCATCGGTGACCATACAACGAGGGGCCAACGTAAACCAGCCAGCACCAAGACAAACCAGAGTACACTACGAGGACACAAGCCCCGACTACGAGAATCCCGAGTTCGAGGACAGTCACCTGATGCAGAGCAGTCACTTGAGGCCTGGGGAGAGACCCGGATTCCGTTTGCCGCCCTGCGCAAGCTGCGGAGGGAATCACCCCAGGTCTACTTGTAGGTTCAGGAACGTTGTTTGTTCGCACTGCAACAAACTTGGGCACATCGCACGAGTGTGCCGGAGCGGAGTCCCTGCCTCACGGCAGCCACCCATGTACCGCCAACAGAAGCCCAACCCAGGGGCTTGGCGAAATCAAAAAGGGCGCCCAGAGAGAAATCCACAGGTGTTTACCCAGAGAGAAAATTTCCAAAGAGCTGAACGAGCGTATCCCCAGAGAGATTACTCACAAGGAGCTGAGCGAGCATATCCCCAGAGAGAATACACACAAAGAGCTGAAAGAGCGTTCTATCAAGACGCTCAACGAGAGTATTTTCAGGATGTAGACGATGAGATAGAGTTGACCCAGAGAGAGGAGTTGCGAACGTATCTCACCACAATACATCAGGTCCGCCCTAAGCGGCCAAAAAGGCTGAGAGTCACAGTCCTCTTGGAGGACTCACCCTGTGAGCTAGAAGTTGACACAGGATCGACCCTGACGATTATTTCATGGGCATCCATGAAACAGGCTATCCCTAGCCTCAGAAAGAGCCAACTACACGCCCCAGACGTCCTGCTACGAGACTACCAGGGGAACCAAGTCCCCATCGTGGGCCAAGGCACATTCCACATCCGTTTCAAGGACATCGAAGCCCAGCTGCCCGTGACCATCGCCAGCGCACCATTACAGAACCTTCTGGGGCTTGATTGGTTTGAAGCCCTGGGGTTAGAAGTCACCGGAATCAACGCCGTGAGAAACAGCAGCGCTGAACAGATTTTTAAGGAGTTCGAGGATGTGTTCAGCCCCGGTCTTGGTAAGTATGTGGGTAAACCAATATCATTCAATTTAGACCCCAAAGTGGCGCCAATCCGACTTAAACCGAGACGAGTGCCTTTTGCACTCCGCCCAAAAATAGATAAGGAAATAGATAAGTTAGTGGAGCAAGGAATCCTTGAGCCGGTAGATCACGCGCGCTGGGAAACACCCATCGTGACCCCAGTCAAACCAGACGGATCAGTCCGCATCTGCGTGGACTATAAATGCACAATTAATGTTGCGCTACAACAGAGCGCATACCCTGTGCCTGTAGTACAGCACTTATTGCACTCGTTGGGGCCAGGAAAGGTATTTGCTAAGTTAGACATGGCACAAGCTTACCAGCAACTGCCAGTTGATAGCGCCACAGCGGAGGCCCAAACTATAGTGACGCATAGAGGAGCATTCAAATGCAACCGGCTACAATTCGGTGTGAGTATTGCCCCAGGATTGTTCCAGAGCGTCATGGAACGACTTTTGCAAGGGATACCGGGAGTCGTCCCCTATTTTGACGACATCTTGGTGTCCGCTGCAAACGAGGAGCAATTAAATAAAAGAGTCAGAACTGTTTTGGCCAGAATCAGAGAAAAGGGTCTCCGCTTTAAAAAGGAAAAATGCCAAATTAACGTGCCTAGCGTAGAATTCCTGGGATATAGAATCGATGGTCAGGGAATACACCCCACTTCAAAGAAAATTAAGGCGATCCAGGACGCCCCCACACCACGAAATCAGACCGAGTTGCAGGCTTTCCTCGGACTACTTAACTTCTACAGCGTTTTCTGAGGCAGAAAGCGACCGTTGCTGAGCCACTACACCGTCTACTCCAGAGGAACGCACCATGGAAATGGGGACGATCCGAAGCTGCAGCTTTCGCCGGGGTAAAGCGCCTGCTCACCACTGACTCACTGCTTGTCCAATACAGCCAGACCCTACCGCTGGTATTGACCTGCGACGCATCACCCTTCGGAGTTGGAGCAGTCCTCAGCCACAGGATGCCCGACGGAAAGGAAGCACCCATCGCCTTCTACTCCAGAACTCTTTCATCGGCCGAAAGGAATTACAGCCAAATGGACAGGGAAGCGCTGGCTGCTGTAGCTGGAGTAAAGCGTTTCCACGAATACCTCTACGGCCGCAATTTTGAACTAATTACAGATCACAAACTGTTGTTGGGACTTTTGGCGGGAAACCACCCCACTCCGGTCTCCCTTTCTCCACGCATGACCAGGTGGACTGTTTTCCTGGCTGTGGGGGGATCGAGTTGTTATTCCGTATGTTTTACGTAGGAATGTATTAGAGGCTTTACATGTGGGTCATCCGGGGATTGTTAGAATGAAGGCGTTAGCAAGAAGTTACGTTTGGTGGCCAAACATGGACAAAGAAATAGAGGAGTGGGTGGCCACTTGCGACCCATGCCAGGAATCGAGACCAGCACCCCCGGAAGCGCCCGCCACAGAATGGGAGAAACCTAAAGCACCCTGGTCGCGAATACACATCGACTTCGCAGGGCCATTCCAAGGTCAGACTTTCCTTATAGTTGTGGATGCATACTCAAAATGGCTAGATGTAGTCCTAATGACTTCAACCACGGCAGAGGCAGTCATTAAGGTTCTACGGCGACTTTTCACCACTCATGGCCTGCCCGGCCTCCTGGTCTCTGATAACGGGCCCCAATTCACGGCCATGCATTTCGAAACGTTTTTAGCAGGTCAGGGAATTCGGCATGCCCTCGTCGCGCCATTCCATCCGGCATCAAACGGACAGGCGGAGAGAATGGTGCGATTTGCAAAAGAGGCCCTCGCTAGGATGGGTCCAGGTGATTGGCAAACACGCATTGACCATTACCTCCTAATTCAGCACATCACCCCAAGCGCAACGACGGGTAGGAGTCCCGCTGAACTATTCATGGGCCGCCGTCTACAGTCTCACCTGGACCGTCTTCACCCAAATTACTCTGCCACAGCTCCCCCAGACTCCACAAGCAAAATTCGGTCTTTCAGCATAGGGGATTCAGTATACGCCCACAACTATGCAGGGGGAACATTGTGGATGCCGGCAAAGGTCATTGGCATCACGGGTCCACGATCGTATCTGCTGGAACTAGAAGATGGGCAGAACTGGAAAAGGCACATCGATCAACTTCGGGGTCGCCTAGCACACTCAGACCTTCGAAACGAAGACGAGATTTTCCTGCCTACAGAAAGTCAGCCACGTGAGAGCCCCATCATAGAAAACTACGACACCTGTGAACCAAGCTTGGAACAAGAAAACACGCACGAAGCAGAGCAAACCCCAGACAACGCAACCGAGCAGACTCCAGAACGCCCTAGCAACGAAGGCACAAAAACTCCCGAACGTGAAACAGGAAAAGCACCCAATCCTGCAACCACTTCTAACCAACCCGAACTACGACGCTCCTCCCGAGCAAGACAAACACCTACATACCTAAAAGACTATGTTACCTACCGCAACGTTCCATCTAGGAGGGGAGGGGTGTTAGATATTAGCATATATCGTAGTAAGTCTCCCCTCTGGTCCGCTGCTACAGCGGGAAACAGGTATCGTTCTGATTGGTCGAGGGGCGTACCCGATCCCTATAAAAGGGGAACCCTCCGACTACAGAGCAAGCTGGATCACTACTATTACTAATAAAGAGCTGTTAAGTCACTTCGTGTCCGCAGTCTGTCTCTCGTTGCCCAGATCTAACACTAGGGACCGTAGGATTTTAAACATAATAAATAAGTTGCAAAGGGGAACTGTGACCAGGTGCTGCAAACATATTTAGTGATTCTTAAGCAACTGCTACAGCTTCTGCTGTTCTTCTGAACACAACTCTGAAGGACTGGCACTCATCTCTTAGGAATTACTGTAGCCTACTATGTAGTGGCATTGCCTGTACCCTAATCAAAATCTGAAATAAGGCATTTGCCATGTGGCAATTGTGAAGAGATTCACTTACCTGCATCCAAAACGGGCCGTGTGGAGACTCCTGGGAGCGGCGGGGTTGGAGGGGCCAGCCAGGAGTGGAATTTGGGGGTTCTCCGAACTGCACAGAATCTTAGCTAGAGGTTCTCCCAAACCCCTGCGAACCCCTACCCCTGATTCTGATGTCTCTCTGTAGAATATCTATTGGAATGGCATATAAAGCCCACCATAAGCTCTCAGAGCAGAGTGATATGGATATTACATCATGTCATGCTCCCATGCTTTACAGGATTTCCACAGCCCCTCTGGCTTGAGATTTTTCTTTCTTTTTACATAGTGTACACTACAGCCTGTGTGGTGCTTTCAGTTACATCACCCAAAAGAAGCACTACATAACCAATTTCATCGTATTTGGGGCTCATGTGACATAGGCAACTGTGTGTTATTCAGTGGGGATCAAACCCTCTGCCACGAACTGACTTCACAAATCCTTCCACTTTGGATAATGTTATATAATGCATTAGCTTTAGGAGCTGTAGAATAGCTGTACTTCTATGATGGTTTAACTCTGTGTGCTGCTTTTATTCTTTTGCTTTGGCAGCCTTGCCATCCAATCCAATCCAATTAAATTAAAGAACCCTTTCCAAAGAAGAATACCTGGCATCCCCTTATATATTTTTCTGGTACTGAAAAGCAATCTTTTTCCTTCAGTCAGCCAGCTGTAGGTTTGCAGCCTGCCTTGAACCTGATTTTATTGCTCCACTGGCTATCTGTTGTTTCATTCTTGCGATTGCTTCGGGTGCTTATTTCATTTTAGCACTGTTTCCCATCCCAGAACTACTAACAGTAAAAAGTCAGATGGGAAAGGAATAGGACGCTCCAGGGTGAAATAGGTGGCTTTTCTGGTATTGTACAGAAATGCAGACCTGAACTTCAGGAAGGGATGTGCAAGCCATAAGTGAGTCAGTGAGTGAGTGAGTGAGTGAGTGAGTGAGTGTAAACGGCAGAGGGGCTTCCACAAGAGACTATCATTCTGAGGGGGAAAAAACCATGAGAAAGAAACTCAGAATAACCTGACCTTGACTTTGCTTAATTTATGAGGGTATATAAAGGAATGTGGACAAGCTTTCGAGATTCTGTTTTTCCGTCGTACTATAATGTGAAAGGCATTCCAGGTTGCTTCTAGACCTGGCCATGTGCTTACATCGTCCTTACAAAGTAATCTAGGCTAAGGGACAGGGCCTGCAGAAACTGCATATTTAAAATCCCACCCATCATGAGCTCTTTCGCAAAGAAGAGAGGAAAGATAATATCTCCTCGCTCTGTTCCCCAACAGTGCAGATTGTTCTTCTATACAATACAATACAATAGCAGAGTTGGAAGGGACGTTGGAGGTCTTCTAGTCCAACCCCCTACCTAGGCAGGAAACTGTATACCGTTCCAGACAAATGGCTATCCAACATCTTCTTAAAGACTTCCAGTGTAAATTGGATCTACCTCAAGTAGGCCGCAGAGGTCTATCAACAGAAAGGGAACACCCCCTGAAGGTAAAGAGGCGGGTAGCAGATCCAAGAGATCAAACCCATTGTATCATTTTAATTAATAAATAAATGAGTATGTAAATAATTGTTTCTCTTTTGTTCAGGTGAGTGTGTGTGTGTGTGTTTGTGTGATAGGCCAACAGAGTCAAGTTAGGCATTCCCATATTTTTGACACACTGAACCCAAAAGCAGTTCGCCGTCACTGCTATAGCTGCTGCACTTTTTCTAGGTTTGCTGTGGCAAATTTGGGGCATACATAAGGTGACCAGATTTTAACATTGGTAAAGCAGGACACCGTTGACGGGGAGTGAGGGGGGCTCTTGATTAAAAATTTGGTCTATATCCTTGCACCACTAACCCTTTAGGGAAAAAAAACCCCAGGGGTCTTCAAACCTGACAGCTTTAAGACTTGTGGACTTCAACTCCCAGAATTCCTCCTCCAGTCATGTTGTGACGACATCATCTGCATGGATCTGCTCCATCTTTGGGTTTTTTCACTGGGGGCAGGGCTGCTGCTGAAGATGCCGACGAGCCACCACCACCATCAGAATAACTTCTGCCTCCTCCTCCTCCTCTTCCTCCTCCTCCTCCTCCTCCTCCTCCTCCTCCTCCTCCTCCTCCTCCTCCTCCTCCTCCTCCAACAGCATCACCACATTTGCTTCCTGGCGCTGCGGCTGAGGTGAAGCTGCCAAAGCTCCTGCTGGCGCCTCCGCCCATGGCAGTGACGGTGACGCCACCCCCTCTGCTTGGAGCACCTGAGCTGGGCCCCGTGTTACCCCTGCCACCTCCTCCTCCTCTGTGCTTTTGAGAAGCCATGAGGCGTTTTTTTTCCTGCTCCTGCCCCCTTCCTACTGGCTCCCGCGGCCTCATGGCTACTCAAAAGCACTGCAGAGGAGGAGGGGACAGGGGTAACGCGGGGCCCAACTCAGTTGCTCTGAGCGGAGGGGGAGGCGCCGCTGCCATGGGCAGGGGCACCAGCGGGAGCTTTGGCGGCTTCACCTCAGCCACAGCGCCAGGCAACAAATGTGGTGGTGCTGTTGGAGGAGGAGGAGGAGGAGGAGGAGGAGGAGGAGGAGGAGGAGGAGGAGGAGGCGGCAGCAGCAGTTATTCTAGTGGCGGCAGGGGCTTTGGGGGTTCACTTCAGCTGCAGCACCAGGCGCAAGTGCTAGGACTGGCTGTCCACAAAGGACCTCTCCAGGCTTGCTTTGCTGAACACGGGGCGACTGACAATAATTTGAGTGGGCGCGGCCGGTGGAAAGTACCATCAGTACCATCAGTCGCCTCTTGCTCATCAAGTCTGGGGAGGTCCTTTGCGGGTGGTCAGTTCTAGCCACCTGCAAAGGACCTTCCCAGCTTCTGGAGCCTGTGACAGTAGAAATCACTGCGTGGCAGTTGCAAACTGCTGCACAGTGTTTTCTTCCCATGTGCGCGGCCACGCACCTTACCAAAAATCAGGACTTTTTTAAAATGCCGTGGGACACGGGACAAATTATTAAAAATCGGGAGTGTCCCACCAAAAGCGGGACGTCTGGTCACCTTAGGCATACATATCCCAAGAGGCAAAGGATGACCATGCTGGTAAGAGGAATCAGAAAAGAAAGAGATAATCTCTTGCGTAACTGGAAGTTTTGTGGCATAATGTGGGATGGGTCTCATCAGCAGCTCAAGATGAACTTTTTTCCCTGGTTTGTGGCAGTTCCTGCATTTGGAAGCAGGCAGATTTCTATAGGGAGTTAAAGTTGCTCCTTGCAGCTGATCTTCCTTCTGTGAAAAACCATTCCTGGTTCCTGAATAGTTTCCCAAATAGCTGCAAACAGGAGAGCTGAACAATAGGCCCAATCACTTCCTTTAGATTGAACTCCTTTCCCATGTTCAGAGTCCATTAACTGGCATTGTTTTCTTAAGGGTGGACTGGATGCTGAATCCTGAAAGACCAAAATGCTGCTTATGTGTTTGTGTGTGTCAGAGTGAAAGGAAGAGAAAGGGCAGCGATGCCAGTGTGCAATCTGGATAATTTCCTACTTGCTAGTTAACAATGTTCCAGAAATTTTCAAAATGCATGCAGCTTACTTGCTATGTTGTATTAAAATAGTTTATAGGTTTGACTCATACAGATCTTTGTTTGGGGAAAAAGCTTGAATAATTAACTATCATTGTCACAGCAGGTGCAGCATAGAACAGCTAAGCAGAATTGGACCTGTTTAATTCTCTAACCTTTAGGAAGTCCTAGGAATGCCATTGGCTAGATTGGATTTTTTTTAAAAAATGAATTAAGCAATAGCAAACCACCTCTGTTGAAAGTAGCAAGAAAACAATATAGGTAAGTCCAGAGTAGTCACCGGGAATCAAACTCTACTCAAGGAACCCTTGATTTACAATAATGTTTTGATTAAGGATATTCTCTCTGTGTGTATGTCCCTCTCTCTCTTTTCTTCTAAATTTTGCACTACTTTTCTTTACAGGAAGGATCTCAAAAATGTCAGGATAATGGCCACACTATATGATTGAAGCACTGTCTTGGCTTTGATTGTATGATCCTGGCCAGAATTTTGACTTTTTTGATCACTAATTCCATTTGAATTTTGACCACTCATTCAGTAACTGTTTGAAGTCACAACGGTGCTGAAAAAGGAAACTTACGACTGAGGTCCTCCAAGTTGCAGCTGTTGCAACATCCCCTTAGTTCCCATATGATCAGATTTGGATATTTTAGAATTGGTGTGAATTAACAGCAGTTGCGCATCCCACACTCATGTGCTTGCCAATTGTAACTTTCAGGGCCAGCTTCTGGCTAGCAAACTCAATGGGAAATCCAGCAGGAAATTGCAAGTCACAGTAATATGGCATTGCACTTAAGGATCTGCAGTGATTCACTTAATAACTGCCATCAAAACTGAAGGAACTGATGTTGTAAGTTGGTGTGATCACATGACATTGCTTTTAACAACATGCCTCTTAGCAACTCTGGTTGGTAAGTGAAGACAACCTGTATCTCACTTAAATATTACAGAAATGGGATTGAACTTTGGCTTACAGCAAACCTGCAAAATGTTAAGTGTTAAGGTGGGGCATCAGCAGCATAACAGGGTGATGGTATGGCATCAGCATCAGGATGGGTCAGCGGTGGCAGAGGGCAGAGCATCAGCAGTGGGGGGGCAGGGTGTTGGTAGGAACAGGGGAAGGATGGTGGTGATGGGAGGTGGGGCAATGGCAGTCCTCCATGACACTCCCAGTTTGTCATGCTGCTGTTTCAGAAAATGAATTGCCAATTGCTGGCTTGAAGAGTCCTCACTACCAACTAAATTATATTTAAAAACTTATGGCAAATATCTCTATTTGTGAAATTCAGAGTTCTGAAGCCATAAATTATACTAATTGATTTAGTTAGCAAGTTCATAACAACTTGATAGAAACTTTCTTTAATTCCTTAAGGCATCAAAACACCTGGAAAAGCAAGCACAAACCATTTGCAAGTATTAGACTTACAAATATTCCGGAAACTTAGAAATTTTTAAAATGGGAATGGTTTCAATTCATGGAAAGAAAAAGTATCCTTCCTTCCCCTCCCTTCCCCTCCCCTTTCCACCCTATGTTCTTGAAAACAGTAGAATGGCAAAGGTTGTTAAAGGACAGAGTGCTAAGTGTTTATGGCTTAGCAAATATCTTAAGCAAACATCCTAAATCTGAAAGCAATTAAGAATGACAGAGATAATAATATAAACCCTTCTCAGAACTTGTTAGTGCTCACTAATCTTGTTAGACCGGGCAAAGGAAAGGCACACTCAGGCTTAGGCAGCAACAGCTCTTTATTAACTCTGAAACAACTATGTACAATCTAGCGAAGGTTCAGTCTGACAGCAGCCCTTTTATAGGGAGCTGTGGAGACCCTTCGACCAATCAGGTTGAATCTCTGTTCCCGCTGGAACAGAGGACCTTGGTGTAAACCATTGTAACTGATTCTGGTAACTAACAAATCTGGATGAAGAAGTCTAGATGAAGGCCCCTCTGCTATATGATATCTGATATATGAATGGCGCAATATTGTCAAATGTGACTTAGTTTAAATAAGAGGGAGATTTACTGTACTGTGGGCAACTACGCATCATCCAGTTTAATACTGATCTGAAATTTCAGTGTAAACAGACATCTTGAAAAGAAGCTCAGTGGCCTAGTTTGTTTGTGACAGTCTAAAGCAGAGACCATTATGTAGCTGGCACATAATGGAACCGTTTTGGAACAGTTCCATATAAAATATCAGATTCTCAATGAAAGCGTTATCTGCCCTGTGATCTTTCTTGAGTTTCAGATTTATACAATTCTGTCCCTTCAAAATTAGTCAGAGCTCAATAAAAGTGTTATGGGAAATAAACGAAAATAGGGCACTTTACTTCTATAAGGCCGTTTTTAGCAGCAATTACAGTATGGAGTGGAACTCTGCAAGGGAGGCAAAAAAAACCACCTCTATTTCCTAACCAGTTTTTTAAAAACTAAATTAAATTTCACGTTTCCACTATTACTGTTCTATAAACACTCACTAGAATAAGGCCTAATAAGTTGCAAAAGTTTGGAAACTAATGTGCAGCAATTTCCTTGCCCTAATTTGCTATCATTGTAAGCATATGATACAGCAATCAAGGCACTTGGGGTCACCAAAATATTCTGCGGAAGGTTAAAAAGTTCTTCGAGGCTGTGTACCATTGGTCTGCTGCCAAATGTTGTGCTACAGACAAAACAGATAAAGCTGCCAAGTGCATAGAAACAAAAGCCTCTGACACACAGTACTGGAGGGCAGCCAAAATGTCATGTTCAAGGGAGAGGAATTCTCCCTAAGATGTTTAAGAATCTGAAGTGCTTTCGGTCTCACAGTGGAAATACATCTCCAGCCCCTGCTCAAATAAAATATATATCACACTTGCAGTCCTTCTTGGCTAGAGCTGATTCAAGAAGTAGGAAGACCTATACATACTGCTAGAGAGAAATTTTCCCAGTTGCAATGTATGGCTGTGAAAGAAAGGCTGAGCGCCAAAGAATTGAGGCCTTTGAACTATGGTGCTAGCGTATACTACTGCGAGTCCCTTGGGCTGCAAGGCAATCAAACCGGTCAGTCCTAGAGGAGATCAACCCTGACTGCTCTTTAGAAGGCCAGACCTTGAAGATGAAACTCAAATACTTTGGCCACCTAATGAGAAGGAAGGACTCACTGGAGAAGAGCCTAATGCTGGGAAAGATTGAGGGCAAAAGAAGAAGAAGGGGACGACAGAGAATAAATTGGCTGGATGTTGTAACTGAAGCAGTAGGTGTGAGCTTAAATGGACTCCAGAGGATGGTAGAGGATAGGAAGGCCTAGAGGAACAT
This sequence comes from Natrix helvetica, assembly GCF_964273705.1. Lineage (NCBI taxonomy): Eukaryota > Metazoa > Chordata > Lepidosauria > Squamata > Natricidae > Natrix > Natrix helvetica. The sequence goes on from NC_138552.1 coordinate 172,326,791, forward strand.
TGTCCATGGGGTCGCGATGGGTCAGAAACGACTTCGCAACTAACAACAACAAGAGAGAAATTCCCTGAGGATGAACTCATGCATGAGTATCGAAAGCTCGGAAGTCTGACCTCTGGTCCCGGTGACCCACCCAGATTAGAAGCTGCAAGACCTATAAAATCTTGAGTCAACTGAGTAAATTGAAAGCCCATGTTCAAATGGCTTTGTAACTCAGCATTCATATTACAGGGATTCTCCAGTATGACTCTAAGAATGTGCAAACTTGTTCTGTGAAGTCACGAGACTCCAAATTTTATTTTTATTTTTTTAAAAAAGCAGTCCTGGACCTAAATGCTTTGGAAATTAAATAAAAATAAAAACCGTTTTCTTAAAAATTCAAAGATAAATTGGATTAGGGAGTATCATAATTTCTTAAGCCTAAAATAATTTTTGGATCCCAGACAGAATACGAACATTCAAAGTTATAAAAGCTCTGAGAAATTTAATTCTAAACAGATGGAAGTTCAATTTTTGAATCCCCAGCCTTACGTGAACTAGAATTTATTCTGATTTGCTATTTATAAACTACTTACCTATCAAGCAATCTACCATTTGATCTCTGAAAGTCTTGTTCAGCTTTTCAGAACAGGATAAAGCAACTGTGCAGCTACGTTTGAACATTGCCCAAAATCTCTGTCCCCAATGCAACAGCTTGTGGCTTGTAAATGTTGCATAGTGTTTCTATACTGCTTACTGCATTTTTTTTTAATTCTTATAGTTAAGTAAAAAAAATGTTCCTCGGATTCTTCTAATCTGAATTTCTGGCCAGGATATGGAATTCTACCCTGTTTAATTCCTCTTCCTCAAATAAAATGGGGGTAACAATTTTTAAAAATGCAAGAATTTTTGGCAAAAATGTGGTTAAGAATATATCTTTATATGCTCCTTGCAACACAGGCCTTCTGTTTTCCCAGAGTTCTGATTCTCCTAAATTTCAGTTTAAATAAGACAATTTCCTCAATACATTCCAGAATGGAAAGAAAAAAGATCTGCTTAGTTCACCAAGCTATAAATCAGGCAACCATGAGTTCTAATTGCACCTTAGGCTCAAAGCCAACTGGATAACTTTGGGCCAGTCACTGTCTCTCAGCGCCAGGAAGGAGGTAGTGGCAAACTATTTCCAGGGGTTGGATTCTACCAGTTCAGACTAGTTCAGGCAAACCAGTACCTCCGAAGATCAGATGGGAGCGAATCGGTTCTCTCCGATGATCAGGTGGGCGGACCAACCCACCCCTTGCACTTTACTGACCTATATCTTCTCAGCTGATTCGTGCAGCAGAGTGGAATGCTTCACCTCAGCTGTGTTACTCCCCAGCAATAATGCAAAAGGCAAGTTTTGCACTGAGGGAGCTCAACCACTCTCATTGTACATATGCTGTGCACTGACAAATAAATAATTCTAATTCTAATTATTTGCAAGCGCAAAGCGTGCAAGCACGTGAAGCATGCGATCACCGAACCGGTTGTTAATCCAGCAGGATCCCACCACTGACTATTTCTGAAATTGTTGCAAAAAGAACTGCAGGAACTGTCCAGGCAGGGATCAAGAATTAACACTGACTAGAAAGCACACCTACACAAACGCTCTTTGCCATCCTCTGCTTACTTATATGCTCATTAAGCACCCCAAAAATAATTGGCGTGATTATCATAGAATTGCATCAAGATTTTGCAGTCTTTGGGAATGTGAACGTGTACTAAGTTAATGCATTTTAGTTGCATTGTGCTGAGATAAATGACATGTCATCTCTATAGCATTTCCTTGGAATACTATATTCTCAGCCTTCACAGGCCTAAGCCAAAGGCCAAAATTGTCATATAGAGAATTTTATTTGGGGAAAGCAAAGGAAAACAAGCCATGCAACTAAAAAACCAAGTGCTGCACATTAAGTACCTATCATGGTCCGATTGTTATTTTTTCATTTACTTTTAAAATTACCTGAGCATGTCTGTTGTGGCCTGAAATAAATAGGCCCCAGAGAAGTTTTATTTTAATATCCATGAGAGCTAGCTCCTTGACCACTCATTTGCCATACATTTTTAAAATCCTTATGCTCTGCTGAGTTTCTGATGCATCACCTATTTCAGGAGAAGGCATGTCTTGTTGACTGCTGGAGTTTTTACTTGCTTCTGTTTTATAACAAGCTTTGTCCATGATTGTTTGCTTGGCATTTTCATGTTTGTTCAGAAAAACCAGCCAAACGTTGAACAATCACAATGCCAAGAAAATCATGAAACCTGACCAAAGATGAAATAAAACAACAAGAAAACAGAACAAATGAAAGAAACAAATCAGCTAAACCAACCATAATTACATCCTATTTAAAAGAGCTTAAGATGGGGTGAGAAATTCGCGAACAGCCTGCAGCCCCAAAACCAATTTTTGCAACCAAAACCACAAGTTAGCCCTCTCCATTGTTATTCCACCCATTCGCCCCAAATAATTACATTTAAGGAGATTTTTAGGAGATGTAAAATGTCTCCCAAAGACTGGGTGTCTTAAACAGATCAGATGGGGCCATTTAGATAAATAAAACCAGAGGCAAAAATAGAATGAATACTTTGACAGCAGCATACCACAGGCAGCGTATGAGTGAGCTGAGTAACATACTGTGGTGGTGCAATGAACAAAAGTATATTATCCAGGATTCTTTGATCTGATCTCACTTAGAGGGTTGGGTCCACTGTTGGAAACAGAGATTATTTACCCTGCAGATGCAGAAACCTTTTAAAATATTGTTTAAAATATTCAATTTGACTTATTGTTGGGATGGCATGCGTTTTTATGGTATAAAGGAACCAAAACATGGGGTTATTGTAGAAGACACTACTTAAGGGAGGCTTTGTTATTGAATTGGGAGAAGATTAAAAAGCAATATTACCTAAAAATACCAGTCTGGCTATCAACTATTGAAGCTTTTTCATATCCAATAATATACAAAAAGGAACAAACAGTTAGATATGGTGAAATATTGAATGTGGAGGGTAAACTCAAATCCATGCAAGAGCTGAAACAGAAAGGAATAGAAATGAATTGGTTTTCATATGTGCAAATACAATCTAGATATGACAAAGACTGCAAAATGGAAGGTTTCTATGATAAAAAAACTGAGTTAGATAAAATCTTGACAGATACTGATGAAAAAGTAATTAAAAACTATATGGACATTTACTAGAGGTTAAGCTAAAAGAAGAACAAGTTAAAGAACCTATGATAGCTTGGGGGAAAAAATTGGACATGGGATTGTACTAGAGAAATGGGAGAAATTGTGGTCTCAAAATTATAAAATGACAATGTCAACAGCTTATAAGGAAAATTTGTATAAGATGTTTTACAGGTGGCATCTACCCCCAACGAGAATAGCAAGACTGTCCAAGAATAAATCTGAAAAGTGTTGGAAATGTCATCAGACACCGGGATCATATTACCACATGTGGTGGACTTGCATAGAAGCTAAAAGGTATTGGACTAAAGTCCACATGTGGTTGGAGAAAATGATACAGAAACGCATAGGCTTTAAACCAGAGACTTTTTTATTGGATATTATACCAGATACATACAATAAAAACTTGAAATATTTGATTGTAAATATTTTAACGGCAGCTAGAATTGTATTTGCAAAAAATTGGAAAAATGAGAAAATACCAAATGCAGGAGGAAGTTATTCGAAAAAGATCAGTGGTGGATTTCTGCCGGTTCGCACCGGCTCAGGAGAACCGGATGGTGAAAGTTACCGATCCAGTGAAAGGAGGTTTGACTGGTGGACCCAGAAGTGGCTTCCGGAGTGCCTGCCCCGGCCCTGTCGCTCACTCACTTGCTCTCCCCCCCCCGCTCTATCCTAGCCAATTCGGTATCACCAGTAATACCTGGGTGGAGGTGGTGAACTGAGAAGCATGGAGAGGTCCAGCAGCACAATCCATCAGACAGCAGCGGCAAGCTCAGGAGTTTCCCCTCTCTCCTCCCAAAGTACTTTCCCCAGCATGCGATAGCTTTCTACTGGATTGCCCTCTGTCTTGCCTCCTCCGATCTCCCAAGGTTCTTTCCCCAGCGTGCGATAGCTTTCTACTGGATTGCCCTCTGTCTTGCCTCCTCCGATCTCCCAAGGTTCTTTCCCCAGCGTGCGATAGCTTTCTACTGGATTGCCCTCTGTCTTGCCTCCTCCGATCTCCCAAGGTTCTTTCCCCAGCGTGCGATAGCTTTCTACTGGATTGCCCTCTGTCTTGCCCTCTCCGATCTCCCAAGGTTCTTTCCCCATCGTGCGATAGCTTTTTACTGGATTCCCCTCTGTCTGGCCCCCTCCGATCTCCCTAATTTCAGCCCTTAATCCTCCAGTTGTCTATTTTTGGGAGGTTTTCCCCTCTCTCCCCCCCCCTCATAGGAGTCCCAAAATAATTTGCCACATGGCTTGGTGTGTGTGTGTGTGGTCATGTGACTAAGTGTGCATGAGTGATGTCAAGTTGGCCATACCCACCAGGTCACATGACTGCCAAGCCACACCCACAAAATAGGCCACACCCACAGAATGGGTTCTAAAAAAAATTGAAACCCACCACTGAAGAAGATGAACAATTTTATAAGATCTGAGACTTGTTCTATCAATGGATACAATTATCACAATCTTGAATTTTAATAATAGAATGTGATAGGAGATGCCATAAAGACATATTACTATCATATAGATTATATAGATTTATAACAATGTAATGGAATATTGGTATATATGTGTGTGTGTGTGTGTGTGTGTGTGTGTGTGTGTATGTATGTATGTATGTATGTATGTATGTATGTATGTATGTATGTATGTATGTATTTGTGTTACAACCCCTGGTATGCCCAAATATGGGAGGGAGTTCATTACTCCCGCTTTCTGTCCTTCGGCTCACTACAGAAGACGATCCAGGCAGAAAACCATATTTTTATTTTTAATGTTGACTTTGCTATGTTTGTGTTGTATAGATCTATACTAATCTCCCTTTATTTATTTATCAGCACAAATACAACACACACACACACACACACACACACATGTGTTTGTGTGTTTTATTTGTGCTGATAAATAAATAAAGGGAGACTAGTATAGATCTATTTCAAGCTATTTAGCTCTCATCAGCTAGCCATACCCTAACTGGGATTTGAACCTGAGCTGTGTTACATATTAGGCTGATTTGTTAGCCACTAAACCACAGGCTCTCCTCCTTATCAGCTGAGCCAGGGAAATAGATATGTATTTGTGTTACAACCCCTGGTAGCTTGAAATAGATCTATACTAGTCTCCCTTTATTTATTTATCAGCACAAATACAACACAAATATAAAAAGGCAACATTAAAAATAAAAATATGGTTTTCTGCCTGGATGGTCCTCGGTAATGAGCCGAAGGACAGAAAGGCAGAGTAGTGAGCTCCCTCCCATATTTGGGCATAGTAGGGGTTGTAACACATATATATATATAGTTATAGAATTTATAGTTATAGAATTTCACATACAATTGAAAGTAATGATACACAAATATAAAATGTTGGTGGACCTTTTTTTTTATATACTGCAAGAAATACCAGAATAAGATAGATGATACTATAAAGATATGTTATTATTAAATAGATTTATAATGATGTAACAGATAGTTGGCATACATATGAATTTAATTCTTAGAATACATGTCTAAAAGGAAGGAATTATAAGAGTAAACTGAATATATGATTTACAATGATAACAATGTACTCATGTATATTGGGTTGATAATTACGGATTTTATACATAATCGAAAGCGGTGATGCACAAATGTTTGTGACCCCACAACATGCTAAACACATATGTAATTGATGATATTTTTATGTTATATGTATGTTTGTTTTTGTTTGTTTAAAATAAAAAAAACTTCTCTATAAAAAAATCTTAGGGTCAATAATAACACTTACAAAACATCAGAAATTCAGTTTAGCTTAAAAGATAAACTAGCATTTGAAAGAAACCTATTTCAGAAACATAAATCAAATTTCAAAAGATACATGATTGCTATGTTCCACTTTGAAGCATAAAGGATAAAATTGGCCTTTTTACCATCAGTGAGAAAGCTCAGCCAAATGAAGGGTGAACCTCAGTATGGAAATACTGCTTTACAAATGCACATTCTCTAGTGCTTTATTTTTGTTCTTGTAGAATAATCTGATGCATTATGAATCCCACCTGCTTATGTAAGATGAAACCTATTTCCATTACAAGAGCTTGATCATGATGTTACCATTACCATTTTACTGTAATCACCTGGTGAAGGAGGCATTTAGCCATGAGTAACACCTTAATGTTTCACTAAAATTATGTCAGAGAAAATATCACCCATATGGCAGCTTACATCTTTAGCCTTGTACAAATAGCAGGCTTAAAAACATTGATAATAGCTTTCTGTATTACTGGGAACAGCTCCGAAAATAAAGAGAATTAAGATGTAACTAAGGGTAATCTGTGAAAACTGCCCATAGCAACTAGCAGGTAAATGAACACCTTTAGCTTTATGCATCTCCCACTCTCTCCCATCTTTGTTTTTTGATAAATTGTTTAAGGGGCTTATACAGTCTTTAGTCATATATAAAGAGAATGGCCAGGAGCAACACCAGTTGAAGGACAGATTGTCATGGAGAACATTGATTTTTGGGGTTGCTAAGAGTCAACATCAACTTGATGGAACTTAATCGGTCAATCAATGCCTATGTATGTATTCATGAAATTTCATGCTAATAAATAGCCAGAACATTATTGCAGATATCTATGATATTCAAATGCTCAGGTGGACCAGGTGGAATTTCTGGATCTGTTCTGACCTAGGCTTCCCAAGAGGATGAAGCAGACTCCTCGTCCCTATAAAATCTCTTTTATTTAGGTTAAAGGGAATTCCTCTCCAGCTAAGTCCCAGCAAACAGTCTTACATGAGATTTCACAATACCTTTCAAATCTCACGATATCTTCGAAATGCCACACTGTAGCAGCAATTACTTGGCAAGAAGTCAGGAACAGATCTTTACCCTAATGAAGTGAACTAATTGCCTCCTGCAAACTCCCCTCCCCTTTCGCTCCTCTTTATTTCCTAGGGGGGGGGCAGTCACCATCCACCTGTGCCTTTACTCCCAAGTCGGCCCTTGTTCCTTAGCTGTTCCCTTTTCCTGGCAGCTCTGCCCACGTGTGCATCGGGAACAGGCTCCAATTGTTCTTCTGCCACACTGATATCCGACCCCAAAGGCAGCTGATAACTGTCGGACGGCCCTGGCCCCTTCTCTGCCTCTGATGCAGAGCACTCATCAGAGCCTTCCACAGATTCCAGAAGTGGCCCATGTTCCTCCCCAACCTCCTCACTGTCTGAGTCTGCCACCAGCTCCACTGGCCACTGGTGGGCCAGAACAGGATCATTAATTAGAAGCAACACAATTATAACACTTTCAGGACTGTCTGAGAACAGATAGCACTATTTGCTCACGAATAGCAGCGTTATTGCAAACAAACAACTTTTTAAAAGACATCTAAAAGAAGAACCACTTGTATTGTTTCCCTTTTTTATTAAATGAAGGATGGCACTTTGTGTGGAAATTAAAGCATCCAATCCTATCCATCAATGCTATTGTCAGGTGCGTACATAATGGCTGTTGAAAGTTTTATGATGTTCCTAGGAAGATTAAGCAGTAAGTAGTAAAAGAAGCTTTCCAGAGTGCACATGGACTATCTGATGGTCTCCTTCTCCTCTCTCCAGAGAGATTTTGTCAATCAGCATTTGGTATCCAGTTGCCTATCTCTGACATAATAGGTCAGGGCGCACAAGGGAAATTCCTCCAATTTTAGATTGTAACTCTATATGACAGGTAGAATTTCCCAGTTAACACTTCCATGTATTTCATAATGAACACAATCTGTACCAAGATAAATATTTTGGCATCTGAAGAAAATTCTGTTCTTCACAAGATCCTCCATCCTTGTACTTCCACACTTAACATATTTTCAGATTCCATCTTCCTGCACTTTAGACTTTCAGATGATCATAAAATAGAAGCTGTGAGCTGCCTGTACCAGCCTCTCTGTATCCTTTCCTCAGCTCCACTAGTTTAAATGTAGGCCCTTTCTAGTCTTATTTATAAATACCAAATGTATGCGTAGGTGTATGTTGGAAAAACAAATGCATTATCCAGGAAAAAATAAGAGCTGCAGCATTTGTGTTGGTGGATAAAAACACTGTTCTTATCCCAATCAAACTTGGTCCCCCTCCTTGTTTGTCTACTTTTCTTTCTCTCAGACTTCAATTCTGCCATTATCTTATGGGATAAACCAATCCCATTCATTTTCTCTCTGGCTTCTGTTGCAGACAGCTGAATTAATGAAAAGGAAAAAAAAAGAAGGGGGAAAAAGGCAGAAACCAAGAAACAGTCACAGTGAGTTTTTCAAAGATGAAAAACATTGCTTTCTTGTTTTCTTTCCCCCGGTCAGTCTCTATAGGAAAGTTTCTCAACCTCAACAACTTTAAATTGGCTGAGAAGTTCTGGAAAGTCTACCCATCCACTGATCTATAGAGTGGATGATGTTGGATGAACAACTCAAGTACAAGCACTTTAACAAAGCCTGAATTTACACTGAAAGGGACCTAAATTATACACTCCTTTGAGAGAACACTATAGCTAGTTTCCATCAGATTATCAACTATCTTCCCCAAAAGGAAATATTGGAGAATAGATTAAAGTAGTCTAAAGCTGCTAGTTCCAGAGAGAGAGTGTCTTCCATCTGGTAGTTGCCTTATATTAACATGCTCTGATGCTAAGGAGTTACACATTCTGCATTAATTTTCAAACTTTAAGTGTCAATGTATCAAGCCTGATAGTAACTACTCATTAAATTTCCAGTTTTAAGTGTCAATTTATCAAGCCTGATCACATAGTTTTGTAGCGAAGCATGGGTATCCAGCTATTTCCTTTATATAAGCATTGCCTACCCTTGGAATTAGGCTCTCACATTTTCTCTAGCAGCTGACATATCTCAAGTTCATCAGAATCTTCAAGCTCAAATGAAACACAGGCACCACATTAGGTTCTGCTTCTGATGAGTCAAGGTTGTGTCAAATCTGAGTAAAAATATCAACAAAATGTTGCAGTAACAGCTCACAGGGGTCAGGCAGCATCACTTTCCATCCATCCTTCCTTCATGGGCAACTAAACACAGCTTCTGGATAGCAGGCTGAAATGTTATATTTCAAACATTTCTATAGCCACCCATCTTATACCAAACTCTCGCAACCAAACCATAAAGCAACCTCTATCTACAATAGCAAAATGTAAACCAAAAATATTAAAACCAGACGATCTGACATCATAGCTCAGGACCGTCAAACTCCCGGTCCGCATGCCGGATGTGTCAAGTGCTGGCCACGCCATGCCCAGCTTAGCGAAGGGGGAAAAAGTCCCGATATGTCACGTGACGCCACCGTGACGATGTAAGTTTGACATCCCTGCCATAGCTAAATGTTCTCATGCAGCCCACAACAATTTTGTCTCTTGACGTTTGTCAAGTGTTTGGGTGGGGGAGGGGGGCGTTGAACCCAGAGTTTGAGTGTTTTTTGAATGGTTAAATGTATTAAAACATATACTAACATTTATTTTATATTTATTTTAGGACTTGTCCAATCTCCTGTGGATACTTTCAACATCCACAAAGATATACTGTTTTTTTGTTTTTTTTTGTTTTTTGTTTGTAATAGAACTACTTGTGTTCTCTTAATGAGAGCTTGGCCAATAGGCTTGCATTACGTAATAACAACTAAGAAGCTTCACTACCACTTGCAAATGTTAAATGTACATAAAGAAATGGTGACTTAGATACTTAGAAAACAAAATAAGCTTAATATATTTCATTGTGGATGTATGCAGTTGGAATGTATGGAAAATTGTGAATTTTAATCCACTTATTTAGCTTATATGCAAATATTGTGCTTATGCTAAACCCTAATGATTCATCCTTCAAGTCCTTGTTTTATTTAGAAATTGTATAATTCACAATATAGCCCTTGACAACAAGAGAAATTAGTAAATCATCAACACCAATCAAAATGTCATGTTTTCATGTTGGCTACTCTGAAGGTTTAAAGTATTTATTTATTATTTACAATTTCTCTCTGTTTCCTTTCAAGCTATACATTTTCTTCTAGGAGATTTCTCCCGGTGACTCCTAAATACCAACAGGTTAAACTTCTCTCCTTTGGGTATTAGAAAAAATGGAAAATAAAACCTTGTTTTCCTTTGAAATCTGATTTTCTTTTCAAGTTATATCATCTGTTCAAACCTGAGAGCAGGTCGACATTTTGAGATAAGAAAACACTTAATTATGAAAGCACATATAGTCTTTCAACAGTTTTGCTCTTTTCACAATATCTCTATTATGCAAATGTAAACACAATATTAGTCCATGGCTCCAATATTACTCTTATTTCCAAAGTGGAAAATTACACAGCAATGCTTTGAGGCAATGATTTGTAAATATTTACACTTATTCTTAACTTTAACTTCTGAAGTTCCTTGAAGCAACCCAATACTTTAAAGTTCTAAGTGAGGATCAGGTTATTTCCTGTACAGAAAATAATCAGCTAAATGTATCCTCACATCTCAAAAACAAAACTTTTAAAGACAAAAGCAATTTCATCTCCATAGTATCGACATACTTGTTAAAGCTGTAAAACGATCATCAGTTTTAATGCCAAGAAACTAATTAAGTATCGATATGAATGTACTATAAGTTAAGACCTGTCACATAAAAATATATGTTCCAGGCTGGATCAAAGAGCCTATTTAAACCAGCATTCCCTTTTCCAGTAGGAGCACTTAGATGGTTATATAGTGCTTTGGGAGAATTACAGTAATTTTGCAATGACTGTTGCGAGGTTGTTATCCAAGTTAGTTTAGTCTGGTTCATGAAATTGGTTGCCCCGCTCCTCCTAGGGTGGACTATACAGGAATAGTCATCCTTCCACCCCCTCCTCCCAGGATGATGGGATCATGAAACGTCTAGTATGAGAGTATCATATTAGATAAGAGTTGTATATCTCTAAAACCAGGGGTGGGTTCCGGCAGTCTCTACTGCCGGTTTGCTCGTGGATGCGCCGTGTGTGCATGCACAGAGCAATAACAAGATGGCGGCGCCTATGGCAGTGCTGGGAAAACTGGTTTGGGGACCTACCAGGCTTGGCTAGCTGCCAGTTCCAGCGACCCAGCAAATCACTACCAGTTCGGCTGAACTGGTCTGAACCAGTAGGAACCCACCACTGTCTAAAATATACAGCTCTTATCTAATAGTATAGATATTTGCCTAGCTTACATAAGATAGGCAAATACCACCATTTCTATCACTTATCTTAGTCTTTTGTAGGATTGGGAAGCAGTGCCCTTGGAAGAAAAAGAAGGCAGGAACATACTATAATCCAGAGGTATTGGAGACTACCTATGAGGAGAAACATTGCTCTCAGTGCCTAGAGAGCTAAGAAGAAAGAGGGCATGTTCCTGTTTTGGTAAACTTCAGTTTGTTCCTCTTGCCAACTCCCCATTAGGCTTGCTTAGCTTCTTCCTTGTTCAGGAATAATTGTTGGATAAAACTCTGTGTTGTTTTCTACCTGAATTAAGAGGATCAGAATTATCAGCTACTTCAATGGTCTGCTAGAGAAATCATTTTTGGCTCTAATTTTAGCTGGATTAATATGTTGGTATGAAAGATTCAAATTTTACATATTCCAAAAACTATTTTGTATCTTTCCACAACTTTCTTTATCTGTTCATCACAACCCAGCTTCTCCTTCATCTATAAATGTCCACACAACAAGCATCGTCTCAAGACATAATCCATTCACTTGAATGGAATGGACAAAATTAGGTTTTTCTCTCTTTCTATAGTTTTCCAAGATCAGATAGTTCTGCAGTTAAAATTGTTGCTCCAGGTTAAAAACTCTCTGCTTGCCATCTCTGCTGAACCCTGAACTATACTGCCATGTCATAGGTTTCTTCTTGACAAAGAGGAGTTCAACTGTTAACACTTAGTTATATACTGCTTCAGAGTGCTTTACAACCCTCTCTAAGCAGTTTACAGAGTCAGCGTATTACCTCCAATAATCTGGTCTTCATTTTACTGACCTCAGAAGGATGAAAGGCTTGAGCCAGTCAAGATCGAACTGCTGGCAGTTGGCAGAATTAGCTGGAAATACTGCATTCTAACCACGACATCACCATAGCTCTTAAATATTGTAGCATTCCTTATGCGTGGTTTTATTTTTATTTCCCCCCCTCTCCCATTTAAATTGATTGTGTTACTTTTATACGGTTGTACAATGTTCTAATCTATCATTTGAATTTTGCATTTTAATTATTGAGTATAAACTACTTCGATATTTGTTGTAAAGGAAAGTGGTATGTAAATAAATTAAATCAATCAATAAAAGCTTTCTTGAAAGTTTTAAGTATAGGGAAAAAACAGGGATTTAAAATTAATGAGAGAGGGTGGAGTAAAATTCCTTTTATATTTATGTATCAAAATATCAAGCAAGGGCTAGTAAAATTTAAATGTATGGTGTAGTTTGGCTGTATTTTCTGTTTGCTGTCTTTTAAAAATGTTCTTATATTGTTTTCTACTTTTCATTGCATTTTTAATTAAACTTATTTAATAGTTAATGCAGACTGAAAAGTATCTGCATGCAAATATTCAAGATACAATACAATAGCAGAGTTGGAAGGGACCTTGGAGGTCTTCTAGTCCAACCCCCTGCCTAGGCAGGAAACCCTATACCGTTTCAGACAAATTGCTATCCAACATCTTCTTAAAGACTTCCAATGTTGGGGCATTCACAACTTCTGGAGGCAACTTCTGTTCCACTGATTAATTGTTCTAACTGTCAGGAAATTTCTCCTCAGTTCTAAGTTGCTTCTCTCCTTGATTAGTTTCCACCCATTGCTTCTTGTTCTACCCTCAGGTGCCTTGGAGAATAGTTTGACTCCCTCTTCTTTGTGGCAACCCCTGAGATATTGGAACACTGCTATCATGTCTCCCCTAGTCCTTCTTTTCATTAAACTAGACATACCCAGTTCTTCATATGTTTTAGTCTCCAGTCCAGAGATGAGGGACCATTCAATGATTAGATAACAACAAAGGATAAATTAGTAATCTGTTCCAATCTCTTCAGTGGATCCAAGCACTAATGAATCCAATACTTCCCCTTCCTATTGTGGCATTTTACTTAACCATCCAACTTTTGCTGAAGTTGCTGCAAAAGAATCCATTGATCAGGAGGAAAGGAATTTTCCTGAGACCTACACGTATCATCATATTGGCTGATTCCTGTTTATTCTCTTTGTGTAAAATAACATTGGTCCTGAATTGCTTTCTCCACTTGTGATCCACGTCTTGGTCAAACCTGATGGATGAGCATAGCACATACATGCATGCATGGACATACATACATACATACATACATACATACATACATACATACATAGGTAAAATTCAGAAGGTTCTGACAGGTTCTGAAGAACCAGTAGCGGAAATTTTGAGTAGTTTGGAGAACCGGCAAATACCACCTCTGGTTGGCTCCAGAGTGGGGTGGGAATGGAGATTTTGCAGTATTCTTCCCCCGCCATGCCCACAGAACTGGTAGTAAAAAAAAATTGCATTTTACCACTGCATACATACATATACATACATACACATAATCAAACAGAGAGAGCAAAAGCAAAGGAAACCTTATTCGAATTGGAATTTCAAGGCATGAGTTTCAAAGATCACATTCAGTAAACCAGTTATAATTATCAGTTTCTACGCTATGTGGGTAGTGTCTTCAAAATCAAATATGTGCATTACAACCTTTACAAAAAAAAAGTAACCCTGTGAAATTCGCCAGCTTTCTCCAACCCAAAAATGTAGAGAAGCAGATATGGAAAAGAACTAGGATTTTGGATAATCTCATAGAAGAAAAGAGAATTTCTGTAAAAGGCAAAAATTACAGGGAACATTCAACAAATCATAAAAGTGTATTATTAAATTTATAGATGCCTATTTGAATCAAACCTTCACACAGAACTAAGAGTCAAAAAGAAAAAGAAAAAAGCCCTAACCATTTCATAATATGAAATGTCGGAAGTTTTCTAATTAAGTGACTAATTTGATGCCACTTTCTGTATCCACATTTCTCATCAAAACCGTGTACATACACGAGCAGAATCTTCAATCACACTTGAAACTAATTATTTCAAGAACTAATATTCACATTTAGTGAAAAATCACACAACCTCACCCAATAAACCGTTCTTTTTTAAAAAAAAGATCACTCTAGAATTAAAATAAATGAGAACAGATGAAATACTACTCTGAGAATTTTGGAACTTTAATCACTGTCATCTTCATTATCTGTAGGATATCTTTTTACCATATTTCAGACCAATCTCTTCAGTTGTTTGATTTTTTTTCCAGAGAATTTAACACTATTCCTCTCATTTGTTTTACCAACTTATTTATTCTCTCTCTCTTACTCTCTTCCATTTTACTTGAAAGAATCCAAAAACATGAAAGGGAAAAAAAATAATGAATTACAGAATTGCATGTTTACTGTGTTGATATTTAAGTTTAAATTCTGTACTTCTGCCTCCAGTAGCACTCATTCACATATAGGCATCTAAGGACCCATTCATTCAAGAGAATGAACAGGAAGAGCCCAAAACACAGCACCTTTGGCTTGTTGGAGTTTGGGGGGAAAATACACAATTCTCTCTGAAAAAGATCTGGATTTCCAAGATCAGGAAGGGATTGCATTTAATGATTTATAAGAACTCCTCCCTTAGATAAAGCCATTGGTTTTATAACTTATCAACTAAATTAACTTTGTGATAGTATCTACTTACATATTGCCAAATCTATACAAATATCGATTTGGCAATTTTGACTTATGTGTTTGAAACTTCATGCTGAAAGCCTTTTCCAATAAAATTGTAAGTCCACTTGGGCTAGCTGCAATATATCGCCTTTTAAAAAAGTATTATTAAATATAGTTTCAAAGAAAAGGACTAGTTCCCATAATCTGATGGATGGATTGGATTGGATTTATTGGATTTATATGT
Source organism: Natrix helvetica (assembly GCF_964273705.1). Classification (NCBI taxonomy): domain Eukaryota; kingdom Metazoa; phylum Chordata; class Lepidosauria; order Squamata; family Natricidae; genus Natrix; species Natrix helvetica. The sequence continues at coordinate 172,341,943 of NC_138552.1, forward strand.
CGCCCTTCTCCCAAGGACTCAGGGCGGTGTACAGCATTAAAAAACACATAGTACAAAAGTTAAAAGGAAATTAGAAACAGTCCAAAAAACAAACCCAATTTATATAACACTCACATTTTAAAAATTAAATAAAATTAACAGGCCAGGTCGGCTTGCTGAAAAAGCCAACTTTTTAGGGCGTGTCGGAAGGACCGGAGGTCAGGGATTATGCGAAGCTCCGAGGGCAGCTCATTCCAGAGGGAAGGCGCTCCCACAGAGAAGGGTCTCCCCCTGGGGGTCACCAGCCGACACTGTCTGGCTGACGGCACCCTGAGGAGGCCAACTCTGTGGGATCGTACTGGCCGGTGGGAGGCTATTGGTGGCAGTAGGTGGTCTCGCAGGTACCCTGGGCCTAAGCCATGGAGCGCTTTAAAGGTCATAATTATGTTTAAATGTAAACCGAACTGTGGTTCAAGGTGGAAAACAGGTAAAGTAGAAAGGTATGAACTTTTCTTACCTGATTAAAATAGCAAGTGAAGAGTATTATTTCTACCTGTTTTTCTTTTCCTTGATAAACAGGATCACTCTTATGTTCTTTCCATCAAGGTGGGGAGCCTTAGGGAACTGTGGAGTGTCAAGTTATTTTCTAGCCATATTGATCACTTTTGGCTTGCATACGAAAACACAAAGAACATTTTGCTGATGTTGCCTGGAGAGACAACATAAACTCAGCAGTATTAATATGAATGTTCATCACTCCAACCTCTGGTTTAATATGTTTTTCTTCTGCAATTATATTTTGAGTAAAACTGCAACCAGTGCCATTCCTCCAAAGATCGCCAGATCTAAACCAGAAAAATCCTAATGGCCGTTGAATGATAACAAAATTATAACTTTATTATATTTTTATAAAGGTACAATTCCATAATTTTGCACCCTAGATCCAGTAAACGTGCTCCAGAGCAAGCAAAAAAGTGCTGGTATTGACCAGTTTTCATACCAAAAAGTTATTGGTCCAATGTTTAAAATCAATTTTAAAAATATACTTTTTCTCATTACAGCTTAAAGGTTGATGTAGTGCTTTTCCAGGATCATTAATCATCCTGTAGACATCTGAAGATCAGTCAAGCAGTCAGATTTAAAGTCCAATTCAGTCTCTTTTAAATATAACTGTGATATAAGTGGCGGAGTGGCTGTGGCTACCAGCCCCCCTGTTCAACCAGCTGACTCCATTGCTGGCCATTGGGGGCGAGCAACTGGCCCCCATGGAGCGGGCGCGCAATTTGGGCGTCCTCCTAGATGCCCGGCTGTCTATGGATGACCATGTGGCAGCTGTGGCAAGGGGGGCGTTCCACCAGGTTCCCCTGGTGCGCCAATTGCGCCCCCTATTGGACCAGGATGCCCTTCGCACAGTCACTCATGCACTGGTGACGTCCCGTCTGGATTACTGTAATGCTCTCTACATGGGGCTCCCCTTGAGATGCACTCGGAGACTGCAGTTGGTCCAGAACGCGGCCGCGCGGGCAGTTATGGAGAATACAAGGTACTCCCATGTGATACCTCTCCTGCGCGAGTTGCACTGGCTCCCTGTAGTCCTCTGGGTGCATTTCAAGGTGTTGATTACCATCTTTAAAGTGCTCCATGGCACAGGACCTAGTTACTTGCGGGATCGTATCCTGCCCCATACATCCCTGCGACCAATTCACTCTCACAGAGAGGGACTCCTCTGGGTGCCGTCCACTAAGCAATGCCAGAGGGTGGCGCCGAGGGGTAGGGCCTTCTCTGTGATGGGCCCAGCCCTCTGGAATGACCTCCCGCCCCGACATTAGGACAACTACCGATCTCCGCTCCTTCCGCACGAAACTCAAGACCCACCTGTTCCAACTAGCCGGCCTGGCTTGAATTATAACTACATTCTCTAATCCCCCTGGACAATTTTAAATTTTAAATTAATTCTGACTTTTGGGGTATTTTAATTGTTTTAATCTTACTGTGTTGTTTTAACTCATGATTATTTATTTATGTATTGTAAAATGTTTTTGTATATACCTCCTCCTCGTCATTTGTTTGTATATTGAATTGTACGCCGCCCCGAGTCCCTTTGTGGAGAGGGAGCGGCCTATAAATTGAATAAATAAATAAATAAATAAATAAATAAATAAATAAATAAATAAATAAATAAATAAATAAATAAATAAATAAAAAATAAATAAATAAATAAATAAATAAATAAATAAATAAATAAATAAATAAATAAATAAATAAATAAATAACCATCCTTGAAAAGAAAAGGGGAGCTATGAAGTTTATTCTACTGTTATTGGTTTTTGTATATATTTTTTTGCCAATTTGCCTAGTGATAGCGGATAAGTATTGCCTTCTATTGTATTCATTAATGGCTACCACAGCCTCATGTTCTCCACCTGAATTGGGATTTTAATTCTCAGAATCCTAATACAAGTTGTGGAAAATAGATCTATGCATAATAAAGGTTGCTAGAATATTATTATATTATTATTATTATTATTATAGCTCATCTTTTCTGTAACAGAGCAAAGCTGTTTTATTCTCAGCATAATGCAGCACAACAGCCCCCGAAGGGAGGTTTTATTCATAATGAAACATTTAAAGTAGTAGTAACTTTTTTCCCCAAGATCTAAACAACTTCATTATTTATGCATCGTGGTTTTTAAAGTTCTTTTGTTTCTTTAAAGAAATGTCACTTGTTTAGTTAAAATGTCCTCATGAGGGTTTTATAACCTAAAAAATAAATACATCAATAGTTCCCTTTTCAATAATGAGGACACAATAGTAACCCAATATATTTATTGGTTTGAAAGGTGCAGACTAGCTCCTTGTAAAATTGTCAACTTTCAGTGAATCCTCCTTATTTATTTATTTAACTTTATTAACCACTCACTTAAAAGGATTCTGGCAGGGTACAAAGCTAGACAAAAAATAAAAATAAATCAAACAGACAGTCTAGTCATTAAAATCAACAAAAGAAAATTAACAAAACAGAACAGGGTTTTTGGACAAATAATAAACATCCAGTCCTGGACCAAATGTCAGGTTTTCAAAGCTTTTCAGAATGCTAGGAGGAAGGGCACCATTCTTTATCTTGGGGGGGGGGGGGGGAGGGATGCTTCTCTAAGAGGAGAGCTACATTTCCTAGTTCTCACAGGATGTACTGTAGTTCATAAGGATATAAACCATAAACTTACATCACAGAGTGGAAAGAATCATCCCTCCCCAACCAACTAACTGACTTCCATGCACTACAGATATGGACAAATCAGTCAGTCTTGACCATTATTTTTTAGACCTCCAGACTAAAGATATCTTTGCACAGTACGATTGTGGCTCATCACTACTTCAGACAAAGTAAGGAGGAGGTGTATTTCTCAACCCATTTCTAGTTCTTTTTCATCCCAAAATGGTCAGTAAGGGGAAAAATTAAACTGACTGCTTAAGGGCATCTTGCTATTGTGCCATGCACCATTTGCATAGCACAGCATATGGCATGCAATGATTTCAATTTCAGGCAGATCTAGGACTGGCTGGGACTAAATCTCCTAGATCTAAGATTCCTAGTCCATTCTAGTTTCCTCCTCTTAGTGATGGATTAAGGTGATTCATGAGAACAAGTAAATTCAGGAGTCTGTATTTTCAAGCAACAAAAGTCTTAGGTTTGCATCTCATTAAAATATTTAATAATTTTAGACTCTGTTGAAGACCATCAAGAACAATGGGCAATGATGGACAAAGAGCTTAGCCTACACTAGGGCAGTTTTCTAAATTATAAATCTCTGACGTTCTTCAAGAAACAAAAATATGAAGTAATGGACTTGGAAAACATCTTCTGTATCTCTGGAGAATTGATGTTTGTGACATATTAACAGCACTAGTCTAGGTGTTTAACTCAGACCTGTAATCTACTCAAAATGATTGAAGACTTTGAACTTTGCCTTCTGGGTCTATTCACATTTTTGGGTTGTGCTGTTCATCCAAGTAATATAATATTGACTGATGTATACCGACAAACTGGCTCAAATACAAATGAACTAAGAAAACAGGAGGAGGAAAAGAAATGGGGATTTCCCAGTTGCAGACAAGAGTACAATGAATTGTTTTCAAGAAGGAAGTAAGCCTGAAAAACAAACCATTAATACACTTAATGAAAATGATAGATTGCCACATTAGTATTTAAAAAAATACAGTATAGTCTAAACTAGGACAGAGCTCTTTTGTTACTTCTTTGATCTAAAAGAAAATTATTAATGCTTTTTGAAGAAATCAATGGCTGCTTGAAATTCCTTTCTTTATGTGATACTTATATTATGCATTCACCTATTAGTCTATTTTATCCTCTTTTCCTTTAATTTTATTAATGGCAGCGTAGCCAAGTGTGAACTTAGACACGGATTTCTACAATATTTTTTCTCAATATACGTATTTCCAAACAAAATTAGATACGCTTTTAGAAATAAAATTACATTGTCATATTTATAGAGAGCACAGCATCTCATAAATAAACATTATTTAGGATGGGAAAAGTAGAAGATAGTTAAGGGAAGTAGAAGATTGGGCAGTAACAGTTGTGGATATCAGACCTCTACTTGATGTCTCAGCAGGCCAAAGAAGACTCCATGAATGCTTCAGTTTTATCACTGGTGCCTTGTCAAGTAGCCATTTATTCTGCTAGAGCACCAGGAAGAGCAGTAGTAGATACCTTGCTGTATTTTGATACGTCTTGAGGATGAAAAGTGCAAAGACTCAATTTTTTAAATAGTCCTAGTAAATGCAACCAATTTATTTATCACCATTTCTCATGGAAGCCAAAAACCAAGAAACTGTTTGCTTGACATACTGTAATGAGTGTAAAGGTAGACTACATTGTATGCTCCATGATATAGGGAAATAGCTGTGATGGAATCCTGGGACATTTTCATGCAATTCAACATTTTGGAAGCTTTCTCTGAATAGCAGATATTTCCATATGTGATTTGGAACCATAATGTTAAAAGCAATCCATCCCTTTTAAGATGGACCACTCTGAGTTCTTGCTGGGCACAATCAACACCAGCTATGGTGGTGCTCACCTGAGATATCAGGAACTGGTGCGGTGCAATTGTTGAAATTCAGAGCAGTGATGGCAGCAAAAACATGGAGTTATGTGAATGAGGGACCAAAGTTTTTCTTATTTCCTGCTTTGTTCTCTTTTTTTCAGGACCATCCTACCCCTTGAGAATGGGGACTGCTTAATCACAGAGACTAGAACAGTGATGGCGAACCTATGGCATGCGTGCCACAGGTGGCACGCGGAGCCATTTGTCAGGGCACGTGAGGTGCTGCCCTGTCAGCTGGCCAGCGGGCATGCGCGTGTTGGCCAGCAGGCTCCTATAAAGCCTCTGGAGCCTGGGGAGGGTGAAAAAAGCATGTAAAAGGGAGGGGGTCGCACCTGTAGTGCACACATGTGCACTTGGGGGGTCACACATTACATTATGGGTGCGGCACGCCCGCTCACGACCCCCCCTGCGCTTCCCCCACTTATGGCACGCGAGCCAAAAAAGGTTCGCCATCGCTGGACTAGAACATCTGAAGTTAAACATGAATCTCATGAGTTCTATTTATAAAAGGATAAGGCATTCCCAGTAGCCACCATCATTAATGAGTCATTATCAGCTGGATGTTGGGGTAATAATAAAAAGTTAGATTTCATTTATTTATATTTAAATGAGATTAAAATTTAATACAATTAAATACCATCCATATGCTTAAATACAATTAACATGCATTGCTCCCTTTCTTTGTTTCTGTCCCACTAAAAATACAGTCTGTCCACAACTTTTGACAGGCTTCTAGAAGGTCATATCCAGCCCTTTAGATGTCCTTAGGTAGTTCAGACTAAGAGGAAGAGAGAAAGTTCTTAAAGCCTGTTGCAGGCAATCTGAGCTAGGAGCAGAGGAGGGTTGGCAAGTAGATTTCATTCATACTTTGCATCTACCACTATTTTCTATGATGATGTAAAGGTTGAGAGCTAACCCATGTTTAGCTAGAACAGCAATGGCAATAGGAGCAAACTTGCAAGGTTGTTTGAACACAGCAAAACAAACCCATGCCTTGGGTCAAACTTAGCCGTTTGTATTGGTTCACAGAACCTCAAAAGCCCAAAGGAAGTAAAGCATTGCCTAGAAAAAGCAATAAATATCAAACTATTCAGCCAGATTCAAGCAATTATATAAACCCAAGTCCCATTACTGAGTGATAAATATAACCAAGAAATGACCTTGCTAATTGTATTATACTCAAACAGAACAAAATTTCCTATTGCCTGAAACAAACATACGTATGGTGGGAGGAGAGGTTTTGGCAAAGTTTATTACATTAGACAAGAATCACAATCTTGTTTTTAATCTCCTGTTACCTCACACTGTTCCTTAGTCCAACACATGTTGATGGACTAGTTTTGAATGTTTGCAATACTCTTAGCCATTGTATTTTTAAAGTATGTCATCCTTGTTCCAAAGTAATTGACAGAGTGTTACTGTCCAATTTCATATTGTTTGCTCAGCCTGGAACACCTTAATCTTTCTTTTAGCACCCTTACGGATAAAAGCATTAGGAGTAAAGCTGTTTTTATTCATCAGGTTTCTTCCCCTTTCCCCTTAGAGCACAGCTACATGGGCATTTCCCACAACAGTGGCTATTCATAATGAAAAGGAAATATACAGTGAAACTGCAGAAGGAAGAGCTCTACAAAACACAGCATTTTTGCCTGAAATGTCCTCTTGCAAAGAACAAGAAAGGATACATTTTACAAATATCCATGCATTCCCCTCTCTCACTCTCAGGATGGGCAGAAAAGCATTGTGTAGTTATATCCATGGCATCGATTAATTGTGACAAAAGAGGAATGCCTTAACCAAATGTATATTACTGGTCTCTGGGAGGTTTATTTACCAGAGTTTATTCCAGCTACAGTATTTCTTCTATCCCTAGCTTTATTTATACTCCCTATGGATTTATTTCCCCATAGTGGGTGGGTGGGACCTCAGCTCTCATCTCAATGGAGCTACCCTGGGTTTTTTGAAGGGCTTTCCCCCCCCCCCAAATGTCATATATCAAAACACATATACCACAGAGGAAATTTTAATGAACCAGCCAAAACAGTGACGGCCGAGATATTGGCTAACATTAAAAACCAGCAGGCCATAGCTGGTTGAGGTTTATTGTGTTATCTGGTGCAGCACAAATGGATTAGCACATTTTCCATGTTTAGCAAGAAAGCTGGCACAATATTCAGAACTGTCTGCATGAAAAACACATTGATCTGAAGAATGTGATAATCATTCAATCTTTTAGTAGAAAATTTGGGGGAAAAACACATTGGAAATGAAATATTATTAAAAAGTGTTAAATAAAAATTGAATTTCCAATTTCAGGCAAGTTCACCTGCCCCATTAGTCTTCCCTGCCCCCCTTTGCCCTTATTGCATTGTATCAGAAAAACTCATCTTGCCATCTACAAAATATTTTTCCAGTCAAACAGACAGCTGCAGGGAACAAAAAAATTCATGAACCAACCTTCCTGAAAAATTCTCAATCTGTTTTTTAAAGGATCTAGGTTAATGCTTATTTTTACCACTCGTTATATCTAAAGGAATCAACCTTATATCTAAAATATCCAAATGTCTAGATCAGGGGTGTCAAACTCACATCGTTACAGCGGTGTCACATGACGTATCGGGACTTTTTTTCACCTTCAGTAAACCTTGTGTGGGTGTGGCCAGTGGGTGACGCATCCGCCCCACAGGCTGGGAATTTGACAGCCCAGATAGAAAATAGAATGCCACAATTTCTCTCATGATATATTCAGTTCTGATGATTCAACTAGTCCCTCTTACCTAGTGTAATCGTGATGTTTTATAAAAAGGTAAAGGTATCCCTTGTCCAGTTGTTTCTGACTCTGGGGGCAGCTCTCATACTGTTTCTTAGCCAAGGTAGTTAGAGTGAATATCTAACAGGAGCAAGCGTTGTCTGAAAACATTTTGGTGATCGTATGGCTAGCATGAGTATAGTGCACGGAATGCTGTTGCCTTCCCACCAAGTAGTATTTGTCTACTCAAATTTGTATGCTTTCAAACTGCTAGGTGGACAGGAGTTGGGGCAAGAATGGGCACAGACCCATTGCACAGTGCTCAGATCTCAAACCTGTGCTGTCATCTTTTTTATAACTTTTTGTTAGATGTTCTTAATCAGTGTCTTATGCACTTTATATTCATGCAACCTCTGCACCAAGAAAAATGAATTCTGCAAACTGCATGAATTATGCAGGCAGATCCCAATTTTTAAAATATATTGTATAATTTTAAATGTAGAGGAAGAAAGCTGCAAGTCTATCTTCGACTACTAAGTGAAATATGTTTAGTCATCCTTCCAGTTTTACTTTGTGTCTGTGTATTGGTGCAATTATTTTAAACACCATGAAGGAAGATTTATTTATAACCAGGGAGTCTCTAAAACCTTTGGAACCTCTTCCTCCTCCTCCTGTTGTAAAAGTATGAACTATACACATTACCTTTAACCCATACTGATCATGTTTAAATTTCAGAGACTGTAGTCAAAGCAGCCATTGGCAAAATACAAACTGCAGTTTGAAACTCCCAGGTTCATTTCTCAACATCTCCATCTAAGAATGGAGAAAACCTTGACTCTTGTAAAGGTTTCGTTTTCTCACTAAATAGAGCATTGTATCCACTGAAAGGCAACTTTCTGTGTGGGCCCACCTATGAATCAACCTAGGTTGAATCAAAAACAGTGGTGGGTTTCAAAATTTTTGGAACCTCTTCTGTAGGTGTGACCTGCTTTGTGGGAGTGGCTTGCCAGCCATGTGACTGGGTGGGAGTGGCTTGCCAGCCATGTGACTGGGTGGGCATGGCCAACTTGTAAAATGTGGTGAAACTCACTTAACAAGGCTCTTGCTTAGCAACCAAAATGTTGGCTCAGAAACTCTGGCATTTGAAGCACACAAGTTTTAAAGCTGTCAAGTTACAAGACCCTTGCACCCCTAGCCCTTTAGAAAAAAATACCCCCAGGGGTGTTCAAACTTGACAGCTTTAAGACTTGTGGACTTCAACTCCCAAAATTCCTCCTCTCGCTCTTCATCTTGATGATGGGCGGATGGGCGGGGGGAGAGAGCTGCAACTGGTTCTAAACAGCACTGTAGTTTTTTGGAACCTCTTCTATAGAAGAGGTTAGAACTGGCAGGAACCCACCCCTGATCAAAAACTACCTAAACCTTAAATTAAAAATCATTCTGGGCAACTTGTAATGGTCCAGATGTCCTTGAACAGGCATTCCAATAATAGTAGCTGGGACTGATGGGAATAAGAATCCAAATACTATATAGAAACCAGAAATGTCTTCTCCCCACAACATAGAAACAGAACACAGATTGTCTTTAAGATGAGGCAGTATCAAATGAATCATTCTTGGTATCAATATGATTTCTATTGGAATCACCATTAACTTTCTATGAGACAGCAGTGACTGTAGAGTAGTTTTTTTTGGTGTGTATGCACTATATTCAAAATGTCTGCCTGTAATTTACTCATAAGGAGTAAATTTATAAAGGGACAAACATTAGAAAGTAGCATAATCTTAAATATCTCCTTGAGGAAGGTGGGTGTTTCAGAACTGTGAAAAATAAATAAATGAAATAAATTTTCCAGGACCAGTTCCTACTCTTTTCTAGCAAAGGTGGGAATTATATCTTTTTAAAATGGAAGAAAATAATGTGGTCTGGTGTATGTTTATACAATAAATGCCAAGCATTAGGAGTGAAATGAAAGACTCTTGAACCAGAAAACAGATCCTTGTGTTATAACAGTCTTTGAATTTAAGGTTGGAATTACTGGGTTTTGGTAGGTATAGCCATTATTCCTGTTGTCGTCTTTGGCAGATATATGAAAAAGCTCAGCAAATAATTTCCTGTAGACTTGAAAAGAAAGTTCTGTCCAGATGCAGCAGCTCTGCCTGATGATATGACTTTATCCAGGATTCATCCAAGTGAGAGTCACTTGTCTTCATACTTTATTTGTCACGGGAACATCAGGATTTACTATATAAGCTGCTCCTGTCCTTTGCTCATGCCAGCTTGACTGTAATCTGGTTTTAAAAAATCTTGACCTGACTGAAAGGCTTTGGCAACAGCTTGCAAATTATACAGTCTAGACTCCAAGCTACCATTGTCCCATTGGATATTTTCCCTCCTTTCAGTTCTTGGAAAGTTCCAATCACAAACTTTCCTTCCTGTGAAATTCAGCAGGTTCTGACAGATTCTGGAGAAGCGATAGCGGAAATTTTGAATAGTTTGGAAAACCTGCAATTACCACCTCTGGCTGGCCCCAGGGAATGGGGATTTTGCAGCATCCTTCCCCTGCCACGCCCACCAAGCCATGTCCAAAGAACCAGTAGTAAAAAAAATTGAAATTCATGCGGATATATATATGCTGGTTTTGTTGTATTCGGGTCTTTTCCCGTGTAAGGTTGAGATTGTCTTTGCAACGTTTCGGCAGGATCTCACCTGCCATCTTCAAGCGTGGGCTCAAAATGTGGGCTTAAAATGGGAACGGAGCTGCTGTCTTTCTGTAAGTCTTGGTGGGAGGGGATGGGGTGCTAGCTTTGTTTCAGTAAGTGGAATGATTGGTTGTGTGGTTGTATCATGATTGGTAGATTGGTGCTGATTGGTGCAGGCTGTATGTGCATTGTTGTTTTGTATTGTAATGGCTTGGGTGGTGGGTGGTGTTCGTTTGTTGGCTAGGGCTGGTTTCCAGATGTTTGGTAGGCGGGAGGTATCATCACGTTGGTTCATGCTGTGGGGGTGTTTCTCTATTTCGATGGCTTCCATGATTATTCTCTTGTGGAGGTGTTCTGTTTTGGAGATTAACCTGGCTCCTTCAAAGTTGATTTCATGTCCTGTAGCTTTAAGGTGCTGGAAAAGGGAAGAAGTTTTTTCTTTTTTTCTTACTGCGTTTTTGTGTTCTGTGATGCGTGCATTTATTCTCCTGTTTGTTTGTCCTATGTATATTGCTGGGCAGATTTTGCATGGTATTTCGTAGACTCCTTGGTTTTCTAGCTGGATTTTGTCTTTGGGGTTTCTTAAGATGTTGGCTGTTTTTTGGTCAGTGGTGAAGGCTGTCCTGATATTGTGCTTGTGGAGAATTTTGCTGATTTTATCTGTGGTGCCTTTGATGTAAGGGAGGAGGGCGATGCCATTGTCCTGTTCTGTATCTTGGTTTTTTGGGGGAATCTCCTTTTGGATTAGGTTGGTGATTGTTTTTCTTTGGAATCCATTGGAGATTAATACATTTGTGAGTTTGTGTAATTCAGTTTTCAGGTGGTCTTTGTCGGCTAGGCGTTTGGTTCTGGAGATGAGGGTCTTGGCTACAGAGTTGATCTGTGCAGGGTGGTGATGGGATTGTGCATTTAAGTAGCGGTTGGTGTGTGCTTTTTTCTGGTAGATGGTGTGTCCTAGGGAGCCATTGGGTTTTTTGTAGATTAGGACATCCAGAAAGGGAAGTTGGTTGTTTGCTTCTATTTCCATGGTGAATTGTATTTTGGGGTGTAGGTTGTTGAGATGTGTGAGGAAGTTGTCCAGTTTTTATTTTCCATGTGGCCAAATCACGAAAGTGTCATCAACATATCTAAGCCAGAGTTTGGGTTTGTGTTCAGATTTGTCTAAGGTGTTGGTTTCAAAATGTTCCATGTATAAGTTTGCAATGACAGGTGAGAGGGGTGATCCCATGGGTGCTCCTTCTATCTGTTTGTATCTTTGTCCATTATGGATGAAGTATGTGTTGGTTAGGCAGTGGTTGGTCAGGTCTAGGAGCACCCATGGGATCACCCCTCTCACCTGTCAATGGATTCCAAAGAAAAACAATCACCAACCTAATCCAAAAGGAGATTCCCCCAAAAAACCAAGATACAGAACAGGACAATGGCATCGCCCTCCTCCCTTACATCAAAGGCACCACAGATAAAATCAGCAAAATTCTCCACAAGCACAATATCAGGACAGCCTTCACCACTGACCAAAAAATAGCCAACATCTTAAGAAACCCCAAAGACAAAATCCAGCTAGAAAACCAAGGAGTCTACGAAATACCATGCAAAATCTGCCCAGCAATATACATAGGACAAACAAACAGGAGAATAAATGCACGCATCACAGAACACAAAAACGCAGTAAGAAAAAAAGAAAAAACTTCTTCCCTTTTCCAGCACCTTAAAGCTACAGGACATGAAATCAACTTTGAAGGAGCCAGGTTAATCTCCAAAACAGAACACCTCCACAAGAGAATAATCATGGAAGCCATCGAAATAGAGAAACACCCCCACAGCATGAACAAACGTGATGATACCTCCCGCCTACCAAACATCTGGAAACCAGCCCTAGCCAACAAACGAACACCACCCACCACCCAAGCCGTTACAATACAAAACAACAATGCATATACAGCCGGCACCAATCAGCACCAATCTACCAATCATGATACAACCACACAACCAATCATTCCACTTACTGAAACAAAGCCAGCACCCCATCCCCTCCCACCAAGACTTACAGAAAGACGGCAGCTCCGTTCCCATTTTAAGCCCACATTTTGAGCCCACGCTTGAAGATGGCAGGTGAGATCCTGCCGAAACGTTGCAAAGACAATCTCAACCTTACACGGGAAAAGACCCGAATACAACAAAACCAGCATACCTACACCTGTGAAAATCTACGAAAACAGTGACGTGCGGTGAGGTTTATGGCTGGTGAGGCTGGTGATGTCATCAGGAAGGTGGGGAATTCTTAACAAGGCGCCGGCCACGACTTTCCAGGGTCGTTTTGCGAGCGAGCTGGCAGGGAAACGGTAGTCGACGGTCCGAAAACTTTCTGCTTTTGCGAGCAACTTCCCATAAACCTGCCATTGCTCAGTGCGAGGAAGGGAGCCGCTCGCGCATGCGCATTCGCCCTGGAACATGAGCTCCGGCATCAGAACCCAACAGAAGGCGGGGAATGGGACCACGTGTGCAGGAGGGAGGCTGAGGCTAGAGGAGCCTCCTGCACCTCCCTCTGTCCTGCACACGTGGTCCCATTCCCCGCCTTCCTGAGTCAACATGAAGGGGACCGCGGCTCACGCAGTCCCATTCCCCAAGGCTCCTCAGCGCCTTTTCCATTTTTTTTCATGATGAGAGCGGTGAGGCTCTGCCTCCCCTGCCTCCCCTGACCGCACGTCCCTGTATATATGGCTGTGTGGGTTTGTTTGTGTTCTAGCATAACTCTGGAATGCCTTGAGCAATTTCAACCAAACTTGAACACAGATGACTTACTCTCTGGAAAGAAATACTGTGGGGGTAAGACACCCCTAACACCACCCAGTGTGTCTGTGTGTGTCTGTGTCTGTGTGTGTGTGTTTGTGTGTTCTAGCATTACTTCGACTTGACACTATAAATATAATTCATTCTTAATGTCTAATACAGGATTTGCACAAATAAATACCCAGGCAATACTGAGTTATCAGCATATACCATATTTTTTGGAGTATAAGACGCACCAAGATTTTGAAGAGGCAAATTTAAAAAAAAGCTTTTGCACTCTGCAGACCTCCCAAAAACACTTTTAATGTTCTGTACATGCGCAAACCTATTTGCAGACAACTGCGCACATCGAATGGGTAATGCCAGCAGAAACCCAACCCTCATACATACACACATCACACACACACACACAGAGTTTATCATCTACAGTTTAAGCACTAAATGCACTAAAATGCACATACAAGCCACAGCGTTATTTTAAAAAATCTTGTTACAAATATATTCTTTCTAAGTACAGTACTATATGACATACCTTTACCTTGTCTGTAATAGCACAATCATAATTGCTAAAGCAATATTTCTCTCTATCTCTTCCCATTCTCCCTGTTATTTTTTTTTTTAATAAGTGCATTTCACAATTTTTTCAATGGGAACTAGAGGTTTTGCTAGATTTGTGTGTGTATCAGTGGTGGGTTTTAAATTTTTTTAGAACCTATTCTGTAGGTGTGGCCTATTTTGTGGGTGTGGCTTGGTGGTCATGTGACCAGCCAACTTGTAATTTAACAATGCTCTTGCTTCTTGTGTCTCTCTCTTCCTCTCTTTCTTTCTTCCCTTCCTTTCCTTTACTCTTTCTTTCTTCCCTTCCTTTCTCTTCCTCTTTCTTTCTTGTGTCTCTGTCTCTCCCCCACTTCCTTCCTTCCTTCCTTCCTTCCTTCCTTCCTTCCTTCCTTCCTTCCTTCCTTCCTTCCTTCTGTCAGCAACATATAACAAGGGAACTGAAGCCCAGACATTTAGACAGCTTATCTGAGAAATGGGCTGCCTTCTTTTCTCTCTTACTCTTTCTCTTTCTTTCTCTCCCCCCCCCTCTCTCTCACACACATATCTTCCAGTTGGCAAAAATTTCTGTTTTGCCAGCTGGGAGGCTGGCAAAGAAGCCTTGATTTCCCTGCCGCCTGGAGCTCTCAGAGGAAGGAGGCAGAGAAATGAGCCCTGGGCCTCATCTCTGACTCCTTACTTGAGAGCTGCCTTTGGGGATGGCCAGCCTCTCCCGCCACTGTGCTTCTCTGCTTCCAACAGGTACTTGTGTACCAGACCGGACTTGCTGAAACCCATCTCTGGTGTATATGCATGTATATTTGCACTGGGAACTTCAAAAACTGGAAAGGACCTGGACCTCTCTTGATCTTTGAAAGGCCTGAAATAGACATAGCTGCTAGGACCAAATCTGGTCCTCACAAAATGATCAAATCTTCATTAATTAATATTGGGAAATGGGTGATATACAAGTTTAATATTTTTTTATTAACTCTTCTTAATTGTTGTTTCAAAGTTTTGGGTTGAATAGCACACTTAGTTGATTGGTATGCCAAGATCAAGGAAATTCGAATAAATAATCATCACTTGTATCCCCCAAAAGTAACCCAAAAGTTTTCAAAACTTCAGTTTTGAATTTCTATCTATCTACATAATTTTTTCTATCAATCTCTGTACTGATTGTTAAAGTTTTCTGACAATATTTCCTGTCACTTTGTTTCTATGTCATAATGTTTGTTGGTTGTCACAATGCTATAAAAAAATTCTTCACCTTCATTCTCATAGCATCACAATTGCTGGCAAGTTTCAATTCTTGAAGCTTTCACCTTGGTCATCAACATGAAGAGGAACAACTTGCACAAATCTTCCAGTACTGAAGAACATCAATAATGTGACGTACACATTCCTGTGAAGTGCCAAACTTGACAGAAAATTCACTTCGAATCATCTGAAATTGCAAAGCAATTTAGGGCTAGAAGGCTACTCAGAGATCATCTAGTCCAACCCCCTGCTGCAACAGGAAACTTTACACTGTCTGGATTATTTTGGTGCCTCTAACCGAGAGGAAAATTGTCAGAAAGGAGAAGGAGTTTAGTAGGAAAGGCTTCCATGCAGAGGAAGGCAGAGATCATCCTTGACTTATGACTACAATTGAGTCCATAATTTTGGTTGCTAAGCAAGAGCGTTGTTAAGTGAGCTTCACCACATTTTACCCAATCCATGACATCTCCTGGTGAGTTACATCAAGTTGGCCATGCCCACCCAGGCACATGACTACTAAGCCATGGCCACAAAATAGGCCACATCCAAGAATAGGTAGTAAAAATTTTTGAAACCCACCACTGTTCAGGAACATTTGTTTTTTTCAATAATTGTTCATGACATTTGATATACAATATACAGTTCAACTATTTAAGAACAAACAGTGATAACTGGCTACAGTTGCACTGTATTTATTTATTTATTTATTTATTTATTTATTTATTTTATTTATTTTATTTACTGAGCGCTTATGTATGTATGTATGTATGTATGTATGTATGTATGTATGTATGTATGTATGTATTTGTGTTACAACCCCTGGTATGCCCAAATAAATAAAGTCTCCCTTTATTTATTTATCAGCACAAATACAACATACACACACACACACACACACACACACACACACACAAAATTTATATACATTTTGAAAAACTGACGTACACATTCCTGTGAAGTGCCAAACTTGACAGAAAATTCACTTCGAAACATCTGAAATTGCACAGCAATTTAGGGCTAGAAGTCTACTCAGAGATCATCCAGTCCAACCCCCTGCTGCAACAGGAAATCTTACACTGTCTGGATTATTTTGGTGCCTCTAACCGAGAGGAAAATTGTCAGAAAGGAGAAGGAGTTTAGTAGGACAAGGCTGCCATGCAGAGAAAGGCAGAGATCATCCTTGACTTATGACTACAATTGAGTCCATAATTTCCAATTATGATAACAGTCTTAGAAAATTCACCATCCTCTCAATTTGATTTTCAACCAATAACAAACAAATATTTATGAAGTGGTTGAAGTATTGTTAGTCACTGCATTACCAACTTACCACTATGAAATTCCATATTACTTAACCAGTATAGCAGAACAACAGTATTCAATCAAGTCTTAGTAGAAAAGCAGCATTAGCCATAGACTTAAGAGGAGTTAACTCTAGATCAGTGGTGGGTTGCAGGTGGTACACCCTGGTACAGGTGTACTGGAGCCTGCCCGGAGCACCAGATACCATTCCGTACAATGCTCCGAAGGGCCCGCTGGCCCGAGCTCCTTACCGGTTCTTTAAGTCTTCGGCACTTTCGCACATGTGCCCAGTGCGTACAGCGTCTGAGCAGCTGGAGCATCATGGAGGCGCTAAGACGCATGTATGCATTGCATGCATCCATGTGGATGCTGCTGGACTTGTTCCAACTGTACCGGTTGAAACGGGATCCAGAACCCACCACTGCTCTAGATCAAAATTGTTACTTCAAAGAGATTTAGCCCTGTTTAAATTACTTTAAATTACTTATTTTATGCTCTTTTTCACAGTATAGAACAGTTCCAACTCCTCAGCAAGTTCCCAGTTGTTTAACGTGCCAAGCAGACATCTAATAAAGCAAAAAACAAGTCTAGTGCCAAAGGTTTGTTCTACTGAAGGCACTGAAATAAATGAGTCAAAACAAACAACAGAGGAATAATTTGACAACAGATGAGTCCACAAGTGTTGACTTTTCGGCATCTTGCCAAAAGATTGTCAAGATTGAGTCATCAGTTTACATCCAATAAAATCAGGGGGCTAAGGAATCGCGGGAAACAGGAGTACCTACAAAAGGAAACTTCAAAAAGAAAACTCCTAAAATCAAAGAAGCTTCTTAATAAAAATTGGATGCTAATATTGTCCATTTATAGACACTGAAAGGGCAGCTGCATAGAAATATATATATAGGCTTGGAAAAGTCCATCTCTGGCTCTTCGTTTTGACGTATGACTCCTCGTCCGCCTCCTCCTTCTTCATTCCCTGTAAGCATCATTGTACAATGCTATTTCCAAGGGTAATTGAAAGTATAGTTTTAAAATATGTAGCAACCAGGCTACTCTCATACATCTAAAAACCTGCAGTTTCCCTCTGAAATATAAGTGGAGGAAAAAATGGGGGGGGGGGGAGTGATAGAAAGAAATAGGCAAAAACACTCTCACCTCCTCTCTTCTAAGCTGTTGGCAAGGACAAGGAGACAGTGGAACTGGGAAGTTGGCATACTCAAGAAGTAAAGTAAAGATAAAGTTTCCCCTTGAACATATGTGCTAGTCGTTCCTGACTCTAGGGGGCGGCGCTCATCTCCATTTCAAAGTCAATGAGCCAGCGTTGTCCAAAGACGTCTCTGTGGTCATGTGGCCAGCATGACTAAATGCTGAAGGCGCACAGAACACTGTTAACTTCCCACAAAAGTGGTCCCTATTTTTCTACTTGCATTTTTACATGCTTTCAAACTGCTAGGTTGACAGAAGCTGGGACAAGTAACGGTAGCTCACTCCGTTACGCAGCACTAGGAATTCGAACTGCCGAACTGCCAACCTTTCTGATCGACAAGCTCAGCATCTTAGCCACTGAGCCACTGCATCCCCTTTCAAGAAGGAAGATTGGCCAATTAATAGGGGAAAAAATCCTAATTTAAAATGTTTAACTGAATAAATAGAGCACTAATTAATATGTATTACATTCCAGTAACAAATGGTGATTTGTTACTACAGTGTACCTTCTGGAGCTAAAATGAATCAACATGAATAATAAAGATTTTTATGAGCATGAACTAAGCACTTTCAGGCTCATTAATCTCAGCAGGAAGTAGTTAAGAACCCCTCCAACCTTTCTATGCGCAGTTTCTATGTTAAAAGTTTTTAGAGAAGCAACAATGTAGGACATTGCCTCAAGCCAAAAAGCATTCATATAACACTGCTTTCAAATGCAGTATTACCAGGCTAATTGTTTGGTTGACATGTTCTCCAATATATTTTCAGATTTGCTTTAGGTATTTTTTTTTGCAATGAAATAGAGTTTTGAGTTCTGCCCATCCAAAAAGAAAGTTCCATCAAAGCTTTTTAGTTAGCCGGTGAAGACGAATGATAGTTTTTCATGGTTAAGAGCTGCTCATGGTTGCTAGGTTTTCTGTAAAAGGCCAATTAGCTCTGTACAAATTTCAGTAGTGATAAATCAATGGGATTAACCAAGATCGGTGGAAGAAAGAAGTTTTCCTATTCCCACTAACCATTCTGAAAGTCTGTGATTTTCCTCTATGAGAAACCAATGATCTGTCAGTAGCACTGTTTGTTGTCTTCCCCTTATTCTCGGAGGTCCTTCTGTTGTGGCCCACCAGTGGCCAGTGGAACTGGCAGCAGATTCGGACAGTGAGGAGGTTGGGGAGGAACATGGGCCAGTCCTGGGAAAGGTTTTGCTGAGGCCTCTGTTTCGGAGGCAGAGAGGGGGGCAGAGGCATGCCAGTTATCAGCTGCCTTCAGAATCAGACATCAGTGAGGCAGACAAGCAGCTGGAGCCTGTTCCTAGTGTGCACATGTGCAGAGTTGCCAGACGAAGGGACTAGCTAAAGAACAGGAGTCGACCTGGCAGCAAGGCCACAGGTGGATGATAAATGGCCCCTCCCAGAGGAAATAAAAGAGGAGCGAAGGGGGAGTGGAGTTTGCAGGAGACAGTTAGTTCGCTTAATTGATTTGTGACTCTCTGAGACTCCTTGCCAAGTTTTGCAGATATCGGCTTGTCAGCTCTCTAAGCCAGATAAGGTCTGTGACTCTAAATCCTCCCTTGAAAGATTTTGTTGGATGTGAATGAGCAGAATTAGTAAAAAGGGTTTTTATCAGGACAAGGAGTTTGCTGCATGCTCTTGGGAAGCCTCGATCAGAACACCTTCATAAAATAGTTGGAAAGGAAGAGGGAAAACTTGTGAGGGGTTACTGGATTACTGGATATGGGTGTCTATATATGGATATAGGAATGAGTTTGCCACAAGTTATGGCATAATTGCTAGAGTGCTCTGTAGAGAATATTTGGTACAGCATTTGCTCTAATCTTTAAGAACCTTGCTTTTAAAAACACAGTGTGAGAGGGAAAGGCAGATGCTACGTTTATGCCAAAAATAATATTTTTAAAGGAGACTTTTGGCATGGAGTTTGACAAGATGAGTTCTCATGGAAAGAGCAATTTAAAATCCAGGCTAAATACCAATAACATTTTTTTTAGATGTAGTTGTTTATTGCTTTGGACATCAATAGATAATTTTGTTTGTTGTTTAATGTATAATTTCCAGAAAGAAAAAGCATGTTAATATTTTTTACTAGAGAACTTTGTTTAAACTTTGTTTAAGAGAAAACCTGGACAATGTATCCATGTAGCTTATCCTTCATTTGAGCTTAGTTTTGTTTGTACTATTGAGATAAATTAATCTAGGATCAGGTATTAGCAATGAAAAATCAAACAACTGTGGGATTCAAGACATTGGAAGAACTCTATTGCTTTGTCTGGAAATGGCTTTCCTTTGCCAGTGTATGGAAGATGGATAGCAGATGCTCTAAAGAACTGAGGAAAAATGCCGTTTAAAATGATAGGAATTAAATTTTTGGAAAATGTTAGCATTTCTAACCTGCAATAAACTCACCTGTTACACAGGTCTCCTCAGAAAATATGAACCTCTCAAAGTATCTTCCTTTTCACTGGTTACAAACCTTCAGAACCTATGAGACCAATCCCACTTGACATGAACAGTAAGAAAGAAGTGGAATAGTCCACTATTCAAAATCATGTAGACATTGTAAAATGAGAAAGCTGCTGCAGTGGAGGTACAGATGTAAGGGATGGGCAGTATATAAATTTAAGAAATAACAAAATAAAATAATGTGTTAAGGTTTTATTCTATCTGAGATAACTTGGGTGAGTTGTTCTAGTGAGGATGTCTTCACAGCTGACATAGGGGACAAGAAAGCAAAGATAACACAGAGAGGATCTAACGTCAAAATGTGTGTTCCATCATCATTCAGAAGGAATTACCCAATATCAGAAAGATATATAGCAGTGATGGCTAAACTTTTTGTTTTGGATGCCAAAAATGGAAGTGTGTGTGCGCATCCACGCACAACCCCCCCCCACATGCTCCCCCCCACATGCGCCACACTGTTCACCTCCAAGCTGAGCTTGGTATTTCCTTCAGGAGGGGTGGGGGAGGACATTTTCACCCTCCCAGGCTCCAGGAAAGCCTCTGGAGCCCAGAGAGGGCACAAAACAGGTCCAATGGGCCTCCCCAGGCTCTGGAAGCTTTCCTGAAGCATGGGAAGGGCAAAAATGGTCTTTCCCGGCCCTCTGGAAGGCTAAAAGTCAGCTGGAGCTGACAGCTTGCGTGCCAGCAGATACGGCTCTGTCTGCCACCTGTGGCACGCGTGCCATAGGTTCGCCATCACGGATATATAGGAAGGATTGATGAGGAAGCAGTTAACAAATTTAATCCAGCTCTTGAACTGTTTGAACAATCTCCTCTCTAAATGCAAACACTGGAGACCTGAGAACCACAGAAGTTGGAGACCCACATATTTGAGAACACATTGCATTGAACCAAGGGGGACTTATTGTGTATTTAAAATTACTACATAAACTGGAATTGTTTCAAAGATTGGAATTTAGTTTGGAGTAAACTCGCAGTATAAAAACATTTCTAAACAAGTTCTTAAGGGGTTTGGGTTATGGTTTTTCGTTACAGATGTCTTCTGCCTGCCCTTGCTTCCTGCCGTGAAGAGGGGGGAGTTATCTCATGAGCTCTACCCCGGAGGCCCATTGAAGCATGGGAAACCAGCAAGCTGTAGATTACTAGAAGGAGAATTTATTGCTAGCAGTAGAAGGCAAGATACTTGCAGACAGGCACCTAAGGCAAGAAATCTCATAATTTTACACACACACACACACACACGCACACACATGCACAAAAGTGATAACTTTTTTATCATGTTGATGAATGGCTAAAAAGAATCCTACTTTCATTTTCAATATAGTGTTAGAACACAGCCCTTTATACCAGAGGTGGGTTGCTCCCAGTTCAGCCTGGATTGGGCAAACAGGTAATGGCAGTGGTGGGAGGCTCCGCCCACTCACACAGATGCTTTTGCACAATCTCAGAAGCGGCATGCATGAGCAAACTGATAGTAAAAAAATGGAAACC